>NC_053147.1:65966959-66644459 GCF_016808335.1 Panicum virgatum
CTAAGGCCTTCACTTGAGCAAGAACCGATCACCAAGAACGGATGCACACTAGCTTTTCTCTACTCAAGTCCTTAATCTTGCTTCTTGATTGATTGAAAGCACAAGTATGTGAATGATGAAGCTCAAGGTGGCTCTTGACTATGGTATGAGTGTTTGGATGTTGCCTGGTGTCAAGAGTAGGCGAAATGACCCATTGGAGGGGTATATATAGGCAGCTCACACAATAGAGCCGTTGGAGAAAAGCTGCCAGAAAACTGCGTAGCGCCGGTTAATCCGACGTACCCCCCATTGTCATCGTCGGTGTTAACCGGTGGAATGTAAACTGCCTCTTCTGAAAACTAGCCGTTAAACTGGGGGCAGATGTAACCGACGTAGCATCGGTTTAACCGGTGAGTTGTAGTTGTCCACTGAACCACTGAAAAATCAAGTCTCTGGACACTGCACCGACGTTAACTCAAACCTATCGTCGGTTTAACCGGTGAGTACAACTTTTGAATTCCTCTGAAAAAACCATCTCACTGGTCAATTGCACCGACGTCTTGATTCAAACAGCGTCGGTTAATCGTGAATAGAACTTGAATTTCCCTGGAAAAACCAACTCTGGGACCAATGCACCGACGTTAAATTCAAACACGTCGGTTTAACCGGTGTATTGAATTTGTCCAGACTCTGCTGACTTCGTTTACAAAACCGACGTATGGAAAATTGAGAGCGTCGGTTTAAACCGGTGTATAGACTTTTTCTGATTTGTCTTTCTGATTTGAGTCTTGAATGAAATCCAAATATTCTTGAGATATAGTTTGAGAACCACTTATTTGAACTTCTAGAAACCTGAGTGACCATAGTGTTGCATCCATTTTCAAATGACCATGTCCATGCTCAAGTTACTAAGCTTAAACCCCTCTTAATAGTGCGATCACTACAAAACTATAAACCTATACTAACCTAAGTGTCCTTCTCAACCTTGTGACACTTAGGACTAGAAAGATCCCTTAGCCTTGACATAAAATTGAGTTGAATACCGAGATCGCCTTTTTGAATAATGAAATTTGAGGGGCCTCTTTTGACATATGACCAAATGAGCGATAATGATCTTTTAAGCTGCACAACTCATTAGTCACAATAATGGTTGTCATTAATCACCGAAACATACCTTGAGGGCCTAGATGCTTACAATCTCCCCCTTTTGGTGATTGATGACAACACAAACATAATAACGAGAGAGCGAGAAAGAATAAAACAGGATAACACAAGCAAAACTCGAAAGCAGGACCCTCAAAGGCTCAAACGAAATCCATAGATATGTCTCAAAGAACGGCATACTCAAGCGACAAATGTACATATCCATGAATTAACACCAAATGTGATACAAAGAAACAAAGTCCTGATAACTACGAGCTCTCTCTAGCTCTAACCCCTCCCCCTAACTCTGGTGCTCCCCCTAACACCTCTCCCCCTTTGGCATCAAAGTACCAAAAGGCGAGCTACGGGTCGTGCTGTCGTGGTACGGCGACGAAGCGGTCCGGGTCGTCGTCGTCGGACGGAGAACTCTCACCCTCGGTGACAGACGGAAGCTGCTGGTCTGGTCTGAGCTCACTGGGGGAGTAACTGTCGTGGAGGCTCTCGTGCTGGCACTGCCTGGTAGAGGATCCGTAGAAGTCGTAACCGGGTTCAGCAGAAGAAGTATCAATATCTGAAGAGGTGACTGCTGAGGCTGCCGGCTGCGTCGACTGTGGAAGCAGGGACTCCTCTACTGCTCCTCCCCCTGAAGGTGCTGCCTGAAGTGAGGAGGGGAGGGCGACCGACTGAACCGCTGGCGGTGAGTCCTGAAAGAGTGTGGTCGCCGGCAGGTGGTGAAAAGAGCGGACGACCGGCAGACCCAAGAGTGCTGACATCGAGAACGGTGGTCTCCGGTGTCGCTGAGGTAGCTGGAGCTGCAGTAGGAGCTGGAGGAGGAGGAGCTGGTGTGACGGCAAGCTGAGGTGCTCCAACACCCTGAAGGCCTGACTGTCCTGGCTGCTGCGGGGCGAGTCCGGTGTGAGAGTAAAGCTGTGAGATCATCCCGAACATCGCCATCATCCCCTGCTGCATCTGCTGAAACTGAGCGTCTGTCCTCTGTGAAACTCTGTCGATAAGCCCGACAAAACGCTCCTCGGTCGCAGCCCGCTCTTGGGCGCCTCTCTCTGTATAGCAGCAATCTGGGCCTCATGGGCTCTCCTGGCCTCCTCCTGAGCAAGCCTGTCCTCTCTCTGCTGGGTCACGAGCTGCTGTAGTAGTGAAGTGAGCTCGGACGGCTGAGTCACCTGAGACTCAGAGACTGTAGCAGCTGCTGAAGTCGGAGGTGCTGGCTGTCCTGAACCTCCTGCCCTCGTGATCGTGACTGGCTGGGGCCAGCTGAAGGCAAGTACTCAACGTCGTCGGAGGAGTCTGACTCAAGCTCAGACCAGTGAATCTCATCATCTCCCCCGGGAAGCTGTGCCTCTGCTGCTAGGAGTGCCTCATCCTCCTCTGCCACTCGTGCCTGAACCTCCGGTGACAGTCGAGCCATCGCTGCTCTATCTGCGTGTCTGCCCCTCCTCTGTCCTGTGGAGCTGTGGGTCGGTAGACAGGGAACCTGGGAGCCTCGTCGTGACGGTAAGGAGCACTGATGGGTGACTCTGCTGGCACTATCATAGAGCATATGTAACTGATCCAGTGCGCATAGGGAAACTGTCGCACCACACCCCATCCCGTCTGTGATCACATCCTCTATCTCAGCCAGAATAAAGTCAACTATGTCAAACGGCTCGTGAGTGAGGATGTGTAGAAGCAGGAGCTGCTTGCAGTCCCGTAAACCCCCTCTGGGTAGCCACTCCTCGGTAACAGAGTCCTCCGGAGTGCCATGTGAACAGCGTAAGCCTCTGGGTCAGCAAGCTCGGCACTCTGGCGTAAGAGGCTGGGAACAGCTGGCGGAAACCACTGAGTGATCGCCTCGTGAGAAGGAGCAATCCCGCCAACCATCGCCCTGCGGGGTGGATCTGAGTCCCCGTAAACCCTCTCGTGCAGCGAGACGTCGACCAGGTCAACTCCAAGAATACCAGCAATGGTCGCCCTCGACAAACCAAAGTCCTGCCCTCCAAACATGAGTGTACAGCTCTGCGCTCGGGGGCTATCCAAGCTGTAGCGTAGAACACTCTGACCCAGTCCTCGATATAACGGTTCTGCTCCATCTCTAGCAGTCTAGGCAGACCTCTGAAGTGAGCAAAGTGTGCTCTCACATCTGCTCCCCCTGCGGCTGTCCTCAGTGAGACCCAGTCAAGAACCCTGTGCTGAAAGATCCGGTGGCCCCGCCTCTGGTAGGTCTCGTAGAAACTGGCCTGTAGCAAAGTCCAGAACCTCCTGTCGACTCTGCTGTCTCGGGTCACCGGGGAACCAGACCTCCTCGTCAACACTCCACCTGAGTCTCTTGACCTTGGCCGCATTGGCTCGGGTCAAGTTCTGGAGCAGCACACCTGGCTCCAGACGCACAACAGTGTCCATACGGAACACTGCGCGCTCGGCCTCTAGGGCCTCGGCTCTACGAGCTGCTGCTGCTGTAGCTGTGGACCTGCGAGGCTCCTGTGGCTGGTGACCTCCTCGCGTCCTCGGTCCAGTGCGACGCTCGGTCGCTGGTGAAGTCTCTGCTGCTGGGGATGTCTGCCGAGTGCGGCCAGACGGTCGTAGAGTCGGTGACTCCTGTGTGCTCTGCCCCTGAGACTGCTCGGACTGCTCTGCCTCTGAATCTGAATCTGCAGCTGTATCTGACTGATCTGACTCTGGTGCTGCTGCTGTCGCGGCTCTGGTGGCCCTGGCACCTCTTACTCTGCCCATGCCCCTGCCTCTGCCTCTGCCTCTGCCTCTGGGGTCCTCCCTGATCTGGAACGGACGAGCGCGGCCTGATGCCTGCTCCTCGGCGGCCTTGCCACCATCTCGGCCTTCTACTCGCTCGCCTCCTTCTCTTCTGCAGGAAGAGTCCGCGTGCGAGGCGGGCCTTCTCGACCACGACCCGACCACTCTGTCCCTTTCTCTTCCTCGCGACCCATCTCGAACAAGCAAATTGTCGAGCACCTGGTTGAGCGCTGATCGGGTGCTGCTGCGGCGTGGAACTGCGGCTGCGGCGTGGGGCTGTGGCTGTGGCGTGGTGCTGCGGCTTGCGTCGTGAGCACGGCGGCGCTTGGAGCACGGAGGGCGCGCGCGGCTGGCGTGATGGCGGCGGCGGCGGCTACGCGCGCAGGCGGCGGCGCAGAGCGTTTGCGCGGGCGGCGCCGGTGCGCACGGGCGGCGCTGGGCGAGCGCGAGGGCGCGGCGGCGGCGACTCGACGTGGCAGGCGAGCGGCGGCGAGTGGTGGCGCGAGCGGAGGGAAGGCGGCGGCGCGAGAGGAGCGAGTCGAGCGGCGGCGGCGTGAAGGAGTCGGGCGAAACAGAGGCCGGCAGCGCGGGCAAGAGACATATATGACAGGCGGGCCCACGATTTTTCTTAACGCCGGTCGATCCGACGCCTAGGTTTTGATCACCGGTTGATTGCGTCGGTGTAGTTCACCCGAGGCTTCTGCAGATCTGAAACTGAACGCCGGTTGAACCGATGATGTCAAGAGTATACTCGTCGGTTGATAAATCAAAACATCGGTTGATTGCTAGGTCTGATTTGCATTTACTATCACCGGTTGATCCGATGGTCTGACTTTTGTATACGCCGGTTGAACGCCTGAAACTTGACTGAGCTGAGACAAAACTTAGTAACGCCGGTTAAACCGATGATGATGCTCCATTGAACGTCGGTTTAACCGGTGAAGCCAAAAACCCCACACTCAGCTCACTCTTCTATGCTAAGTCCAATAAACTTATAAAATTCAAATAAACTCAAGTCAATGGACTTGCATAGGCGACTTTACCCTCAAAATAAATAGGATAGCACACTTGCTTAAATAAATTTCTTTTCAAACACAAGGAAAAACCGCAAGAGAGACAAAACGCCAAATAAAATGTATGAGCCATGTCATAGGAATATTGAAGATAGAAAGCTTCAAACTCATCATGACATTGCTCATTAGGCAATAACGCACCTAACACTTTGCTCTTTTCACTTTTCATGAATTAAGATCTTGTATATGAAAACAAGTCTCATTTTCATCAAGTGATCTCCTTTGTGACCCTTACGCATGCAATGATGATGCAAACTACAACCACATGCGAAAGTATAGTAAACATGAAGTGCACATCTAGATGACAAGAAATGCATAACAATAAATTAAGATCTACTTGTCAAGTTTGAACCCACGGGAAGCTTCTTCATGATGAGCCTTTCTACAAGCCTAGAGGAAAAACAAGTGGACCACCACCTCTAGCTAAACCCTTGCTCATCACTATCTTACCATGGTTAGACAAGTGTCCTATATGTATGCATTTTTCTATATGACATGGCAACTTACATGACGTTTGCCGCATCTAACACATTGAGCTCATTTCTTAGCCTAACAAAGGTACTCTCGTCTAAAGGTTTTGTGAATATATCCGCCAATTGCTCCTCGGATCTCACACCTTGAAGGGAAATGTCCCCCTTGGCTTTGTGATCACGCAAGAAGTGATGGCGAATATCAATGTGCTTTGTGCGAGAGTGTTGAACTGGATTCTTGGCAATCTTTATGGCACTTTCATTGTCACAAAGGAGTGGGATCCTATCTAGTTTCACACCAAAGTCCAAAAGGGTTTGCTTCATATATAGGATTTGGGCACAACATGCACCGGCCGCTATATATTCCGCTTCCGCGGTGGACAAAGCCACGGAATTTTGCTTCTTACTCGACCAAGAAACTAGAGAACGCCCAAGCAAGTGGCAACCCCCGGAGGTACTCTTGCGATCCACACGGCTTCCGGCAAAATCCGAATCCGAGTATCCCAAGAGATCTAAACTAGCGCCTTTGGGGTACCACAAGCCTATGCTAGGAGTGTGCTTGAGATACCGAAGGATCCTATTCACAGCCGAAAGGTGTGACTCCTTTGGGTTAGCTTGAAAGCGGGCACACAAGCACACACTAAACATTATATCGGGCCTAGATGCGGTAAGGTAAAGCAAAGACCCTATCATAGAACGATAGAGGGATTGATCAATCGGTTTACCGTCCACATCCAAGTCGAGATGCCCATTTGTTGCCATGGGTGTCTTGATTGGCTTGCACTCATCCATCTTGAACTTCTTCAAGATATCTTTGGTATACTTTTCTTGATGGATGAATGTCCCTTCCTTCATTTGTTTGACTTGAAAACCAAGGAAGAAGGTCAATTCGCCAATCATGGACATCTCGAATTCCCTAGACATCATGGTAGCAAACTCATGGCTTAGCAAATCATTAGTTGAGCCAAAGATAATATCGTCAACATAAATTTGACAAATAAAAAGATCCCCGTTGACGTCTTTTGTGAATAACGTGGTGTCCACCCTCCCGATCTTGAAGCCTTGCATGATTAGGAAGTCACGAAGCCTCTCATACCAAGCCCTTGGAGCTTGTTTGAGCCCATAGAGTGCCTTGTGCAACCTATAAACATGGTTAGGATTCCTCGGATCTTCAAACCCGGGAGGTTGCTCAACATAAACAAGTTCGTTAATAACACCATTTAAGAATGCACTTTTCACATCCATTTGATACAACTTAATGTTATGATGTGAAGAGTAAGCAAGAAGGATGCGGATAGCTTCAAGTCTTGCAACCGGAGCAAAAGTTTCACCAAAATCCAAACCTTCGACTTGAGAAAACCCTTTTGCCACAAGTCTTGCTTTGTTGCGTACCACCACCCCATGTTCATCTTGCTTGTTCCGAAAGACCCACTTGGTGCCGATGATGTTCTTGTCTTTTGGAGGAGCTTCGAGAACCCAAACTTCATTGCGGGTGAAGTTGTTCAATTCTTCTTGCATGGCCATCACCCAATCCGAGTCCTCAAGCGCTTCCTCTATGCTAGTGGGTTCAATACAAGAAACAAACGAGTGATATTCGCAAAATGAAGCATGTTTAGAGCGAGTTCTTACTCCCTTTGATGGACTACCAATGATTTGACCAATTGGATGATCCTTGGAGATGCGACCATGCTTCACTAGCGGTACTTGCGTGGATGCTTGTTGGGGTGGATCATGGGTGACTTGTGCTTGTGGTGGAACGTTTTGCTCTTCTTGTTCTTGGACTTGGGGTGTTGGCGTTGGCACATCTTCTTGAGGTTGTGTATCATCTTTTTCTTGATCTTCATCCATTTGGGGCGCCGTGGAGGTGCTTGGTGTAGATGAGGAAGATCCTCCCCCTTGATCATTGTCTTCATGCACCTCTTCCGGCTTGATATCCCCAATGGACATCTTCTTCAAAGCTTCATCAATCTCCTCATCACCTACATTTTCATAGCCAACAACCTCCTCTTGGGAGCCATTAGATTCATCAAACTCCACATCACATGTTTCTTCAACTAACCCGGAGGTTTGATTGAATACTCTATATGCTTTGGAGTTTGATGCATAACCAAGAAAGAAACCTTCATCACATCTACTTTCAAACTTACCGAGCCTTTTCTTCTTATAGATGAAGCATTTGCAACCAAAGACTCGAAAGTATGATATATTTGGTTTCTTCCCGGTGATGAGCTCATATGGAGTTTTCTTGAGGAGTCGGTGAGGATATACTCGGTTGGATGCATGACACGCCGTGTTGATTGCTTCCGCCCAAAACTTCTCGGACGTGCCATAATCATCCAACATTGCTCTAGCTAGGGTGATGAGAGTCTTGTTCTTTCTTTCCACCACTCCATTTTGTTGAGGCGTGTAAGTGGCGGAAAACTCATGCTTGATGCCCTCTTCATCGCACCATTCTTCAATCTTCATGTTCTTGAACTCGGTGCCGTTGTCACTCCGGATCTTCACAATTGGGGAGTTGTACTCCCTTTGAGCTCTTCTTGCAAATGTCTTGAAGAGTTCCGGAGTTTCACCCTTATCGCCTAGAAACATAACCCAAGTGTAACGTGAAAAATCATCAACAATTACTAGGCAATAGAGGTTACCACCAATGCTCTTGTATGTAGTTGGACCAAAGAGATCCATGTGAAGTAGCTCGAGCGGCTTGGAGGTAGACAACATCGTCTTGATGGGATGATGTGTTGCAACTTGCTTCCCGGCTTGACATGCTTTACATAGCTTGTTCTTGTCAAAGGTGACGTCCTTCAAGCCGGTGATCATCCCTCTCTTGTGGGCTTTCTTGAGGTTGCTCATGCCAATATGAGCAATTCTTCTATGCCAAAGCCACCCAAGAGAAGACTTGGTGAAGAGGCATGTCATGGTGCTTGTTTGCTTTGAAGAGAAATCCACCAAGTAAATGTTGCCATGCCTAAACCCCGTGAATACCAATGACTTGTCTTTTTCATGAGTTACTACAACACCATTCTTGTCAAAGGCACACGTTAGTCCAAGATCACACAATTGAGCAATTGAAATAAGATTAAAACTAAGTGCTTCTACAAACAAAACATTAGAAATAGATAAATCTTTAGAAATTGCTATTCTACCCAAACCTAAAACTTTTCCCCTTGAGTTATCACCATAGGTGACGTGTTCATGATCGCCGGGGTCTTCAAGGGAGGTGAACATGCTATCATTGCCGGTCATGTGTTGAGAGCAACCGCTATCAAGTACCCAATGTTTTCCACCGGCTTTGTAGTTCACCTACACACATGAGAATTCACTTTTGAGTTTTAGGAACCCAAACAAGCTTTGGGCCTTGCACATGTGTGACAAGAGCTTTTGGGACCCAAAGTTGCTTGGGGAGCTTCTTCTTTGACTCCTTAGTGAGTTTGCCAATGAATTTGGCCTTCACCTTGCCCTTCACTTTACTCAAGAGAAAATGGTTATTTTCAAACATTGAAGAGTAATTCTTGGGTAATTTAGGAAGAGGACGTGATGGTAAAGTGCACTCCCTAGTGTGGTGCCCGGTGACTTGGCAATGTTGGCAATATGATCCAACTTCCTTGATGAAGCTAATCTTGATCTCCGGAGAAGGAGTAGTGCCTTGATTTGGCTCCGGAAATGAACCAAGACCTCTCTTGCCATAGTCACGTGCATTGTTGAAGAGAATTTCCTTGTGGATGTATTCTCCTCTTGAGAGCTTCTCCACACTACTCTTGAGGCTTGCCACTTGATCCATCAATTCCTTTTCCCTAGAAGGTGTAAGCTCGGGCAAAGCATTAGTAGCATTTGCATTAATGAGTAGGTCATCACATGAAGTAGAAGCATTGACCTTCTCAATAGTTTCATGAGCAAAGTTCTCAAGACTTGGGTCAATTGCTTCATAGGCAAATTCAAGTTCTTGATACTTGTGAGCCAACTCCCTATGCTCTTGTTTAAGCTTTTTGTGGCTCTCTTCAACTTGCTTAGCAAGTACAAGTGACTCATTGTGCTTTTTGAGCAAGTCATTGTACTTGCCAAGCAAATCGGAGTGGGCAAGCTCTAACTTGGCACGAGTGCTCTCAAGAACCTTGACTTTGCCCTTTTCCCTCTTGATGACGGATGTATACTCATTAATGAGATTAGCAAACTCATTAGGGTCAAGCTCATCATCACTATCATTTTCACTCTCACATACCTTAGAGTTACCTTTGGCCATGAGGCACATTGGAGGTGGAGGTAGTGATGGTTCTTCATTTGTGAGAGCGATAGTGACTATGTCTTCTTCATCACTTGATTCTTCGCTTGATGAGACATCGGTCACCCACTCTTGCTTTTCCACCAAGAAGCTTCTCTTGGTGTTGCCCCTTTTCTTTGGGAAGAGCTTGGTCTTTTTGTCATGGCTCTTCTTCTTCTCAAGCTTCTTGTTCTTGTTTTTCTTCTCATCTTCTTCATCATCGCTTGAATCATGGCGATGTTTGCCTTTGTTATCCTTCTTTCTCTTGTCCGGCTTGGGGCAATCGGGAGAGATGTGTCCTTTTTCCCCACAATTGTAGCATGTTTTGTACTTGACATCTTCCCTATACCGGAACATCCTTCTTTTGGGGTCAAAGTTGTAACCCTTCTTTTTTATCTTGTCGCTCAAGCGTGTGAACTTTCTCATCATGAGAGCAAGTTCCCCATCTTCTTCATTATCGGATGAGCTTTCATGATGATCTTCTTCTTCATTGCTTGAGCTAGATTCTTGCTTGATCATCTTGAGCTTGCGGTGCTTGTTGACCTTGGTTTTGAGAGCAATTGATTTGCTTGTTGTTGGCTCTTCTGTCATACCAAGGATACTCATTTCATGAGCGCGAATTTCGCCCACAAGCTCTCCCACTTCCATTGTATCAAGATTCTCCTTTTGAAGCATAGCATTGATAATGTTGTACTTGGGCTTCGGAAGGAGCATGAGAATCTTGCGGTTGATGGAGCCACTGTCAATTTTGGAAACTTCAAGAGCATTAATGTCCTTGACAATGACATTCAAGCGGGAATACATATCATTGCAATTTTCATGAGCAAGCATTTTAAAAGAATCATATTTAGCTCTAAACAAGTGATATTTTTGTTCACGGACTTTTGTGGAGCCTTCATGAATTTCAATTAGCTCTTTCCATATATCACTTGCTAAGTCCATGCCATTTACTCTAGCAAAGACTTCCTCACTAATGGCTTCGAAAATTGCATTTCTAGCCTTTGCATTCCATTTTAATTGCTCGGCGGTGGGAGTTCCGGTGAATCCGGTCTTAGTGGCCAACCACACTTCGGGGGCAATCGCATCAAGGTATGCGGCCATGCGAACTTTCCAATAGGCAAAGTTCTTGCCCTCGAAGTGAGGCGGCGAACCACCCATCTTGGCCATAGCTCTAGGCGGTGAAGCCTAATGATCCAAATGAGCAACGAGGCTCTGATACCAATTGTAAGGATCGATGGACCAAGAGGGGGGGTGAATTGGGCCTTTTTCAAATTCTAAAGCAAGGTAAAACAACCTTAACCTATGCAATACTAGTAGGGCACCAATTCACCAACCGGATAACTAAGCTACCTACACAAGCTAAAAGAGATAAAAACAAAGTAAAGCCTAGCAAGGTAGAGCTAAGTTATGATCTCTAAGTCAAGCTCATAAGTAAATTGCATGAAAGAAAATGCTTGAATAAAGAGAGTGGACAAGAGACGACCGGATTTTTCCCGTGGTGTCGATGTGTTGGCACACACCCCTAGTCCACGTTGTGACACTCACTAAGAGTCTTGTCACCTCCCATGTCACCGAGACTTGGGCGCTCACTAAGAGTCTCCGTTCACCATCCCGGCGTGGTGGAGCTCAAGCCACGTACAATCTTCTTCTCCGGGCTCCCACAATCCTTGGCAAGCTCCGCGAGAAACACCCCGATCACCAAGATCGCCTAGGTGATGCCAATCACCAAGAGTAACAAGCTAAGGCCTTCACTTGAGCAAGAACTGATCACCAAGAACGGATGCACACTAGCTTTTCTCTACTCAAGTCCTTAATCTTGCTTCTTGATTGATTGAAAGCACAAGTATGTGAATGATGAAGCTCAAGGTGGCTCTTGACTATGGTATGAGTGTTTGGATGTTGCCTGGTGTCAAGAGTAGGCGAAATGACCCATTGGAGGGGTATATATAGGCAGCTCACACAAATAGAGCCGTTGGAGAAAAGCTGCCAGAAAACTGCGTAGCGCCGGTTAATCCGACGTACCCCCCATTGTCATCGTCGGTTTAACCGGTGAATGTAAACTGCCTCTTCTGAAAACTAGCCGTTACAACTGGGGCAGATTAACCGACGTAGCATCGGTTTAACCGGTGAGTGTAGTTGTCCACTGAACCACTGAAAAATCAAGTCTCTGGACAACTGCACCGACGTTAACTCAAACCTATCGTCGGTTTAACCGGTGAGTACAACTTTTGAATTCCTCTGAAAAAACCATCTCACTGGTCAATTGCACCGACGTCTTGATTCAAACAGCGTCGGTTAATCCGGTGAATAGAACTTGAATTTCCCTGGAAAAACCAACTCTGGACCAATGCACCGACGTTAAATTCAAACACGTCGGTTTAACCGGTGTATTGAATTTGTCCAGACTCTGCTGACTTCGTTTAACCGACGTATGGAAAATTGAGAGCGTCGGTTAAACCGGTGTATAGACTTTTTCTGATTTTGTCTTTTCTGATTTGAGTCTTGAATGAAATCCAAATATTCTTGAGATATAGTTTGAGAACCACTTATTTGAACTTCTAGAAACCTGAGTGACCATAGTGTGCATCCATTTTCAAATGACCATGTCCATGCTCAAGTTACTAAGCTTTAACCCCTCTTAATAGTGCGATCACTACAAAACTATAAAACCTATACTAACCTAAGTGTCCTTCTCAACCTTGTGACACTTAGGACTAGAAAGATCCTTAGCCTTGACATAAAATTGAGTTGAATACCGAGATCGCCTTTTTGAATAATGAAATTTGAGGGGCCTCTTTTGACATATGACCAAATGAGCGATAATGATCTTTTAAGCTGCACAAACTCATTAGTCACAATAATGGTTGTCATTAATCACCGAAACATACCTTGAGGGCCTAGATGCTTACAGCGGCGAAGATCAAGAGGCTCAGGTGGAGCGTAGCAGAGGAGGATTGGTTCCCAGTGAGCCGAGATGGCAGAGTGGACCACCGGTTCTGGACACTTCTTCAGGCCAGCTTCTACGAGACCTACCAGAGGCAAGGCCACAGGCTCTTCCCGCACAGAGTGCTTGACTGGGTTTCACTGAGGATAGTCGCAGGGGGAGCGGACATTAGAGAGCACTTTGCACACTTCAGAGGTTTGCCCAGGCTATTTGAGATGGAGTAGAACAGATACATTGAGGACTGGGTTCGAGTGTTCTATGCCACAGCCTGGATTGCTCCCGAGCGCAGAGCGGTACATTTCATGTTTGGAGGCCAGGTCTTTGGTTTGTCGAGGGCGACGATTGCAGGGATCCTTGGAGTCGACTTGGTCGATGTCTCCCTGCACGAGAGAGTCTACAGGGACGCAGATCCACCTCGTAGGGCGTTGATTGGCGGGATAGCACCTTCTCATGAGGCGATCTCTCGGTGCTTCCGCCAGCCTTTCCCAGCCTCATATGCCAGAGTCCCCAGCTTGCTGACCCCAGAGGCGTACACAGTTCACATGGCCCTCCGGAGGACCTTGTTACCGAGGAGTGGCTACCCAGAGGGGTTCACAGGACTGCAGCAGCTACTACTACTCCACATCCTCACTCATGAGCCTTTTGACATTGTGGACTTTATTTTGGCTGAGATCGAGGATGTGATCACTGATGGGATGGGTGTCGTGAGGCAGTTTCCTTATGCACACTGGATCAGCTATATTTGTTCTATGATCGTGCCCGCTGACTCACCGATTAGTGTTGTCTACCGTCAGGATGAGGCCCCCCGGTTCCCAGTTTACCGTCCGACTGCTCCCCAGGACCGGAGGAGGGGCAGACAGGCTGAGAGAGCTGCCATGGCACAGCTATCAGCAGAGGTTCAGTCCCGAGTGGCCGAGGAGGACGAGGCACTACTTGAGGTAGAGGCACAGCTTCCCAAGGAGACGACGAGATCCACTGGTCAGAACTCGAGACTGACTCCTCTGAGGACGACGAGCACTTCCCTCCTGCACCAGCTGCTCACGATCACGAGGCAGGAGGATCCAGAGTGCCAGCAGTCACTACTGTCTCCGAGTCTCAGGTGACTCAGCCGTCCGAGCTCACCTCTCTACTTCAGCAGCTAGTCAGTCAGCAGAGAGAGGACCGGCTCGCGACAGAGGCCCAGCTCACTGCCATCAAGAGGGAGGCTGCTCTAGAGCGTGCTGCATCAGAGGAGCGGTTTGTCGGCCTACTTGACAGAGTCACTCAGAGGACAGACGCTCAGTTCCAGCAGATGCAGCAGGGCATGATGGCTATGTTCGGCATGATCACACAGCTATACTCTCACTCCGGACTAGCCCCACAGCAGCCAGGTCTTCAGGGTATGGGAGCACCTCCACTTGCAGTCACTCCAGCTCCAGCCTCTACAGCAGCTCCAGCTTCGTCGACGACACCGAAGACCACTTTCTCGTTGTCCGCACTTCTTGGGTCTACCAGTCGTCAGATCTTCTCTCCACTGCCAGCGACTACGCTGTTTCAGGACTCACCGTCAGTGGTTCAGTCAGTCGCCCTCCCCGTCGTACCACAGGCACTACCTTCAGGGGGAGGAGGAGGAGGAGAGGAGTCCCTACCACCACAGTCGATGCAACCAGCAGCCTCAGCAGTCACAACTTCAGATGCTGACACCTCTTCTGCTGACCCGCTTACGACTTCTACGGATCCTCTCCCAGGCAGTGCCAGCACGAGAGCCTCCACGATAGCTACACCTCCAGTCAGCTCGGACCCGCAGCTCCCGTCCATCACCGAGGGTTCTCCGTCCGATGACGACGACCTGGACCGCTTCCTCGCCGTGCCGCGACAGCAGGACCCGTATCTCGCCTTTTTGGTGCTTTGATGCCAAAGGGGGAGAGAGTTAGGGGGAGTTAGAGTCAGGGGGAGGGTAGAGCTCGCAGAGTGATCGTAGATGCCAGGACTTGATTGTTGTATCTTTATTGGCTTCTAGTTCATGGACATGTATATTTGACTCTTGTGCGTGTTGCTCTTTTATGACATGTCTATGGATTCTGTTCGAGCCTTCGTGCTCTTTGTGCGTTCCTTTTCGCGCGTTAATCTTTCTTGCTTTACTTGTTTAAGTTATTATTTGTGTTGTCATCAATCACCAAAAAGGGGGAGATTGAAAGCATCTAAGCCCTCAAGGTATGTTTCGGTAATTAATGACAACCATCATTGTCACTAATGAGTTTGTGCAGCTTAATGAAATCTTATCGCTCATTGGATCATATGTTAAAGAGTCCCCTAAATTTTATCATTCAAAAAGGTGATCTTGGTATTCAACTCAAGTATATAACAAGACTAAGGATCTTTCTAGTCCTAAGTGTCGCAAGGTTGAGAAGGACACTTAGGTTAGTATAGGTTTTATAGTTTTGTAGAGATCGCACTATTAAGAGGGGTTAAGGCCAAGTAACTTGAGCATGAACATGGTCAATCAAAAATGGATGCACACATTGGTCACTCAGGTTCTTGGAAGCTCAAACAAGTGCTATTCAACTCATATCTTAAGAAGAATTGGACTTCATTCAAGACTCAAATCAAAACAGACAAAATCAGGAAAAAGCCTTATCACCGGTTTAACCGACGACATCAATTTTCTATACGTCGGTTAAATGCTATCACTGAAGCATGGACACTGAGTTCACCGGTTAAATAGACGATATTTGAAATTAACGTCGGTGCAGTTGTCTAGAACGTTGGTTTTTCTAGGGAATTCAAAGGTTATACTCACCGGTTTAACCGACGATATTTGAAATTAACGTCGGTGCAGTTGTCCAGAACGTTGGTTTTTCCAGGGAATTCAAAGGTTATACTCACCGGTTAAACCGACGATATTTGAAATTAACGTCATTGCAGTTGTCCAGAACGTTGGTTTTTCTAGGGATTTCTAAGGTTATACTCACCGGTTAAACCGACGATGGATTTGAGTTAGCGTCGGTGCAGTTGTCCAGAGAGTTGGTTTTTCAGTTGATCAGTGGATAACTACACTCACCGGTTAAACCAATGGTACGTCGGTTAAATTGCCTGAGTTGTAACGGCTAGTTTTTCAAATGGGAAGTTTACATTCATCGGTTAAACCGACGATGACTTTTGGAGGGCCGTCGGATTAACTGGCGTTGCGTACTTTTCTGGCAGCTTTTCTCCAACGGCTCTATCCGCGTGAGCTGCCTATATATACCCCTCCAATGGGTCATTTTGAAGTCTCTTGACACCAGGCAACACTCATACACTCATTCTATTGTTGAGAGCCACCTTGAACTTCATATTTCACTCATTTGATCATTCAATCATCCAAGAAGCAAGACTAAGGACTTGAGTAGAGATAAACTTGTGTGCATCCGTTCTTGGTGATTGGTTCTCGCTCAAGTGAAGGCCCTAGCTTGTTACTCTTGGTGATTGGCAGCACCTAGGCGATCTTGGTGATTGATGTGTTTCTTGCGGAGCTTGCCAAGTTGATTGTGGGAGCCCGAAAAAGATTGTACGTGGCTTGAGCTCCACCACGCCAGGATGGTGAACGGATACTCTTAGTGAGCACCCTCGTCTCGGTGACTTGGGAGGTGACAAGACTCTTAGTGAGTGTCACAACGTGGATTAGGGGTGTGTGCCAACACATCGACACCACGGAAAAAAATCCGGTCGTCTCTTGCCCACTCTTTATATTCAAGCACTTACTTTCATGTAATTTATTCATGTGCTTGACCCTAGAGATCATAACTTAGATCTATCTTGCTTAGCTTTATATCTTGTTGTATCCTTTATAGCTTGTGTAGATTGCTTAGTTAGCCGGTTGGTGAATTGAGCCTTACTAGTATTGCATAGGTTAAGGTTGCTTTATTTTATTTTAGAAATTTGAAAAAAGGCCCAATTCACCCCCTCTTGGTCCATCGATCCTTACACAATGAACGACCTGCACCTAACATCGGCCATTGGCGAGATGATTTTTTTTCAGGTAAAAGAGAGTGTTATCTTTTAGTTTAAAGGATTACAATCATTCTTGATTTCCAACCTGTTCGGCTGGCTGGTGGCAGGTGCTAATTTGTTGTGAGAGAAAAACACTGCTGACTGGTTGGTGGCTGATGCTAATTTAATATGTTAGAAAAACACTACTGACTGGGTGACGTCGAACAAGTTGTTGGACATTCATCGACAAGATCAGGCACGCCACTAGCGAGTAGAATCTAGGATTCCTGATCATCCTTAACCTAACCTTAGCTGGTCGAGACATCGGCATCACCGAAACTCCAAGGACAAATGGCAGGTCGGCAAGGCCAGAGGAGGAGAAGCAGATGCATGAACCCGGCCACGAACGGCAAGGACACATGGGATTTTTGATAGCGGATAGGGGCGGCCGATGTGTCCAAAAAAATATCAGCCGTCCCTCCCGGGGGGCAAATCCGACCACTATTTTCGCTGCAGCGTGTTGCTGACCTGGCAGGCCTCCTGGCCAAGAGAAAGATACGGCGGGGCCCGCGCAAAAAATCCACATTTCGTGGACCGAAACGCCCCTGCCACTTGGGTGCGATCCGCCGGCCCACTTGGCCTGCAACTTGGGGGCCTGTTTTTTTCCCGTCCGAATTATGCTACTACATGGACAATGACTGATGATGAGAGGGACAGGGACACCTTCCTTGTTTCCTGGACTTGTCAGCCTGATATCTCCGGCCTGGTAAAAGGGACCTTTTTTTCTTAGGCCGGTGAAGGGACTTTGGAGCTTGCATTTGCTTGTGTGGTTCTGAAAAGGGGGAGGAGGAGCATGAACATTTGCAGGTGGAATTTTGGAAACTTCGTGTTGGAACCAGTGACGGATTTAGAATTTTAGCATAGGGTATGCCGTGATAATTTTTTCATATACAATTTGATATACCCGTATTGAAACGGTATGACTTGTACATAATTACTCCCTCGGTCCCAAAATAAATGTAATTCTAGGACCAAACACGCAAAACCAATGCTAGATGTAAAATTACCAAAATACCCTTTGTCTTTTGTGATGAGTGCATGAGGTGTTAGTTGTCTTTTGTGAGAATCTTCCGGAAATTAGCTTGTCTTTTGTGGTAGGTGAGTCAAAGTTAACATTTTTTGTGGTATAAATTTTGAACTCTAGAATTGTATTTATTTTGGGACGGAGGGAGTAATTCGTATCCAAGTCTGCCAAGTCATTTGGTATACAATAATACAAAAATATGTAAAGTCTTGAATTCACCAATTAAGTACAACAAAATATGCACAAAAAAGCTAACACATCTAAAATAGTTCAGAGATGATTAATCTTCATGGAAAGTCTCCATTATGTCATCTTGATCACTTTGATGAAAATATCCCACTTAACAAATAACATGCTATCACCCAACTTATTTTTTAACCCAAAACCTTAGCAACAACAAGTACACCAAAGTGGCAAATCAGACAAGGAGCACTCGAGTCACAAATTAATAAACTAAACTAGACACGATTACACAAACGTGTGCTGGCAACTAGGCTTGGAGACTGAAGCATTGGATCGGACTGGATCACTGGAGCTCTGGTAGCACTGATCCCTGGCAGGCTGGAGGCTGGAGGCCGCAGGCGGCTGGCGGCCGGCGCGCTCGCACCTCGCGCAGAACTGACGGCCCTTGGCACAACGCGATCGGAAAATTGAGTACGAGGACAAAACATTAACCCGCCGTGGGCAGCATAAGGCTGCACTCGCGTCCTCTTGCGAAGAAGTCGATACTGGGATAGGCTGGACTGCAGGGTATGCCGCGGCCAACCCGGCATACCTTATGGCTCCGCCACTGGTTGGAACTGTAATGTATAAAGTTATCTAAGTCTATGGTTCTAGTCTAAGATTGATTGAAACAAGATGGTTCATCGAAACATTCTCAGTAGCCTTGCTTCTACGCTCTTTGAATTTCCAGAGTCGGAATTTTACCAAGTCCTAAGCCACATTTGCTAGTGCTTTAACATCAAAAGAAATGGTTTTAGTCTTTGAGGGCAAGTTGTCAAGCTTTGACATCAAAAGAAATGGCTTTAGTCTTTGAGGGCAAGTTGTCAAATCTAGACGTACTCCCTCTATCCCTTTGTAAGTGTTGCCCGGGAAGTGTGTAAGTAAAGATACGGAGGGGACGGAGGGAGTATGCAACAATCTTTAGTAATTGATTAGGCAAAACTTTGCACTTGCATAGCAATCTTCCCGGCATGGCAACCCAAAATTCCACAGTTTTGCAACTCGCCTAATCATCAGAATATAAGACAATTGCAGCACACCATACTTGCATTTTGTTTACCCCACTTGCAAAATGAGAAAAAAAACTAAGGGCATTTCCGGAAAAGGCCCACAGTGTCGCCACTCGCCACAGGTCTCCCCATCAACGCTGCCGGTATAAACTCGCCCCCCTCCGGTGACCACCATTGCTCAGGCTGTTCCCAGCTTCCATCCTCCCCTTCTCACCGAGTACGAGGAGCGAGAAAGAAAGCGACTTTCCTCCAAGCATGGCGGGCGCCGGCGCCGGCGCCGATGACGATGTGATGGAGGTTAGCTGCGGCGGTGGAGACGGCCGCGACCCCGGCGCGTACGCGGCGGTGCTCAAGAGGAGGCTCGACCTGTACTGCGCCGCCGTTGCCAAATCCATGGTGCGCTTTCTCCTCCGTCAAAGATTTGGAGTCGCTTTGGTAGAGTTTGCAAGTTCTAGCCCTCGGTTTCAGGGATACGAATTTTATTGTAAATTTTACTTTTTGGGAAATCTGACAAAGGAAAAAGAATCGGTTGCTTCATTTGAGGACTTGAAAAAAAAATCTTAACTTGGTTGGTCTGCATACTTGTCAATGTAGTCCAACACAGTCAGTGATATGCCGGGGGCCACATCAGAAATTCCAATAGCTTATGGCACCTACTTACATATGGTACAAAAAATCCCCTGCCTGTGAGAAACAGAGGAAGACACCGCACTGTGCATGTCCATTTCTCTTATGCAAACGCTGCCACTTTACATGAAAACTGTATCTCGTACTACTTACTGATTTTTTCCTAAGGTAATCGAGGGAGTCTTGTAGTGGTGACACTGACATGTAGGATTACTGATTTGGTCTATGTGGAATGTGAGGAGGGAGGATGTCTTGGACACTCTGCATACACAGCGTTGGGATATTCTGATGGAGAGTCATTGACCACAAATGATTGAATGAGCCTGATGTGATGGACACCCGATAGGATCTTTTCCTCTTGTTTCTTTTTAGATTTTTTATGAAAGAGTATATCTTCTTTGTTTCTTTTTCCATCTGAAAGCGATAGGAAACATTATATGTTATATGAAAATGAATTTATACGTTGATTTTCATGAGTTAGCTATTCGGTAATTAGTACCTAGTTGAGTGGTTACTCCCGCCGCCCCCCCCCCCCCCCCCCCCCCGCGCGGGGAAGTATCCACTTTTATTTGGATATTGTAAAAGAACATCATGCATGCCTTTTTCTGTGGTCCTCAATCTCGCGCACAGATGGCATGTTTATTTTGCATTTTGGTAATATATATTGAAAGGATAGCCTTGGAATTCCTTTAATATTGACCCTTGCAACCAATGGTTCTGCAAAACTGCAAGCTATGTATAATTGTTTTCCCTTACTATGTGGGTAAGGATGTGCAGTACTAGTGGCTTTCCGGAGCTTAACTGTGACAGAAACCTCGTGTACTGGCTGCACCCAGCCCCTTACCCCTTTGTTGCTGTGATGTTTATGTAAGTCCATTTCAGGAAGCTAAATCACAAGAATTTTCGTTGGGCTACCGCAACTCACAAGCTTCAGACACTTCACAATTGATTTCTCAAGCTTCCTTTGATGGTATTTATGACCTTTCACAATTACATACATGTCAGTGACAGTGAGTCAATCTATCAAGCAACTTGGGCAAAATGTTTACGCCTAAATTGCCTGGCAGGAAGATTTCGAAGGCCTTAGGTTGATGAAATGTGGTCTTGCATGAGGCCTAATGCTAAAAATGTGTTAGAAATCAAATCCCATTCTCAACTCACATTCACCCAGTTGAACATTCCAATAGAACATTATCAGATACCAAATTTCAGTTATCCCAGTAAATTCGATTCTCAGTTTTTCTTCAAGTACTGCTGAACCATCTGCTAGCGGCTATAGTCTTCTGTGATAATTACATATGAAGATCTGGACTCACCAGAAGTTCCGTAGAATAGGGATTAGCTTTGTGACTGGTTGATGTCCATATGGTGTCCATTAATTATTCTGGAGAAATGTTCTTAAACTATGAGTAATGTTGGTGAGGTCATAAATGTTGAGACATGAATAGCCTGATCTGCTTCAGTTATACTGAACACTGACATCAACTCTGTTAGTAAGTTGCACTGGGCATGCAACTCTGTTGGCTCCAATTTGCATCCTGGCAGTGTGCAGATATGCTGCATATGTGGTTTGGAAAGCATACGGGGCCCTTTTGCAACATTCAAACCATCAACCACCATTGGGTTTTACATATTTTACTGTCATGTTTTGCTTTCTTTATTTCGATACACAGATGCTGGAGATGGGGGAACCCTAGTTACAAACTCAAATATCATAGACCATGAGGATTTTCGAGGAAATCCAGCTAACAGTGGTACATCAAAGGAACAATCAGATGATGATGGCGATCTTGAGGAGAATACTGACCCTGCCAATACAAAGAAGATGAGGAGGTAACATAAATTGTTGCATTACATGAGTTAACTTGAGGAGAATATATTGACCTTGCTAAATTGAAACCATTTCTTGATTTTGTTGTGAGTGAGAGATCGAACCTTGTTAGAAGGCAACATACTTCAGTTTTCTCGTTCACTTTCTTTACCATTCATTGCCTTTGAAGGCAGGAAAGATCCAATCACATCAAGCTCTGTCCAATTGTCCATATCCACAAAAAAAACTTTATAAATTGCTTTAGTACTAAAATTAATACCTATATTCCTAGATAAGTTAGTGATGCAGTTCAAAGTAACCAGATCCAGGAATTCCATGTCTTTTGCCATTACCTTGACTCTACATGAAATCTAGTATGTATGTATGTCGGAAGCTTAACACACCATCTTACTTAGTTAAATTTAATGTTTTGATCAGAATGCTGTCAAATCGAGAATCAGCTAGGCGATCAAGAAAGAGGAAGCAAGCGCACCTGACCGATCTTGAATCACAGGTTTCAAATCGTGACAGATGAATTGCCAAGTTAATCTCCAACTGAAGTGAACATAATAATGCTAATTACTATATAATTCTCTAGGTTTCCAAGTTAACATCTGAGAATGCATCTTTGCTAAAGCGCCTGGCTGATATGACTCAGAAATACAAAGATGCGACCCTTGACAATAGAAATCTTACAGTTGATGTTGAGACTATGAGGAGAAAGGTTCGTTTATCTTAACTGCGTCACACATTTTTTCTGTTGTTTGTTGTAAGCTTTTAACCGCATCAGTTTGCATATTATCATACTAATGTTTCCATAGGGAGCATTAGTTGTAGCTATTTGTACTATGCACTGCATCAAGACTAAGATCAATGTTTACATTTCTTTGTATGGACAAAAGGCGGAGAAAAGGTAATATGAAATTTTACTATACTTGTTTTAGATAACATGTGAAATTCAGTTTTCATCCACGGTGATTTCTTACTGTAGCAAAAAGTACAGCACATTTTCTATTTTCCTTTCTACATATGAGAATAAAATATTTTTTCCTTTTCCCCTGTTGCAGTTTTTTTTTCAGATACTTTTTTCTTCTAATAATTTTATTTTTAAGAATAACAGTGTTCTCTTACAGGTGTGAGGAGTTGTAAAATGAAACAAAATATTAAAAGTGCCATTCCATGTTCCAATGCTCCAAGTGTGTGTCCCATTAAACCTGTGGTATTGCCCTTGTGGACGGGCTGTTCTATCTCTTGAGAACATCGATACCGCACATGAGAAGTCCAAACAGGATACTACCATACAAACATTTGATAATGCTTGTGTGTGAGTATATGTACAACTCTGTATTCTTGTATCGTGAGTAAAGGCGTTTTTGAATTTCAAAATGTTCATGTTTTTAGGATTTTTACATATTCAGACAATAACTGCAAACTGGGCTTATACTATAACTGTTCCAATCATGTTTCACAAAACAAAGGTCTTCACAAAAATCTGCTAATTTAACAAATCTGCACACCATCATATATTAAAAAGACATCTTCACAAACTTATACTGCTACCCCTTTTACATTTATGCTTATTTTCTCTGGAACTTTACATTTGTTAATAAGCATCGTACAAAAGTCCACTGAAATAAAAGTTAGCCACAACTGCCTTTATATTCCCCTACCCAGAGGCTGTAGGCATAGACATAATTGGTCCCATATCCTTGTAATTTATTTCTTTAACAAAGTATTGTTTTCAGGTGAACATAGCTGAGGAAGCTGTCAGGAGACTAACTGGAACAACCCTCCTGTTATCCACCACATGTGACAAGACAGCGAGCAGCATGCGCTTCTCTTCATGTCCATCTGATGCGGGTTCTGTTTCTGTCACCATTGAAGATAGCATGGAACATTTTCTTCAGGCGCCACTTCAATGCGATCCAATCAAGCTTGACCACCCAAATGCAGCAATTCTTCTGACCAGACGAGAGATGGGCACCAAGCCGGATTCTCTGCAACGTGTCGCTAGCTTGGAGGACCTGCAGAAGAGGATCCATAGAGATTCAATACATTCTGAGACTGCATCAACATTCTCAGACCCTGAAGCTCTTGCCAATGGGTAACGTGATTTATAAAGATAAGCTCTATGATGAGCAGAGTTGTAACGCTCTAGCGCGCTAAATTTTTTTTGTGGTATGGAATTTGTAGCACCCATATTTGGGTGAGATCGGTAACGGTCCCGGCCTGGGTAACGGTTCTAGGAAATGGCACCAGACCCAAGGTCAGAAAGAGCCGGGGTTCGGGGGATTTCTCGGCCTGCGTTAGAAGGCCTTATAAGAATGCTCGGGGGGCGGCTAGCCCCTCGCAGGTCGATTTTTTTTTTCTGGGTGAGATCTATACTGTGATTTGTACACTATCTTGAAGGTAAATAATCTGTGCTTAAGACTGAAACGTTTGACTCTCTGCACTTCTTAGCCTTATTAATATAAGAAAAAGACATGAACAACTTCTTTAGGATTGTGTTAACATCGATATGAAGCTTGTTCTCCTATCTCTCTTTGCTATGTAACCTATATATATCCTGTTTAGTAGACATCAATCGGTTGAAACTGTAGTTATTGATGTGCATGACTATAAAAAGACATGATTTGTGGTATTGCTCCTATGTGTAACAAAAAGTTTCATGTTT
The DNA here is from genome assembly GCF_016808335.1 of Panicum virgatum. Lineage (NCBI taxonomy): Eukaryota > Viridiplantae > Streptophyta > Magnoliopsida > Poales > Poaceae > Panicum > Panicum virgatum. The sequence goes on from NC_053147.1 coordinate 65,990,944, forward strand.
ACTTGGATTATGTGAACCTAGAGGCAACGAGCAAGAAAACTTTTCTTCAGACCATGAATCACTTTAGACCCCTGGCAAGGCATAATCACCACAGAAATGCACAAGATCTAAATGAATTTGCACAGTATCTTTCTGTGAATATGATTTATTTTTCTAACTTTACCGCTGCGCTCAGAATGGGATAGCTTGATCCTTTACTGGATCTCATATATTGTAGGTTAAACAACTTGCAGTTAAATCTTCATAAATGTTCAAAGAAAACACTGAAAAGGACTGCATTATTTGACTTACCTTGAGATGAAGTGTTTGGCAGCCGCCGGAATCAAGTGATGCAGCACTGAAATTCTTGGATTGTGCTTCTTGTCCTGGGAACAGACAGGTTCATGTATAGTGTTCCCAGTCATCGATAATCCATCAGGCAGATAAGCATCTGCGTCACATAACTGTGTCGATGATTGGCATAAATTGTATCAGCGAGGCAGCCTATTACAACTCTAACTTGGTAATACTACTGTCAGTCCAAACGGAAGCAACTCATGGAGAAGCCAGTTCCATCATCATCCATCACATGCCTCACGCCTGAAACATACATATTTTGACAGTCATATATTCTGTCTAGAATCCTTATGGAGAGAACAAAATAAATAAGAAGGCAACTGACTAGAGTTTTCATTCGCTGAGCTAGTGACTTGTTCCCTTCTTTACTCTTTAGAGTGTGTCAAGTCAAATTTATAATACAGAACATGCCTCAGATGAAATGGAAGGGACTGTGAATGGCCTTTATTAAGTGAGATAAGAAGAGACGGAGGAAACAGAGTATGTATTGTGAGTTGCCTTAGTCTCAGATGAAATCTTTACTAATTCCAGGGATCGGAACATTTCGCTTCCCAACTGGGCTGATTTGGTTCATACATGGTTTCTTTGTATCAACCTGATTCTCTCTACAAATCTGGTTCGCTCTGCAAGTCGCGTTCTGATTCGCTCAGGTCTTGTTCTGCTTCACTCTGCACGTCTGCTTCTGAGTCGCTCTGCAAGTGTGCTTCTAATCTGAAGCAAAAATCAGTACCTGTGTACAAAATAGCACAAGTTGGGAACAACTTAACGACAAATAGCAAGGGCTACGGGTATAGTATTCCAAATGGGCCAGGCACGATGGGCGGCCCGAAGCACGACACTAAAAAGCACGGCACTAGCCCGACCCTAGGCACGATCCATCGGGCCGCAAGCTGGCCCGGCACGATGGGGTGTTAGTGCCTGGGCCGCCACTCCGGCCCATAGTGCCGGCCCGAAGCACGGCACAATGATGGGCGGCCCGATAGCGGCCCGATTCATTTAATGGCCCAGCAGCCCACCTCCCCTTCCCTCTTCCCCTCCAACATATAAAATCATCAAACCCTAATTTTCCCCACCCCCAACCGACCACCCCACCCCAGCCGCCCCTCCCTCTCTCTCCTCCAACCCTCCAACCCCCGCGGTCCGCGCCGGCCGCCTCCGCTCCGGTCAGTGCCCGCGCCGGTTGCCACCCGCCCCAGCCGCCTCCGCCCTGGCCGCCGCCGACCCGGCCGCCGCCTGCCTCGGCTACCTCCGCCCCGGCCGCCGCTCGCCCCGGCTGCCTCTGCCCCGGCCGCCGCCGACCTGAGCCTCCGCCTCCTCCTCCCCGGCCGCCACCGCCGCCGCCACCGCCGCCGCCGACCCCGGCCGCCGCCGACCAGTCCGCCCCGGCCGCCTCCGCCCCGGCCTTCGCGCGCCAGATGGGCCTCCAGAGCCCGATGGGCCAATCGGGCCGCCGTGCCGGCCCGGCCCTATAAAAAGGCCTTAGTGCCGGGCCTGGGCCGCTAGTTTGGCCCGATGGGCATGGCACTATCAGGCCCGATGGGCTGATAGTGCCGGGCCGCTTCGGGCCGGGCCACGTCAGGCTAGGGCCGGGCCGCCCATTTGGAAATCTATAGCTACGGGACGCGATAGGCAGGCGAGACTCTCACATTCTGACCCCACCAGCAGCTGCCGCCGTCGCCGCCAGGCCGGGGCCAGGATGACATGCCGGGAGACAGACGTCCAGGCGGATCTAAAGGCATTCTCCGTGGCGACATGCGCCATTCCCCTGGTCCAGAACATGCTAAACTGAACCCGCATGCAACCAACCTGACAATGCCCCCATGTTTAACTATGGCAACCTTGAAGAGAAAGATAGCGCAGGATTACATGGACTTGATCAGCGCTGCTCTCCAAATTGAAGGGAGCACGCAACATTTTCTCCAGGGTGTCACTCCAAGATGACCAGATCAAGCCGGGCCAGCAGTTCCTGTGGCCAGTTGGTGAGTTGGGACATGGATGCCAGTGCAGTGGCTACTTTCGAGAATCTGCAGAAGAGGATACATGGAGATTCAATACATTTTGGGACTGCATCAATAATGTCAGATCCTGAAGCTCTGGGTAATGACCTTAATGTGAAGTAGCACGTTATATTTGCAAAGAGATTGCTCTGTGGTGGGGTCCTAGTAGTGCTCTAGCAAGATGAGTTTTGTAGGTAATGTAATTTATAGAGACCATGTATCTGGATGAGAAATGTGCTATAGTTTGTACACAACCTTGAAGGCAATTAATTAATAAACAATTTATGCAAGCCTGCCAATTTTTGGAAGTTGAGTCTTCGCTAGGCTTATGCAGGCAGGGCACAGAGGATTGCTAAGAATACCTCTTCTATTGAATTTGGTATGAAAGCATGTTATACTATGAAGCAAATGTAGCTCTCTGCTGTATAACATGTTGATTCTCTTCAGTGGACACAAAAGAGCTGAGATGAGATAGCAATAGAAGACACCCATTACTAACCAGATGTTATTATGTGAGAAATTTTTTTCTTGAAAAATGCAGGAGAACTGTGAATCATTATATTAAGAGAAAAAAGTTATTATGTAAGAAATTGTTCCTCTGTTGACGTTAAAAGTTCCTCTTCTTGTTTTTTGGCATTTTACTTATTTCTAAAAAGACGAGTACATGTTATGACTTGCCTTTAGTCTCTGGATGAAAACTTAGTAGTTGCAGGAATCTGAACAATTTCCTCTCTGCTTTTTGTCCTGGGTTGAGTTGGTTCATATATTATCTGTTCAGGCTGATTATCTCTGCAAGTCTGGTTCTCGTTCACTCTGAAAATCTGATTCTGGTTCACTTCGCGAGTCTGATTCTTGTCCTGGTTGGTTTGCTTCGTAAATCTGATTCAGGTTCGCTCTGCATGTCTGTTTCTGTTTCGCTTTGCAAGTCTGATAACATTTCTGGTTTTGGTTGGCTCTGCAAGCTTGGTTCTGGATGGTTCTTCAAGCCTGATTTGCTCTGAAATAATTTACAATATATTAATTTGTGGTTTTGTAGAAAATGGCACAAGTTGAGAAAAACAACAGCAAAAGTGGATGAGGAAAAATAAAAGGGGAACGAGTATTAACAGTTATAAAGGCAAAAGGGGAATGAGAGCCATCGCCCTGCCACGTGGAACAACTAAACGAATGCTAAACGAACAGAAAACAAAATAGCAAGGCAACTCCCACTTGGGAGTTTCATTCTCATTAATTAGCATGCCACATCGAATTTCCTGATGACATAGCATCAAATTTAAGAAGAGAGGGAGGACCAGTTTCATCTAGATAAAACTACCTGTACACGGATACTAACTCTTGATGAGAGAGTCATGACTCATGAAATTAAATGTTGGAGCCTACAAAACCACACCATGAAAACTATGCATTGGAGAGGTAGTATTTCGAACACCATTTCATTTTTATTGAGTTGCATGCACCAACCAATTCATCCCAAAAACTTAAACTAGTATGAAAAGGAGGGCAGTTCACTTATATTCCAACACTCCCCCTCACGTGCAGGCTCCCTCAGGCCTCAAACATGGAAGTAGGAGTTGGCTGCTATTATTTTATTTAATCGCATATGCTAGGACCCTCCCTCCCCCCCCCCCCTCCCTCCCTCCCTCCCTCCCTCTGCCCTTGCATGCACCAACCAATTCAACACAAAAACTGAAACTGATAGGAAAAGGAGGGCGATTCACTTATATTCCAGTAATTTTCTTGTTGCTTGGATTAGCCTAAGGATCTAGCCCACTTACTTTTACAAAAGATTGTGAATAAAAAAATTTGAACGATGCAACAAAGCATATACTTGACAAATATCAAATATGTCAAAGAGAAGCCATTTTTCTTGTCTTTGAGACCATCAGTGAAATCATACATCCTAGATGTATGAAGTGGAGATTTATTGGGCTTTTCGGAGACTTCGTACCTGTGGTACTTCGAGTGGCTGTGCCGGTATAAATTTGGGGCCATTGAGTAGAACTTCTGGGATGTGAGAAATCTTATGTGCATGCTCCCCTTTGCAGCTCTCAATCAGCCGTGGACAATCCCTAATGTTCAGTTTCTTCAAGGAAGTAAGGTTCCGTATGCTTTCAGGCATGAATGCCAGATTATTGTTGTTACAGATGTGCAGTTCTTCAAGGGAACTGATCTTTCCTAGCCATTCCGGTAGAACCTCCAGGTGCTTTAAATCCAAATATAGATTTCTAAGAAAAGGAAAGCATGGATGGACCTCTGGCATGGTCCTCATTCCATAAAAACTAGTAAGTTTCAATATCTCCAGGGTGGGTGCAAGGTGCTGAAGTCTACTCCACTTGTCATGAGAACAGTCCCTGCTTCTGATTTCAACTTGAAAAGGAAGAGTGGAAGATGAAAGTTGCCTAAATCCATGTTTTGGCAGCACCTCATCACTGTCACTCAAGTACCAATACATACTTTTGGGCGGATATGGAAGGAACCTCAACTTTGGGCAGTCGGAGACATGCAGCTGATGCAAATTAGGAATTAAGAACTCGTCATCTTCATCACCTGACCGTGTTGTCCACCACTCATCCAAGTTCTCCAATGAATCTAAGTATATAGCTCTTAACTTTTTACAGTTACCTTCCTCTCCATAGAATTCCTTGCCAATTTTCCTGATGCTTTGCATATGACGCAGATCTAATTCTCTAATATTTGGGAGCTGCCCTAATGGGGGAAGCGATTCACATGTCTGTAAATAAAAGAGTCGGATGCGGACGAGATAAGGAAGGTAGGAAGAAATGTCAAGCATCCAGTTAGGTAAGCTCTTGCTCCCATACCAATGTAGTTCAAATTCTTCAAGAGTACAAGGAGGTATCAGGTTCTCCAGTACCAACCGACTCTTCTCTGCATCTTGATTAAATGACCAGTGAAGAGTTAGCTTCCGAAGCTCTGGATTATCACGCAGCTTAGCTCCCTGCGCATCTTCTGGATGACATACATTCTCAAGGTCTCTAATATCTAGCTCTTGACAAGTTGATTGCCTAAGCCCCACTATACTGCTGCACCCTTCATTACTCTCATTGCGCACATGATGTATGGTAGGGGCTCCGAACTTATTAGTTTCTGGCAAAGCCCATACAAGAGTCCCCAACAAAAACCGATATCGTGGTTTAATCCATGGAAGGTGAGTCACGCAATTAAAAGCGTTATGAATGAGAGTATCACAACCAACAAATTTCCATACTTCAAGCTTCAGGTCACCAAATGATTCGCAGAGACTTTCAAGTTTTATGCAATATGATAAATTGAGATGCTTCAACTTAGATAAATTCTTGAACGACTGAGGCAATGCTAGAAGCTTCGAACAACTTGCTAGGTTCAAAGATTGAAGTGCAGAAAGGTTACCGAAACATTCAGGAAGTTTTTTGAGGTCATGGCAGTCTGAAAGATCTAGGTATTTCAAATGCTTAAGTTGGCAAAAGGAATCTGGTAACACTTGAATCTTGTAACAATCAGAGAGGTTTAAGAACTCGAGTTTGTAAAGATTGCCAAAATCTCGGGGCAGGTTTTGTAGGTCATGGCAATCGGATAGATTTAGATGCTCTAAAGTCTTGAGGTCAGCACTGTCAGGAAGTTTGACAAGTTTGGAACAACTTGACAAGTTTAGGAATAAGAGTTTAGGAAGGTCACAAAAGTTATCAGGGAGCTTTCGCAGTGCACAACAATCTGACATGTCTAGGTGCCGTAAGGATTCAAGCTTGTGAATTGATTCAGGCAATTCTTCAAGATTAGAACACCCTGAGAGTTTGAGGAACGAGAGTTCAGAGAGCTCCCCAAATGATATGGGTAACTTACTAAGGCTCCTATTGTCAGATAGGTCGAGATAACAAAGTTTGAGAAGGGTACCAATATTATCGGGCACACTTTCAAGTGCACAGTTGGACAGAATCAGAGTTTGCATATTTTGAAGTTTATGCAAGTTCTTTGGAAGTGCTGCCATTGGCAAACCTGAGGCATCAAGATACCTTAACAGCACCAGTCGATGAATGGAGGATAGCAGCAGTTTTTTGCTTGGAACATGTTCCCCTTGGATGAAACATCCTCTTAGGTCCAATACACGCAAATACTTGGATGAAGAAAATGATTTTCGTTGAAGATTCATTCTGCTGCACTCTGTAAAATGGAGAGATCTGATTTTGCTTGGAAATTCCTTGACAACCTTTGACTGCTTCTGATAATTCATTAGCCGCATATGCCTGTTATAACGCCTTTCAAGTCCACTCCATGCCATTTTTTCTGAAGCATCTGAAACAATTAGCTCAGTGCCAGCTATTATTTTGGCAAGGTCATGCACCAAATCATGCATGGTAACCTTGTTGGGAGCTACGGCATCCCCTCGAGAACTCTGCAAACAGGTTATTTGTTCATGTTAGTATTGAAGTTAAATCTATCAGTACTATATTGTTTCGGTAAGCGGATTCTCACTCAATGTAAGAAATAGCGGGTTAAGATATTTAGCGGAAGCCCTTCCAAAAAGCTAAAAGAGCTATAGCGAAAGCTATAGTGGAAGCTAAATCATTTAGCGGAATGATAAAATAATCAATAATTACATACAAAATAAGAAGCATCATTGGTCTAACACTCTAAAATAGACTTAACACGTCTCTTGACTGCCCAACTGTGCCCGTGTTGCTTTGTGTATGGTCCACCCTAGTTATATTGATTCTTTATTTCTTTTGACTACATCTTTAGCGGACATAGCACACATTTAGTACCACTAAATCCTGTAAAACCCCTTTAGCGGACATAGCGGACAAATATTGTATAGCATAGCGGTAGATCTCCTAAAAAGCTAATAGCGTGCTATTTTGTACATTGTTCTCACTCCAAGGTATTATGCCTTGCATATAGAAAGTAAAGCCATCAGCTTGCAGAATCCATACACTAACACAAACCAGCCTGTAGTGTCGGTTGAAAAAAAAATCTTATATAGATTAATGTGGGCGAATAAAAGTCTAAATTGCCCTTCATCTACCCTGCCCCGCTACATTCATAGCTAAAGGCCCAAATTTATTTGCATGCAAGCACCCTATCAAATATATTTGCATCAATCAGATTAAGCTTGCATGGTAGCATGGAGATGGCAGATAGATGGGAGGGATATTTTTGACTTTCATGGCTCAAGGAACCCCTAGGAACTAAAAACTAACGATATTCCATGACAAATTTTGAATCCTAAAATTAGCGATATGAATTACTCGATTTGCTTGATTGATGGATGCACAGGGAAGAGAGAGAGAGAGAGAGAGAGAGAGAGAGAGAGAGAGAGAGAGAGAGAGTTCTTAATTATATAGGACCAGGATCAATGTATGGAGGCGGCCCGTCATTTTTTCTGGATAGAACTAGGTCCACAATGTATAGAAATAGGTCCAAAGGGTATAGGACCAGGTCCTATATGCACATTGGAGAGGCCCTCTGTGTACTTGTTATTTTTTTTATCGAACACGCAGGAGAGCTGTGTACTTGTTATTGCGACAATCAAGGAATGAAACAATCTTATATCTCTCCTATTTCTCTTATTCCACCATAGGTCGCAGAGGTGAACAGCCCAGGTCATCTTCCAACCAACTATGCAGTCTTGGCCCTCCACCGGACGTATTTGAAGGCAAAAATAGTCCAAAACAACAGAACTATGTGCTAGCAAAAAATTCTTAGCATTTCAGAATTTATTTACTGCATGAATTCTTTACTAAAAAATAAAAAATAGCCATGCTAAATCCTTTGAGTGTTTTTCTGTTGGAACTTATTAGGAGTGCAAGAGTCCTTTTTAAAAACAGATATGTTAATTTACAGTTTTCCATACAAGTATAGTGATGTCAATTTAGTGGGCAATTAATTTAATTTCTACCACAACAACAACAACAACAACAACATAGCCTTTTTTCCCAAGCAAGTTGGGGTAGACTAGAGATGAAACCCGAAAGAAATAAGTTCAAGGTTCAGGCACATTGATAGCTAGTCTCCAAGTGCTCCTATCCAAAGCTATCTCTTTAGAGATATTCCAATCCTTAAGGTCTCTCTTAACCGACTCATCCCACGTCAGTTTAGGTTTACCTGTACCCCTCTTTACATTATCGACCCGCTCAAGAACCCCATTACGCACCGGCGCCTCAGGAGGCCTTCGTTGGACATGTCCAAACCATCTCAGCCGATGCTGGGTAAGTTTCTCCTCAATTGGTGTCACCCCGACCCTATCCTGAATAACTTCGTTCCAGACTCTATCCCTCCTTGTGTGCCCGCAAAACCACCGCAACATCCGCATATCTGCTACACTCAGTTGCTGGACATGTCGCATTTTTGTAGGCCAACATTCAGCACCGTATAACATCGCCGGACAAATTGCTGCCCTATAGAATTTGCCTTTTAGCTTTTGTGGCACCCTCTTGTCACAAAGGATGCCAGAAGCTTGCCGCCATTTCAACAAGCCAGCTGAAATTCTATGCCTAACATCTTCATCAATGTCGCCATCCTTTTGTAGCACCGATCCTAAATACCGAAAAGTATCCTTCTGGACCACCACTTGCCCATCTAGACTAACGTCTCCCCCCTCATGCCTAGTCGCGCTGAAATCGCACATCATGTACTCGGTCTTGGTCCTACTAAGTCTGAACCCTTTCGACTCTAACGTGCGTCTCCACAGCTCTAACTTCCTATTAACCCCTGCCCTACTCTCGTCAACTAGCACCACATCATCAGCAAAGAGCATACACCAAGGGATCTCGCCTTGTATATCCTTTGTGACCTCATCCATCACTAAAGCAAATAAATAAGGGCTCAATGCTGACCCCTGGTGTAGGCCTATGTTAATAGGAAAGTCAGTGGTGTTGCCATCACAAGTCCGGACAAACGTCGTCGCATCCTTGTACATATCCTTAATGAGGGTAATGTACTTAGTTGGGACTTTGTGCTTCTCCAAAGCCCACCACATGACATTTCTCGGTACTTTGTCATATGCCTTCTCAAGGTCAATGAAGACCATGTGCAAGTCCTTCTTCTGCTCCCTATATCTCTCCATCAATTGTCGTATTAAGAAAATCGCCTCCATGGTTGACCTTCCAGGCATGAACCCAAATTGGTTTTGGGTCACACTTGTCACTCTTCTTAGGCGATGCTCGATAACCCTCTCCCAAAGCTTCATCGTGTGGCTCATCAGCTTAATCCCACGGTAGTTAGTACAACTTTGAACATCGCCCTTGTTTTTTTAAGATAAGTACTAATATACTTCTTCTTCATTCTTCCGGCATCTTGTTTGACCGAAAAATGAGATTAAAAAGCTTAGTTAACCATACTATTGCTCTATCTCCTAGGCATCTCCACACCTCAATGGGAATACCATCAGGGCCCATCGCTTTACCTTCCTTCATCCTCTTCAAAGCCTCCCCGATCTCTACCTCCTGAATTCTCCTCACAAAACGTCTGTTGGTATCGTCAAAAGAGTCATCTAACTCAAGGGTAGGGCTCTCACTCTCCCCATTAAACAACTTGTCGAAGTACTCTCTCCATCTATCCATGATCTCCTCATCCTTCACTAGCAGTCGATCTGTCCCATCCTTAATGCATTTGATTTGGTTGATGTCCCTTGTCTTCCGCTCGCGGATCCTAGCCATCCTATAAATGTCCTTCTCCTCTTCTTTCGTGCCTAGCCGCTGATATAGGTCATCATACGCCTTACCCTTTGCTACACTCACAGCTCGCTTTGCAACCCTCTTCGCTAATTTATAGCCCTCGATGTTGGCTGCACTCTTGTCAAGGTGGAGGCGCTTGAAACACTCCTTCTTCTCCTTAATTGCCCTTTGCACCTCGTCGTTCCACCACCAGGTGTCTTTCCCCTCATGTTTGCCCCCTACTCACGCCAAACACCTCTGAGGCCACCTTCCGAACACATGTTGCCATCTTTAGCCATATGTCATCTGCGTCTTCTCCTTCTTCCCAAGGCCCCTCACCTAACATCATTTCCTTAAACGCTTGTGCCGCTTTCCCTCTAAGCTTCCACCACTTTGTTCTCGCAATCTTGGCACGTTTGTCCCGGTGGACACGTACCCGAAGACGAAAGTCCGCCAACACAAGCTTGTGTTGAGGGACAACACACTCCCCAAGTATCACCTTACAATCTAAGCAATCACGTCTATCCTCCCTCCTAGCAAGGATAAAGTCGATCTGGCTCGAGTGTTGTCCACTACGAAACGTCACAAGATAGGATTCCCTCTTCTTAAACACGGTATTCGCTATCAACAAGTCGTAGGCTAACGCGAAGTTCAACACATCCTCCCCCTCTTGACTCCTGCTACCATACCCAAAACCCCCTGCACTCGCTCGAACCCTACATTAGTCGCACCCACATGGCCGTTGAGATCTCCTCCTATGAAGAGTTTCTCGCTGATAGGCACGGTACTAACCATGCTATCTAGATCTTCCCAGAACTGCATCTTGGTGCTCTCACTAAGGCCTACCTGAGGGGCATATGCACTGATCACATTCAAAACCGAATCACCAACTACCAACCGGATTAGGATAATCCGGTCGCCTTGCCTTCTAACCTCTACGACTCCATCCTTAAGGCTCCTATCAATTAAGATGCCTACACCATTCCTACCCGGAGTTGCTCCCGTGTACCAAAGCTTGAAGCCAGTATCATCAACCTCCTTCGCCTTCTGGCCCTTCCATTTAGTCTCTTGAACGCATAGAATATTTACACGCCTCCTAATTGCTGCATCAACTAGCTCGGGTGTAGTGGATAGAAAGAAACTGAAGTATTTAATATTGTCATGCTACATCAACCAATGACTGCGAAAGAAATGTCACTACTGACCTGAGAAGACTTTGAAATAAGAAGGAATGACATTCCCAACAAATAACTGATACAATGATGGCCATCAATTGATTGAACATATCCAAGGGCCCTCCATTGCTGGATCAAGTGGTCACGAGCAATAGTAAAGCCCTTGGGAAAAACTGCACAGTATGTGAAGCACAACTTGACTTCGAATGGCATGTAGTAATAGCTCAACATGAGACTCTTCAAAGTCTTTGATGTTTGATGGTCTTCTGTCATACCCAAAATAATCTCCCTATCCCGTATATCTTCCCATGCTTCTGTAGACTTATTCTGGGAGAGCAAAAATCCAAGAGAACGGGCTAGTAGTGGTAGACCCCCGCACTTCCTAGAGATCTCTCTTCCAATGCTCTCTAATCTACTGATGCCATCATTATGTCCCAATGCTCTTTGTCGCATCACATTCCAACAGTCATCCTCAGATAAAAAGCTCAAATTGACATGATCACTCTTGCGCACAGGGCAGATTATTCTTCGCTTCGCTAGAACAGAGACATCCAGCTTTTCCACAACACGTTGTATACGTGTAGTCAGTATGATCTTGCTTCCCTTCCCACCATACTGTAGCATTTGCTGCAACTTTTCCAAATTATCTTCATCTTCCTCCCATATATCATCCAAAACAATCAAATATCTTTTAGATGGTAGAATAGTTTTCAGTTGTTCTATTATGGTTTGCAAATCATCATTTTCAGTATATCTTTCACTTGTTAAGCTACCAATACTTTTACATGTATGTGATATTATTGCTCCAATTCTGGACAAATTAAAATTTGCAGAAACAAAGACCCATACTCGTAGATCAAAGATTTTGGCTCTCTTGTCTGAAAGAACAGCTTGGGCCAGTGTTGTCTTCCCAAGTCCACCAAGTCCAACAATAGGAATGATCGAGATATGCTCCTCAGCTTCACTTCTCAATAGCAGCTTCATTATGTTTTCTTTTTCAGTGTCTCTTCCTATCATTTCAATGTCTACATCCTCATTTGTCCATGCAACAGTATCTCCATTTGTACTCTGTTCGGCTAACCTTGGTGTGTTGTAATTGGGCACAAGATGGAGGTGATGACCATCTTCCTTTATGATGGCTAACTCCTTCTTCAACTTCTTTATTTTATGAGCCATGGTCAACTGCGTTAAAAGTGGATTGTAGGAGGAAAAGAATAGCTTCATCTGCAAAAAAAAGGAAACCATAACAATCTTGACATATCGTGTTTGACATAAGGGAATGGAGCACTCCAAAATACTTGTTATCATATCTTGGACCAAAAAATGAAGTGGTTAATGAAAGAAATAGCTTCATGTGTTACTAAGAGAGACAATATTAATATAGGCACTTAGTGCAGTTATTTGGTAATAAATGTGCTCAAAATCAAATGAAATATGAAGAACAGTACTGCAAATATTTCAGCAGAGATTCGATTCTTTTTGTGGAAAAAATTAAATTGTTTTCCATGTTGAATAGAAGTGTCAGTTTCTATGGTTGTTGGTTTCTATGGTGGGTTTTGCATATATATAGTTATTCCGATAAGATGTAATATTAGGTTTTAAGAAATCAGTCTATCATAATCTATTGCAAACATTACACATGTGTAGGGACATCCTAGTACAGATTCGTGTAATCAAGTTTAATTTGAGCTCCGAATAAACTAAAAAAGTTTTCTAAGGAAGAACTTAAATTTATATGATATTGCAACCTATGTAATGTTACCCTCAGAAATTTAATTTCAAACTAAAAAAATATGCTTTTAGAAATAGAAAAAATATTAAAGAGACTTGAGGTTCAAACAAAAGAAAAAAAAGCGCAAAAGAACAGAATTAACCATATCTTTTGTTCACTATTTCCACATTCAAAATTTAATTGGTGGGATAATTCAACCCCTTATATTTATAATAATTATATGCATACAAAGGAATGAGGAGGTAAAAGACCAACAGATTACATTCATCACTGAACAAGATTTTGAGAAGCAAGTGAACGACCCCCTCATTCCTCAAACCAAACACCCCCTTGCTATTTGAGGTGTGCTTAGTAAGCATGCACGCATATTTAGCTGTACAATTTTACTGATAAGGAGTTGTTGTGTACTTCCCTGCAGCTGTGTGTGTGCGCGCGCGCGTGCGTGCTGTGTGTGTGCGTGTGCATGTGTGTGTGTGTGTGTGTGTGTGTGTGTGTGTGTGCATGAGTGTGTGCGCGCGCGTGTGTGTGTGTTTGTGTGTTACGAGCCTAGAGCCTCCTGGTGAATATAACTAGGTATTTGGAATTGCTTTAGATATGATTTGAAGTATTTAATCTTAACTAAAAGTGCTATTTAATTTAAGTGGAAAGTGTTCGTTAACCTTTAGTTGGAACCTCTTCTAATTTGACATTGAAAGTGGTTAATATTAAATTGGAAGAGCTAATGACTGGTTGTTAAATTTATGGGCGCGAAAGCTCTTCAATTGCAAGTTAGGAATGAACCAAGAGCAGATGCAACTTGGGATGGTTCCCTATATGTAAAACTCTAACAACGGATAAACAAGCGAATGCATAAAGTTGAGTAAAATTATAAAGTATTTTGGGGGCGATTAGACTTAAAGAAATATTGAGAGTATTCATAATAGGCATTGATGAATCAGGAAATGGAACCCAAGTAAATATTAGTACCTTTGATTGGGTCTGCTTAATGAGTTGAATAGCCTCTAACTTATCCAGCAAGTCCTCAACATCATAAGCGACAGACTTGAACTTTTTCATCCAAAGCTGCACAGTCTTCCCTTCATATTGATTCTTCTGCCTCTTGTCAGCATCATGCATCAAGGCTTGCAGCAAATCCATTGTCTCCTTCAGGTCGCCTACGTCGTCCTTGAAGCTCCAAAGCAGCGTAGCCTCATCCCAGACAAGCTCACCAAACTTGCCAGTGATGAGCTCCGGCACAGCACTCGCCATCTCACTGCTGGTGCCGTGCCGCCCTTGGCGGGTTCAGACCAACTCAAAGCTGGAGCTACTCTTTGCTTTGTTGAAGAACACAGGAATGATTGCTGCTGTCTGAGTTTGTGGAAGAGCTCATGCAGTGGAACGGTGGAAGACAGTGGTGGTGCTACATATTATGCCCCTGCATACTTGTTTTGTCTCTGGCACCAGCTGAAAACGGCTTTGTATCAATACCTTGAGTGGAGTGCACTCTGCACTCGAATCATCAGTGCACTGGAAAGCTACAAGCATCACCAGTTCGTTGGACAAAGCAGCTCTACGAAAAGAAGGGAATGTGGTTCCCTAATGGTGTGCACGGTGCACCAGAGTCCAGAATCCATCCATGAACTCACTTTGGAAAGGCGCGTGCATCAAGAAAACTTCAGGTCCTTAAACTGCTCAAGTGAACCTTCTCTTCGCAGCAATGTTACGACAGGAAGTCAGGAACCGAGGAACAGGATTGTCTTCCTCCCGGTTTGTCTGATTGATGCATTAAAAGCTATCCTAGTCAGAAGATGGCACATAATGCTTAGTAGTAACAGAGTCTAAGGCTCGTATTGTAGCAATATGTCAGCGGACAGCTGAAGAAGCGTTTCGTCGAACAGGTGCCAGGCGAACCGAGCACCGTCCTGTCGCGAGCAAACTAGGTAAGGGTTCAGACATTAGAATGCTAGGGCTTGGCAGACGATAGAGGTGAACTCGCCTTCTTCCCGTTGCTAGCCGGCTGCCGGAGAAGTCGAGGTTGTGCTGCCGCCGCGTCGAGCCGGCTGCCGGAGTAGGCGGGGCGCGTTAAGGGTCAAGCTGACATTGTTTGGAGTTGCAGGTGGTGTGGTCAGGTCACGTCTCACTCTCGCAAAATCGTGGCAGCTGAAGAGTTCGGTTACCGCAGTAGCAGCTGCTGCCTGTGCCGGCGTCAATTTCACGGTTTCTTTTCTACCACATTTTTTTTAGAAATAGAAACAGAGGGCTATATACTTGGCTGCATCTGCATCACGGCCACCACGATCATAAGGAGCGCGAGTGGATGCATGCGGCTTCATCTGACCGACACTTTTCAACATCTCTTACAAATCCGGAACTTTCAGGTTGTGAATCCAGAATTTCCACTTTTGCTGTGATTTCTAGAGTAGAGTCACTGCTTTCTGAATTTTTATCTTCCTGGCTCTTGACAGATGACTCTTGATAAGTTGTGATGGTTACTGATGATATTGAGCAATATTTATTATATAAATCTTTGAGAAATTTTCAAATGAGATAAGTATTTTCTCATATTTCTTCATCTTTAAGAATCATATCATTAATTTCTGTGCACAGAATACTCAACAAATAATCAGTGATTAATGCGTTAAGTTGCATGCAATCCATATCCCTTTGATTTGTTATGTCAACATTTTCCAACTAAAATTTGGAGGGAAAATGCTTGCAACTACAACTTGTTCAGCAAGCGGACCAAGTGTCTACAAATGATTAAGTACATGAATGAACAAGGAAGCATTGTGATAAATTACATGATTAAGTTCAGCAAACGACCAAGCGTGCACGTGAGGCTTTTTTGTCTCTCACAACTCACTTGGGTTACTTGAGCACCGAGACTGAACCAAAGACCATTGTGATGCATCCCTCTTGATAGTACGACATACCTATACTCAAAATCAAAGATAAATTACATTTCAACTTCTTGAACTTCTCTTTTCTATCTTATGCCGCACTTTGATCAATCACAAACTAAAGTCTTCATCCAACTTGTCTTCTTTACTTTGAGCACATCTTCCTTGAGCTAGTGGCCTTCAACTTTCTTCTTTGAATGAAATCCACTTCTAGTTCAAGTCACCTTATTCACACTACGATTATAGAAAGATTGATATTTGCCAACATGAACACTATATATAACAAAGATTCTTCAAATTGAACCCAAAAAAAGTTTCGTCACCCTAGCATTGGTTCCTTGGCACAACAACAATTGTCCTTCTCCAAGCTTAGTTCCTAGAAATCCATTCCTGAATTCCAACTCTTCATCTTTGCATCACATATAGCTTCATATACGTTTGTATCATATTCAACCCAACAATGAAATCCACTTTGATTCACAAGTCATTTTCCTTCTCTAATACGTGACGCTTTTTAATGTGAAATTATTCTTGTCTCTTAAAATTCTTGGACTTGATCATTATCGGTTTCCTTGCTCACGCCAAGCCTTTGCTTACATAGCCTCTAGAAACTCGCCTTTCGATCCCATCTATTTATTCACAAGCGCCCTTTTGAACTCACATTGACTTTTGCTATTAGAATGAAAACTATTTCTTCCTTGCTTGTTAAATCATCAAACATCGTATCCATTTCTTATGACAAGCTTTTCCATATTTGAGATTATGTATACGCATACAAATTTGTCTCATTCATAATACTTTTGATTGTCAACTTCAATCCCACATACGTCAAACAAGCTTCATTTGAATATAAGAATAAATTCTTTATCATTGATACATACCAATTCACATGATAACTGTTGCTTGTTATTATTTTCATACTAGATCATGTCGTGGCATTTATCTTGTCATATGAGCCTTTATCTTGAACATTAATTCATTTCATCATATAAATTGCAAATATGATAATCAATTTCTACTTATATACTCAACAAGATGGTTAGTCCTTTAATCGTGGTGTCAATCAATCCACCAAAAACAACTAGGGGCCTAGATGCACTCTCACTAACCTACACGTCCTTTTTGCAGAAACACATTGCATTTAACATCGAATCAGATATGATTTGTCTCATGTCACGACGAACAACATGATTCAAACAGAAGTTGATCAGTCTTGAAATCCATCCCAATTTCATTTGCTATCTTTTTCTTTCATTGCCAGGCTGTTTAACTTTTGTTAAAATAAATAAGATGCTTCACTTCAAGGGATCTCTCTCTCTCTCTCTCATTTTTTTTGGAGCATTGTATTGGTGAAAAGAAAATGCCGTCAAATATTTGAGTGCCAAGCAAGCTCAACGGCCATCATGAATGTAAAATTAGGAATTGAAAACCTTGGCAGTGAATTGGACATCTCCGACATGGTTTGTACTGCATGCATAGGATGTAGAAACTCTACAAGTATGAGCTTATTACAAACATTATTAGTCCCATTGATTTATATTGTCACACAATTACTATAATCATGAACTATGGCACGATGGGCTATGTTTCTGACATGATGTTGACGAAGTCGACAAAAGTTAGGCCGGCTGCAAACAAAACCCCAGCAGCAGCAGCAGCCACGACGTTGATGGGAGACCGGTCATGAAAAAACGGAGTTAACAACTCTGCCTTGTATCCAATGGCACGCCGGCTGCCAAGCAGCCGCCGGCTCTTGACGTACCGGGTGGGCTGGCCGGCTGGGCACGCACTTTGCAAATGAGAAGGGTTGACATCAAATAAAAATTGTGGTGTCATGCATGTCACAGGCTTCAAAATGTGCTCAGTCCAGTCCATCTTTGGCGAACGACGACTTGCATTAGATATAGATACAAGAAGTTGAGATTCAAACAGCCGATCGAAATGCTACTAGTTTCTGGAAATGATAGTATATATGTTCAGTCAACAGTCTACACGGCATGGAATGATGGGAATGTTACTAGTTTCTACACGGCATGAATAATGTTCTTGGAGAAAGTCGATCAAAGCAAGATCATTATAAATGTTGCCTCCATAGCATAGCATAGCATGTTATTTGACATCGTGCTTACAGCCTCACACACACACACATACACACGATCGTTATGGAAATGTTAACTGCTTTATCACCTGCTTTAATCTCGCTCGTTGTAGTTGTAGCACTACTCCTGTTTATATGAGCAGCAGCAGTAGTCACGACGATCAAGAATGCTGCCGCTGGCTCCTCCACGCCGTCTCTCCCACCGGGCCCGTCGAAGCTCCCGCTGATCGGCAGCATCCACCATCTGATAGCCACCGGCGGCGAGCTCCCCCACCACGCCGTCACCCGTCTCGCCCGCGAGCACGGCCCGGTGATGCACCTGCAGACAGGGCAGGTCGGCCTCGTCGTCGTCTCCTCCCGGGAGGCGGCCAGGGAGGTCATGAAGGTCCAGGATGCCAACTTCGCCCACCGCCCGGAGCTGACGGGGTCCAAGACCCTCCTCTACGGCTGCGCCGACGTCGCCTTCGCCTCCGGCGCCCACTGGGGCCCGCTGCGCAAGATGTGCGTCGTCAAGCTCCTCTCCCCGAGCCGGGTCAGGTCCTTCGCGCCCCTTCGGTGGGAGGAGACGCGTGCTCTCGTGGCCAGGATCGCCGGGCAGCCGCCGGCCACGGCCATCGACCTCCGGCCCATGCTCGAGGCCCTGAGCAGCGCCGTCGTCAGCAGGACGGCGGTCGGCGAGACGTTCGAGCACAGGGGCGCCATCTTGATGAAGGAGGGCCTCAAGCTCATGTTGGAGTTCAACCTGTCGGACCATTTCCCATCGTTGAGCTTCCTTGACGTCCTGACGAGGCGCCGGCTGAGACGGGTGCACCGGCAGGTCGACAAACTCCTCGAGAACGTCATCGGAGAGCGCAAGAAGCTCCGGCAGGAGAACTCCAAGTCCAGGGACACCACGGAGAACATGCTAGATGTGCTTCTCTCGATGCCATGGAACGGCAGGACATGGAGGTGCCCATTACGCAAGATAACATCAAGGCTGTGATCATGGTACATATATAGACTCCCTCTCAAAAAAAAAAAAAATCTAATCCATAATCTATCAACAACTAATAATGGGAATGCAATGGATACGATGCAGGACATGTTTGTCGGTGGAACAGAGACAACATCGAATACGATAGAGTGGGCACTGGCAGAGCTGATGAAGAACCCTAAAGAGATGGCCAAAGTCCAAGAGGAGGTGAGAACGAAAATGCAGGTAGGACAGACCCACCTGGGAGACAACAACAATGTCGGACAGCTCAGCTACCTCAAGCTTGTCGTCAAGGAGACGCTCAGGCTGCACATGGTGGCGCCTCTACTAGTCCCCAGGGTCTGCAAGGAGCAGTGCCGTCTCGGGGGCTACACGATCCCGGCCGGCAGTAGGGTGGTGATCAACGCGTGGGCTTTGGGCAGGGACCCCAGCTACTGGGAGGATGCAGAGACCTTCCGTCCGGGGAGATTCCTTGACAGGAATGTCGACTTCAAGGGGACAAGCTTTGAGTTCCTGCCGTTCGGTGCTGGCCGGAGAATTTGCCCCGGAATAGAGTTTGGGCTCGCCACCATTGAGCTTTGTTTAGCTCAGCTCCTCCTCTATTTCGACTGGAAGCTTCCGGGTGCCATGGAACCAGAGGACCTCGACATGAGCGAGACATCAGTCGGTGCACTATCAGTATACCGGAAGGAGCCTCTGCGGTTGATCGCCACCACCAGTATGCATGCTCATGTTGACCTCAAGAATTGATTGCTCATGGTGCTGCTGATATTCTGATAAAAGTTAAGGGCTTTCACTGCCGGAAACCCACTCTTCGTCGAGTGCTATGTAGTTTGCCGAGTGCATCCTTTCGGGCACTCAGGCAAACAAGCTCTTTGCCTAGTGCATTGGCAAAGAGCTTGTTTGCCGAGTGCCAGAAAAAACACTCGGCAAACAAGCAAGTTTGGCTAGTATCTTTTTTAGCACTCGACAGAGATTTTTTTTCCTTTTCTACCCTTCAAACTTTTTCTACACTCCACATCCAATATTTGATAATCTATGTTCAAATTTAGTATATTTTTGAATTTGTTTGCTATACTTGATTACTTAATTGCATTTCAAGTAGTTTTTTTGAATCAAGTCAAAATTAAACTGCAAGTGATTGAATAATAGAATAAAATGAGTAGGAAAATGATACTCATGTTATTCAGCTTAGTTTGAGACCTTACTTGTGAAATGAAAAGTAATTTTGAACATCTATTCAGGAAACATGGCCACGAACGTGTGGCTGAATGGTTTTTAAAAATTTTAAAAAAGCAAACAAAGTCTGGAAATCATAAGATTTGTCATGATGTGATGGTATCATGCATGGAGGCTGTTCTCGGTGTTTTACCGTCACGTCTATCTAGGGATACCCTTAGGTAGAGATATGATCGTGGGGGATCGCCGAGATCAGGAACACGATGGTGCAAGCAACACGAGGGTTATACAGGTTTGGGTCACGCCGCCGGCGAGATCTCCGGCCTCGTCGCGCTCCCCCCGGAGGTAATCTCCCGATCTCCTTTCCCCTCCAATCCTCCCACTCCTCCCTGGCCGGCACAAACAGATGACTTTGATGGCGCATCTCGTGGCTGCTCTTCAGGCGGGCTCCTGCGGGCTTCCCTGTTGCGTGGCGCCTCCGCGTCTTCCTCCTCTACAAGGCGGCGACGCCCCTCCACTTTCACGCCCTCCAAGGTGGCCCCACTTGGCCGCCGATCCGAAGGTCTGCAAGACCCCGTCCAGCTCTGTGCAACTGATCAAGCTCCACCATAAATCTTTGAATTAAATCTACTGCATACATGGCATTTCAAAAAATTGCAGGAATTACAGCACCGGACTGATAATCAATGAACAGAAGGGCATGCAGTGCTGCTAATCAAGTTGCCTGGTGCTTCTGCAGCTTCCTGCACGGTAGATATGGTGGCCAGCTTTCTTCTCATTAGTCATGCCTGTGTCAATTGCTCGGTCATCTAGATTTTAATCTCAGCTGCTCTAGCCTCCACGGTAAGGCTCCACAGTTCCTTTATTTATTTTACAGAAGGGATGCAATTGTACTCCCATCATATTAGATGACCAAATGCAAATAATTTGTTTTATTTATGTACTTTCCAGTCTAGACTTGAATGGATTTCGATCCGCAGCACAGGCTGACTTGCAAGTGAAATGCAGTGAATCTTTTTCCCCAACCATCCATCATATTCATAGATTTTTTTTTCTAGGTACATCTCCCGCAGGCGTTCTCCCTAAATCAGGCGTAGTTCATGTTGTTAGGTTCCTGTTGGTACCCTGTAGCAGGGATACCCACTCTTACTGCAGCAAGGCATGACCCGTGTAGTTATCCGTAACTGCGCGGAAAGGACGGAGTAGCCAGGCCCCACGGGTCAGACTCTTCCCTCACCAGGCCAACGGCCCCGGACCCGTTCCCCGCCTGGGGATGGGTCCGGAGACGCCATGTGTCTCTAAGGAAGGGAAGCTCCATGTCGACAGCCGAGGCCTCGGACCCCCCCCCCCCCCCCCCCGTAGGGGTCCGGGACCTCCTGCGTCCATCCGGACCTCCCGCACTGCGTGGGGGTCCGGAGCCGCCACGTGGCCCGGAGGCACGGGCTCGAGCGCGAGCCTTCCGCTGGAAGACTCGCGCGCCCACTGCATTTAATGCAGATGGACAAGGCATGCTCTGCCGACGCGGCACGCGAGACAGCCTTTGTCAGGCCTCACTGTGCACCGCGTATTACCAAGGTGCACAGTGCAGTCGCCTGTGCCGCACCCGCGCAGAGCCCGTCTGCAGCATAAAATGGATACGATGGCACGGCACTTTTCCATCATGCCGCCTACGCCGCAAGCTACACAGCCCGCTTAAGCTACGTGGCAGGCGTCGCCAGGCATCGTCCCGACAAGACAGCGCCAGGACGTGAGGAACAAGGGACTCCAGGAGTAGGCAAAGGAATCCAGGAGAGAGATCTCCTTTGCTTGCGACGCCATAATGTGTGAACAGTACGTTATTTTATACTACATCGTTAGGCCCACCTGTCGGGGACCCAACAGCCATGTACGCGCCTCCCTTGAGATATAAAAGGGAGGTGCTCGCTGTGCACAGGGACTCAGCTAAGAAACACACACACACAAGCTCTCGCGAACTCCCTCTCTCCCGAGGGAAGGCAATACAACACACAGTGGACGTAGGGTATTACGCTCCGGCGGCCCGAACCACTCTAATCCCGCTGTGTTCATCGTGTTCTTGAGAGAGATCGAACTAGGACTAGCTAACCCCCGAGTACACACCCTAAGGGCTAGGGCGGGTGCCTTCCGCCACCCGGCTGTGGTTTGCAGCACCACGACATTTGGCGCGCCAGGTAGGGGAGCTAGCTGGTCGCAGTTCGTCTCTTTCTCGCCCCGATGGTTCGGGTGGACGACGTGGAGATGACGGAGGGTGTGGCGTCCTCCACGCCACACGCCTCTCGTGTCCCTGCTCCAGGGGCAACTGTGCTTGTGGAGCAGCCACCGTCGGCGGCGACGCGCGCTGCTCGCCGGCAAGAGTCAGGGCGCCCATCAAGGGCCCCCTCACAAGCTGCGAGCAGCGGAGCGCTGGCAGCGGCTAGGGAGTTGCTTCGCAACCCCCCGGCTGAAGCAGCCTCGCCAGACGCCCTGAAGCAGTGGCGGGACGACGTTGACCGTCTCCTCCACCTAGCTCAGGCCTCCCCCAGTTCTGCAAGGACTGGGCAACGACCTCCGCCCGGCAACGCGGTGGTACCTTACCGCCAGCGTCAGGGCGGTGCGTCGGCGTCCGTGCGCTCCCCTACCGTGAGGGGTGCACGAATAGAAGACCTGCGGGCGGAGCTCAACCGCCGGCGCGCGGGAGAGGATGCCCGCATCTCCGTCGAGAGGGCGCGAGAGCGCCGTCTTAACATTGAGGGCCGCAACCTCAACGCCGACTTGGACGTGGTGGCACCCAAGCCCCCAGTGAACGCCCGGATACAGCCAGGCGCACCAGTTGCTGGGGTGGGCTGCGCTGCGCTAGCGGAGCACCTCCGCGCCGTGGCATGGCCATCCAAGTTCCACCCCCACCTGCCGGAAAAGTACGACGGTACCACTAACCTGTCGGAGTTCCTGCAGGTGTACGTTACCGCCATCACAGCGGCTGGTGGTAACGGCGCCGTCATGGCAAGCTACTTTCATGTAGCCTTGTCTAGGCCAGCCCAGACCTGGCTCATGAACCTCACACCTGGGACGATCCAGTCCTGGGAAGAGCTCTGTGCGAGGTTCACAGCGAACTTCACCAGTGCATACCAGCAGCATGGTGTGGAGGCACACCTTCATGCCATGAGGCAAAAACCCAGAGAAACGCTCCGGGCCTTCATCTCGCGCTTCACCAAGGTACGGGGTACCATTCCTCGTATCTCAGATGCATCTATTATTACTGCTTTCCACCAGGGGGTACGTGACGAGAAGATGCTCGAGAAGCTGGCGACGCACGAGGTGGAAAGCGTCACTACGCTTTTCTCCCTGGCAGACAAGTGTGCCAGGGCCGCTGAGGGCCGTGCATGGCACTCAGCCCCCCAAGACGGAGACGCCAAGGCTGGTGGCTCCGGTGCTACCGCGCAGGGCGGTAACAAGAAGAAAAAGAACAAGAACCAGAGTCGCGGGGAACCGCATTCTGGCGGACCAGTCGTTGCAGCAGCAGCGCCGGCGGCGGCGCCGGCAGCGGCGGCAGCGGCTGGGGGCCAGAATGCACATGGCAAACGCCCTCGCCCGCAAGGTGGAAGCGGAGGTTCATGCCTAGTGCACCCCACCGCTCGCCACAGCACCGCTGACTGCCGCGAGATCCAGAAGCTCGCAAAGCGGGTCAGTGGGCGGCGTGAGCAGTCCTCCAAAGACGGTTCACCCCCTCCTCGCCAGCGGGTCGGAAAGGAGAAGGCCTCCGACAGCAGGGCCGCGGCCGGGGAGAAGGAGCTGGGGGACCAATCCCCCACTCGAGAGCTGAAGGGCGTCTACCACGACGATGACTCCGATTCCGACAACGGCGACCGCCGCAAGAAGCTGTACGTAATGTACGGCGGAAGCTGGGAGCTTGTCTCCTGGCAGGATGTGAAGGCCATTCGCCGGGAGGTCCTCTCAGTGAAGCCAGGGGTCCCGAAGGCGGCGCCGCACCGGAGGTGGATGGACACCACCATCTCTTTCGGGCCATCCGACTGCCCGGAGAATATGGCCGGAGCTGGTGTACTACCTCTAGTCACCGCTCCTGTCCTATCCAACGTAAGGCTCTATCACGTGCTGATTGACGGTGGGGCTAGCCGCAACGTCATCAGCTATGCAGCGTTCAAGCAGCTGCAGATCCCGGAGTCCAGGCTGACTCCCTCTCACCCATTCTCCGGAGTGGGCCCACACCCGGCGTTCCCTCTGGGGAGCATCACATTGCCGGTCACGTTCGGGACCGAGGAGAACTTCCGCACAGAGAGCGTCCTGTTCGATGTTGCGGAGGTGAACCTCCCGTTCAACGCCATCATTGGCCGACCGGCACTCTACCGCTTCATGGCCATTGCCTATTACGGGTATTTGGTCTTAAAGATGCCTTCCCCTGCCGGAGTCCTCACCATGCAGAGCGACCGCACCGCTACTGTCGCTGCAGTTGAGAGAATGCATGCTCTGGCGGCAGAGGCTGCACGTTCCGAGGAGGATCCATCCACCTCGCAACCCAAGGTGCCTGCAAAGGCTCCCAAGGTCCAACCGTCCGATCCGGACCATGTTCCTGTGAAGACGGTGCAGATTGGAGCGGACTCCACCAGGACCACCCGCATCGCGAGGAACTTGGAGGAGAAATAGGAAGACGCGCTCATCGCTTTCCTCCGGACAAATGTCGACGTGTTCGCCTGGGAACCGTCACAGATGCCCGGGATCCCCAGGGAAGTGATCGAGCACAATCTGAGGATCTACCCCGACGCCATGCCGGTGCGCCAAAAGCCTCGGAAGCAGTCCGTGGAGCGACAGAACTTCATCCGCGAAGAAGTCCACAAGCTCCTACATGCCGGCTTCATCGAGGAGGTCCACCACCCCGAGTGGTTGGCCAATCCGGTCGTCATCCCAAAGGCCAACGGGAAGCTTCGGATGTGCATCGACTACACCAGCCTCAACAAGGCATGTCCTAGAGACCCCTATCCTCTTCCGCGTATCGATCAGATCGTGGACTCCACCTCCGGGTGTGACCTTTTGTCTTTCCTAGATGCATACTCTGGTTTCCACCAGATTCAAATGTCTAGAGAGGATAGGAAGCATACTGCCTTTGTAAAAGTAGATGGGCTTTATTGCTACATTGTCATGTCGTATGGTCTAAGGAATGCCTTACCCACGTTTGTACGAGCTATGAACAAAACCTTCTGTAATCTAATTAGAGATATTGTTGAGGTTTATGTCGATGACATTGTGGTCAAGACTAAGGTAGGGTCAACACTAGTGGAGGACCTGTCCCTCGTCTTCGACCGGCTCCGCGCCACGCGCACGAAGCTGAACCCAGAGAAGTGCATCTTCGGCGTCTCAGCAGGGAAGCTGCTGGGTTTCCTGGTCTCACATCGAGGCATTGAGGCAAACCCAGCCAAGATCAAGGCGATCGAAGCGATGAGGCCTCCTGGCCGCATCAAGGACGTCCAGAAGCTTACTGGATCTCTCGCTGCTCTTAGCCGCTTCATATCGAGGCTGGCCGAGAGGGCCCTTCCCTTCTTCAAGCTATTGAGGAGGTCCGGTCCATTTTCTTGGACCGAAGAGGCTGAACAGGCCTTCCAGGAACTGAAGCAGCACCTCACCTCGCTGCCAGTATTGGTGGCTCCAGAGCCCGGTGAGCCGTTGTTTCTGTATCTTGCTGCGTCTGCGGAGGCAGTTAGCATGGTGCTGGTCGCCGAAAGGACAGAGCAAGCTCGCCAGGGGAACACCAGGGTCTCCCTGGCCAAGGATGGTGAGCTGGACCCCGGACACGGGGGCCCGCCAGCCTCACCCCAGCTTGAAGGTCCAGATCCCGCACAAGCAGGTCCGGAGGAGCCTCGACCCAGTGGGAACCCAGAACCGCTGGGGGCCCAAGGACCTGATGCGGTGGATAAGGGCGAGCCGGACCCGGTAACTAGGGTTCGGACCGTCCAAAAACTAGTTTACTACGTCAGCGAAGTCCTCCACGAGGCGAAGGCCAGGTATCTTGAGACGCATAAGCTTATCTACGCAATACTTATTGCATCCAGGAAACTGCGCCACTACTTTCAGGCACACCGAGTTGTCGTAGTGACCTCTTACCCGTTAAGAGCGATCCTGCAAAACTCCAATGCCACAGGCAATATCGCCAAGTGGGCGGCAGAGCTGGTCGAGTTCCAACTGGACTTCCAGCCACGCCATGCAGTCAAGAGCTAGATCCTGGCTGATATCATAGCGGAGTGGACTCCTTCCCCAAGCAATTCTGGGGGTCCGGTCGTCAACGCTGGACCCCCGGAGCCGAAAATCAGGACACCAGTCTTCACCGAGCCCCACTGGACACTCTTCTTCGACGGGTCCGCCCGCGAGAAGTGGGCCAGAGCTGGTGTGGTCCTCATCGACCCAAACGGAGATCAGCTGAAGTACATGGTGCACCTTGAGTTCAAGGCCACCAACAACATGGCGGAGTACGAAGCTCTGATCTTTGGCCTGACATAAGCCCTGTCCCTGGGGGTCCGGCAGCTTCTGGTGAAGGGGGACTCTCAGCTAATCATCAAGCAGGTCCGAGGGGATTGCAACTGCAACAATCCCCAGCTCACGGCATATCTCATACACGTGAGGAAGCTCGAGAAGGACTTCGACTCCTTGGAACTGCAACACATTCCCCGCGAGCTCAACTCAGCAGCAGATGATCTCTCTGTGAGAGCATCTACCTGGGCATCCGTGCCCGAGGGTGTCTTCGAAAGACGGCTACTGAGACCTACCGCCCAGCCTGCCGAGCTGGGTGAAGGGGATCAGGCTAGCACCTGGAAGCTAGCGGTCCCAGCAGCATTCCACCTTTGGTGCCCGACCTGGGCTGTGTGCTCTGTTGAGGATCCTAGTGACCTCATAGAGCCACCCCCACCTACTCAGGGTGCTCCCGATGCATGGATCTCCGAGATCCGGGACTACCTCAAAGATAATATCCTCCCTGATGACGATGTGTCCACTGAGCGCATAATCCGATTGGCTAAACGCTACGCGGTGGTAGAAGGGGATCTCTACCGCCGTGGCGCCAATAGTGTCCTCATGCGGTGCATTTCCCAGGGAGAGGGCCGCGAGTTGCTTGCGGAGATCCATGGAGGCGAGTGCGGAAGTCATTCCTCCTCTCGCACGCTTGTTGGCAAGGCCTTTCGGCATGGCTTCTACTGGCCAACAACACTCCAGGATGCGGGTGAGCTGGTAAGGTCCTGCAAAGCATGCTAATTTCATGCAAAGCAAATACACACCCCGGCTCAAGCTCTGCAGATGATTCCGCCCTCATGGCCATTCGCTGTGTGGGGTGTGGATATCCTGGGGCCATTTCCCCGCGCTGTCGGCGGGTACCGGTTCCTCTATGTCGCCATTGACAAGTTCACCAAGTGGCCGGAGGTTACCCCTGTGGTAAATATCACTAAGAAATCAGCAGTCGCATTCCTCAGGTCCATTGTGTGCAGATTTGGCGTCCCAAACCGCATCATCGCGGACAACGGGACTCAATTCAAATGCAGACTCTTCCAAGAGTACTGTGAGGACATCGGCATCCAGCTATGCTTTACGTCCGTAGCACATCCCCGCAGCAATGGACAGGTTGAGAGAGCAAATGCAGAGATCCTCAGGGGACTCAAGACCCGCACCTACAACTGCTTGAAGAAGCATGGTGCCAAATGGGTTGACGAGCTTCCATGTGTACTATGGGGCAACCGGACCACACCCAGCCGAGCCACCGGGGAGACTCCATTCTTCCTGGTCTACGGGGCTGAAGCATGCCTTCCCCCAGAAATTCACCTGGGCTCACCACGGGTCCAAGCCTTTGACGAATCCATGAAGGAGCAGCTGCGGCGTGACGACGTGGACTTCGTTGACGAGCGAAGGTGGCGAGCAGCAATCCGAAATGCACGCTACAACCAGGCGCTCCGGCGCTATCATCAACGGTTCGTGCACAGTAGGGAGCTCCGGGCTGGCGACCTCGTCCTCAGACGGATCCTGAGCCGAGCAAGGCTCCACAAACTTTCCCCCAGCTGGGAGGGGCCGCTTAGCTGGTTCTGTACCCAAAAGCCTACACACTCCACCACCCTGTAACGAGTACTCTAATACCTGGAGCCAGGTAATTAGGGGCCCGGACCTCGTTCCAGCTCAAGAGTTGGCTTTCTAAGTCCAACACGGCATGTCCAGCCCTATATCTCAAAGGATCGAGTACAACAAAGTGACCTTTCCCACTGCTGCGAAAGGTCTGGGACGATGAAGCCAGGTCCGGAAAGATCGTGCTGTTCCCTGGAGTGGTTCGGAGCCCTGTGTAGCACCTTAGCCTGGTCCCGTACCCTAAGCCTACGCACTCCACCACCCTGTAACAAGCACTGAGCTACCTGGACCTGCGCATCTAGAGCACCGGACCTCGTACCAGCCTGGCACTGGTCAGGGATGAGTCCCGCGGGCCTGCTACTAAGCTGTAAATTTGAAATGGTACACAGGTTAAACCCTGACTGGTGGTAGCCAGTCTCAAACCATTGAGCCTACCTACCAGGGGGTCCTAGTATCCGCTTCAAAGCCTTCATGCAGATCAAGGTCCAGTCTCAATGGTAGACAGACTCAAAACAACTGAGCCTATCTCCCAGGGGGCCCGGAGCATCCGCTTTGTCCCAGACATCATGAATGGATTCTGCATGCGTCAAACAGCTAAGTTGTAGTATTATTGCTACTGTATAAGCGAATTTGATTCTTCTCTCTGTAGTTCTGTATGCTACACAGGGAACAAGGCGCTTGCTCGTCTTACAAACTATGCAGCCCTATGCCCAAGGAGGTCCGGAGTATCTTCTATGGCTCACGTGGCAGACAGGTCCAATCAACTGAACCTATCCGCCAGGGGGCCAGGGCGCCAGGGTGCTGTATACCGCAAACCAACAACTAACAAAAAGTTAAGTTGAAGTTTTTTCTATTTCAAAATTTCAACTAGTACAATGTTGTTACATAATGCAAAAAATACAAAGATACAATGCCCAGCTCAAGGGTCTGCAGGTTCCCGCTTGAAGTAGGCGGCAACGAAGTCGACGACCTCCCGCACGCTGTCCCGAGCGGCGGCCTCCGTCTCCGCTACAGGGCCATTGACCACGGGTGCCAGCGAGATGGCCGGGTTGTGGCTCTGGAGGCAGGTCAGGATGTGCTCCGCCACCATTCGGATCAGCTCGCGACCCTCGGCTTCGAGCTGTCCAGCAAGGACCGGCCCCAGGCGCTGGAGCCTATCCGAAGCAGAGTTCAGCACTGGGAGGGCGTCAGCTATCGAAGCTGGCGGCTCCGCCAGTGGCACCAGTCCAAGTGGCACCAGTGCCAGGCTCACTTCGGTCGCCCAGTCAGCGATCCGCTGGGCCTCCACGCGCTGGTCCTCCTGGTGCTTCCGGACCGCCTCCTGGACTGCCTCTTGCACCCGGGTGTCCAGAGCCGCCTTGGCCACCTCCACCTCGCGGGACCTCTCCTCGAGCTCGCGGGACCTCTCCTCGAGCTCGGCCTTCCTCTTCTCCAACCACTCTTTCAGCTTCTTGAGGGAGTCCCACTGACGTCCAAGTTCCTTCTCTATGCCGGTGGCGTGGGCCTCCCGCTTATAGAGGGACTTCTGGGCCTCCTCCAGCTCCGCCTCGGCATCAGTCAGCTTGCCTGCTCTTTCCTGCAGTTGCTCACGCAATCCCTATAGAGTAGCAGAGAAGACGTCGAGCTCCTACCTCCGGACCTCGAGACCCAGGTTGCGAGTCTCCAGCTCGGACTGCTGGGCCGCGAGGCGGGTCTCGAGGCCAGACCGCTAGGCCGCGAAGCCAACAACCTCCAAGGCAAAAGTTTCCTCCCGCTGGGCTAGGGCCTTCTCCCGGCTCGATACTGCAAGCTCCCGGTCAAACACCTTCTTATGGTTGGCTCGGTAGGCCTCTTGGTCCGCCTTGAGTTTCGACCAAGCTTCCGCAGCGCGGGAGGCTTCAGCCTTCGTGTGCGCTTCCAGGCGGGTGTGCAGTCGGAGAGGCGCTGGCGCTCGCTCTCCAGAGCAGACCATTCCCGCTGGAAGGCCGCCTCGGTGGAGGAGGTTGCCTCCTCGATCGACCGTCGAACCTGAAACAGCACCTGGGGGAGGGGAGTCACATCCTCCTCCGGGGGTTGGAGCTGCAGGAGCCGCTTGCCAAAGACCACCTCCAACTCCTCCTCTGCAACAGGACCGGAGCTGGAGGTGGGGGCTTCCGCTGCAGCACTTGTCTCCAGCGCCTCCGCTGCCACCGCGTTGGGTGCGGCTGTGCCCAGCACCGGCGCCTCCGCCGCCGCCGCGTGGGGCGCGGCTGTGCCCAGCACCGGCGCCTCCGCCGCCGCTGCGTCGGGCGCGGCTGTGCCCAGCACCGGCGCCTCCGCCGCCGCTGCGTCGGGTGCGGCTGTGCCGAGCACCGGCGCCTCCGCCGCCGATGCGTCGGGTGCGGCTGCGCCCAGCACCGGCGCCTCTGCCGTCGCCGCGTCGGGTGCGGCTGCGCCCAGCACCGGCGCCTCTGCCGCCGCAGCGTCAGGGGCAGCAGCGCCCAGAGCCGGCATCTCAGCCGCCGCGGCGTCGGGTGCGGATGCCCCCAGCGCCTGCGCCTCAGCCATCGCTGCGTCGGGTGCGGCAGCACCCAGCACCGGCACTTCCGCCGCCGCCGCGTCGGGTGCGGCTGCGTTCAGTGCCGGCGCCTCCACCGTCGCTGCGTCGGGTGCGGCTGCACCCAGCACCGGCGCCCCCACCACCACTGCGTCTACTGCCTCCACCACAGGTGCTCCCGCCACCGCAGCGTTGTGCGCTGCTGAGTCTGGAAATGACGCGCCAGTCAGCATCATGTCCCGCACCACTGGGCTGGCATAGGTCGCTGTACCTGAGGGTCCCGCACCCGCTGTCGCCGTTGCTGTCGACGCCGAGGCCGCCTGGGTACAGCCGAGGAGCCGGCAATGGTGGAAGAACTACTGGGGCGACGACCCCTGGCAACAAAGTGGAGAAACCTTCAGCAAAAAGCGGGGCACCTGGCGCAAGGGAAGAAAGCAGGATAACACTAACCCAGAAGTACTGGGTACCCAGCGTCCTCGGAGGCCCGGCCTCTTCTCCTGTAGCTGCGATGCAGGCGCAACCCGGGCTTGCTCCTGCTGCTGCTGTCCCCGTGGCTGCGGCACGAGCGCGACCTGGTGTTGCACCTGTTGCTGCTGTTGCCGCTCTCACGCCCGCTGCAACTGCTCCTGCGGCTGCTGCTGCTGTTGCTGCTGGCGGGAGGAATTCCTCGGCGGCGATGGTGGTGGTGCAGTCGCCCCAGAGGACCCGCGAGGGCCGGCAACCCGGGAGCTACCCTGGCCCGCGCCCTCAGAGGTCCTCTGGCGCTTCGCGGCGGGCTCCAAGACCAGGGTCCCGTCGCCCCTGAGTAGCCAGCGCCGGCCTGCATCTCCCGACGATGCACCGGAGCTGCTCTGTGCCCGGCTGGAACCGGCTGTTGCCGCGCTGCTGGCCGTGGCCTGCTTCCCCTTCGTGGTGGCGCCGGACCCCGTGGCGCTCAGTGTAGCTTGATCCCCGGACGCGCCAGGGATCCGGAGCCCACGGTTCGGGTCGCCTCCGGTCTGGCGTGGGGCCAGCCCCCCGTCATCCAGAGTTGGCAGGGTAGCCAGCACCGCCACCCTCGCGGGGTCCTCGCAGAGGGGGGACTATGCACTGAGGGAGGATTAGGTTCTCCGGGATGAAGGCATCTCCCGTCACGTTCCGCACCAGGATCTCCAAGGCTTCCTGGGTCAGGTCGCTCCCCTCCCCGCGGTGGGTCCTGCTGCAGTCGTTGAGGCCGGTGAAGTTCCACGCAGGACGCGGCCGCTGCTTCAGGGGAGCGATCCGGCGCTTCAGGAAATCTCCAAGCACGTGCCACGAGTTGAGGCCGCTCTCCGCCAGCGACCTGATCTTGCTCAGCACAGAGTCGAATTCCGGCTGCAGGGACGGCTTGGCCCTCCAGGTTGCGCGGTCAGAGGCGGGCCCCTCGGTCGGCAGGGCGAGGCGCTCGTTGGCTTCGGTGGTGGCGATCACCCAATCCCTGCGCCACTCCTCCCACTTTCCGCCAGCAAGGCCGGGAATGTAAGGAGTCGGCGGGTCACTCCTTATCTGGAAATAGTACCCCCCCACTTCGTCCCTGCTCCTTCCAAACCTCACCAGAACGAAGAAGTAGCGGAAGAGGATGATGCAGGGCCGCACTCCCACGAACATCTCGCATAAGTGCATGAAGATGGACGTCAGGAGGAGGGAGTGGGGTGTCAGGTGCTGAAGTTGGAGGCTGAAGTCTTCCAGCAGCAGCAGCAGGAACGAAGAAATCGGCAGTCCCACGCCGGTGGAGATGTGCGAGGTGAATAGCACAAACTCCCCGGCGCGGAGGTTGCCAAGGGGAACCGAGCCTGCTCAGACCCCCCAGCCGGTCTCCTGAGCATTCCACCCAAGCAGGCGGCGCACTGTGTTCAACTCTCCCTCGGTCTGGAAGCGGCGGTGATGAACAAGGGATGCCATCTCTCGGTGGAGTGAGGAGCAGCCTGCGTAGGGGAGAAAGAGGCAAGGAAAGCTCGAAGGCAAAAGGGCGCAAAGGCTGGAAGGAAGAAGGCGAATGCGGGAAAGTAACCGCGGAATGCGGTTCGCCCCATTATAAAGCCTGACTCAACCGGCGCACCCCGGAACCGTCGCCGGAACCCAAGCGACGCCCGCGCCTGGTGTTAACCGCTCAGTCCATGACATGGGGGCCCAGGCCCACCTGTCGGGGTGAGCGGGTAACCAACAAGGGTGCGAAAAGACGGGATCTGAATCGTCGCCCGCGCGCGCGGAGCGAGGCGGAAGCTGAGCTGACGTGCGCGTATTAAGCGCTGGCGTGGCCGAGCTTTTCGGGAACTGTGCCGGTGGTAAATGATCCGTTTACTCCGGTCGCAACAATGCCGAGCGTCGCGCGCGTGACTAGGTGAACCACTGTGCGTGGGGCCCATAGTCAGTAAGCCGTTGTGATGTGATGAGGCAGCAAACAACCCGATGGATGGTCAAATCCGGTCAAGACCTATGCAGTAAGAAGCTTCAAGCTATACGAAGCCAAATCGCAGTAATGGCCCCACCTGTGGGTTCGTACCTCCCCCAAGGTGGGCCCGGGGGCCACTGTCGGTACCCTGTAGCAGGGATACCCACTCTTACTGCAGCAAGGCAGGACCCGTGTAGTTATCCGTAACTGCGCGGAAAGGACGGAGTAGCCAGGCCCCACGGGTCAGGCTCTTCCCTCACCAGGCCAACGGCCCCGGACCCGTTCCCCGCCTGGGGATGGGTCCGGAGACGCCATGTGTCTCTAAGGAAGGGAAGCTCCATGTCGACAGCCGAGGCCTCGGACCCCCCGTAGGGGTCCGGGACCTCCTGCGTCCATCCGGACCTCCCGCACTGCGTGGGGGTCCGGAGCCGCCACGTGGCCCGGAGGCACGGGCTCGAGCGTGATCCTTCCGCTGGAAGACTCGCGCGCCTACTGCATTTAATGCAGATGGACAAGGCATGCTCTGCCGACGCGGCACGCGAGACAGCCTTTGTCAGACCTCACTGTGCACCGCGTATTACCAAGGTGCACAGTGCAGTCGCCTGTGCCGCACCCGCGCAGAGCCCGTCTGCAGCATTAAATGGATACGACGGCACATCACTTTTCCATCATGCCGCCTATGCCGCAAGCTACACAGCCCGCTTAAGCTACGTGGCAGGCGTCGCCAGGCATCGTCCCGACAAGACAGCGCCTGGACGTGAGGAACAAGGGACTCCAGGAGCAGGCAAAGGAATCCAGGAGAGAGATCTCCTTTGCCTGCGACGACATAATATGTGAACAGTATGTTATTTTATACTACATCGTTGGGCCCACCTGTCGGGGACCCAACAGCCATGTACGCGCCTCCCTTGAGATATAAAAGGGAGGTGCTTGCTGTGCACAGGGACTCAGCTAAGAAACACACACACACAAGCTCTCGCGAACTCCCTCTCTCCCGAGGGAAGGCAATACAACACATAGTGGATGTAGGGTATTACGCTCCGGCGGCCCGAACCACTCTAATCTCGCTGTGTTCATCGTGTTCTTGAGAGAGATCGAACTAGCACTAGCTAACCCCCGAGTACACACCCTAAGGGCTAGAGCGGGTGCCTTCCGCCACCCGGCTGTGGTTTGCAGCACCACGACATTTGACTGTCGGTACCCCAGGACTGGGGTACCCCCTCTTGCTGTGACTAGGCGAAAGGAGCCTTGTAGTTATCCTTAACTACGTCCAGCAGCCGGACCTCTGTGGTCCGGAAGCCCTATTCACCCGGCAACGGTCCCGGACCCGTCCCCTGGTGTTGGCGCTCCTTAAGTATCCGTTTTATCCCTTGTTTATCCTTGATAATGGCATGAATTCAATATCAAAATCACTAACCGTCCTAACCCCGGCCTAATTATTGGTCATTTTCACATATGCACATATATTTTGGAGGAACTTCGTTTTTGCAGGTTTTTGGCCTATTTTGGAGCATGAAATTACGAGGCCCGTGATCGAGCGCTAACACGGAGAAAGACGAAGGCCAAAGCCCAAAGGAAGGACCAAAGCCTATGTTGATTCGAAGCACATTCATGCACATCCATCCTCCAAGAGAGCCCAAAGGACCAAGCCCACGAAGATGAGATCAAGATACTTCGAGATTAAGCAAAGCAAAGAGATATTTAAGGAAGGATTTTCCATCCTATCCTTCTCCTCGAAGAAATCTCGAAGATAACGACGTCTAAAGGGGTGCAATCGTGAAGGACAGAAACTCTAGAAGATGCGAGGAGTCTACACGCCAAAAATGAGACCGAGGCGAGCCCGAAAAGGGGTAGGCCGGCCGGCCTAGGCCCATGGGGCCGGCCGGCCCAGCCCTTTTCTGAGGCGGTTTGCCTTCCCCTTCGACCGGTGGCTTCCTCGGCTTATCAATAGCTCCCACCTTATTCAACTCGGGGCATCCATCCAACCAGAACTCGACGAAAACCTAGGGCCAAGACCGGAGGAAGACGACGGCCGCCGCAAGTCTTCGAAGTTGTTTAGGAGATGGCTTAGGCCATCCCTAGCCACCATGGCCTCCCTGCATGGTTGTGTCATGGTGGAGTTCATGAGCTAGTTGGAGTCATCAATGGTGTATACGCGGTGGTGGCGATCCAAACGAATCTATTATGTGAGTAATGTCTTCATGTCATCCGATCTATTTAGCGATCATGTCTCTCCTCTTTCGATTTCGTTCTTGCTTTTGGTGCGCTTATTCCTAGATCTATTCTCGAGATAGATTGCATGGGGTGTTCTTGTAGCTATGGTGGCTAGGAGTTCATACCGGTTCTACCCAAAGGGGGTTCGACTTGCTTCAGGGTATCCCGTTGAAAAGGGGGGCGTCGTGACAGGCCGTCTCCACAGAGTAGGTTGGGTATCGAGGGATCGGATTGGAGGTTTTGATTTAAAGAGGCTTTGGATGAGATGCATGTTGAGCTTACTCGTTTAGCTAGAACTACAACTAGAATGCGTGTGATAGGTTTAGTCATGCCTTCGGTCATGCTTTATCTTTACCGATGTTCATGGATGAGATCAACCTTCGTACATCACTCATATCTATCAAAGGTTCACCTTTTATATGCAATTAATGCTTCATGTTAGGATAGATCCGTTAGATTAGATGGAAAACCCTAGTAAGTTCATTGTCGATCCACGGATTGATAAACCTTGGGGGAATACTCTAAGGGAAAAGCTACCACGAACCGTGCGCTTGCGGTATACAAATCGGGGGCGTTAGTGAACGTCAACAAGCTTTTCTGGCACCGTTGCCGGGGATCGGCAACACGAACCCTAGGGCGATCTATCTAGTTTTTGGACTAACCCTAAATTTTATTATATCATATACCCTTGTTTTCTTGTTTGTGTCCTTGAAAGCAGGTGGAAAAAGCTAGACACCAAACTTGGGCTTCGAGAAGTCCACAACCCGCTCCAACAAACTTCGACAATCGACGACAAGACGATCGAGGAGTTCTCGACATCAACATCAAAAACCCTAGATCCACTTCGACAAGATGTGAATAACATCAAGTTTCGCTCTTTAGTGGTAGGTGCTAACTTTTGTTAGTGGCCCAGCATCCGCTATCGAGTCCCCACTCCCTAAAGCAAAAGATGATAAATAAGGTACGCCGCCGTGTCAATTGATTTTAAAGACAAATGTTTTTGGGAAGATTTGTTTGCTCAAGCAATAGGTATGAAGCATGTCCGAAAAGAAAATCGTGCGATTGGATCATCATCATCATCTATGAAGTGTCGCTGTTGTGATGAGTTTTTCGTCCAAGATCAGATATGTTCCATGAGGAAATAATAGATTATTATGAAGTTCCATCAAGTCTTCTTTCCAACGCATCAAAAATTGTTAATTTTGGAGATCGGTGTGAAGAGTTATGGAAAGATCTTTCAACGCTGCGCGTTCTGAAATCTCTCGGGACGAAGCGTAGCGCCGGAGTAAAACAAGCATAACTTTTTCATCCGAGGTCCTATTTGGGTAAATGACCACTTTTTGGAAACATGATTTGATACACCTCACAATGAGCTTGGAGTTTGGTACATGTTCTGCACTGGACAAAGGAGCAATTCAACGAAGAAAGGTGCAGCAGCAAACAACGGAGAAAGGGATGACGATGTCAAAGGATGATTGGAAGGCCGAGTGCACAAAAGTTGATGATTTGAAGTTGACCAAAGCTGGAGGCAACAAGATTAGAAGAATCATGACACCACCTATCTTCTCCAGTGGGATGCTCGATATACTTCTAGTCGAGTGATGCTATCAAGGAAGAAAACCGCTCAGATCATCAACACAAAGCACGGGAGCCTCCACCAATCCCGACACCTTGGGTAAAGCAAGAACATTGGAGAAGACACATCATTGAAGCTGTGATTGCTGGTAATCAATGGTGATGACCTTGAAGCCAAGGACACACGACAAGACGCTCCAAAGACCACATGATTGAGATCATTGACATCTTCGGATGAATTCACAAGAAGATACTATTCTCATCAATATTCTGCTCGACCTCAGAAGAAAATTGCAGTATATTTTTGGATATTCAAAAGCTCCACGAAGTTCCAATTCCAACGAATCAAGAATGAAGTCAATCGAAGTTTCCCACAAGAAGTTATGGCCAAAACATCGAAAGTCGTGCACTCTGAAATTTTCTTGACAGCACGCAGCGCTAAAGTAAAACAGTAATAACTCTCTCATTTGGACTCCGTTTAAAGCGAGTGACCACTCGTTGGAAAGGTAATTTCATAAAATTTTCAATAGATCTATATTTTGGTATATGTTCTGTTGAGTGTACAGGAGAGATTCAACGAAGAAGAGGCAGGAGCAACGCAATGAGAACAAGATAGAAAAGATGACGATGACAACAATGAAGAGGAGCTTGGGCGATGTTTTCATCAAGCGTACATGATAAAATTCAGAGGCTTGGAGCAGAGGAAGAACCCCAATGACATTGGCAAATGAAGGCACAAGCGGTCGACCTTCGACAAATGAAGATGTTGCAAACAAACCACGACGGATTACAAGAGCACAACATTCAACACATAGAGACGTGAGAAGCAAATCACGACGGACCACGAAGAGTGCATCAAGATGACATCTCGCACAAAGCACCACGACTCCAATGAGTATGAAAAAGCTCCGAGGCTAAGGTATACAGTGAATTCTCAAGCTTCTATTGGTTTTGTTGATAATCTTTAAATATCTCATGCTCGAACCGATAGTCGGAATGAAAGTTTAAATTCTATGCCTTGTTCTTTTCATGATGATAGGCTAGAGTTTCTTGAGAAGGTTGATTTCATGCTTAAAGAACCTTTGCCTAATAATGAGCTCCGCGCTATGCAAGAAACACATGCTGCATTTAATTACACCATGTCTTGTTGATGAAATTTAATTGAGGATGTGATTATGTTGCATATGTTTACAAATAATTGCAAATCTCGATCTTGCTTTGCGCTTGGTCAAGCTCATGACCCTAAAAGAGCACATGTCGGGAGAAGCCCGGGATTTCACTAACCATGCAGGACATGAAACTCAAATGATGAGGAGGGAAACCGTGCCCAAAATTTTGAACACCATCATCAACATCTTCAAGTTTCAAGAACGGACGTCGCTAAGCCTCATCAATTTTGTGCACAAGTCCAGAGGTTTACAATGCAAGAAAGTTGAATATTCAGGATCTCCATCAAGTCCTCGGTTCAACGCATCCATGATCGATACAATTGAAGACCCACGGGAGGAGCTATGTCTCAAACATCGGAGATGCACGTGCTGAAATCAGCACGAGGCAGATTGCAGTAACGGGAAAAAGGGGCATAACTCCCTCAATTGGAATGCGTTTTGGGTAAATGAAGACTTGTTGGAAAGAAGATTTTGTGCACCTTGTATTGGATCAATTGGTTGGTGGAACTCCCAATCTGGACAGAGAGGAAAATTCATGAAAAGAAAGGTAGCGACGAAGGACAACAAAGAAGGAGGTGACGATGATGTGAGAGACGATTGGGCAAGTTTTCCATTAAGCGTGATTGATCATGTCCAACATGGGAAATGGAATAAGAGCTGCATGGAACACCTTCACCTCTTGCATGAAGGACCATGGCTTCACATCAATGAGAAGGTATGTGAGAAAGTCGAGCTCTATGACTCTAAATGAAGCGCTTTGCGGGAGGCAACCCGATCTTTTGTCTTATATATTTTAATATGACCGTCTACATTGCACTCTT
Source organism: Panicum virgatum (assembly GCF_016808335.1). Taxonomy (NCBI): domain Eukaryota; kingdom Viridiplantae; phylum Streptophyta; class Magnoliopsida; order Poales; family Poaceae; genus Panicum; species Panicum virgatum. The sequence continues at coordinate 66,029,766 of NC_053147.1, forward strand.
TAATCGGAATATCAAGTAACATTGTACCATTGCTCTAACAAAAACCACAACTTCATGTTGTTCATTCTAAATGTTATTGAGGGGGCACTTTGTTATTTGATCTTAGGAAACTTGTAGACCTTTTTGTGTGCCTATTAGTGTTTAGAGTCTTTTTCTTTGTGTCCCTTTTAGAGAGATTTATGAAGCATTGTACTACCCTTTGATTCTAAACTTGTGGCTAGTTAACTTAGGCTAACTTTTTGTTTTGTTTTAGACCAACGCATCATGTCATATCATTTTATTCACTCACCCCATGTTGCATTGCATACCATGCTGTTCGTTTCACCCTTGCATTGCATTGCATGTTGCATTTAAAAAAAACTTTTCTAATAAACATTGACTAGCCTCGCTTTTGAGATCCTAAAACCCTTAGGAAAACCACTCATAGAGCAATCCTAAAACCATAAGGTATGTTTTTCATTCAAAAAAAAATCTAACATTTGTTTCTCTCTAGTTTTTTTTTGAAACCATCTTAGATAGAATTTCTATACCCAACACTCTCTCTCTTCAAAATTTTTGTTTTAAGCCAAAAATATAGGAAACCCATAAACCTACTTCTAAAACCTTGTTAGCTCGGTTGCTTGATCCTTTTTCGATAAATAACCTTTTCATTGACAAAAGTTTCACTTCTTATGAAGTGCCGCGAAGGTTTTTTGTCACTCTTAGCAATTGTTTTTGAATAAGCTAGTTGCAGAACAACATCGAAAAGTCCTTTCAACCTTGCTAACACTTGTTTTTGCTAACTTTGCATTTACATTTTGCATCCACCTCATTGTCCTCACTTTCATTTTGTTAGCTTGATCCTTCGGAAGAACTTTATTGATGAAAGCTTTCATATCCATGTTAATGCTTGACGTGAGCATTTTCCTTTTTGCAATCTTGTGTAAACATGGTGTTTAGACATGATTGAAGACCATCATCATTTAGTTACCAAGCTATGAGGTTGCATTTGGTTGGTTTATAAGCTTTGCAATGCGCTTTATTTTTTCTTGTGCTATGAAGGCCTACTGATCTTGGGATAGACATGGTGTTTTGACCTTGGTTAAATAAGTCTTTGTGGCTATGGAGAAGTTCGGCAATCTAGTTGTAAACATGGTGTTTAGAACTAGGTGTAAACATTGTCTTTGTTTATGTACCTTCCTCTCATTTGCATTTACACTAGCACACACGTACACTCACTAGTTTCGCTAAGCTAACTTTGCCACAAATTGAGATCTTAGGAATGGTAGGTTTGTTGGCATTTGTTTCCACTCCTGACCGTCATTCCGGGGGTAGTGTGTGTTTAAAATGTTTTGCAGGCATGAAGAAGCGCTCCCATGAGTTCAAGACCAAAAGAATTTCAATCAAGATCGTCGAAACCCGAGAAGGATGCAGCTGTTTTCATCAATTTGAGAACATGTTCAGAGCTGTACAGGAAATAAAAGTTGATATTCAGAGGCTCCATGAAATTCCCGTTCCAACACATCCAAGATCAATGAATTTGAAGACCCGTACAAGGAGATATGGTAAAAACTTTGGACGTTGCGCGTTCTGAAATTCGTCGGGACAGATTGCAGCGCTGGGATAAAATGGACATAACTCTATTGTTCGGAATCAATTTTGGACGAATAAGGACTCGTTGGAAAGGAAAATTCATGCACTTCGCAATGGAGCAATGTTTCAGTACAGGTTATGTTCTGGAAATTGGAAGAAAAATTCGTGAAGATGCGGCAGCAATGAGACAACGAGGAATTGAAGGTGGCGATGACGACGTGAAGCAATGATTGGGACCATGACTTAGTACAAGAAGAAGTTGAAGGAAATTGAGGCAACAAAGGTGAAGACACATTGAAGATGATATTCATACGCATGAGGGAAGGACTTCAAGAATTTCAAGATGGTCCATCTTCTCCTTCCAAGCCTAGCATCATGCTAAGCATGGGGGAGGATTTCGTGGACAAGGAAGAAAGATCTCATGGAGTAAGATAATCACGGTTGCCACAAGATGCTCATGATTCTTCTTCCATGCTTAGCACAATGCTTAAGTATGGGGGAGGCCGCGCTACACTTCATTACAAGCATCGAGAAGGACGGTAATTCTTCCTCAACTTTCTCTTTTTCTAAATGCTTGTACATATATGCCTTCAACCATAGATGCAACCTTTGTATATATCTCTCAACCTATCACATGGCTTCTAGGAGGACAACCTAATTTTGTTTTTGTTTTCAATAAGTGTAGGATCACCATCACTTTGAGCTCACCACATTGATACATTTTGGCAATGCCTTATGCTTATGGAAAAATGATGAAAGTTGCTGCTTTGTTTTACCTACGCTATGTTGTATATGACTTGACCATTTGCTCTCAATTAAATGGAATTAAAATAATTAAATACCGGCTCTTTTATTTGTGGAGGTTAAATGACTAAATTTTAAACCCACATATTCTATGTTGCTCTTGATTTAAGTCTACCGATGACCTTACACCTTGTGTTATTTAATTTGAAAACTTATTTCCTATGCCATCTACATTTGTGAATCTCTTGCAAAGTTCTACCTACCAAAGCCTATACACATATATTCTTTCATGATGAAACCTTTAGATTGCAAACTTATATTTTGATGAGTTGGATTAAGATTGATTTCTTTGGTACGAGACTAAGAAGCTGGTCATTCCGTTCTTTTTGTGTAACCTTCTTTTTGCTAGCCTATCTATCCATGCATTGTGAGTTTCCACTTCGGGAATTTTGCAAACCTCGCTGGATATCCACCCTAAACCAAAAATATCTTTTTGTGATTACCTCCTTGACCACAACCCAATTTGAGTATGGATTATCATTTCGACGGAATCAAAAGAATCAAGGGCACCATATAAAGAAAAGTTTTGGGAGACAAGGCTCCCCGGAGATACTTTGATGCCTAATAGAATCGCGACTTGGCTTTGGGTTTGCTTTGCTCTTGCATGGTTTACCTAGAGTACATCAACTATCGTGTTCTTGTTGTTCGTTACCGATTATCCTCGTGTAGTGACAGTATGCGGGAGGGAAAGGTTTTGATCCTGGAACACACCTTCAAGCGGTTTTACGAAGAAGAAGGTGAATTTGAGATACTTACCCTAGCTAGTTGGTTCTCCCACTATTCATACTCGAGGACGAGCATTCGTTCAAGCATGGGGGGATGGCTGGGTAAGTATTCTATGTTATCAAAAGTTCTAAGGAGCAAAAAGAAAGAAAAGAAAAAAAAGAAAAATGAAAAAAGGGGAGAAAAGAAAAAAAAGAGAAGAATAAAATGCTCCTTAGTTCTTTTTGGTTTCATTAATTTTCCAAGTTACTTTGAAGAATTATTCCATACTCAAATCTTCCAACCATGTGCAATCCGATAACGAGAACTTCATTTGTGTCTCGGGATCATCCATTTGCCACTTGCACATGTCCACCTATCTAAATGTGTGTGTTTCATCTTTCCCCCTCTCCAACATTATTTTCCAATGGCCTTTTTGACTAGTCTCGGTAATCCCATTAGATCTCTCTCTTAGTTTGACAATATTTCAAATATAATGTTTTGCTAGGATTGTTTTTACCTACCAAGCTCCACATAAGCCTTCCACTTTTATATATGAGTAGAATAGGTTGAAAACAATCTAATGTAGGCTTGAGCGACTTGATGAGATGAGTATTTCCATGATCTTTTGCAAGAGAACCTCACTTATGTTTGATATGCATTCTTTTGAAAACTCTTCACGATAAAACAAGGTAAAGGTTTGAAGTTCGCTTAAGTTTGAGAGCATTGCATTTATTTATTATTGTGGCATGTTCTTTAATTGCTAGTCTATCTTCCATAATGAAAAAGTAGCCGGTCACAACATGAACTTAAATGCTAAATACTTGAGAGAGCAATATGTCTTGTTATGTATGACTAAGTGCAGAGAGGACATTGAGGGGCAACGCTGATTTCTTTATAAGAAAAGCTCCTGGACTTACTCGAGGACGAACAAGGTTTAAGCATGGGGGGAATGTTGGCGCTCCTTAAGTATCCGTTTTATCCCTTGTTTATCCTTGATAATGGCATGAATTCAATATCAAAATCACTAACCGTCCTAACCCCGGCCTAATTATTGGTCATTTTCACATATGCACATATATTTTGGAGGAACTTCGTTTTTGCAGGTTTTTGGCCTATTTTGGAGCATGAAATTACGAGGCCCGTGATCGAGCGCTAACACGGAGAAAGACGAAGGCCAAAGCCCAAAGGAAGGACCAAAGCCTATGTTGATTCGAAGCACATTCATGCACATCCATCCTCCAAGAGAGCCCAAAGGACCAAGCCCACGAAGATGAGATCAAGATACTTCGAGATTAAGCAAAGCAAAGAGATATTTAAGGAAGGATTTTCCATCCTATCCTTCTCCTCGAAGAAATCTCGAAGATAACGACGTCTAAAGGGGTGCAATCGTGAAGGACAGAAACTCTAGAAGATGCGAGGAGTCTACACGCCAAAAATGAGACCGAGGCGAGCCCGAAAAGGGGTAGGCCGGCCGGCCGGCCTAGGCCCATGGGGCCGGCCGGCCTAGGCCCATGGGGCCGGCCGGCCCAGCCCTTTTCTGAGGCGGTTTGCCTTCCCCTTCGACCGGTGGCTTCCTCGGCTTATAAATAGCTCCCACCTTATTCAACTCGGGGCATCCATCCAACCAGAACTCGACAAAAACCTAGGGCCAAGACGGGAGGGAGACGACGGCCGCCGCAAGTCTTCGAAGTTGTTTAGGAGATGGCTTAGGCCATCCCTAGCCGCCATGGCCTCCCTGCGTGGTTGTGTCATGGTGGAGTTCATGAGCTAGTTGGAGTCGTCAATGGTGTATACGCGGTGGTGGCGATCCAAATGAATCTATTATGTGAGTAATGTCTTCATGTCATCCGATCTATTTAGCGATCATGTCTCTCCTCTTTCGATTTCGTTCTTGCTTTGGGTGCGCTTATTCCTAGATCTATTCTCAAGATAGATTGCATGGGGTGTTCTTGTAGCTATGGTGGCTAGGAGTTCATACCGGATCTACCCAAAGGGGGTTCGACTTGCTTCAGGGTATCCCGTTGAAAAGGGGGGCGTCGTGACAGGCCGTCTCCATAGAGTAGGTTGGGTATCGAGGGATCGGATTGGAGGTTTTGATTTAAAGAGGCTTTGGATGAGATGCATGTTGAGCTTACTCGTTTAGCTAGAACTACAACTAGAATGCGTGTGATAGGTTTAGTCATGCCTTCGGTCATGCTTTATCTTTACCGATGTTCATGGATGAGATCAACCTTCGTACATCACTCATATCTATCAAAGGTTCACCTTTTATATGCAATTAATGCTTCATGTTAGGATAGATCCGTTAGATTAGATGGAAAACCCTAGTAAGTTCATTGTCGATCCACGGATTGATAAACCTTGGGGGAATACTCTAAGGGAAAAGCTACCACGAACCGTGCGCTTGCGGTATACAAATCGGGGGCGTTAGTGAACGTCAACACCTGGTTGGGAAAGGTTCGGGAGCACCACGTGTTCCGGAAGAAGCAGGCGCTCAGCCCGGACAGCCGGGGGCTCCGGACCTCCCGTGGAGGTTCGGATCCCCGCGGAATCCCGGACCCCCCATGGGGTCCGGGATCCCCTGGGGCACCACCGGACCCCTCGCCAAGGGAAGGAATCGACACCCCGCCTCGGGGTGGTCCGGAGCCACCACGTGTCTGCAAGCGCAGACACGTATATAAAGCCGCTTGGTCTCCATTTTAAGGTTCACCTACCACTGTATTCATTGCGGTAGGAGGACGTCCGCATTGTTGTAGCAGAAGCCGAGGCGATTCTTTAACCAGGGGGCACTATTGATCGCGTATTACCAAGATGCATAGTGGAGCTGCTGTCACCGCCCACGCCGCGCCTGTCAGTCTGCCATAACAGATGGATGCGACGGCTCGGCTTCACCCATTATGACGCCTACATAATAGCCTCAACAGGTCACGCCGCAAGCTACGATTCCCCCAACGGGCACCTTGCTGACGGGACAAGAGAAGACCTCCCTTCGTCAGAGGGTCAGCAGGGCATGGAAGCATATCGGAAGAAAGATTCGTAACCACTGTAGCCATTTAAGTACTCTGCGCAGTATGCTGCACAGTCACGTTGGGCCCACTTGTCGGGGCCCCAACGTCCTATGTATCCGCACCCCTTGGTCTATAAAAGGGGGCGCCCGCTAGAAGAAAAACTCAGGCTGGGTGAAAGCCAAGACCCGGCAGAGGATAGATTCATACACAACCAAGATCAATACCTCTCCCAGTGGATGTAGGGTATTACGCTCCGGCGGCCCGAACCACTCTAGATCGTGTGTTCTTGTGTGCTTGTCTCAGAGCTAGAACAGCCCAATCGCCTAGTACCTTCCCGAGTACTCCCTCTCTGGGAATAGGCGGGTGCGTTCCGCCACCCGGCTGTGGGTACCCTAGAAATCCCGCGACAGCTCCCCTTTCCCCTTTTCATAGGCTTCATGCCAAACTCTCTGTATTACTGTTTTAAGCAATGGAAATGGGGCTTGCCTCATGTCGAAAAAAATATTCATAGTAAGCTGTGCTTTTGTGGCTCCAATGAACTTCTATGTAGTTGTGTATGCATCTAAAAAAGATTCAGTACATGTTTTGGTGCTTAAGGGCTGCTATGATAATTGAATTGTTGGTTCTCCAAGCCTACATATATCCTTTGGTATCTTGCATCATGAAGCTAATATTTCGTTCATCATTTCTTTAAAATCCAAAAGGTAATCGTTTAGTATCTTCTTATTCACATTATTTGCTTATGTTTGAATTATTTATTTAATCTTAGCCCTGTATATCACGCCATCTACATTTTGGTTTTGATGTTTTATTTTTGATAAAATGGTTACGTCACATAAGCTCTTGGGTACTGTATTTGCACTTGTTAACTTATATTGAGGCATTAATCTGATATTTCTTTTTTGCAGAAAATGATTTCTTTAAAGCACGTCAAAAACTAAGCTTGAACTGAATGAATCTTCCATTGGGAAGAGAGCTGCTTACCATCAGGCTTCCCACCAACACAATGAGGCAAGATAGAACGGGCGGGGGAAGAAAAACTAGGAGCGAGCCACATTCAAGAGGGTTGTCAAAGGCCCTCTCAATAGAGCTATTTTGTCATTGAATCGATGGAGGGAAGACTCCTTCGGTAGGTGCCCCCGACTCTTCCAGTTTCTGGGTGGGATCTTAAGGCTTAATCTCTGATTGCGCAGGATTCATCTTTGTTTGGTAACCTCAGACCCTGAACCAGGAGTTGGAAGCGCCTTTGCCAGACTTTCCAATTGAACACGATGCGGGCGATGCAACTCGGCAAGGAGAAGGCTGAACCCTGGTGCTACACTACAGTAGAAGCTTTGGCAGTTTACCATGGCTTGATGTTATAGTTGTCATGCTAAAGCCGTTGATAGCTACTTCACTTGACGAGCTAAGTAGAAAGACACTTACATTGAACTTAACACAGGGTCTTCTAACTGATATTTGGTAGAGAAGGAATGAGCCGGAACTATACCACTTCTTTTATCAGAAGATTATTTAACACTGATAAAGGCTTTTCTTCCGCAGTCCATTGATGACCGATTCCCTGCCTTTTACTGTTTCCCCTGTACACCCATGGAATATATAAACCACGATTCTCCAAACCTTTGTTACATTGGCAATAAACAGTAGATAATCTTCACTTGAAACACACACAGTTATCAGGGGATGAGCAAAAACAAATAGATTCAAATGCCTGGAACAAAGCTGAACAGAAACGTCCGAAAGGTATTTTGTATTTGTTTTATGTATTATCTTTTGAGGGGTTCCATTCTCGTAGAGTATTTTGTCCTTAAAAAGTGCATCAGCCGTATTTAAAGTTCCGTTCTGTACTTTGAATTATCAAACACGTTGAACTAATCTCAGTCAAAAATGTTGAAAGCCTTGTGGCAATAATAAGTTGTGAAATTTTAAATAATTTTTTGCTATCACTGCCACAGCCAACACCTGATACTATCTGTACATAGCTGTTGTGTAATATTAAAACTAACCCAGACATTTTATGTACTTCTCAAGAGGAGTTGACCAGAGCTGTTGCCAAGTTGGAAAAAACCAAGCAGAAACTGGCAGCACTAAAAATACAGGGAGACAATAAGCAAGGGACTCCAATCCTTGTTCCAACACTGGGAAACAAAAATGCAACTGCAAAGAAGGTGAGAGATAAACAAAGAGAACTGCAAGATCTTGAAGCTACCCACAAAGAGTTAATGGTATGTTTAAAGCTCCAAACTATTTTCTAGACGTGTATATGGACTTTAAACTTAACACATGCTAATATAAGCAGGAATTGAGTTCAAATCGTTTGGAGGAAATTAGGAGACTGCACAAAGAGAATCGAAACTTTGAACAAGACAGCTACATTTCATGTTCACAGTATTACCCAACACATTGTGTGATTGAAGGTTAGGCCTTGTAATGTTGAATTCTACATGATGTTTTTGCTTTTTTTTGGTTGATTCCAGAATATACTGACGTTCACAGAATTCTACATGATGTTTTGGTCGCGCCGAGATGGTGTCAGCCGGTGATGGCGGCGACGCGGCTTGCAGTGACCTCATCTGCGTGACTGGAGGCAACGGCTTCATCGGCTCGGGGCCTGTCCGCTTCCTCCTCGGTCGCATCATGCAGAACCTGGTGATGCTGGCGCTATACCCTGTATGTGAGTGAGGCTGTCCAACATGTGCAAAGAAATATGGAATGGCTTCTCCAGGGAGGCACTTAAGGACCTATGCTGGTTCACTAGAATGCCTTGCCTTCTGCAATCATAATTTAGTGTGGATTGGAATACTTAAATTTCAACAATATCCCCTTTACAGCGTTATAATACATTATGAGTATTTTGCTTTTGGAGAGGTTTCACATATGTTGGTCATTCAAATCTTGATGCAACAAACCTTTGCTACTTATTAGTGACATTTTTTTATAGTAGTTCTATGCATTCCAATTATTTTAAAACAATTTAATTTTAAACACATGCCTGTGGCATGTACATTCCTTACACTATAGATGTGTGGATGAAAATAATTATGGTATGGATTATGATTTAAGCTAAATTGTTGGTTAATTAATCTAAATATCTTGTTTCTTAGGTTGTTTATATAATTGTCACATATCAATCACTGTTTTAAAATATGTACATACTGCATGTGGGCCTATGCTAGAAATCTCTTGATTTTAAAACATGTGCGTGCCGCAGATGGGCACTACTAGTCACTCAAAGGTTGCATTAGGCTGTCTACACTCGTGATCCTCTATATTCATCCTCTAAATGAAATATTCCGTCCTAGTCATTGAGATTCTCTTCTCTATCCCCACTTCTCCCGCACTCGTCATACTCTATATCTCATCCTCTATATCCTAGTCATCTACGTTTTCTACTCAAATCTACACTACCCACCCCACGTCTCTCTCTCCTCCCCTGCTTCTCCTCCCTTCTCCGCCGGCGGCGGCAGCGCTTCGGCAGCGTGCAACGGCGGCGCGTCGGCGCGCGACCCCGAGCAGCGCAGCTAGTCGGAGCTCCAAGCGGCGGCGGTACGCGGCTTGACGGAGGTCCAAGCGGCGGCGGCGTGCAGTAGCGGAGGCCGGGCGCACCACACGGACGGACGGGCGCGGCGCGCACGCAGGGATAGGGGCGCTAGTGCGGGAAGTAGGCAGGGAGGCAGCCAGCGCTAGCGGAGAGTGTCCGCGGCAGCAGGTGGTTTCGCCATGGCGGCGGGCGCCACCGCCGCGAAGCTGCACCTCTCGTCGGCCGCCGCGGCCGAGAGCCGCCACTCGCTGCTCCACCTCGCGGCCGTCGCGGTCCTCTGCTCCCTGTTCTCCATCTACGCTCGGCTCTGACGGCGCGCACGCGGCCTCCTTCCTCTCCCTCCTGGCCATGGAGGCGGGCGGCGTGCGCGCGTCCGCGAAGGCTGCGGTGCGCGGCGAGCGGTGTGCGGGGCAACGACGCGCGGAGGCCGGCTCCTCCCCGACGGCGCGGCTCCCGGCGGCCGGCCCGCGCGGGTAGCAGCTGGGTTGGGGGGGCGGGGCGGGAGCTGCCGGGGCAGGCGATGGCGGGGGCAGACGTCCAAGGCAAGAGGCGGCGCGGCGAGCGGTGTGCGGGGCAACGACGGGCGGATGCCGGCTCCTCCCCGGCGGCGCGGCTCCCGGCGAGCGGCCCCTCCCCGGCGGCGCGGCTCCCGGCAGCCGGCCCCTCCCCGGCGGCACGGCCCGTCCCGGCGGCGCGACTCCCGGCAGCCGGCCCCTCCCGGCGGAGGCCGAGGCAGGAGGAGGCGCGGCGTGCGGTCGGCCGAGGCGGCGCGGCAAGCGGGCCCACGCCACGCTGTCATGTAGAGGGCTTCCTCTGTCTCCTCTCGATTTAGCGAAACTTGGAACTTCCGCTCGTTTACCGTGCTCGTCCCAGTCCCCGCTGCAGCGCTTTTTTTACGCTAAAAGCGTACTGCAGTGCGGGGTACCGGAAGCCGCTGCGGGCAGCCTTATAGGTTATGGGCCTTGGACCTATGAGAGGACGTGTGTGTTTGCAATTGTACACCGTCACCCCCAAATGCGGCCCGTGATGTTGTTTTGAGAATGCTATAATTCTCCACCACGTCTGCTTGGATCTTTTGCTATGCGGCCAGTGATGTTGTTTTGAGAATGCTATAATTCGGTCGTTTTGTGGGCACCTACTCTAGTTCATTTCTTAACCTAAATTATATACACATAATACTATTCTAGTTTATTTTATCAACTTTTAGGTTGACCAAATAATCCAAAATTTATCTAACTTGCATCCCTACATAAACCACAACCATTGCTAGTATATTTGCACCCTTATTATTTAATAACAATACAAAGGCCACCTAGATTATTGCACATGGATATTGCTTGGTATAGTGTAAGAACAAAGACCATGCGTGCCCATACCCAAAACGCGAGAGAACAAGAGATCATATATAGAGACGCAGTAGCTAGCAATCTAGCTAGGCTTTGTCAGGCTTGTTAAGGAACGCCAGATCCCCATACGGCATGAAGTGGCACACTGGGGTTCCACCTGGGCGCGTGTTGAGTATCTCAAAGGCCGGGTGGGCCGGGTTCCAGCTGGAGGTGTCGACGTGGCAGAACGCCAGCATGGAAGCCGCGGGGCCACCGCCTATGCCGCTAAGCGACGCCACGTAGGCTCTGTATCCCATCATTATGTGGCACTGGTAGACGGCGTACGGGAGCGGCACCCGGTGGCAGGACACGTAGTGGCCGCCGTGGATCGGGGTGACCGCCTCGACGGCATGCGGCTGGCGCGGCAGGCCGCCCTGCGGGAGCGTCGAAGTGGACGCTGCTGACACCTAATTCTGTCAGTGCAGAGGCCGACCGGTCTGCCCGGTCGGGCCGACAGGTCAGACCGGTCTGTCCAGTTGTAATTTGAGTAGTCTTCGTTTTATTTTGAAAATTTTTGTATAAACCGATTTGGAGAGGGATATGACTTCCTCGGCATATAAATATAAAGCCTAAGGCCGATTGAGGTATTCCCAATCGAATCAATCAAAATATCGCATTACTTTTTATCTCTCAAACCCTAGTCTTTTCCAACCCTAAATTGCTTTCTTCTTTCGTCTCGACGATGTTTGAAGACGTTCTGAGTGGCCTGCCGACCTCAGAGCAACCCTAGCCGTGCAAGCTCCGACGGGGTCCCTCCCGAGCTCGCGTTTCTAGGTCTTCGCGGTTCTCTGCTCCACACCGGTCAGACCGGTCTGTGGAACCGGTCAGACCGGTCCGCTAGGGCATCGCTGGTTCAGATCGTTTTGACGATATCCTGCGCGTTCTAGCGCATTCGAGTGTGTTGGCGCGATTCAGTGTCAACACATTTTTTGGCGACTCTGCTAGGGAAAGATTAATCTGGTTTTAAAACCGATCTAATCTACTCCTTGAAGAAGATGGGATCTTCAGAGATCGACAAGGAAAACATCATCACGGCTACAATGGAGAAGCTCATCGGAGATGGGCGTAAGGCCTACCTTCTTGTGGAGGAGCACATCAAGGCACAATTCTTGAAAGGCTTCAGGAAGGATCGTGGTGGCCTCGTCAAGAGGGTGGAGGAGTTCGTACTGCCGTCTCTCAAGCTTAGCAAGGATAAGATTGAAGAGATCCCCAATGTAAGCCTCTCTCCCTCTGATATGTTTGATAGAATGTCATCCATAATGGATCAAAAGATTGTTGCTGCACAAGCTGCCGCGGGTGACATTTTGATTAAATTGAGTAGTGATGTTGATGCGCTTAAAGGTAAACAACCCATGTCAGATCCTAACTCATTAGATCCGAGTTCGGCTACCCCTGAGTTCACATCTGAACCACTCTATGGTATGCCGCCGAACTCGTTCTCAGGGCAAACCCCGTCAGCGTCGACCGTGCACACAGCACCAGCCGGACCGGTCCCACAGACCGGTCAGACCGGTTATCAAACCGGTCAGATCGGTTACTCAGTACCATCGCCGACGCCTCTCGAGACAATTCTAGGTTCGGCTACCCCTAGCCGAACTAATGAGTTGTCACTGTATACACCATCTCGCACTACTACTGTAGCGGGAGGGCCACGAGGATCTGGACCTAACCAATAACCGATCCCGACTTCTTCACAGACGATGGCGCATGGAAATTCTAATGCACACCGTTTTTCTGAGTTTTATACCAGCCAGCACTATCAGGCCGATCTCCTTAAGTTCAAAGAAGATCTGGCAAATGCGATTAAAAGTAAGTTTGGGGTGGATATGGGTACTACGCGTTTGTATAAAAAACTTTATCCCGCCGAGTTTGATTTTACCCCTTTTCCTGCTGGTTGGTGTATTCCTGAGTTTACTAAATTTAATGGTGATAATTCTCGTACGACTTGGGAACACGTTAGTCAATATGTCTTGCAGTTGGGAGAAGCCGGTTTCAATGACGCTTTGCGTGTGCGTTTATTTTCTTTATCTTTGACTGGAACGACTTTCCCTTGGTTTTCCCCGCTTGCTCCTAATTCTATTCGTAATTGGGCTCAGTTGGAGCATAAGTTTCATGATCACTTCTTTAGCGGGGAGACCGAAGCGAAATTGTTGGACTTGATGAATCTTCTTCAGAATATTTCAAAAGATTTAAAGAAATTAAAAATTGGAGTTTTAATTTGACGATTTCTGAAAAAGATTTGGCGGATTTGGCATTTAATGGTTTATGTTCTTATTTGAAAGAGAAACTCGAGGGCTTTGAATATCATACCGTGAATTTCTTGCAAGTCAAAGTCATGTGTTTAGAGTTTAAACTTAAAAATGCCAAAGATACCTTCAAGCCTCATCGGTCCAACACGCATATTCTTGATCATGATTCGGATAGTTCGGACGATGATAGCAAGGAGGTATACGCTGCTGAATTTGTTTAGCCATCAAAGGCCAAACCCGGTTCAGTTCCGTCTCTCAAGCCGATTCAAAAGAATTGGCAAGAGGAGCTGAAATTTACTTTTGATGTTTCTAAGTGTGATCGGATTTTTGATGAATTGCTTAAGAATGGTAACATCCGATTGTCACATGCTATTCCATCCCCCGACGAACTTAAACGACATGCATATTGTAAGTGGCATAACTGTACATCTCATGCTACTAATGATTATAATGTTTTTCATCGACAGGTACAATCGGCCATTAATGAAGGACGATTGGTACTTTCTGAGATGCAAATTGACAAGGCTCCTTTCCCTGTTCATATGCTGGAATTGAACAATCCAAAGGTGCTCATTCGGCCGGAACAAGCCGAAAGAGCTAAGGGGAAGCATGTTGTCATCGGTGATCCAAGACCGATGAATACAAGTGACAAGATCCTTGCCCGGGAATTTATCAAAGAGAAGACTGATGATGGCAAGGATACTCTGAAGATCATTGTCAGAAATCCCAGACTCGGGGGGCAAGGAAGATCTCCACCAGAAAATCGGGCTGCTGATCAGGCACGACCGGCCAGACCGGTGTCTCCGACCGGTCAGACCGCTCTGATGACCATCCCCGGACTTTCAAGCCAAAGCGTCCGGAAGTGGGTACTTGGAAGACCAATGAGGTGAAGGTGCAGGGAAGGACTGCTAATCAGAAGCCCACCTTCGACCAGTTGTTGAACAAGTACACAAAGGCCTTTCAAAATTATCGGCCGCTAAAAAAGAGACCGCGATCGCCACCGCACCAAGATCGTCCAGTGTCTCCAAGGAGGGAATCCAGCAGGTGCAGAGGTGATGTTGTCACGTTGTATCCTCCCCAGAAGATGTATGCTACCATGCCATGGGTACCACCGGCGTCAAGTGCAACAAATCCGGCATGGGAGCATGAAGGGATATGGATGCAGTGTTTCCCGATGCCTTATCCTCCACATTATCAAGGGAAAGCTCCAGGGTGCTCGTGCACGACCGATTGGGACCACACCAATCTGGTCTATTGCAGCAGACTACACCGGTCAGACCGGTCTCACCAGAGGCCGGGCCAGGTTCCTGCTCCAAGATTCGAGTATCACATCAAGGAAAAGAAAGAGGAGCAGAAGCCTGTTGCTGATCCAGAGAAGCATAAAGCCGATGTTATTCAAATCGGTGAAATCAAAGTGCCCATAAAAGATATGGGCAAAAAGCCGATGGATATTGAAGAATCGGCTGATGTTCCTTCACAAAAGCAGGTCATAGCTAATGATCATGAGGCCGGTAGCAGCAAGAGCGTAGCGGACAAGTACCATCAGCCTAGGTGGTGCCCTTCAGGTTTAACTCATACACAGAAGAGGAAATTGCAGCACCTTCGCAACAAAGAAAAGAAGGAGCAGGAGAAAGAGAAGATGAGGGATGAGGACTTCAACAGATACAGGCCCATGTTCCCTCAGAGCAAGGTTTGGAAGGTCAAGACAGCTGATTAGCCAGCCAGACCGGTCGGACTGCCGCAGCCGACTGGTCAGACCGCTCTGACCAACCGGTTAGACCGGTAGAGCCTACTGCAGAGCCAGCAGCCGAATCGGCACCGCCCGTTTCAGTTACTTCTGTAGACGAAGCCCCAGAAGTTCCTCTGACAGCAGAAGACGATAAATTGGTGGATTATGAAGCGTCTCCGGAGCGCACCAACTTGGAGATTAATATGGTGCACTTATCTTCGGATTACTTCGTGGTTCCGGAAGAGGATTTGGCTCATCTTCAGTTTGGGCCCCGTGAAGCTATGTTCTAGAAGCCAAGCGAGAAGAACAACCATCTGAAGGCTCTTTACCTGAGGGGACACATCAACGGGAAGCCGGTGACTCGCATGCTAGGGGATGGTGGGGCCATTGTAAATCTTATGCCCTACTCGCTGTACAAGAAGCTCGGCGGCCAAGATGAGGACTTGATCAAGACAAACATGACGGTCAGTGGTGTTGGAGGGAGCAAGCCCCTTAGTGCCAAGGGAGTTGCTTCCATGGAGCTCACCATTGGGAGCAAGACGCTTGCTACGGCTTTCTTCGTCTCGGAGGTGCAAGGTAACTACAATTTTTGCTTCTTGGGAGGGATTGGATTCATGCAAGTCAGTGCGTTCCTTCTACCTTGCATCAGTTACTTGTTCAGTGGATCGGCGATGAGGTTGAGATTGTCCATGGGGACACTTCATCCTTTGTTGCTTTAGCCGATTCAGATTCTATTAGTGCACACGACAATGTCAAGTGTTTATCGGGTGTGGATCTGTCCGATTATGATTTGATTAGTTGCACTAAGGATGATTTTGTTTCTGCTGTACTAAAGCCGATGGATAATCGGCTAAATCATTTAATGTAAATCAAATGAGTACAACAGAAGCTCTAGAAGCGATCGGTCAGACCGCTTGTGCCAACCGGTCAGACCGGTCCAGTCCCGTTCGGTGCACAGAGCCGACCGGTCAGATCGGACACCCCGACCGGTCAGACCGGTCCAACACAGAGTGGTTACAACAGAGGCTAGATCAGTATCGGGCGCGTACGAACGATATGTGTGAAGCCATTGAAGATTCTGATGATCTAGACAAGCTGGGCCAAGGGTTTGCATCGGCCGATCCTTTAGAGAAAGTAGACATTGGTGATGGAACTATCCCTAGGCCGACCTTTGTAAACAAAAATTTATCAGCTGAATATAAAGCCGATTTAATTAATTTGTTGAAGGAATATATTGATTGCTTTGCTTGGGAGTATCATGAAATGCCCGGTTTAAGTCGTGATTTTGTTGAGCATCGTTTACTGATTAAAGCCGGTTTTAGACCTTATAAACAACCGGTTAGGCGTTTCAATCCCTTTATTTATGACGAATTAAAACTGAAATTAATCATTTACTTGATCTTGGATTTATTCAGTCTTGTCGTTATGCTGATTGGATCTCTAATATTGTACCCGTTGAGAAAAAAGATTCGGGGAAAATTAGAGTGTGCAGTGATTTTAGAGATCTTAATAAAGCTACTCCCAAGGATGAATATCCTATGCCTATAGCCGATATGTTGATCAATGAGGCTTCCGGACATCGTGTCATTAGTTTTCTTGATGGTAACGCCGGTTACAATCAAATATTCATGGCCAAAGAAGATATATCTAAAACGGCCTTTAGATGTCCAGGATTTGTCGGTTTGTTTGAGTGGATTGTTATGACTTTTGGTTTGAAAAATGCAGGTGCTACTTATCAAAGAGCTATGAATTAGTCTTGCATGATTTACTTGGTGTCATCTTGGAGGTGTACATTGATGATATTGTCATTAAATCGGCCGGTTTGGATCATCATTTAGCCGATTTGAGACTTGCTTTTGAGAGGATGCGCCGGTATGGTTTGAAGATGAATCCACTCAAATGTGCTTTTGGTGTATCGGTTGGAAAGTTTCTTGGCTTCATTATTCATGAGAAGAGAATAGAGGTTGATCCTAAAAGAATTGAAGCCATGAGGAAGGTTGAAGCCCCTACATGTAAGAAGGATTTACAGAAGTTCTTGGGCAGGGTAAATTGACGATGAACTTTATCGTCGAACTGCCGAAGATTTGCTTCTCAAGTGTTTAGACCCGGATCAGGCCTGGGTTGCTATGAGTGAGGTTCATGAAGGTATTTGTGGTACTCATCAATCGGCTCCCAAGATGAAGTGGTTACTTAGAAGATCCGGTTTCTATTGGCCCGCCATGCTACCGATTGTTTCAAGGACTATAAAGGATGTGAAGAATGTCAGCGGTTTGGTGATTTGCAATTGGTGCCTGCTGCGTTGATGCACCCTATTATTAAACCATGGCCGTTCCGAGGTTGGGGGTTGGATTTCATTGGACAAATTAATCCTCCATCTTCAAAGGGGCATCGCTTCGTGTTGGTTGCTACGGATTATTTCACTAAATGGACCGAAGCGGTTCCTTTGAAGAATATAACACATAAGGAGGTAATTGAGTTTATTACTGATCATATTATTCATAGATTCGGCATTCCACAAACTTTGACAACGGATCAAGGTTCTTCATTTATATCAAAAGAGGTGCGTGACTTTGCCGAATCTTATAAGATTAAGTTGCTCAATTCATCTTCATACTATGCTCAGGCCAATGGGCAGGCCGAGTCTAGTAATAAGATTTTGATCAAACTTGTCAAGAAGAAGATAGAAGAAAATCCTAAGAGGTGGCATGAAGTGTTATCCGAAGCACTGTGAGCTCATCGTATATCTAGACATGGTGCTACTAAGGTTACTACTTTTGAGCTTGTATATGGTCAAGAGGCCGTTTTACCCGTTGAGGTAAATCTGGACGCATATAGATTGGCAAAGTAAAATGACCTCTCCGCTGTTGATTACCATGATTTGATGATGGATAATATTGATGAGGTGACTGACAAGCGTTTGAAGGCTTTGAAGGAGATTGAGAAAGACAAGCTTCGGGTGGCTAGAGCTTACAACAAAAAGTTAAAACTTAAATCTATTCAGGTTGGGGATCTGGTTTGTAAGATAATTTTGCCTCTTGGGATGAAAAGCAACAAGTTTGGCAAATGGTCGCCAAGTTGGGAGGGTCCATACAAGATTATCAAAGTTATCTCCGGTAATTCGTATATGGTGGAGACGGTGCAAGGTGAGCGTCTACCAAGGGCTATCAATGGGAGGTACTTGAAAAAGTTCTATCCTAGCGTATGGCAAAGTGCATGAGGACGAAGATGGCCGGTATTAGATATCGCTCTTAGTTTTATTTTTTAGACTTGTATGCTCTGTGTAAAACATGTACATCAGGATAGTTCTTGCTTTTTGCCTTGTGAAACTTACCAAAAAGCAGGGGGGCATATGTTGACAGCCAATTTTGGCAGTTCAGAGGCCGACCGGTCTGACCGGTCGGGCCGACCGGTCAGACCGGTCTGTCCAGTTGTAATCTGAGTAGGCTTCGTTTTATTTTGGAAATTCTTGTATAAACCGACTTGGAGAGGGGTATGACTTCCTCGTCCTATAAATATAAAGGCAAAGGACGATTGAGGTATTCCCAATCGAATCAATCAAAATATCGCATTACTTTTTATCTCTCGAACCCTAGTTTTTTCCAACCCTAGATTGCTTTCTTCTTTCGTTTCGACGACGTTTGAAGACGTTCTGAGTGGCCTGCAGACCTCAGAGCAACCCTAGCCGCGCAAGCTCCGACGGGGTCCCTCCCGAGCTCGCGTTTCTAGGTCTTCGCTGTTCTCTGCTCCACACCGATCAGACCGGTGTGCTGAACCGGTCAGACCGGTCCGCCAGGGCATCACTGGTTCAGATCGTTTTGACGATCTCCGCGTTCTAACGCATTCGAGTGTGTTGGCGCGATTCTGTGTCAACAGCTGCCCACACGCCGCCCTGGCTGGCCGGGCTCCCAAGCATGCCCATGGCGCTCCGCACGGTGCCCTCCAGCGACGCGGCGCAGGCCTTGGCCTCGCCGGCGACGGGCGGCTCCTGGCACCTGTACAGGGTGTCCCTCACCTGGGCGGCCTCGGCGGAGCCTGCCGGGATGCTGAAGGTGGCGAGGACGTCTGCTAGGTTTCCGAAGGGCACCCTCCCGGCGACGTCGTGGGGGAGGATTGCTGACCCGACCTCCGTCGGGAAGGAGAGCGTCATGGCGCTGCCCGGACGCAGCTGCGCCTCGTGGAAGAAGATGCCCGTCTCCGCGACCATCCGCGGATCACAAACAGAGTTGAAGAGTATGCATGGACTGATACTGGGCTGTGCAGAGTAGTGCTCCACAAGCGGCGAGTGATCAATGCCTCGCTGGACAAGATCTGCAATGGCCGCCGGCATCGTCGTACCGTGGAGGGCCTACTGCCAGAACTGTGCCGCCGGAGTCATAGCTGCAGGGTGGCTGTGCGTTGCGGTGGCGCCGGCGGCCACCATGATCATAAGGAGCGCGAATAGATGCATGCTGCTTCGATATGTATATTTCTGTGTGCTCAAGAATGTACTTGAGGAAAGGAAGCTCTGATTGCTTGGTTGTTGGCTCCGAGCCTCTGTTAGCTGAATAATCCCTTGTGCCAGTTAGTTAGGCGTTTTCATTTTCCGTTTGCTTTCTGTTAGATCAGAGCGCGGCTTGGGGTCTGTCCGAGTCGCGCGCTAGGACGGCGAACTGCACGCTGGATCGTGCGCATTAAGGTGCGTGTGGGATGGCACACGCGCTGCCGATCGTGGCGCGCACAAGCCGGATCGTCGGCCGTTTACAGGGCGTGGCGATCGCTAATAAAAGGAAGAGAAAAACCAGAAAATGCTGCGGCAGTTTGAGCAGCACAAACCCTGTGTCCACTTGTGTTCGTGTGTGTGTGTTCATTTTGTTCACCCTGTGTCCACTTTTGTTCGTGTGTGTGTTCATCTTGTTCGTCACCTCCGGTGATCATCGTCGTGCTCGTCGCACTCGGTGTCCACCTCCAGTAGCTCGTGTTCCGCGCATCGGCGACCACCGCTCCGACGGGCTGGTTCATATATATATATATATATATATATATATATATATATATATATATATATATATATATATATATATATATATATATATATATATATATATATATATATATATAGCCTACTTTTCAACGGCATACTTTAACCTTTAGTATGTTATATTATCTTACTATTACTCTATCCAATTCAAAATACAAAGGTTAAGGACACTCGCAATCATATACTTAGGCTAATCCAAGTGGATGGTTTCATATTGATGTTTCCAAGACAACCACATAAGCAAAAGACTATGAAACAATGTTTGAAACTATCTCTCCCAATGTAAAATTTCATGTTGCAGTTTATTGGGATCTATGTTGCATTTAATTTCAAGAAACATAGATTGTTGGTATTCGTGTAGAGAGAGTTTTATTTAGATGAAACTGGTTTCTTCTCTTTCTACTTAAACTCCATGCCATGTCGCCATATAATTCTACATGACATGCTAATTATTGTGCATGAAATGAAACCTCCACTGGGAATAGCCATAGTGAAATTTTGAGAAATAATTTCTATGGAAATTAAATGACTATGTGAAAAAGTCCATGCATAAGTGATGGGAGAAGATCGATAGAAGTGATAGGCATACCTAAGATGTCAATAAGGACAAGTAAATAGTGTCAGGAAAATGCGTATCACATTTGAGTATTTGACAATATAGAAGTGATGAGCGACGAGTACTGCGTGTCACTATGGTGCATCATTAATGACCAGCTGGATAGTAACATACACTAATTAATTTCACCGTCACTTGTGACCTTGTTTGAAGTGACAAACATTGTTCTTTGCCCATCACTTCTATGCCAAAAGTGGCGGGTGTTCTTTTTCTCGTCACTGTGACAGTGTACTTTTTGTGATGAAGGTTGTGTTTGCTGCTTTTGCTCTCGATCAACAGATTAAGTGTTAGCGGAGTTGCAAAGGTAAGACCATACATCCCCTAATATAGCTATATATGTGAAATTCATGCAAGTCATTTTTTTTATTTTTGACCAACAATTTCTTTAACAATAATTTATTTCAAATAGAAAAAGTTATATGTTATGATACCTGGATTCGTTAACATCATATTTATGTTGTCAATCTTATAATTTTTTACTATTCACAAAATATTTAACTTAGAATAAATATAAGCATTAACTTACTAAATGAAAACAACCTATTATGACATACTTTTTTACTCCTGTCTCACAGATTAATTATGTAAAGACTAGCAAACAAGATGGCTAATTTGTTTCCTGGTTGGAACGTGGCTATACTTGGAATTGAAGAGGTTGAGACGTCGCATTCGGCGCTAACATAATCAGATTGGTGTGTTCGCTTCAATTATGTGTACTTGGTTTTAGCTGCTTTAAATAAACAACCACTACTAAAAGTTGAACAAATATCATTTTTTGTATTTCTCTATCTAGTAGTACAGATAATAAGACACACGCAAAGACAGTACATGCAAGGCCCGGCCGGCCGGCCGGGCTGCGCGACAAATGTTGTTGTCGTCGTAGGGACTTACAAACACTAAAACAACTTGTGCATCCAAATTTGAAACCATAAGAAAGTGATTTGAAATGGACGACAATGCAACACTGACCTCCCACCAGCCAAGCACTCATGTTTCGGACTTGCATGGACATCCATCCTAATTGCATGCAGAGATGAAAGCGACGATTGATTATTTATCTCTTTTTTAATTTTGATGCGTGATGATCGTCGTGTGTGTGTGTGTGTGTGTGTGTGTGTGTGTGTGTGTGTGTGTGTGTGTGTGTGTGTGTGTGTGTGTGTGTGTGTGTGATGTCTGCCGTCGAACGTCTGCTAACGTCATATATGCGACGTCTGCTGTATATGTAGATTTCTGCTTGAGTAGAACACGCATTCTTTCATTTTTTTTGAGATACGAATTCTTTCATCTAAAAAAATGGAACATGCATTCGATCAGTTGGGCCCATATAAATTTCATGTGAGTGTACTATGCTCCAGCCCAGCCCGTTAATTCTTTCTTTCAGCCCGAGTTGTCATTGTAATTAAGCCAATAAGGCCTATAAAAAGGCCTCCAAATTTGCACTCCTCCTGACAGAACATTGATCAGATTTTCTCTTGTTTTCCAATTCAGTCAAATCTCACATTTTTATTGCTATGGTTAAAGTCAACTGATATAGCGTGCAATGATCCGTCAGAACATGTTCGTCAGATCACAATTTTATTCGTAGGGTTACACTGAGTCACTGACTCATGTTTTACTTAATTTATTTGTACCAGTGGTGTTAGGAAAATAAATAAATCTTCTCATACGAATCTTACTGTTAATTTTTTTTAGATAAAAGGATGTTCCGGCCTTGAACAGTCTCAAAAGAACGTTTATAGCCAAATGAGGGATCCGGCTCTCGGCCCCTCACGTTAGATGAGTTCTTAGACTCTAAACCTCGAATAAGAAATTTCAGCAAAACAAGAGAAACTAAAGAACAAAGATGGAAAGGTAGAAGGTTAAGCTTCAATCTTCTTCTTCATTCTGCTTTTGCAATATCTTCACACAACACCAATCCATGACATCTATGTCTGCTTAGAAACTTGATGTCCGGATCATCCGTGCTTGCCATGTATCTTCACGTAAACATCCGTCTAACACATGGGTGTGAGGAGATATCAACATCGCCTCCAAGAAGGGAATGACACCAAAAGGTGTCACCAATGATGAAGTTGGCAAATGGTTTTCCATCGCATCCAGCTTCAACATGGACATATAGGTAGCTAGGGTAGTGCATCGGCAAAGCCTCCATGAAGGAAAGTAGCACCATTGCTGGCTGGCGTTAGGCCGGACTGAGATTTATCCCTGGGATCTTTGAGCCACATCTACATGTCTGGCTTTTCTGCACTAGTTGGCCGAACGAGGCCGTCGTACTGCACTTCGTCAACCAGACCCGAGCGGTGTGCCCACCAGCAGAGGTCCACCTCTTGAGGGTTGATGAGCCTCAGCACGCCTCCACCTATGAGCCGTAACTGCTGGCCCCCTCGCACCTATGCACCTACACCTCAGGTGAGGCCGGATCCAGCCTCACCATCCAAGGATCCAGCGTTGCCTCCCCCGCCTCGTGGCAGGCCCACTGCCAACCGGCGCTCAGGCCGCGCGGGAAGGGAGCGGAGGATTGGGGAGAGAGGCCTTCGCTGCAAGCTGCCGCAGAGCAGTCGCAGCGAGGGTGGGAGGGGGCGGCGCCGGTCAGTGTGGCGAATCACGCGCGCCAAGCCCGAACGTAGCCACCGCCATGCGACCGGCCACCACGCTGCCTCCTTGCTGCCATGAGCCACTAGGGCTGCACCAATGCTGTCAGCGCCTCCTCTCCCCACAAGCCGCTGCTACTAGACCGCACGATAGCAGCGGGAATCGGGTGAAATTGCCCAGGCGCCACCCTCCCGGCTACCACACGCACCTCTATCAGCCAGCTCCGGCAGCGGCATAGGTGGCGGCGCTAGGGTTTCGCCCCGAGATGGCTGGTGACAGCGAGGAGGATTGGAGGAGGGATGGAGAAAAAATCTTACTGTTAATTAGAGACCCTGTTAGCCCTTTGGTGCTTTTACATGGCACGACGTGTTAGAAAAAGAAGTGAATTAGCTGGGGTTGACATGGCGGGTTTTGAGTCATTAGCTGTTTGTACATTATTATTCAAGTATATAGTTTCACTACTACAAAAACTGATTAACAGCGACCTTTTTTTAGTAGCTCTGAGGCGGGCACAAAAAATAACAGCCTCTGTTAATGCCCAGCATTAACAAAGGTGGTCATTTCTTATTAACTGAGGCGGTTACAAAAACCGCCTCATAAAATCGATTAACAGAGGCGGTTGACTTTAACATGACCGCCTCTATTAATCGTCGTATTTTCAGAGGCGGACCATTTGCAACAACCCGCCTCAGTTAATGGGCCGAGCCCATTAAAGACCCATACCCCAACCAAACCCTAACATATCTCACTCCCTCCCTCACTCTCTCTCTCTGTCTCCCCCCTCTCTCTCAGTGCTCCCTCCCCGACCCCGACCTAGGCGGCGGCGGCGCTCATCCACCACCAAGGCCCCCTCCCTCCGGCACCCGCGGCCGAGACCAGGGCAGCGGCCCCCGACACCGACCCGGACGGCACTCCCCCCATCCGGCCCCCTCCCTCCGGCACCCGCGGCCGAGGCTAAGGCGGCCCCTGACGCTGACCCAGACTGCGTTGGGGCGCGACGGGCGGCGGCGGCGGCCGCGGCCGCGGCCGGCGGCGGGTGGCGGCTCCGGCACAGATGGGCTCGATGGGCCTGTGATGGGCTCGGCAAGCCCGTCCTTTTTTTATTTTTTATTCGATTAATAGAGGCGGTTGTAGTGCAACCGCCTCTGAAAATAGCTTATTTACTGAGATGATTGCTCAGAGGTGGTTGCTCTTGACCGCTTCTGAAAATGTATTTTAACCGCCTCTAAAATGAATACTGCAGTAGTGTTTGTTGAACATGTTTCCAAACAAGAAAGAATAGGTTTGGCGGTAGGCCACAGCAATACGTATTGCATGATTTCAGGCACATGAAGCCTGAACATGCATTGCTTTATCTAGTGGAATAGCATCTTGCAACCACAAGTGATCCAAGGCTTTAACTTCATAATTTCTTCATCTTCTGACTGGTATACGATCGAGGATGT
Organism: Panicum virgatum; assembly: GCF_016808335.1. Lineage (NCBI taxonomy): Eukaryota > Viridiplantae > Streptophyta > Magnoliopsida > Poales > Poaceae > Panicum > Panicum virgatum. Next base: position 66,054,429 of record NC_053147.1, read on the forward strand.
CAGTTGTACTAGCAGATATTCATACAATCATATAAATTCTGCTGTGCTAGGGGCTGCACCTTGTCTTATTGATCAACAGAAACCATACTTTTTTTTTGTAATTTCAAAAAGGAGCAGAGAAAGAATAGTAATAGTGATAATAGAGTCTGGATGATCAAGAATGAGCTTGATTTCTAATGCCTTTTTAGCTGCATGGGAGATAGCTAGTTTGATTAAACCTCAAACATTTGTCTTGAACTCTTGATAATCTCTTCTTTTCAAGTAAAAGTTGAGCTCACTTTGTCCTACCACTGATGAATACATCCAAATTGAAAATCCTAAAGTTCTAGAAAGAAATTATAGATGCAGCATTTTGCTAATCACTCTTGTGTAGTGGTGCTCATGTAATAATTAGTTGTTGTGACTTCTAATCCAAGCCTAGAGTAGATTAGAAGGTGCTAGTACATACATGGACTAATTTGGATGTTGAGAAATGCAATTCAAATGAGTGGAAACCACCGCCAACAAAATAAACGAGAAGTGCATGAAAGCTTGCCTGTAGCTCTACCAGATAATATAATGAAAATCCATAAAGGTACGAAGAATAAAATGCATGAGAAGGGGAAAACGGGCATGCCCATCATATGTTCCACATGAGTTTGGAATCATATATAAAGAGGAGTATAACTTAATTTGTCCAGTTGAAGTAAAAGCCTCATGATTGATGTAGTTTTTTTGTCGCTGTGGTACTGAATACTTGTGCCATATTTAGGGGCCTATTCATTGTCACAGTGAGAAACTGGAGGAAAACAAATCAAATGAGCTTGTTAAATGTGAGAATAATTAACCCATCAGGTTGCTTTTGGACCAGAGGAACATTAAGGTACTAGTTAATATATACTCATTTCATCTCAATCCTTGAACCATATACCACAATATGAATATTTTTTCCTCGTAGTTACAGAGAAGTGAACTCTATTTTTTTTTACCAAAAAACCGTAGTCAATGTTAAAGTCGTGATGGCTGATTTCGGTGCTGACATGGTGTTTCAGGATAAGCCGCCTTCGCTCGGCAAGAAGATTGACCAATTCAACAAGAATGATCAAGCAACGGGGCCTGGAGGACTCGGTAACGCTCATCACCTTCTCAAGCAGCCACAACTATGCAAGCGTCTCCACTACGATGACCAGCAAGTCACTGATGATGTGAGTATTAATTATATTGTGATTTCAATTGACAGATCTAGTTGATATCATCACCACCGATAGATATGATCGGCTGCTCTATGATGTTAACATATATAGTTAATTTCCATTGCTCGGTCGCATTTATATCATCTACAAACACATGGAATAGATGATGGCCTTGATCGAGAAGGTGACCAATGAGATTGCCAATGGTATGGAGCGGCTACAAGAGCTGGGTGAAATGTACAAGGTGTCAGTTGCCTGCGAACTCATTGCCTGATGAATTGGCTGCCAGCAGCCGTTTCGGATCCGGAGGAGCAGCTATGCCTATATTGAGACAACCACGTCAACACGGTGAGCAACATGCACAATGCGCAGCTAGATAAATTTGAAGATGCAGCATGTCCTTGTGGTAGACTGTAACACCCTAATTTTCAATTTAGGGTCCCAAATAAATTTAATTGTTTTGGTAATAGGATCGTTAAGGTTTATTTAATTTATCTTGCATTTTAGAGCATTTATCGAGAATTAAATAATTTACTTAGCCTTAAAATGAAATATAAGAAAATAGGTTTTGAGCATTCATGCTGCTTTGCATCATTTACTTGCTTGTTGTTCAGTTTAAATTTGAATTCGTTGAATTTAAATTTGAATTGAATTGTTTGACTCAGTTTAAAAAATGCAAAACCAACTCTTTTTCCCTCTCTCTTTTCAGCCCAGCCCACTCCCTATCTTTTATCTTTCTTCTTTTCCTGCAGCCCAATCCGCGGCCCAAACCCTTTTTCCCTTTCCTTCCTTTCTTTCTTTCCCTGCAGGCCAAATCCCATTTTTCCCGGCCCAAAACTTCCTTCGCGGCCCAACCCGGCCTTCCCTCTCTCTCCCTCTCACACCGCCACTTGGGACCCGCTCGTCAGGGGCGTCTCCTTCCCCGTGCTCGACCGGGACTCCGGTCCGAGTCCGTCTGCACCGCGCCTCCTTGTGCCGCTTTGCCCCGCACGCCGAGGCCCTTTTTGGCCCCATATATAGTGCCACGCCCTCGTCCTTGCCTCTCATCAAAAGCCGCAACTGCCCTTGCTTGAAACCCTAACCGCCGCCGCTGCAAGCTCGAGCTCGGGATCTGCCGCCGTCGCGCCATCATTCCGCCGCCTTCCCCCCGCTCTCGACCACCACTGAAGCTTCGCCAGAGGGTGACGGACCTCTACGACCTTTTTTCCTCTCTCCCTCGCCTTCTCGCGCTTGGAAATCATTCGCCGGAGCAAGTCTGACGGCCCGTTCTGCCGTTCGCCGCCGAGCACCCCTGTCTAGTCTCCCTCTCGCCCAACCAAGCCCCTAATCGAGTTCGCGTCGTCGCGTTCTTGCTCCCCGTCCAAACCCGAGCCAAACCCGACCCTGGACAGCCAATTTCGGCCTACGCCGGCGAGCGAGCCACCGCCGCAGCCCTCACCTTTGGCGCTCAGCTCCGCTGCCTGTGCCGCCGCATCACGCCTGAGCCGCCCGACCTGCAACCGACGGCCGAGATTAGATCCCATCCCGAGTCAAAACCCAGATACTGGTCAACTCCGGTGTTTTTGCACAAGAGCCCCTATGATTTTCTAAAATCAACCCGCGGTCCAAGCCAGTTCAAAAGTATTTATAAAACAGCCCTTTTCTTTTCGTTTTAGTCCCTGATCTTTTATAAAATAGTACCCACCGTCCTTAGCTTGTTGTTTTTCACACTAGCCCCAGAATTTTAGGTTTATTTATGTTTTAGTCCTCAATTTCTTTACCAGAGCCCTTTTTAATGCAAATCTTTTACAAATAAGCCCTTGAAACCATGTTTTGGCCATAACTTTCTTGTTTTAACTCCGTTTTCGACGATTCTTGGGCTCACGTGATCCTTACAACGTGTAGAATAGCTTTGTAACCTCGTTTTGTACTGTTTACATTGTTTGGTATACTATTTTTTATTTATTGCATTTGTTTGCTTGTATGTGCTCGTGTGGTGCGTAGACGATACGCAGTTCGAGGGTCAGCAAGAGCAAGGATTTGATGACGCAGAGCAACAGCGGCATTTTGAGGAAGGCAAGTGGTCCTTGATCATGCTTTTTGTCCCAAATGAATCACCAATTATTCACCTTTACAATTATTGCATGCATGTGTCTATAATTTGATGGGAACCCAATTAAGGACATGCTTAATTACTTGATCAAACTTGGGCTATTTAATTTATGTTGGGTAGCATTGCTAGTTGCTAATTACTTTGGGCTATGGATAATGAGATAAATGCTACACCTTTTTACTACATGTTCATACTTGGTTATTATTGTTAAACAAGATCATATGATTTAATTGGAACATGGAGAACCACATAGGATAACAATACAACCACAATACTATATGACTCTGGTCTTGGCTGATTAATTAGAAACTTTAGCATGTGACGATCTTACCGAAAGGGCAAGAGGGGATGCATCGATGGGGTATAGCCCGGTCCTCTTGGGGTAGCAGTCTTTGCTAAGGTTCTGACCATTAGGGAGGTTTATCCTCTGCTTTGACTTGAAACCTTAGCGGGTTGTCATGTGTTAGGGAATCTTTGTAAAGGCCTCGTAGTGTCCCTATGCAATCACACCTCGGAAGTGTGGTATTGTGCTTGGCCCGCACATGCGTGGTTGGGTTCAAAGTTCTTCGGAGCTTTTACGCGAATTGTGGTGAAAGTGTACAACCTCTGCAGAGTATAAAACTGATATATCAGCCGTGCTCACGGTCAAGAGCGGCTTGGACCCTCACATGATAATTGAACTTGAAGATGATCTAAATCGATGCTTTATTTATGATGTTGAGGTTTACTTCAATTACTTATTTGTGGGTAATGGTATAAACTTACATCTAGATAATGCTTGCTAATAAAACTTGACCAATTAAAAGTGCTTATCGCAGTTAAACCATGTCAGCTATTCCTTGATTTAGCCTTGCTTGTATTGTTTGTTTCCCTACCACTTGTTGAGTACCAACCATAAGTGTACTCACCCTTGCATAAACACTGTTCAGACCAAGATAATTGTCCGGAGTACCCAGAAGACTTCGAGGATTTCTAGGCGTATGTCTCCCGGTCGACTACCTGTGATGATGAAGATTCCGCTGTTACTCTAAGACGTTTACTATTCGCATAAGTTTAAGACTTTTGGTTATGTAATTAAGTACTTAATACTCTATCTCGTTTTGGCATTATTATGGTATTCACTTTATAAGTCTATCATATGTGTGTAAACTTGATCCTGACGCACATATGAGATGCATTTGGTTAACCGGGTGTGACATAGACCTTGACTTGCGACGTCCTCTTCCGAACCAACTCCGGTACATGTATATTACATGCATGCATGACCATACAACATATAAATTAAATTAAATTAAAGATCCTATAATATAATTAATAAATTTTGGTGCTTGCAGAGTTCAAGGACAAAGTGCATGTCGTGTTGTGCTGCTACCTCTACTCTAAGGCAGACGGCTACTATGGACACGAGGACGCCAAGGGCAAAGCAGTATATCCTGTACCCCAACCTGCTAGAGGATTTCTTCTACTGGGACTATATGCACCCCATGCAAGGTGGCTTAAAGGCCGTCCTGGATTCTCTGGAGCAACCCCTCTGATATATGAAGTTGCTTTCTTGAAATTCTTGAAATCGAAATGTAGATTCTTACGCGAGTCATCTTAAAAAAAGAAGGAAATTCTCACAAAAGTTCGACATGAAATCGATCGATCCGATCCTTTTTTCATATAGTTAGGTTCTTTAGTTTATTGTTAGTTAGTCTTAAGAAAAAGAGTTATTAGGTTCTATCTTGAACTTATTGGCTTCTGCTTCTTGTACTACTATGTGAATCATGAATAAATGAACAGTCCGTTTGTTATGGTTGGACATAGGAAACCTAATATCTCACAGCTCTTCGCTGAACCAACCATTCAAGTTATTGACGTTTCACCATTGACCAGAATCCGCTGGTGTTGGCACGGAATTTGGCTCACCCATTTTTCTGTTTTTGCCTTTGTTCTTGTGTTTAGCAAGAATGATCAATAAGCCTGCTAGTATTAGCCACGTTTTAGCCATAAATTAAGTAATCATCTGAGTTTTAGCCATGTTTGTTTTCTCCCGTTGCGAATGCACGAGCATATTTGCTAGTATTTATATACAATACAATCAGTTGTACATGCAACTGACGACACAAATTTATTTCCATAGTCGATCCAGAGTCTTTACACCGATACTTGCACGACTTAAGATCCCAAACAAACCTAGAGGCCCTTTTTATGAACCTAGTTCTAGCACCGTCATTATTCAATATAATAGCCGCCACCTTCGAATGCACACAAGGCCATGCATACTTGTATAGTGCACATGTGTGGTATGAACAAAGATCGCCATGTCGATCCATGTCCAAAATGCGAGGATTAGAGGTGGCCGTTATACTTCATTTATGGCGATGCTTAGATTGCGCAAAGCAAGCTAATAGGCCCTTCCTGCCTTCTTGACGAACGCCAGGTCACCGTAAGGCATGAAGTGGCACACCGGCGTGCCACCGGGGCGAGTGTTGAGCACCTCGAAGGCCGGGTGAGCCGGGTTCCAGCTGGAGGTGTCGGCGTGGCAGAACGCCAGCATGGAAGCCGCCGGGCCGCCACGGAGGCCGCTGAGCGAGACCACGTAGGCTCTGTACCCGTTCTCCGCAGCGTGGCACTGGTAGACGGCGTAGGGGAACGGCACCCTGTGGCAGGACACGTAGCGGTCGCCGTCCAGCGGGGAGACCGCCCGGACCACGTAGGTCTGACGCGGCAGGCCGCCGTGGGGGAGCGCCGACGTGGCCGCCCACACGCCCTGCTCGTTCACGGTGCCGAGCATGGCCATGGCGCTGCGCACGGTGCCCTCCAGGGACGTGGCGCAGGTCTTGACCTCGCCGGCGACGGGCGGCTCCTGGCACCTGCGCAGGGTGTCCCTCACCTGGGCGGCCTCGTCGGAGCCCACCGGGACGTTGAAGGTGGCGAGGACGTCTGCTAGGTTTCTGAAGGGGACCTTCCCGGTGACGTCGTGGGGGAGGATCGCCGCCTCAGCGTCTGCCGGGAAGGAGAGCGTCATGGCGCTGCCCGGCAGCAGCTGCGCCTCGTGGAAGAAGATGCCGGTCTCGGCGACTGTCCGTGGATTGCAAACGGAGCTGAAGAGTGTGCATACACTGATACTGGGGAGTACAGAGTAGTGCTCCACGAGCGGCGAGTGGTCAATGCCTTCAGGTTCAGGGTGATGACAAACCAATAATCAGGGGATTTTTTTTCATGTCCTTGTTAACAGAAGCCGACTAAGTGTGAATTAGTACAAAATAAACCTTTCATGACAAGATCTGCAATGGCCTCTGGCATCGTCGTGCCCGGGAGGGCCTGCTCCCAGAACTGTGCCGCCGGAGTGTCGGTGGCAAGGTGGCCGTGTACCGCGGCGACGCCGGCGACCACCATTATCAGAAGGAGCGTTGATGGACCCATGCTTTGGTATTGCTCTTAGCTTGCTAGCTCTATGCTCTGATTGCAGTTGATGCATTGGCTCCGGATGGTCTGGTATAAATAACCCTTGCTGTTCCTCTGAGTAAGTGGCTCCACAAGACAAAGGCATATATGCTCATTTGGTATTCTTCTATATATTGTCCAATCTTCGCTAGCTGGTTGAAGATGGTTATTCTTATTTATCCTTGTAAGAATATTTCAAGAAATAATTACGAAAACATTTATTAGCTAGCTCACTTAATATACTTTTTTTGTTCTGTGATCAATATATACGGGTTATCGGGAAACAAATAAATAATTTTGTGAGTAGTACAAAACCGAGATATATAGAGAAGAAAAGCACTTGCAAGATTTCGGTATATAGCAAAAGATTATTGTAAACATGGAGGATGGAATCAGCCCACAAGAAATCATATATATGACCAACTCATCGCTAATCATTGCGGGAATAATCTATTTTTTTAAACGAACCAGGACAGCTGCCGATTATTATATTAAAAAGAAGCAACAACGTCTAGACTGAGCACAACAAAACAACAATAAAGACGATAACGGTCGGTTGGACTGAGACATCAACACGACAACTCAACTCCACTCAAACTCTACACAACAAAACCACCGCTCCACTCGACCACGGCAGCAAAGCCGAAAGCAGTAATGTAGCACCCACCCATAAACCACACTCTTGAAGATGTCGAAACCTCAGGCATGACCAAGCGTCGATAGGTATTGAAGGAGGACGAGACCACTGCACCAAGAAAACCCACCGCTATGGAGGACCCTTCGCAATGATGCCGTTGCAAACACTCCACCCGATGGAGTGAAAAAACACCGGACCCAAGCTACTCGCAGGCTGTGTTGTAGTCGCCACCACGACAACACAACGCGCGGGGGCCTCGCCGCATCCGCTGTTGGACTACACCTCTCACTCGTCGCCTCGAGGAAAAACACCACGCACGGGGACCTCACCACGCCTGCCATAGCACTCCACACCACGGATCCGTTTCCTATGTTGCTGTCGGAGTCGAGAGCAAAAATGCCCCGCACCTTAAGATCTCTAGCAAACAGCTAGCCGTCGCCGCAGGTCGACTTCACCTCGATGCATCACCCTTGCAGCTAGCCACTGCCGCCAAAGCAGCAAGCCAAGAAAGTCGCTTGCGCCGTCTTCCAACATTGTACCGCATCGGGTGGCCCCAGCCAAGCTAAGCGACCCGCCACGATCTGCTTCAAGCCTAGTCGTCCCACGGTGCTGTATCCGCAAACATCATCCTCTAACGCAGTCCCACACCGCACTGACCGTTGCTAGGGAACGCTAGCCGCCGCGGTCCATTGTAAGCAGCCAACCGGCAACCATGTGGCAACCCTTAGCACCAATACAGCAAACACCGGCGAAAGCCGCCATGGACAATGGACCGACAATGCCACAAACCGAGCTGGGTCTCTGAGATGACGCCTCTAAGGAGAGCATGATGCCAAAAAACACTGTCGTCGCTCGTCTAGGATCTGGACAAGGGTTTCACCCAGAGAATCCTGTGCAGCAGGGTTGTAGCTCCAAAATGACGCTCCCAATGGGAAAACGACATCCAAGGACGCCGTCATCATCCCACCAGCAAGGGCTTTCGCCTGGAGCATCCCAAACACTCACTGCACGCACACGACGTGGCATTCAGTCACCACAGCCACGATAATCCCCCCGGGCGATGCTGTCTCCACACGCCATGCCGCCTAGCTCCAACTTTGCTTTGCTCACTGGTAGCTGCTCCAGAGCGGCAGCCACGCCCAGAGCGACGTGCCCTCAGGGCCCACCAATCATGCTGGAAGCTCCTTGGGACGTCACCACGCCATGAGGAGCGCCTGGCCGCGATAGCCGCGCCACGCCCTCAAGCCCCCAAGCCAACAACCTTGCCACCACGGGCCACCTCCACCGCAACCGCCTCCACCGCTGACACCTTCGCTTCCGCACACGCATGCCTCGGCGCCTGCTCCTCGTCAATGCCCACACGCACATGATGCTACTGTGCCCATGCTTGACTGCAGTGGCGGATCCAGGAATGATTATCCACCAGGAATGATTAAATGATGAGCTGATTTCTCCTTCCTCCCCTTCCCTTTCTTCTTCCTCCCCTTCTTCCTCCTTCTTTCTTCTCAAAAATGGGGGGGGGGGTCCATTGTTTTTTCGGGTCAAGGAGGGGCTGAGCCCCCCTAGACTCGGAGTTGGATCCGCCCCTGCTTGACTCCCACGCATCGCTGCCCTCGCACCTGGGAGCAGCCCACGTGTCGTAGTCTCATGCCTGGGAGCCGCCTACCACCGCGCCCCGCACCTGGGAGAACCTAGCGCTTGATCCACCTCCGTCACAGATTCGCCACTATGGCCGCCGGATCCGGTCGCAAATCGGCCACTATGGCCGCCAGATTCGGTCGCAGATACACCAGATCCAAGCTTGCCGGCGCCACCGCGGCCCGCCCCGCAGCGTGACCCTTCCATGCCATGCGCGGCTGCACCCTCCAGGCAAAGGGGAGGAGCAAAGGTGGCCCCACTACAGCCGTCCTTGTGTGGCCACATGGGCTTACGGCAGCCGGCTCCGGCGGTGGCCCAGCGACGAGGAGAGGGAGGAGTGGGGCGGCGGCGGCGAAGGGGGCTTCTGCCCATGTCACCCTGCGTGGGGGCGACACGAGGGCACTATGCCGAAAATGTGACTTTGCGGGAATAATCTAGGGTTGAAGTGATTCGGGAGTTTTTTTAGGGCAGGTGATTCGAGAGGTTGAGATGTCATTTTCGGTGGTAAGGTCATCGATCAAATTAGTGTGTTTTGTATTGACTATGTACTGGAGTAGTTTGTTAGAGTTGCTCTCAATAACCGTAAGACACTACGTGGACTGTCCATTTCCAGTCAAGTTTATATCGAGTACTCCCTCCATCTCAAAAACAAATCATCCTCGGAATTCTAAGATAAATTAAAAGGAAGGTAAAATGATGGTGTTTACCCTTATTTATTACCCATATTTGGCACTGATTGATTCTTGCATGCATATGCACTTTCTAAATATTGTAAGATGACTTATTTCTTGGGCAAATTTTAAATCCTAGATTGACTTGTTTTTTTGGGATGGAGGGAGTATATACTCTCTCTTCTCTTTCTTTTTTTTTTGTCAAAGCATATGAGTTGGAGGCTTGGACCTGGGGGGACAACTTTCATCATGGAAAACATGACCAACTGATCTAACGCTTAGCTCATAGGCCACTTTCTCTGTATGGGCTATTCCATACAAATTTCAAATTGAAGGAGAACAAAAACTCGATTGGTTAGGGTATAACAGTCCTAAGCAACCAGCTTCCCGGTCGAGAAAACCTCCTCGAAACCTGGCTGCGCCAACGAGGGGAATTGTTTTACCCACAGGTGGAAATAGACCTATGATGTATCGCCGGAGTGCTTCGACCAGCTGGTCTAGCATCCTTTAGGGTGTCTTGAGGTGTTCTCACATGTAACATCATGTTCTTATATTGTGCCTTGAGGTGTTCTCAAGTATATGTAGTTTCTACATCCAAATTGAAGTACAAAATTTGATTGACAAAGGAAATTGGCAATATATATACCCCATCCACTTAGGCAAAAATTTAAGAATAAAGCACACTGTCTCCTAATAATGTGTGAAGAATGCGATTAATATTCCTGTTCTTTTGCTATCACAACAATGATGTAGGCACGTACGTAACACCACGCACTCAGCACGAACCTAACACTACAGGTATATTTTAATATGAGAATCATATGCGACTTGTTTGAAAAAGTGGCTTTGTAATATCATAGTTTATCTAGGTCTCATAAAGGTAATAGAAAATAATAGTACTGGACAAAATTGGTTATCAGGTTCGCAGGAATAGATGCCTGATATAGTTTATCCAGGTGTCATAATTAAGGTTGCTAATTATATCATTTAATTGTTATGTTAGATTAATAGGTTTAAATTAGATTTGAGTACTAATTAAAGGTGTTAGGGTTCGGGGCAGGACTGGGGCACCTGCCATTTTGGCTAAAATGCACTAGCACCTCTGTTGCTACTATTCTATGATATCACAAATATAAATCCAGTTAAAATTGTTTTGATTGTCTCTCTTTCATGAAGGAACTCGAGTTGCTTTTGCACCGAGCCAAACACAAAGCATAAGCATCAATTGGAAGAGTGGCTGAGAAACTTTCCGTAGACTCCTTTCATCTTCTTTGTATCTTTCTTTGTTTCCTAAAAACTGTGTATGAACCTCCCTTCTTTTATTTTACAATATATAACCAGTAGAGGTAGAGGCTAACATAAAACCATAAAACCAATTGGAGTGTCATCAAAATTATATACTATAAATAGATATATTATGCATGCCTAATATAAAAATAATATAATCCAAATTCTAACTACATATAAATAAATAGTTATCTTATGCCTAATAATTTATATAATAATAACATAAAACCATAAAACTAAATCGGGTCCAAAATACATCTACAAATATTTATCATGTATATAAACTAAATCAAGTGCTAACTATATCTACAAAATTAATTTGCTAAAGTATTAAAAACAATATTACTAACCTTTTAAAAAAATTAAAAAAATTAGCCCCCTCCCCTCACTCAGCTGCCATGAACAGTGAGTTCACGGCAGCTTGGAGGGGGGAAGGGGGCGGGGTATTTATAGTGGGGGCACAAGGCACCAGTTGGTACTCAACAACCGGTGCCAAACACTAGGCATCGGCACCGGTTGAAGTTACCAACCGGTGCCTTTGTGATGGGCACATGGCGGCACCGGGTCATGGCAAAACCCGGTGCCATTGTCCGCTTATTAGGCACCGGTTGGTGCCACCAACCGGTGCCCAACCAACCGGTGCCTATTCCTCCTTGTTCTTTTGGTACCGGTTGGTGGCACTAACCGGTGCCTATACGCGGGTTTTGGTACCAGGTGATGCTTTAACTGGTACTAAACCCCTTACCTTTGAGCGCCGCTGGCCAAAGGTACCAGCTGCAACAGCAGCCGGTACTGATGCGTGGCATTAGTACGGGCATTAGCATGATGGGTGAGGAATGCCCTTGCCCCCACCTTATATATTGAGCTCCTCCGACATCAATTTTCGATGTGGGACTCTCCCCCAGAGATATTCCAGATTTCCCGCCCTTCGGCTTTGATACCACATGTTAGAGTATCCGGCTCAGCCCGCTATACCCACGAGCTGGCGCCCTACCATACCTTAGGTCCATCGGAGCCCAAACAACAAAGGCCTTGAGCCTGATGGGTGAGGACTGCCCCCACCTTATATATTGAGCTCCCCGACATCAATTTTTTGATGTTGGATTAAATCTAACAAGTTCTCGGTGTAATATTAACAATGAATACGGTGGTACAAAACATATTAATAATGAACACACGGTGTGATATTTGTGATCTAAATGTGCGGTAGTGTAATGTATAAACTAATGTCTTCTACATGAGAACCGCAAATCAGTAACGGGCACAGATGGCCTTTTGGTAACGGGCATAGCACCCATTACCATTATCGGGTTACTAATGACCCATCATCGGTAACGGGCATTTGCCCGTTACCAATAACAGTAATTGGTAACGGGCATTAAGTCAATGCCCGTTACCTATAATAGAATATCAATAACGGGCATTAACTACGCCCGTTACCGATAACAAAATATCAGTAACGGGCATCATTACGCCCGTTACCAACAACAGTTATAGGTAACGGGCATTATGGTAATGCCCGTTACCTATGTGGAATTAAACAACAACAAAAAAAAGAAATCAAAATCTCTTGTATTCCTTTATTACATCCATACACAGTTACATCCATACACATTATTACATACACATTATTAGAGTCCTACAGAAAATATGAATTGAATCCAACAAAACAAGTAGATGATCATCGCTATCCCTCATGCCTTCTAGCTCTGTACCAGAAACTGGTCTGCTCACACATATAGAGGCCTATCAGCAAAGCAATTCTCAAAATAGACACGAGAACATGAGTGGATTTAGCTAAAACTAATGTAACCGTCAAGCATAATAAAATAGGCAGTAACAGATGCATCAGTAAAAACAATTTTCTCATCATGTCATCAAGTGATCTGAAAATCTAAGAAAATAAAGTACCAAGCATTAAATCACTGAGAATCATAGGTTTGAGTAATATACCAAACATTGCGATACTATAATTGACAATCATTGCGATAAAGCTAAACATGCTGCATGCAACACAGAGCAATAGGGGCATAGTATTGGGAAGTGTTCTCATGAAAGGAACATTTGGCATGTGATAGTTTACTTGATTACCCCATAAGAGAATTTCATGACAAACGGTTGATATACTGAGTCTGATAAATGTTAAACTTCAGAACATTTACCTCTCTGACAAGAAACAGGAAGGCTACCCCTTCCAGAATGCCTCTATGATGGCTCCTTTCTGGCTTGACTTGTTCCCTGCAAGCAATCATGCATTCAGAATTCAAAAATATTAGAAGTGCATGTTTAACAATACCAACCACAAATATTTGCTTGATGGCCATTCTCCCGGCTATCCAGGAATGCAAATGGCATAGAATAATTTGAGTTTGTGTTTTGCTGTAAAATTGCAGAGTATACTATTAATACAAATGTCCAAACATGCAGGGAACTATTAATACAACCATACTTGTGTTTGTACAATAGACAATAGTCATTCACCATATATGAAAAAAGGAATATTTGTTTATATCAGTAGAAATTCTAGACCAACAGAGCACTTCCTAAACTTAATAGTAACCATGCACATATATGTGAAAGAATATCTATGTCTTATAACACAGAGCATTTCCTAAACTGAATAATAATCATGCATATATATGCGAAAGAATATCTATGTCTTATAACACAGTTCATTTTATTTTTCAAGTATAAAATGAATAATAGTTGCATGCCTTCATCAACCAAATCTGGGCCTAGAGCACATATAATTAATAAAGTTTGAAGAAAGTAGCTCATAGTACCTGACAATGTCTTGAACAGCATGGTAGTACTACCTCCCAAGGTGCTTTTGCAAGACCTGTTAAAAAAAGGAAGACCATGTTCAATAACTTAATACAAAGAGGAAAGATCAACAGTAGGAAGGAGCAGATATGGTTCTGAACCTGGGTGGAATAGAGAGTGCTGCAATCCCTCCTCTCCACTCTCCAGCAACACCTTATCTGACCATAGAATTGAATGGTGTGAGCATTAGGTAGATCCATCTGCCAAATTTAGCATGGGAGCTATCCCCACCTCCTTCCCTGAGGTTGTTGGATGAGGGCATGGTGCTCGTCTGCTACCTCCAGCACCACTCCTCAATAGACTCCAGCTCCTCTCTCCCCTCTAAGGCTCCAAGCACCACTCCTCAATAGACTCCAGCTCCTCTCTCCCCTCTAAGGCTCCAAGAACAGATCAAGATGTCCCTTTCATATATGGGTCAGTTCGATCCATGCCACTCCAATTTCTTGAAATTGGATCTCATGTTGAAAATCATGCCATTGAGTCCAATTCTGCTATAGAATCATTACCTTAGGAGCTCGTGGGTGGAAGGGCTCGTGGGTCACTGATGGCTTGATCCGGTAGAGCCACCTGCAGCAGAGAAGCTGAATCTGATGAATCAGATGGATGGAGCAGCGAGATTGGCTGATGTGATGGCGGAGGATGAAACGGGCGGGGCAAGGCTCCTGGCTCCTAGGCGGCTCCGGCCTGAGTTCGGGGAGGAGTGCACCGGCCTGATCTTGGAGCGCCACGACGAGGGAGGGAGGAGGGCCGGCGCCGCCCTCATAGGAGGTCGTGGAAAGAGGGAGGACGAGGGGGCGGAGGGCCGGCCGCCGCAGATCCGCCATGCCCTGCGCAGATCCGGCCGCCATGGCCGCCGCGCAGGCCTCCGCCACCAGCGCCACCATGGGAGGGCACGGGAGGAGGGAGGATGAGGGGGCGGAGGGCCGGCCGCAGCAGATCCACCATGCCCCGCACGGATCCGGCCGCCATGGCCGCCGCGCAGGCCTCCGCCACCGCCGCCGCTACGAGAGGGGGCGGGAGGAGGGAGGAGGAGGGGGCGGAGGGCCGGGCGCCGCCGCCATGGGAGGGCGTGGGAGGAGGGAGGATTAGGCGGAGGGCCAGCCTCCGCTGCTATGGGAGGGCGCGGGACGAGGGAGGAGGACGGGGCAGAAGGCCGGCGCCGCCACCATGGGAGGGCGCGGGAGGAGGGAGGGGAACGGGGAGGAGGACGGCGCCACGAGGGAGGGAGGGCTGTGGGCGAACGCGAGTGGGTAGGTGTGGGCGGACGCGAGAGGCAATTTAACGGGATTGAAATAAAAATTCGGGTCTGGGAACATTGATATGTAACGGACATTTCGTGACCCGTTACGACGAGTATTATATGTATCGGGCATTAATTGACACCCGTTACTAATAAGGCTGGGCTGTGGTCTGGAAGACTTATAGGTAATGGACGTAGACTCATTAGTAACGGGCATTAATGATGTCTGTTACTTTTAATATGTTTGGTAACGGGCCACATAAGACCGTTACTAATACCGTGTTACCTATTTGAGGTTTTCACGTAGTAATTCCCTACAAGTGCTATTTCCCGCCTGTAATATTTTTGGTAACGGGCCACATAAGACCGTTACTAATACCGTGTTACCTATTTGAGGTTTTCACGTAGTAATTCCCTACAAGTGCTATTTCCCGCATGTATACCGTTGTGTATGTATGATTGGTTAAATTTAAAATAATTCATTATCCATCATGTGTAATACATGAATCCATCATGTGCATTACATGATTTAAGACTATTGCCGAGAGTAGTAAATATAAGAGTAAAATGCACTGTGGGTCCTTAAACTAGTTGAGCCGTTCTGTTCAGGTCCATGAACTTTGAAAATGCATTTTTAGGTCCAGGATCTATTTAAGTGTGTCATCTAGGTCCAATTCAGCCACGCCATACCCTAGACCGTCTATGTGGACGGCCAACTCGGATCCGACATGGACTTAGATCCAACGTGAACTGCCTCTCTCTCTCTTCCTCCCCATCCCCTCCTCCGGCGTCCTTCCCGTGCCGCCGCCCCTACTCTGCTCCCTCCCTCCTCCGCCGGCGGGGGCAGAGAGCACCGCGTGGCTGTCGACCTCGTGCGCCGGTGGCCCGAGCGCACGCCGCCGCCGCTCCGCGAGCCCGCCGTGGCCCGAGCGCGTGCTACCTCAGCTCCGCGAGCTCGCGGCTCGCCGGCCGCGCCTCGTCCTCGCCACGCCTCCACTGCGAGCGGCCGGCGCGCGCGCGCGAGCTGAGGGGGCGAAGGGGGAGGAGTGGCGCCGGTGATGGGGGCGCCTCGCCTCGCCTCCGCTGCGCGACAGAGGAAGCAGGGGAGGGCGAATGCCGGCCGCCATGGCCCCGCGGATGACAGGCTTGACGGCGGGGCTCGGCTGCGGCCGAGCGCGAGCAGGCGGAGCTCAGGCGGGCACTGCGAGGACGGCGGAGGAGGAAGGGGGCGGCGCGCGGTCTTCTAGGAGCTCTGCTCCGCTGCGCGAGGGAGGAGGAAGGTGGTGGCCGTGCGGATCCTCGCCGGGGAGGCCGGAGGAGGCGGTGGCCGTGGAGGCCGGAGGAGGCCACGGCGAGCGTGCGCGCGCGGGCCGAGCAGCGAGCAGCAGCGGCGTGCGAGCAGGGGGCGGAGCGGCGGCGTGCGGGAGAGCTCCGACAGAGAGAGAGGGGCGGGGAGAAGCGGACGGAGAGAGGGGGGTCGGGACGCCGCCGGAGCTCGGGGTCGAGGAGGTCGCCGCGCGTCCGCCGCGGCTGCAGCCGTGCCCCGGCCCGCCCGCCGCTGCCCAAGCCCATGGCCGCCGGGAGGAAGCGCCGGGAGGGAGGGAGGAGGAGGGGGCGGCTCCGCGCGGCGAGGGAGGAGGGAGGAGGGGGCTGCGCGCGCCGCCGTCTCCGCCATGGGTCTGGGCGCGCGTGCCTCCGCCGCTGGCCCTGCGCGCGAGCCGCCGCCGCTGGCAGCGCGCGCGCTCGCCGCCACCCCGCGCCCCTGCCGCCGGAGGGGACGGGACGGCTCGCGGCCGGGGCAGGAAGGGAGGGCTGGGGCAGCTCGCCGCAGGGAGAGAGAGGAGACGAAAGGAGGGAGTGCCGGGCCCCTGCTCGCCGGAGAGGGAGGAGGCGCCGAGAGAGCAGGGGGCGCCGCCGGCTAGAGGGAGGCGGAGGCGGAGGCGTGATGGATAGGGGCCCCACATGTAAGGATCCACATCACCGCACAGTCAACCTGCCACATCAGCTTCTAGGGTATGGCGTGGCTGAATTGGACCTAGATGACACACTTGAATAGATTGTGGACCTATAAATGTATTTTCGAAGTTCATGGACCTAAACAGAACAGACCAACTAGTTTAAGGACCCCCAGTGCATTTTACTCTAAATATAATGATCAAACCGGCTGGCGGGATCAACTATTTTTTGTATCCTATATATGTTGTTGTCGGTCGTTTGTTGGACGGAGAATAAAATATCAGGGATTGAAGCATCATTCTGTTGGGAATCTTCGGTGTGGAGACATTTTTATACTTTTGATGCGATAAATATTTTTCTTAGAGAAGCAAATCATAAAGCACACCTATATCATTTTTGTTTTTTTTTCCGATAATGAACATGCATTTCTTGCACATACTTATTTCATCAACAAAGATGGAATAGTTATAACTACTCAATCATGAGCTACAACACCATTATAAGAAACAACCACCGGCCTAGAATCAAATATCTATCTTAATAGTGACTGATAATATGGAGATCTTGGGTTGAGTAGAGGTAAGAAAGCTTATGAGCATTTGAAAATATAAGTTCTTTTATTAGCTAAGTTCTAAGTCAAACTTCCCTCTAACTTCAATCATGTTTATCGAAAAACACATCAACATCTCAACACATCATTTTTTTTATTAAATCCATCATTATATATGTCTCGATAATGTATTTATTTGGTATTGTAGTATTTATAAACTTTTTCAAAATTAGAAAATAACTTGGAACAAAACTAAAAGGGACTATATTTGTTGGAACAAGGGGCAAATGCCTAGATGATGTGTTTATTTATCCCATTGCTGAATATATCTCGGCATACATTTCCATGGCTTATCACCTGCTCCACCAGCGGGGTGTGCTCCATCCATATAATGATGCATCTTGAAGGAACAATTTATAAGCGCATGTCTCGGTCTTGTGGGATCACCGGCTCCACCATTGAGGTGCTCCATCCATATAATACAGATTGAAGGGACAATTTATAAGCGCATGTCTTGGTCTTGTGGGATCACCTCCTCGGAGTAGCTAGCAGCCATGGCTATATATATACCCAACCGTTGGGAGCCACAGCAACCATCTCCCATCGGAGCAAGGCTCCTTTCTTCTCTCCCTCCACCAGACCAGCTCAATAGCCAATAGATAGATAGCGATATCGAGACATGTATCCATCCGCCCTTCTTCTGATCATGGTGGCCGCCGCCGGTGCTGCCACGGTGCAAGGCCACCCTGCCGCTCACGGTACTCCGGCAGCACAATTTGGGGAAACACCCTGATCGGCTCACGGATGCCGGATGCCATCGCAGATCTTGTCCAGAGAGGTACTTATCCGTGCATATATTGTAAGATCATGTGTAACACATGTTTGCCGATAATACGAAGAAATACTTCACAATACTACAATTCATTTATTCATTCATCATATTTTTTTCCGAAAATACGTACGTCTTGCCATAATTTTTATTAGAAGAAACAAATAAAAACTTAGTTTTTAGGGGGGAAAACGTGACGGTCCCAAAAATCACACAACAACTAGGCGTATTTCCCACAACTTTGATGTCACGACATATGACTAAATAGCTATTCTACTTCCTCCGTTTCAAATTATAGGTCGTTTTTGCAAATCTAGGTACATAAATTTTGCTATGCACCTAGATAAACAATATGTCTAGATGCATGACAAAAATTATGCATCTAGATTTACCAAAACGACCTACAATTTGGAACGGAGGGAGTACATCACAAATCAGTCAGTATCTAAGTCGATTGATCGAAATAGTACAACCCAACTAATAAATAACCCGTCCGAGAACAAGCAACTCACCGAAACAAGCACCCACCATTTAGGGGTGGTAAAAGATTTTAATTTTTTGTCTAGATAATCTAATGTCGGGCTCTAAAAGGGGCGGCTCTAATCTTATACAAATTTTAGCTTAAAAATTAAGATTCAAAAATAGCATCGAGAGCATTAGCGCCATGGGTTAATTTGATTGAGTCTGTGCAGGCATTGATCGCTCGCCGCTTGAAGAGCACTACTCCGCATCGCCCAATGCCAACAACGTGTGCATCATCTACTACGCGATCTGCAACCTGCGGAGCGTGTCGGCGGGAGGAGCAGCAGGTGATCTCTTCTTCCACGAGGCGCGGCTGCGGCCAGGGAGCACCATGATGGCCTCCTTCCCGGCGGAGGTCGAGTCCGCCATCCTCCCCAACGACGTCGCCGAGAAGGTCCCCTTTGGGAACCTCCTGGACGTCCTCGCCACCTTCAGCATCCCGGCGGGCTCCACCGAGGCGGCCCAGGTGAGGGATACCCTGCGCAGGTGCCAGGCGCCGCCCCTCCCCGGCGAGCGCAAGGCTTGCGCCGCGTCCCTAGAGGGCACCGTGCGGAGCGCCATGGACATGCTCGGCGGTGGCGCCGGCGCGTGGCCTGCCACAAGATGCCGTTCCCGTACGCCGTCTACCATTGCCACATGACGGGGCTGTCAGCGACCAGGGCTTACAAGGTGAGGAATGAGTAGTACTCACTCCTGGCTATGATGAGTGAATTGTCAACCGTGCGGTGTGATCGTGTGCTTGGTCTTTGGTTGCAGGTACACGGGCGTCTAGTGTCAACGGTGAGCTGCCGTGGAGGTGCTGTGGCCGATGGACCGTGCGATGGACGGCGGTGAAGGGCAGCCGGGACCGGAGCTCGGGCCGGGCGGTAGCTGTGGCATCCACTCTTGGATCGAGGGCGCAAGCACCGGTGGATGGCGGGTTTCTTGGTTTGTGCCACAAAATCAAGCAGGCAGATGGCGGTTGAAGACGCTAAGTCATGGAGGCACGGGCGTCGGTCTTCGGACTGGCGGAGGAACGGGCGTTGACGGCGTCTAGGTCCTCGCTGCGGGTGAGGAGGTGACAGGCGTCGGGCGGCGTCTAGGGCCGTCAGAAGGCCGAGGCAGGAACGTCGTCTAGGGCCACGGCGTGGAGGCGGGAATCTTCCCGCGCGTGGAGTTTTGGCGGTTTTCTCAAAACCGGCCACCTACCCGGGTTTCGCGGACCCTCCAAAACCGCGAACCAGATCTTCATCAACATGGCGGCATCGCGGAGAAGACTTCATTTCGAAGAAAGAACCTCAACCGTCAGATGAGATTCGTGTCCGAGCACAAGGCTAACGCTAAGGCTGTCAATGCCTTGTTCGCTGGCGTTTCTCGAGCGGAGTTCTCACGCATCCAGGGTTTTTAGGAAGCCCACAAGGTTTGGACGTGCCTTGAGAACTACCACGAGGGCACACCTCAGGTTAAGGCTAGACTGTTCGAGACTCACCGGCGTGAATATGAGAACTTCACACAGGGCCCGGGTGAGAGCATTGGCGACATGTTCAGTCGGTTTCAATCGATTGTGAACAAAATCAGTGCGAACAGATCTGCTAATGCCCTTGACTACACAGAGCATGAGAAGGCTCTCAAGTTGCTCTACGCACTTGACCGCTCTGTGTGGGATCTCAAGGTGAACACGATCATCGAGTCTGCATGCTATGAGACTCTGACCATGAATGAGCTTTTCAGCAAGCTTAAGGCCACGGAGGTGGATAACCAGACACGAGCCAAGCTCAATGGTGCCCCTCCTTCCAAGAGCATCGCTCTTGTGACTGGTCCAGGTGGATCGAGCTCTAACGCTAACTCTGCTCTTGGCTTTTCTCTTGCCTCTTTGCCTTCTGTTACAGATGAACAGTTAGAGACGCTGGGCGATGACGACTTGTGCCTCCTCATCAACAAGTTACAGCGTGTCTACCACAACAGGTAGAGGAAGAAGAACCCTGGGTGCTACCACTGCGGCGATCTGAACCACTTCATCGCCGACTGCCCCAAGAAGTCCGGCGGTGGCAAGAACAATAACTTCGACTACTACCGCCACCGCGACCGCGACAAGGGAGGCTCCAACAAGGAGCATCGGCGCCACAAGTACCGCAGTCGTGACCGAGATAAGGGAGGACGCTTCGACAAGGAGTCGCTCAAGAAGCGCTTCCAGTACAAGGCCAAGAAGCGGGAGAAGGCTTTCCTGGCGCAGCTCAGCAACCTCGACAAGAGCTCCGACACCGACCGCTCTTCTTCACTGACCTCTGACGATGACGACAAGAAGAAGAAGAAGTGGGACAAGGATGCCACCGGCTTCATCGGCCTTTGCTTGGCGGCCGGTCGGCGCAAGGGCTTCTGCACCATGGCGGGTGAGGCCAATGGTGCTCATGCGTCTCCATGTGGACATGCTACACCGACGCACGACGACTCTTCTCCTGGATCCTAGAGCGATTCAGAGGTAAACTCCACTATCGACCAGCTTGATACTGAGGTTAGGGAGTTGTACGCCGCTCTTGACAACCAGAAGAGGCTGCTTAAGGAAGCAACTAGAGAGCGTAGAAAGCTTAGGGCTGAGCTGGCTTGTGCTAGAGAGAAATCTGGTGAGGATGAGTGCGTTAGCTGCATATCTCACATGAATGATCTTGTTGCTCTCCGTGCGAAGCATGATGAGAACATCGCGAACTTAGATGTTGCTAAGACTTCACTTGCTGACGTGTCTCATGAGCTAGCCAAGGCCAAGCATGAGCTTGAACTGGTCAAGGACGCTCCCATTGTTAGTGATGTACTTGAATGTGATGAGTGTCCCATCTTTAAGTCTGATCTAGCCCCTTTGCAATCTAAATTTGCTACTGTTGTGTGCGAGCTAGAGGAGATGAAGTCTAGGCCAGTGTTGCTTGGTGCATGTAAGCTTTGTCCCATGCTTAGGTCGGAGCTAGATGAGAAGAACACCTTGATTAAGTCTTTGGGGAAGACTAAGGTCGTGGAGTCTAGCCCACCTATTGATTGTCATGTTTGCCCTGGTCTGATTTCTGATTTGGACAATCTTGCGGTAGAGAAAGCCAACTTGGAGAATGAGAACACATATCTTAGGGCGATTCTGAGTTGGGTTTCTAGCAGTGAGCCGCAGTTGGGCATGATGATCAAGCAGTTTAAGCGTGGTGATGATTTTGGGGTTAGTTACACATACACGAAGTCAGACTTTGACAAGTTGTATGGTAAGATCGGCAAGGCCGCTGGAGTTTTAAGTACTCTAAACACTGCTAGCACGAGCACGCAGCCTTCGCTTGTTGACCCCGTGGATGGTGTGCTGAAGGAACCACAAAAAGCACCTCCACAGAAGTAGGTTTGGGTTCCAAAGCCCAATGAGCTGAGGAATCCCCTCGATACGCTCCTTGCTGCCACAGCCCAGGTTGGCCAGAAGAAGGGGGCTGCTCCTCTCCGTCCGCAGGCGAGGCCTCCACCTCCCAAGAGAGAGGTAAGGTACCACTATGAGTACTGTGACAGAGAAGGTCACCTGGAGGAGTTTTGCTTCAGGAGGAAGCGGGCTATGAGACGTGACCAAGAGAGACGTAACTTGGATATGTACTCTGCTCAGGTGCATGGTCCTCCTCGGCGTGGTGGTAGGCAAGATTCTAGGGCGCGCCATGTAGGTGGAGGACAGGGAGACGGTGGAGGTTACCGTGCTCCAGCGGGTGGTCGCTTTGCCGGTCGTGCTCCTGGTCGTCCTCAGTACGGCTATGGACCACGGAACCGAGGCTTTGGAGGAGGTTACGATGCACCACGCTTTCCTCGCGGTGGTGGTCGTCAGCCTCGCGGTAGACAGGACAGGGGATACGCTTTTACTGATTTTACTAACCCTTCTGTAGAGCAAATGGCTCGACACTGGTTTGCTTCACACTTTGCTAACCCCAGTGTTGAGACATTTGCTCACCCTTTGTCTCACTACTGATGTGCAGGTTGGAGGCTTGGAGAACAGGTGGATCATGGACTCCGGTTGTTCGCGCCGTATGACCGGGAATGACAAATGGTTCTCCAGCCTCACCCCAACGCGCCACAAAGAATACATCATATTTGGGGATAATGGTAAGGGAAAGGTATGTGGTGTTGGTGCTGTTAGAGTTTCTGATCGCTTCACCCTAAGAGAGGTTGCTTTGGTTTCGAATCTTGGCTTTAATTTGCTCTCTATTTCGCAACTTCTTGATGAGGGGTTTGAAGTTCACTTCAAGGAGGGTTGTTCTCGAGTTTTGGATTCCAGAGGAGACCTGGTTTGCCGGATCGTGCCCCTAATCATGGTATCCGACACTAACTATTTATAAAGAACTAAACACGTTAATTCGTTAACACATGCGTACGTGCACCCAAAACTTTCCATATAAGAAGTTAATCATTATTAATGAAACTGCATACTCGGCCTAAACACGGCAAAACTGAACAATTAAAAAGCTTCAAACCTACACCTCCGGAGACTCCGGGTTTTAACCCAGATTGTCTGGACACCAATTTCTGGAGACTCCGGATACAAATCCAAAGTATCCGGATAAAGCAACTGTGCACGCCGTGGTGGCCAGCGGCGCACGGCGCGACCGTTACCGGTGGCGCGGCGGGGAAAAAGGGCTGGGAGGCGAGGAAGGTGTAGGAGCTCACCACGAACCCATTTTGGGGGCTGATTTGGGTGGAGGAGGGCCGGAGGGAGCGAATCGACGACGTACAGAGCTCCAGGCGGAGTTTCCATGGCGGCCGGAGCTGGAGGGGCCGATTCCGGCCGGGTAGAGCTCGAGTGCGGCATGGGGACGTACGGTGAAGGTGCGGGATGTGGTTGGGGAGGCTCTCGCGAGAGGAATCGAAGGATGGTGGCCGGAGGCGGCCGGGGCGCCGGCGGGAGCAGCTCTACTCGGCTCTGCTCTGCTTAATTGAAGGAAGAGGAGAGAGGGCCGAGTGAGAAAGAGGAGGCGGCTCGGTTGAGGATAAAGATGAACGCCAGTCCGGAGTATCCGAACGTATATCCGGAGTATCCCGGTAATTCCGGAATATCCGGATGCATACCCGGAATTTTCGGGTTCACAATGTCTCCAAGAGATAAAATTGAAATGAGTCGATTTGATATCTTTTGGAAACTTGTTCAAATATTAAAATTGAGTCATTTGGCATTCACACTATACTTTTAGCTAAAACTTAGTCCTCTCCATGTTCATGCATTTTAGTATTATTTGATTTCAAAACCGGCTCAAACCTTTATTAGAATTCATTTTAAAAGAAATTTTCTCATCACATA
Organism: Panicum virgatum; assembly: GCF_016808335.1. Classification (NCBI taxonomy): domain Eukaryota; kingdom Viridiplantae; phylum Streptophyta; class Magnoliopsida; order Poales; family Poaceae; genus Panicum; species Panicum virgatum. The sequence goes on from NC_053147.1 coordinate 66,078,547, forward strand.
GGTTAAATTGCTAGCAAAAATTTATTTAGTGGCTTTGTTCATACAGGTTTAACGCTAACGATCATGTTAATCTCGCAATTAATCTTAATTATAGGTGATTAACACCTAGGGTGTTACATACCTATACTCAAGATAAAATGTGAATCACTCTTCATTCACTTGAGCCCTGAAGTGTTACCATACTTTTGACTTTGTCAACCTTGGGATTTGAGCATTGCATTTACTTTTCTTGAGCAAATCCATACTTGAGCTAGTGACTTAGCATTCCCATCTCATTTGCAAATCTATTCTTGGAACCTAAAGTCACTCCATAAAATATTTGATGTATTACATTGCTTCTCCTAATAAGGCTTATACATGGTACTTCAAATACCCCACGGACACTAGTCACTTCTTCGCTCTACTCAGGATCTGTATTTATAGCCGCGGAGGAATTGATGGAGAAGTGGAAGGGCGCCATTCGAATTCGTCGCCGGGAAGTTCAGGAGGTGCGCGTAGGTGCACGGGAAAAGGAACCATCACGCGGGAATTGGCGAAAGACCAAAGATATGGCGTACGCTACTATAAAAAATAAAATTGTGTAGTTGTGCGAAAACAATTGACTAGCGCAGTGGTTTATAGATACTGCCAAACTGCCCTGGCTCGTGTTTGAACCCGTGCAGCAGCAGAATTTTTCCTGTGTTTTAACTCGTGCACGTGTTTGTCTTCCTGCGCCGGATCGAGTTGGATCCTAAAACATCAATTTCATTTTGGGCCTAACATTGAAACAGGATGAGGCCTTATTATCTGCGCCTCCACCATGACACGCTGGACCCCACAGCACATACACATGGACCTCCAGGACCCACCCAACGGGACCTACAGTTACGCGTGTTAGTGAAAGGACCTTGGATGTCGCCTAGAGGGGGGTGAATAGGCGTTTCTAAAAATTCTGCAAATTACAGCACCTAAAACAGAAGTCAGCACACCGACCGGTCTAAAACTTGGACACTGAAACAAACAGGCAACTGGTCAGACCGGTTGGAGGGACCGATCAGACCGGTCCTATGCAGAACCTGCCCAAAATCAGAGTTCTCCCCTCCTCAAGCTCTAGTACAAATGTAACTTGGTGTAGTGCCTCTGTAGGTGATGTCAAGTATATTTCTAGTCCTTGCACACACAGAAACAACACAGCCAAGTAGATCGAGCGGAAGCACAAAGTAAAGCTAGAGAACAAAGTAGTGAGGCAAACCACAAATGAGACACAAGGATTTATTTCCCGAACTTCAGATTCACCAAAGTGAATCCTACATCACTGTTGAGGAACTCGTCAGGTGTAAGTCTATTTCAACTCGGTCCCTTGAGTTGGGTCTTTTTCAACCACTTCTCCTTTCCACTATGTTGATTCTTTTCACCAAGGGGGCAAGATCATGTCCGCACAAACTTGCCGCTGCTCAACACACCATTGGAAGCTAGCCAGCGACGCCTAGCCGTCTAGGAGGCAAGCCTCCAAAAGTAACAAATGCCACAAAGCTTTCTCGACGCCGATCTCAAGTGCTTAAGCTAAGATTGCTCTCTGCAGCTCAAATTTGAGCTGTCCCAAGGCGCACTTGCTCACACACGCTCAATCTCTCAACCTAACTAAAAGATATCAAATCTAGTTAGCAAAACTCACAAAGAGTGTTGGGGAGAGCTTGCTGGTCAAGAGAAAACTTCAAGAAGCACAAGAATAGCCAGGGAACCAGTAGCCCACGCAAGAGAGGGCCAAAGGGTATAAATACCCAACTTCTAGAAACTAGCCATTTGAACTGTCAGAATAAACCAATTAGACCGGTCAGACCGGCTTGGCCGAAACTAGCCGTTATGCCCTAGGACCGGTCAGACCAGTCAGACTGGTCAGGGCCAGAACACTAAGGTAAACCCAAGGACCCGTCAGACCGGTCCTCCTGACCGGTCAGACCGGTCAGGGCCAGAGGAATCCAAACCCAAGTTAAGTTGCCACACTTGGTCCACCAAGCTAACACTTGATCATCCAAGTAGCACAAAGTTAGTTCTCAGGGGTTTTCTCTCAGAATCCTCACTTGGGTGACCTATGAGCACTTTTGAGTGTGTCAATCAACCAATGTTGCATTCCTCTTGATAGTACAGCATACCTATACTCAATATAAAATGTGAATCACTCTTCATTCACTTGAGCCCTGAAACACTTCAGCTTTGCCATACTTTTGACTTTGTCAACCTTGGGATTTCAACATTGCATTTACTTTTCTTGAGCAAATCCATACTTGAATTAGTGAGTTAGCATTCCCATCTCATTTGCAAATCTGTTCTTGGAACCATAAGTCACTCCATAAAATATTTGATGTATTGCATTACTTCTCCTAATAAAGCTTAGACATGGTACTTTAAATATCCCACAGACACTAGCCACTTCACCCTAGCAAATCGCACATGGTAAGCCGTCGCTCTACCAAAGTTTGCTTAGTCCCTCGGACTAGTCATCTCAGTTCGTTTCTTCACCACTTGCCTTCACCTCATTGAATTAAGCTTTGCACATCAACAGTGAATTCCACTATTCATTCTTTATCTTCATGTCTTTGTCTTTGTGTTGTAATCATGAATCTTTGATCCTTTAGACAAATAACTCTTCACTATGTCAAGCCATAATTAGAAACCATCTTTGATCAGCATGAACACTTGTTTCTATTTTCCTTCACACTATGCTTGACTTTCAACAATATTTGCCTTTTGTTTGATTCTTTATCACATGAGCCAATGACAATAATTAATTTATAAATGAATCCCTGCTCATGACAACTTCAACAAAATCATTAGTCCTTTAATCATATTGTCATTCAACTCACCAAAATCCATTAGGGGCCTAGATGCACTTTCAGTTAGCCACGTCGGCCTGATAGGCCCGCAGTGGTACACATGGATTGCTGGGTCCCACCTATCTAGTGAACCCCTCGTTGACAAATTTGACCCACAACCCTGACACGTCGACCTTGGGTCCCAGTCAGCGCATGTCGCTGCCAGGTACACATACTGGATTAGTCAAACGGGACCTACAGCTACATGTGTCAGCCACGTCAGCCTGCTAGGCTCGCATTCGTACACGTGGACGCCCAGGTCACACCTCTCTAGTGGGCCCGTGTTGACATAGTTGACCAACAAGCGTGGCACGAGGACCGGGTCCACGTCGCTACACATGGTAGCCGGTCCAGTTCTATGACAAGTCGGGTTTCGAGGGCGCACCGTTTTGTAACGCTATTAGATGATGTTTTGCGACACGTGTCTTACTTTCGTCACAGTTCCGCATCGGATAAGGGCTGTGATGATGACCTATGATGAAACGAATGCTGATATGTGACGCGTGTTTTGTTTTCTCATAGTTGAACAGGAGCTGAGGGCCGTCACCGAAGACCTATGATGGATCCTAAAATTTCATCATAGAAGCGGTCTATTCAATGACGAATTTCTGAAATGTCAAGCGCAAAACGTCATTGGAGCTCCCATTTCTACTAGTGAAACTAAATGAGCTTGCAAAATGTGAGGATAATTAGCCCATTGCCTCGCTTTTGGAATACAGAGTGCAGGAGAAAATTTGGATACTAACTACTTGTTCTGCTGTCTAATGTTTACAAAGATGTGAACTCTATTTTTTTTCTTAGAACAAATCATCATCGATGCTTTTGTTCGAAGCTGGCGATACAAGTTATTTTTCCTAAAATGTAGACATTAGAATTTAATTTCCCTTTGTCCGATCATTTGTGCTGAGATTCCAAATTTTTCATTACAACATCTTTATTTAAGGTGTGCCATAATTTCCAAATATGTATATGTTCACTACAAATAGACCATTTTGCTCATATATCTCCACATACATAAGAACAACAAACATCTCTACAGCACCATATATAATTCTAAGCAGCAAATATTAACTAACCACACTAACATATTATGGGTACACACCTCCAGTACAGTCCTCCAGGCTGCAAAAGAACAAAAAAGAATTTATTGTGATTTACAAGCAGCCCTCTGGTGTCTGGTCTTGTCAGAAATCTTGGCAGCTATGCCAAGCCCTAACTACATCTCCAAGCTCACGCCTCAGCTCCTCCCACCCGAACGTTTTGCCGTCGCCGTCGGCCACCTCGAGCCTCAGCTCGACGAGCATCAGGGGCGGTGCCACTTCGGACATCTCAACTGTCATCGCGGCCAGCCCTGAGCCTGACAGGCCCCCTAGCGGCAGGCACTCGAGTCCTTTCTTCCCCACCACGACGTACCCGAGCTTCCCGCCGGCGCGCCCGAGCTGCTCCAGCGTCTGCTCCGGCGACGCCATGGTCATGAACCTCTTCTCTCGGTTCCTCTTGTCGAACAAGCCGGACAGGTCGAGCCCCGGTGACATGGAGATGATGTCGAAGGCGTTCACCGCCGGCGCCTGGAACGCTAGCGCGCGCTCCGGCTGGCCGTTGAGCAGCCCACCGAGCTGCGAGTCGACGCTGAGCGAGCGCTTGAACCACGGGTGCGTCACCAGCGCCTCGACGGCGACGCGGGTGGCCGGGTTCGGGTCGAGCAAGCGATTCACCAGCCGGCGCGCTGGCTGCGACACCCACTCCGGGAACTCGTACTCCCGGCGGTGCGCCTTCCGGCACATGTCTGCGATGTTCGAGTCGTCGAAGGGGAGGTGCCCGGCGAGGAGGACGAAGAGGATGACGCCGCAGGACCACGCGTCGGCCTTGGCGCCGTCGTAGGCCTTGCGGCGGAGCACCTCGGGCGCCGCGTAGGCCGGGGTGCCGCAGGCGGTGTGGAGACGGCCGTCGTCGCGGAGCGAGTCCGGGAGCGCGGAGAGGCCGAAGTCGGAGACCTTGAGGTTACCGTCGCCGTCGAGGAGGACGTTCTGCGGCTTGACGTCGCGGTGCGCGACGCCGCGCGCGTGGCAGTAGGAGAGCGCGGAGACGAGCTGCACGAACACGCGGCGCGCGGCGTGCTCGGGCAGGCGGCGCCGCGGGAGCGCGGCGAGCCTGGAGAGCAGGTCCCCGCCCGGCGCGAGCTCCATGACGAGGTAGATCCTGGCGCGCGTGGCAAGCACCTCGTGGAGGCGGAGCACGTTGGGGTGGTGCAGCCGGCGCATGGCGGTCACCTCGCGGAGCACGCGCGGCGCCATGCCAGCCGTGCCCATGACCTCGGCCTTGTCGAGCACCTTCACCGCCACGGGCTCGCCGCCGGCGACCGGGCGCGCGAGGTAGACCTTGGCGAACGTGCCGCGCCCCAGCAGGCGGCCCAGCTCGTACTTGCCGAGCAGGCTCTTGGCCTGCTTCTTGCTCCCCTTGCTCTTGCTGTCCATGGCGTCCATGGGCGCGACAGCAACAGCGAGGCAGGAGCACCGCAAGGTTGGCGCACGGCTTAGTGCTACGGCGACAGCATTAGGTGAAGCTGTTGATTTGGTGCCCTTAGTTTTTTATATGGGTTATGAGTTGGCTATGCAACTTGCCTTTTTTTTCTTTGTTTGCTATAAATCAATAACTTGGGTTTGGTTAACCATAGTTAATAGTATTTGGGTTCGCATGTAAGAGAGGGTTGCGTTAGAGATCGATACTAGCCAAGTCGGCAACTGGGCAGGAGTTTTTGTGACTATTCTTGAACTGCACACACCAAGGAATTCACATACAAGCTCACTTACGTTTTAACACTTACTCCCTCTATTCCGATTGTAGGTTGTTTTGATAAATTAAGATACATAGCTTTTGCTACGCGCTTAGATATACGCACACACTTGATCTATATTTGATTAAGGATCATGTATGTATGTATGAAATGTGTTAAGATAGGATGTTCAAGTAGAGGTATCTTGCTGTGAATGGTTTGATTAGAAGCTTCTAGATTTCATGGTGAATTCATAGCTTTGGTGAGGGGGCACTGAGCTCTCATTGTGGTGTCGGCATATCGCCTACTGGCCCCTGGTATTCTCGGAGGCCATGCTTTGCTACCTGGTGCTGGCCCTTCAAAAGGCAAACATATTCCAAGTAATTTGTGTCATACCAACTTTTGCCTAAAAGTAAAGAGAAAGATATCAGCAGATTGCATCGCCTTGTCTCTCTTTTTTAAACAAAAACTACTCCGGCTTAAATATCCCCTCCAATCACAAATAAGTGACACATTAGACAATTACTCAGTCTGAATACACTAGTTGACTAATACTTTTTTGTTACAAACTATTTTTACAACATAGTATTAAATTTGCAATATCTTTACTTGGTATGGACCAAACTACATAATGTGAAATTGTGAAAAAAAAACTTGAAAATAATAGTTGACATGATTCTTGCCGTCCGTGATGGTATGATAAACCTACATGACCGTACCACCCTTATATACACAAAAGCTTTTGTAAATTTTTTACTGGTTTGATCTTCTCTAGATTGTTGACCATATACAACTATACAAACGCATGGTGTTGTCCCTGCCCTTTCATTTATTTTTTATTTTTAATAAAGGTAAAAATTAACTAGGCTACAAATTATAAGTTATAATACAACCAAACGATGGCACATTTGCTTGCACTATTGGTACACAAGGTCATACATGAGTATGAGAATTTAATAAAGGTAAACAAAAAATAGACAGATCAAAGTTGGTAAGATGCAGGTATCCGTGGTATGAATTAAATTGATAGATTGAAAAAAGCATGAAAGTCGATCTCTTGTCAACACAAACTTGGATTGTTTTAGGCCTTCTCAAGTTCATAAACTTGATCATACTTAGCCAAGAAAACTTGATCATACTAAGAAAGAGTTCCTCACTTAAACAATCCATCAATTCCCAATAATTGGAAAAAAACAATCTCATAGATTTTCATGAGATTGCAATAATTTTTGGTGCCATACATCTTCAAGGCAGTTGGTTAGAACATCTCCAAAGATTTGGGTAGGCATGCCAAGTTGTCATGTCTTAAGGTCGTTATCATATATAGCTCTAGTTTATCAACCTAGTATTGCATCATTTTGTTTTCCTAAAGAAAAACTGAGATAGGAAATACTTGCGGTCCTCTCATTGGCAGCATCTATTTTGGCAAAGCTTATTTGGGGCACTTGCTTTCTCTTCCATATCACGGGGAGAGTGTTAACAATACTTTAGTCAATAGCACATGGAGAGTTGGCATATCTGCAACTTTAATTAAACTAATAAAAACAGAAAGGTTCTAGTTAAATTAGGACTTAAGCACTATATCTCCTCGCTTTAAACTTCACACATGCCCAAATTTTACGAGCTAATATACCACTCTACAATGAAATAACATATGGACATATAAATTTTAATGCAGAACCAGATAAGATCGCCACTAGCATATATTCTCATGTCAAGGAATGGCAGATGCTGTCCTTAATCACTAGTTCACTACCATTACACTATTAGCTATCTAGAGTTGCATGCTCCATATCTTAAGGATAAAATCATCAGAGTACAAAGCTGATATTATAATAATGCACTCATGTCCATAATAAACAATATCAATAATAGGTAGCTGATAGAAAAGTAATTGTATATCAGACTGCTCTTGTCTATAGCATGTAGAATATAATTGAAGGTATACATCTGGATCTAACTCCTTTGCATGATCTGTCCTTTGCTTCAGACATTAGGACCCATATGCTTTTGACAGCATTAGTCATAATCGGACACGTCTTGTTGTTGTCAACTGTATGGAAGAGAAAGTTGATTGGTGCCAAAGTAGATGAGATATTTTCAGGGAAGGCATCTACGAAATGCTTGTTTTTAACCAATGGATGCTTAGTGCCTCGTTCGACAGTTATAATTTATGTGTATATATTCCCCAGCTTGGTTGGCATGGCAAGTAAAGTATTCGAGTATTGATTGGCTCGTATCAAAGTTTGGGCAAAACTATGATAAATTTTTGTTGCGTTCTCAGTGGAGGTATCTCTGCACCCATAGTGGTGGCTTCAGTTTGATCACCTAGCATGTGTGTGTGTCTATATATATACACTACCAGAAAACGGCACATTCGTCCCTGCACGTTAGTACCGGGCGCACTTTGGTCCGGTACTAAAGGTCAATTTAGTACCGGGCGATACGCACAGTGTCCTGAGAGTTGAATAGTACCGGCGGGAATCACCACCGGCGACGAGAAGTAACCGTTTAGTACCGGCTGGTGACTCCAGCCGGTACTAAGTAGCACTTAGAAAATTTAATACCGGGTAGAGTCACCATCCGGTACAAAAAAAAATGTTGAGTTTGTACCGGACGTAGCCTCCGCCCGGTATTAACCGATCACGCCAATAAAAATCTTCTGACCGTGGGCAGCCCGCGGCCTTATCTCTTCCCTGACTTCACCTTTTTCCCTTCATCTCTTCTCTCTTCTCTCAATCTTTCCTTGTTCTCTCGCAGCAGGGAGTGGACCGGCGGCCGGCCGTGGCATGGCGCCGGCGGAGGCGCGCGGGTGCGGGTGCGGCCCGGGGCCGGCGGTGGAGCCGCGCCGGTGGATGCGGCCCGACCCTCATCCCTTCTCTCCTCGGACCGGCGCATGGCGCCCATACCCCCCCCCCCCCCCGCCCCCTCCCCGGCCAGCCGGCCGCGACATGGCGCCGGCGGAGGCGCGCGGGTGCGGGTGCGGCCTGAGGCCGGCGGTGGAGCCGCGCCGGCGGATGCGGCCCGACCCTCATCCCTTCTCTCCTCGGACCGGCGCATGGCGCCCCCCCCCCCCCCCGGCCGGCCGGCCGCGACATGGCGCCGGCGGAGGCGCGCGGGCGGGTGCGCCCCGGGGCCGGCCGCGGAGCTGACCGGCGCATGGCGCCCCCCGGCCGGCCGGCCGCGGCATGGCCCCAGTAGAGGCGCGCGGGCGGGTACGCCCCGGGGCCGGCGGCGGAGGCGCGCGGGCAGGTGCGGCTCGGCCCCGGCGGCGGATGCGCGGCCAGGCCGCGGCAGCTCCCTGCGGTGGAGGCAAGCCGGCAGGCACGGCAGGCCGTGGCGAGCCTGCGCGGGCAGCGGCTCCCTGCAGGCGGCCGGGCGAGGGATTTTTTTTTCATTTTCAGATTTGTAGGTCAATAATGTTGAATCCTTTCTTACAGAATCTGGTGTTGTATAATTTTTCTTATAATTTTATATCTTTATCATCTTGGCTTGAATGTTGTGAAGCTTTTCCGGCTCCTCATCCCTTTCTTTTTGCTCTCAGTTTTCTTCACTGCCGCGGCTTATCATTTTTCTCTGTTCTTGAAGAACAAATGTCTGTTCTTGTTCTATTCATAAAGAATAGAGAAAAAGACGAGCAACGATGGTTGAAAGAAAAACAAGAGCAGAGAGAAAGGGATGAGGAGCGGGAGAAGCAATCTAATTTTTTTTGCGCCAAAATATCTTTAGTACCGGTCGGTGTTTTTGACCGGTACTAAATATGTCATTTAGTACCGGTCAGACCGACCAGTACTAAATACTAGCATATTTAGTACCGATCGGATGGTACCGGGCAGGGAACCGGTACTAACTAGGGGTTGCCGCCCGGTACTAAATACATGAAGTTTTGACACAATGCTTCTTTTTTGGAATTATATCAACGCTTGAAGTTGTCAAATTCTATTGGATATGCATGACCTTATTAGATTGATACTCAAAAGAGTAGTGAAACCAAGTCATAGTTATGAAATTCTAAACAAACACTGGAAAATGCTTAATGTTTTCATATGTTTGTTTCTTGGCCAATAGGATATTTGAGTTAGCTAAGACATTTATCTCCCTATAACATAGAAAAAGGTCGTTTTTTTTCCATTTCAGGTTCATGTCATCCTTTTTTTTTGTGCTCCTGATTTTGAAATGAAATCACGTAACAAACAATAGAGTGGTCCTAAAAGGTCTTAGTAGTATGTTTCTGGACCACTTGTTCAAATGTCATATATATATGTATATATATATGTATATATATATATATATATATATATATATATATATATATATATATATATATATATACATATACATATATATACATACATATATATATACATACATATATATATATATAGTACTCAATCAGTATATATATGTATATATATATGTATATATATATGTATATATATGTATATATATATATATGTATGTATATATATATATATATATGTATATGTATATATGTATATGTATATATATATATATGTATATATATATATGTATATATATATATGTATATATATATATATGTATATATATATATATAGTACTCAATCAGTACCATAGTATTCACGTATTTTTGAGATATTTCTCTTGTTTCCTAGGATCAAGTTCCACATATTCTACCAAAGATATTCATAATTCTCAACCTTCAAATGAGAAATGATTTATTTTTGCTCCGAAGGAATGATCTATTCATCATTCTGCCATGAAAAAATTGTACTTGAAGATTTTAGCTTTAGGATTGAGATTCCCCTGCAAGTGGGAGCGCGCGACTGAAAATATGACCAATCTATTGTCAATTTCTCAACATTGACTTTGCTTTCAAGCCAAGACCAGAATCGCCACCAAATAAGTCAATTTCATATATTGTGTCTCACTCCTCTTTTCAGTCATGGATCCTGAGGTCAGAAACTTTATTCGGCACAATCGAATACTCGTCGCCCTACCTTTATCTAAAATTCGAAAACAAAAAAAATACAGATCTTCTTGTCTTAAGCCAGTGAAATCGGTGTGGAATCCTTCATATTCCCCCCCTCCACATGTTTGCCCATTGGCAGCACTCCAGTTCTCAGCAACCCTGAGACAAGAACAAAACCTTGATGCTGTCACCTTTCATGCCTTGTGATTGGATGGCCCACCACACTCTCCCTGTCCACATGTTTCCGGGACGTGGGCCCGGCGTGACACGCGGTGTGGGCCCGCAGATGCCACTACGGCAGATTAAGGCACTGGCTGCGAGGAGTTGGATTTTCTTTGGCTGAAGAACAAGAGAGCCAGGTCCCATTGCCCACTTCAATAGGTAAACTATTTCAGGTTGCCGTCACAGAGAATTTGGTTATTATGGGTGCAGGTCACCTGTAGTTGTCCTTTCAGAGTATATTAGAGCAAGTGGTCCTAATCAAAGAAGGTGCACTTGCTGTTCGAAATACAGTTCATCATCATCAGCTTGCTTGATTTTTGCTGGTGATAATAAGTTAGTTTGGTAAAAGTTTAGGTAAATTTGCAGATTTAGAATCTGAAGCTATGGCCTCCTCTGAAATGAACTCATGGCTAGAAGAACACAGGAATGCTGTGTTGGTACTCTCTATCCTTACTGGTGAAAACAAATGGTGAGATATGGTGGATACTGGTTAACTATCCTTAGCTTCTTCCGAAATAATTCCAAGCAAATTCAAGATCTTTGATAGTGACTCACAGCAAGATTAACACAGCTAAAGCTAGTTACCTGAGATGAAATCTCCAAGAGATTACATACATCTGACGCAAGCTAACACGCTCAGCTTGGTTTAGAGGTATATACGTTGCTGTCAGCAGATGGAAACATACGCATGCATGTTCGTCCTTCCCAGAGGCAGATCCAGCGGTGGGTCTGGGGAGGGGCTCCAGCCACTCCTACCGCCAGTGGATCCATGGAGCCCCTCCTAAACCCCTCTATAATTTTTTGATATGAATACGTTGCGAGAAGAAGCTAAAGTTATCTAGAGGTAAAAGAAAACCCCTCCTAATAATTATCCTGGATCCGCCACTGATCCTTCCTAGCTGAAGCAGATAAAACCAACGGACGACAATAATCCAGTTGCTGGAGTCTCCTTTCAGTATGGTGAATGAATGGTTTAACAATATGCTCAATCTGTCCGTCAACTTGGCGATAGATGTATATATGCAGCGATCGATCTCAGGGTTCGTCGGGAGATCCAGGAAAAGATCTCGGTTCGCTGTCGACGGTTTCATTTCCATTAATCCCCCAGTATGTCTCTGTCATTTCAGACTTCAGAGCGATGCCTGCCGACGGCGACGGCAATGGTAGATTTTCGGCAGCAGCGTCTAGGGTATGTATATATTGACCTGGTGAGAGCTCGGGCATCATCTTTGATGTAGAGCTAAGCCTGCCTGGTTTAACTTATTTTGTGCCTGTTGTTTGAATGGAGACTGGCCTGCAGCAAGATCAATGCTTGTTTCAGCACTGGGTGGTTTCAGAGAGTTTGCAGAGACATTGAGCTGGAAACGAAACTGAGGTCAGGTTGACAGTTAAAACTGGTGCAGTGAACTGAAGAAACGTACCACTTTTTTTTCACAACCGTGCTTGAGCATGTTTTTCATTAAGAGAAAAGTAGTTACAGACACAAACTTAATACGGTCAGATAGAGCTTGACCAACACAAAAACACAAAAGACTGAAAATAGAAGAACACTGGAAAAATGCACACACAAATAAGGAAACACAACGACAACACGAACAGCAGCAAAGCAACACGAACAGCAGCAAAGCAGCAAAGAAACGTACCCCCTCTTGTCCCTAGCTTTGCATGTTGGTGACATGCAGAATAAGGATAAACAACAAAATTTGGTCAGTGGCTGTCGCTATTGGTTGTTCCCGACGATTAATCAGGATACTGTGCCAGCCTATGGCAGTATCTGTCGCCTGAGATCTCTGGGCACTATGCTAGCGAGATTGCCAACATCAGCATGCGGCCGTCGGCAGCATGCGGCCTGGGGCCGATGATGGAGCGTAGCGTAGCTACACTCCAGTCCAGTGCCGACGAGGACAAAGCCACTGGTAGACGGTCTAGCTAGGAGGTAGGGTAGGCAGGGTCCAGCCGGGGCACGGCAAGAGGGGCGCCATCTCCGGCGACGGCGCCAAGCTGCATCCCGCGGCGGACGGGCCGGGGGAGACAGAGCACAGATATCTGAGCGCCGGCGGTGTCGCCGCGGCCGGACCCGGGCCCAGAGCTCGCATGCGAGACAGACAGAGGTGGCTGCGCGAGAGCGGGCAGGACGAACAGGCCCCGCCGCCGGGAGCACCGCACCACCAGCGCGAGATATACGCGATGAGATCGGGTGCACGGCCGGCGCGCGGCAGGAACACCGAGCACGGCGGCGCGGGCGAACGCGCCGCGGGAGCGGGGGCAGGGGTGGTCGGGATTTTGATTTGCCGTCCACCCCGGACTGGACGGTACTTTATTTACCGTCCGGGCTCTCGAGGTCACCTGGACCGTTGGATCTTGTCTGGACTGTCAGGATTCGGCCTGGCGGGGCCTCCAAGCGTGCGTGAAGCGCTTCCTGGGCCGAGGGGAGGCCCGGTTTTGTAAGCCCGACTTCTCCATGGCCCGCGATGGATTTCGTCCGGCCCAATGATGGCCCGCGTCTGGCGGTTTTTTCTGTTTTATATTTTAAAAAAATTAAAATTTCAAAAATATATTTCGGTTTTGGAAAATTTTAAAAATATACCCCGGTCGCCCTATGGGGGGCGACAGGTCTCAAATGTAATTTTTTTTCTTCAAATTTGCAACGAAGTCCCTGGAGAGAAAAAAAGGGGGGGCCTGTCGCCCCCCCCCCCCAACGGGCGACAGGCCCCTGTCGCCCACCCCAGGGGCGACAGGCCAGTGGGCCCACCAGGGGGGCCGGTCGCCCCTCCTGCGGGCGACAGGGGGTCCTGTCGCCCCCCCCCCCCCCACGGGCGACCGGGTCAAGCCGCCTATATAAGGCCTTCCCCTCATTCCCTCCTCTCATTTGATCTCAGAAAATCAAAAAAAATCCAGAAAAAAGAGAGGGGTGAGAAGAAGGGAAGCAGCGAAGCTCTGCCGAATTCCGCACTTGTGATCTACCGGTAACTTTCGTATAAATTCGTTGATATTGTATAACAATTTAATTTAATTAGCAGATTAGCTGAATTAGATTTGGTGCTTTAGAACACTGGTTTAGTATTACAATTTGAGTATTATTACAGACTTTTTCAAATAAAATAATTATACATTAGAATAGAATTATGATAGTACCTTATTGATATTGCAGTATAAGACAATAGAATTATAACAGTACCTATATTTTCACGCATCGATTTGGTATACGATATGTGCATTGCTTAAATTATGGTTTGTTATTTGGCGCACCACACTATAGCGCCAATGTCTTCGTCAGGATCAACCTACATTCCGTGGAGCAAGTGTAAAGCCACCGTACCCAAAGGAATTGATGTGCCAATGTGCTTCTGCGGTTCGTTATGCAAGTTCATGCAATCTGAGGTTTTAGGAGATGACTACGGCATGATGTTCTTTATGTGTGAGAACTACGAATATGATCCACCTAAGCGATATGGCAAAGACCGGGCCAAGGTAGCAGGACAACATACGCTATTTTTCTATATGACATAACATTGAGTTATGATTCTAACTTGTGTTGGACAAAGTCTCCTCCGCCTCTTTGTGATTTTATGCAGTGGTTCGACACCGTGCAGTCGCAGCAGGCAAAGGACATTGTGGAACAATAAGCAAGATGGGCTGCAGAACGTTGGCGCCGAATGAAACACGAGGAACAGCAAGAGGAGAAGCGCAACAAAGAGCAAGAAGAGATCCGCAAGAGGATGGAGGAGGTGGATCGTAAGGCGGCGGCCGAACGTGAACCTGACAGGGAGAGAAAGCGAGAGAGGGCACGTCGTGCGAAGGAAGCCGGGCCCGAAGCAATTAGGAAGGGCAAATATCCTAGGTGCACTCAGTAGAGTAGTACCATGTAATCCCGGCATTTTACATTCCATAAGGCATGGTAGGTTTAGATGCAACAAGAAATTATCTTGTCGCATGCACATGCCACTGCAATTAGTTGTTTGTGTTTTAAGTTGAGAGCTTAACTCTGTGTGTTGTAGCCTTTACCATTAATTTGCAGTTGTAGCCGGGAGTCTATGAAATCTTTGAACTTTTCCTTAATATTTTCGGAGCTTTTCATGTCACTAGAATACTAAAAAACACACATTAATATAACGATAAGAACTAAGAACTAAGAAATACATCAGGGTCTGCTGCTAAAAAGCTCGAATAGCTCAAAATAGGAACCATAGTGTATCTAGCTGCGAGTACGAGATCACAGGTTACCACTGCTCAGCACGGCGATCACGGGTTTCCCAAATGTCGCATTCTTTGCCCAGACATACGTGACAAAAGACGACAACCCAATAGCAGTGCTCTTCCAACATTTCAAAAAGATGTGACAACACGGCAACCACACCAGCTCACCTTCAAAGCAGTCTCTCTGGCGAGGACGACGGACCTGTCATTCTATAGCGAAGGTCGGTGGCGTGTAGTGGGGAAGGCGGCATCTAGGCGCGATCGACCGAGCGGCAGTAATGCAGTGCTGTGAGTCTGCATGCACAGAGATGCATCGAGTAGTCATTTCGAGAATCGAATCTAGCCTTTTCAGTATTAGGTCAGTTAGCCTCTTCACTGTGTTGTCATGTAGGTTTTTTAGGTGCATTTACACTCCACACTCCGGGTATCAGACCTTTGTGCGCCTATAAATACTCCCAAGTTTGTGAACTCCCAGCACAACACAAACATCAAACCTCATTGTATACCCAATGTCTGGAGGTGGGTCTAGCGGGAAGAATTACTATGGTTTTGGGAAAGGAAAAGGGGGAAGAAAGGGAGACCCCATAATATGGGAGGGGCCTCTTGGACCTGATTTCTTTCCGGAACCAGTGTTTGAGTTTCCGCCACAGCACAAGAGTGAATTTACCAATGAAACTCCTCTTCGACAATACGATAACCGTAGAGAACCGTGGCCAAAATGCAGACATGGTGAGGACTGCTTAGTGCAGATGTGCACCGACGGGATGGATGGCGGTCGGCATTTCTTTAAATGTCCACACGCATGGGTAATACTCGGTTGTTTTATTTCTTTATCTTCAATGAGACACCTTACATGGAATTTGTTTTGCAGTCTTCCGATGCACCAGAAAATTGTGGTTTTACTAGGTGGGTAGATCCTGCACCAATTGATTCTGTTCAGGAGTTCATCGAGTATCTCCAGATAAAGATCTTTGATCTGGAATGTAAGGTGAACCATTATGAGGAAGTGAGCGAGGGTAACAAAGACGACGAAGTTGATGATATCAGCAATGCAGCCGGTTCACAGGATGAACCATGCACTATTCCTTACTGCAACTGCCTTTGTCACAAGAAGAAGGGCCATGCGCCTCCGGCACCACCGCCTGCACCACCTGCAATGGGTGGATACTGCGGAGAAGGCTCAACGCAGTTTGCTATGTGGGGGTACGGCTACTAGGACTACCCTAGTGCTAGTGATATGCTGCATCATTGTGTTTATTCTGTTTTTTTTTAAATTACCTATGGCATGTTAGGTTAGTCCGGAATCTGTTTACCGTAGTTTGCAACGGGTTCTGACATGCCACTGCATGTGTGATGTGTGTTTCATTATCGTTGTATTATGATGTAAAATTTGGTGGTTCACATTACGTAATGCATTTCTTAGTTCTTATTTCTTATCGTTATATTAATTACATGTGTGCTTTTAAGTTACCTGTAGATCAGGAGTACGCAATTCGGCAGAGTTTCGCCGCTTTTCTTCTCCTCACCCCTCTCTTTTTTTCTGAATTTTTAGGCTCAAATGACAAAAGGAATGGCGGCGAATGGTGGCCAGGGTTTAAGCAATAACGGAAGCAGCAGCAATTAGTGGATTCATGTTGAGTTCCTCGTGTCAAAAAAAAGAAATGGTTAAGGATACAATCAACCAAGAAATTATTACTTCGAACTTCTAAACTCTATTGGTAGAAGTAACTAATAAGTACAAATAAATGATAATCGAAATCGTCTGAATTGCTTCGAGATCTTGTTTTTAGTTTCTAATCATTATAGGTTTGTGTAAATCAACGTGAAATCTGCATCTACCAGACATCCGCGCTGAAAAAAAAGTTTATAATTCGAAATCACATGAAAAGTAGTTTCTCTAGTGTCATCCTTTAGAGGCCGCATCGCCCACCAAAATTGACATCCGACACCTTCCGTAAATTTCATGTAATTCGAACTCGATTTCCAAATCCTTCTGCAAATATATCACAATAAATCTTCGGACGCTGGAGCAATTTTATGCAATTCAATAGGCTTTGTTGGCCAGAGTTTAAAACACAGGACCCTGTCGCCCCCCCAACGGGCGACACGGCCTGTCGCCCCTGGGGTGGGCGACAGGCCCCCTTTTTTTTCTCCAGGGACTTCGTTGCAAATTTGAAGAAAAAAAATTACATTTGAGCCCTGTCACCCCCCAATAGGGCGACCGGGGTATATTTTTGAAATTTTCCAAAACCGACATATATTTTTAAAATTTTAATTTTTTTAAATATAAAAAAGAAAAAACCGCCCGCGTCTGATTCTGAATGCGCCCTGCTGCTCGTTGCCTGATTTTTGATCTGAGCAGACGACAACGTCACCTGGGCCGCCCTCTCTGTCTGGGCCGTCACCGTGGACTCCGGTCTGTATCCATGGGCCGTCACCTGGACCTCTCTGCTATATGCTAGACAGCTAGAGGAATTCATCGATCTGCATCCGTGGCTCCCTCAAAAAAAAAAATTATGTATCCATGGCGAACACAGCTAGCTAGTTTCTTCTTTTTTGTTGGCGAAAAGGGGAATTATATTAATAAGAAGCACACCGCAATTTTATAGATAATTTGAAAATTACAAGACGCAACCCCAAACACCATAATCTTCTCGTTGCCGCTAGAGCTACCAATAGAAGTCACATGTGTGACGGGTAGTCAAATCATCACACAAGACTCAATAAATATTTTTGTTGTCAAAATAATTTTTTCTCGTTGCTCAAACAATGATAATTGTTCCAGCAATAAAAAAAATATTCCGCCAATAAAAAATTTTGTTTTAGCAACAAAACATGAGTGCATCTATTTGTTAGGACGGTTTCGGACCCAAAATACATAATCCTGGAGGGGTGGACTGCGGTCCACTTAGGGTCACGCCTGAGAAGCACCCGCCGGTCTCCTGTCCGCCAAAGAAGAAGACCCACAGCAAGCCAAGATCCACCTCCACTTTCCAAGGGGCGCTAAATCATTTTATTGCCATTGTGCCTGGCCGACTGATAACAGATAATATTCTTCTCGCCGATGAAGTTACCCACTTCCTGTAAACAAAAAGATATGGCGTGGATGACTATGTTGTTGTAAAACTAGACATGAGTAAGGCTTATGACCAAGTAGAGTGGTCTTTTTTGAAGAAAATGATGATGAAAATGGGTTTTGCAAGGAGATGGGTGGATATTATAATAACATGTGTTACTACAGTCTCTTATCGTATCAGGGTAAATGGCAAACTTACTGAGGAGATTTTACCAGGCCATGGTTTGCGACAGGGAGACCCACTCTCTCCTTATTTGTCCTTGATCTGTGCTGAGGGGTTTTCTGCCTTGCTGAATGCAGCTGAAGCCAATGGGTTTTTATCAAGTGTCAAAATCTGTCAACAGGCAACGAGCATCAACCATCTTTTGTTTGCGGATGACTCACCGCTACTTCTGAAAATTGATGATCGAAGTGCACATCATCTGCAAAATATTCTAACCTTGTATGAGGACTGCTCGGGGCAGACAATCAATAAAGATAAATCCTCGATAATGTTTAGTAAGAATGCTAAGGCAGCACACAAACATCAATTGATGGTTGGTCTGGACATCACAATAGAGGCAAGAAATGATAAGTATTTGGGTCTACCAGTCTATATGGGGAAATCAAAAGCAAAAACCTTCACGTACTTGAAAGAAAGCGTTTGGAAAAGAGTTCAGGGCTGGAAAGAGAAGTTGCTTCCCAAAGCTGGAAAGGAGATATTGATAAAGGCCATAGCGCAAGCAATTCCTACATTCGCAATGTCCTGTTTTGATCTCACAAAAACTTTATGCGATGAAATCAGCAGGATTGTTTGCAGGTACTGGTGATCACAACAAGAAAAAGAGAATAAGATGCATTGGTTTTCATGTGATCTTTTATGCCAAAGAAAGAAGAAAGGGGGGCTCGGTTATAGGGATCTCCACCTTTTTAATTTGGCTAGGTTAGATGGAGACTACTGCTAAATCCAGAATCCCTCTGCACTCGGATCCTAAGAGCAAAGTATTATCAGAATTGCCATTTATTAGATACGTCTGAAGGTCCGGGTATTTCATATTCTTGGAGAAGCATTGTTTGCGGTTTACAAGCATTAAAGGAGGGTTTAATTTGGAGAGTCGGCGATGGATCACAAATAAACATTTGGTCAGATCCTTGGGTACCAAATGTTGTCACTAGAAGGCCAATCACACCTCGTGGACACACTATCTTGTCAAAGGTTTCAGAACTAATTGACCCAATAACAGGGGACTGGGACAAAGCGCTAGTACAAGATGTGTTCTTGGAAGAAGATATGAAGCATATTTTGGCAATTCCAATTAACTCTAACATGGATGATTCTATAGCTTGGCACTATGACACGAAAGGGCTCTTCTCAATTAAATCCATGTATCACACCTTGGAGGACAATCGAGAACGAAGAGCAACTATACACAACGATGACACATCGGCACCAACGACAATTGCAAACCAAGAGGTTTGGGGAAATTTATGGAAGTTAGAATGCCCTCCAAAGATTAAGCAGTTTCTTTAGCGCCTAACTCATAATAGTCTGGCTTTTCGGATGAACATTAAAAGAAGAGGAATAGACACGGACACTCGCTGCCCAGTGTGTTTCAGGATGGATGAAGATGGTGGTCATTTCTTTTTTAAGTGCAAATTTGTTCGTAAATGTTGGCAGCTGATGAACCTCGAATGCATTAGGCTGAAGCTGGTCGATCTCAAAACCGCAAGGGAGGTAACAAACTGTATCCTTTCTATGGAGGAGAATAGAAAATATGATACCATCACCCTGATGTGGTCCTGGTGGGATGCAATAAATAAAGCTAATGCTAGTGAAAAAAGAAGAGCAGTAGAAGAAGTGGTGCATCAAGCACGAAGCATGGTTTGGGAGGTAAGTGCTAGGCTAAAGAAACCAATTAAGAACCACCAGAAAGTGAAGAAATGAAATCCACCACCGGCTAAAACTCTCAAAGTTAATATTGATGGTGCTTTTCTGATGGAGAAAAAAATCTGGTGGATGGGGTTTTATTGTAAGAGATACCAATGGGGCTGCAGTAATGGCTGGTGCATGGAGTTTAGATTCAGTTCATGATGCTTTTTGTGCTGAAGCTCAAGCTTGCCTGGCAGCTTTTAACAGCAATGTCGACTCAAGGGATGACAAGAATCCAGCTGGAAAGCGACTCGTGTAACTTAGTCGCTGCCCTGAAATCATTTGCCTTTGATCAATCACCGGCTGGTGTTTTGCTTAGGAAGGCAAGACAACTGATTCAATTAGATTTTGTTAATGTTGAAGTTTTGTTTACCTTCCGGTCTTGTAATTTGTGTGCTCATGGGTTAGCTCGCATGAGTTTGAGTTGGGACTCAGATCAACTATGTGTTTGGTTTGATCCCCTCCCAGAGTAATCTCCTTAACAGTTTATGATTTTTCTGAACCCCCAAGTGGCAACGAATAAAGCGATCACTTTAAGTAAAAAAATCATTTTATTGCCGCAACAGCCAGCACCCGCCACCAACACCGAAACATCATTGACGATGAACGACCATCGACCGCCGTCTTGAGAAAGAGAGGAGAGGAAGAAAGATCCACCGCCGCCAGCCAAGCGACTGACGACAGGAACACAGCTAGCTACTTGGTATATCCGTCATCTCGCCTGCTGCCCAGCCCTAAGTTTCTAGAGGACCTCACCACATGCATCCAGGCCATGTCGTCAACGCGCGTCGCGTCGTGCAGGCATTGCCAGGTACGCCGCCGACGCATGCAGACACGCAGCTGCCGTCCGGCCGCGCCGGCTGAGTTGGCCGCCGGCAGCCTCTCCTTACACTCCGATGCGACTCATTTGACCCAGTCGCACAGCTCGCTCGCACTAACACCAGCAACTCACCAGTCACCAATGCGCGCACCTGCTACTAATACGTGCATCCGCCGGGTCAACTCCGTCACCTCTCGATCGATCGAGCTCCCTCGGTCGTCCATGGCTTCCCGCTGTCGTCCGCCGGTCGTCCGCGCCATGGCCGCCGCAGCCTGCTTCTTCCCGGTCCTCCTCAATCTGCTGCTGCTCCCCGCCGCCGCGACGGCCTCCGCGCGGCGGCGCCCGCTGTTCCGGGAGTACATCGGCGCGGAGGGCCAGAACGTGACGTTCGCGGACGTGCCGGTGCACCCGGGCGTGGACTTCCACTTCATCCTCGCCTTCGCCATCGACTACGCCGCCGACGCCGCCAACGCCTCCGCGCCGCCGCGCCCCACCGACGGCCGCTTCCTCGTCTACTGGGACGAGGCCAACCTCACCCCGGCCGCCGTCGCCGCCGCCAAGCGCCGCGGCGGCTGCGGCGGCGGCGACGTCCGCGTCGCGCTCAGCCTCGGCGGCGACACCGTCAACGGCGCCAACGCCACGTTCCGCGCCTCCTCCGTCGACGTCTGGGTGGCCAACGCGGTCGTGTCCCTCACCGACATCCTCACCACGTACGGCCTCGACGGCGTCGACGTCGACTACGAGCACTTCGGCGAGCGCGAGACGCCGGAGGTCTTCGCGGAGTGCGTCGGGCGGCTCGTGCGCGCGCTCCGGGCGCTCGGCGTCATCTCCTTCGCGTCCATCGCGCCCTTCGCCAACCCGGACGTGCAGGCGCACTACGGCGAGCTCTGGCACCGGTACGGCGCCGAGTTCGAGTACGTCAACTTCCAGTTCTACGCGTACGACGCCAACACCACGGTGCCGCAGCTGCTGGGCTACTACGACGAGCAGAGCCGCCGGTACGCCGGCGGCGGCGGGAAGGTGCTCCTGGCGTTCGGGACGGACCCGGCCAGCGGCGGGCTCGGGCCCGGGAAGGGCTTCTTCCGGGCGTGCCGCGCGCTGCGCAGGCAGGGCCGGCTGCACGGCGTCTTCGTCTGGGCCGCCGACAACTCCGCCGCCGACGGGTTCCGCTACGAGCGCGTCGCGCAGAGGTTCCTCGCCGGCGCCGCCACGGGGTTCACCTGAACTGAGCGATCGAGTTGCCCATCGATTCCGTACGCGTGTATGTTCGTGTACGTGTGCCGTATTCGTTCGTAAATTCAGTCCCTCCCCGTTGTAATTCTTTTGTAATAACACAAAATTGGCTCAAATTGAAGTTTTTTTTGTTGGTTTCACGAAAAAAATGAACAAGTCCATTTTACACCCCCTAATTTTATCAAGAAGTCCAAAAAAAACTCCCTGAACTCAAAAACCGGGCAAACTACCCCTCGTCTCTTCAAAACCGGACAAACTACCCACTCAAGTGGTTTTTCTATGTGGTCCCCACAAGTCTCCGGCAAGTGCCGCTGCTACTCCAGCGCTACGCCGCCGTCACGAGTCGACGGCGCCGGCGACGCCATGCGGGATGTCGTCGTTGTCTTCCGCGACGACGCCGCACCAGGGTGGCGGCGACGGTTACAAGCTGGCAGTTTGTTCCAGCCGGTAATGGTGCAGCCCAGCCCAGCGCGGTTGTTGCAGCCCGTCACCGCGAGTTTACGACCACTACTGGCCCACGCACACAGCATTGAGGCCTGTTAAGGCAGGCGAGGGCCCATTCGATGAATGCCGAGCATCGGCCCAATATCAGCCACCGATTCGAGGGAAATGTCAACGCACCGTGTGGTGGGTGTGATCCCCGTGGTCGGTCAAGAACCGACAGGCCAGCTACGACCGACGCGTGGGTGAGTGAGAAACCGCGTCCGTGCCGACCAAGAAGCCTCACGAGAGGCCGTGCGGGCCCACGTGCCGCTGCCGTACCGTGCGCCGCGGCGCACGCATGCAGGGAGAGACACACGGACGGGACGGCGAACGCGCGCGACCGCTGCGGTGTCCGGCCGCGTGGGTGCACGCGCGCGCATCCGCCAGGTCGTCAACCCGGGGCGTGCATGGGCCGCGGCCGGGGGTCCAGTCCACCCGCATGCAGCATGTCCTCCACTCCTCCACTGACTGACCGCGGCGGCCGCCGGCCGGACCAGGTCCAAGCAGCCATCGTCGGAACGGGTCGCTGGCCCCGGCTGGGACGGCCGGACGGGCTGTCCGGCTGTCCCCCCGCCCAACAGCTAGCCGCCGCCCCTCCAGGCTCCAGCTGTGCACAGCTCGGCGTTGCGTTGCGTTGCATGGATCGAGCTCGCCTCGCTCTTGGATCATCATTCTGCACGCAGCTAGCTCCACCTCCAGGGAATCATTAATCTAATAATCTCCGTGACGTGCTGTCTCCCCCGGCGCGGCCCGTGTCAAACACGCACCGGCACACTAGTTAGTACTCCCTCCGTTTCAAATATATAATTTGTTTAACTTTTCTATCCTAAGTTTGAGCACTCATTTTATTTCAAAAAATTATGTAAATATAGTTAAATTTAAGTCATTCACGGAGAACTTCTGTTAGCAAAGCAAGGCACAACAAAAAGAACTATTTTACACAAATTTTTAAATAAAACAAGTGGTCAAAATTGAGATTACAAAAATCAAACAAATTATAATTTCGAACCAAGAAAAGAGTGTAGTACTTTATTACTATTCCAAGGCCAGCCGATCGTCCCAACAGGCACACTAGTAATATAACACCCGACCGTTTTCTTATTTCTCCTATGTTTTGAAAGAAGAGGAACCCATCCATTTTCTATACATGTGCATTTGGAATTCAAATCACGGGTGGTTTAAAATTTGCTCCAAATAGTTATCCCTCCCTGCATTTGCAGACGTTTTAAGTCCCCAAATTGTACCTTTTGTACCGCGCGTGAGGGTTCGAATGTGCTCCAGCAATTCCTCGATACATCTTCCTTCCCCAATAACTATTGGGATGTCTCAATATTTTACCCCAACTTTCCTCAAATAAAGGAATGGATCATGCTTTCCAACATGTCTTGTATCAGGACAAGATTATTGGTAGACTGTAAAAGCAACTCTGCCAATAATCTTAAAACTACTATTGGGACATCTTCTAATACCAGTTATTGAGAAAAAATTGTTGACAAACTACTAGAGATGGTCTAACATCCACCTACCCTAAACATTCATGCTCATGGAACAAAAAAAAGGAAAAAGAAACGGGCCATTTTTCTTTCCGTTTTCCAAAACCTAATGATGTCCATTATTATCCACAGCATTTGACATGTTTTTTTTTTCGAGAATGTCACAGCATTTGACATGTAAAAAACAGAATTTGCCTTTTTTTTCCTTTCACTTTCAAGGATTGGACCGTTCTATGTTCAAACGTGTTTCCCCTTTCATTTTCTGGTGCGATTTCCTGCTGAGATCTTCCTGCACTTTCCGTTGAACGCATATATAACGCAGGCATGCAAAGAATATATATACTGATCTGCATTTTGACCAAGTATGAGGCCACGGCAGAGGGCCCCACGCCGGGCACGAAAAGTCAATGCCATGCCAGCTCCTCCTCTTCCGCCGTTCAGATTTCAGACAGCCTCCCTCCGGCTCCGCCACTATAAAATCAGCCGGCGGCCACCCACCCTCCACCGCCGCACTGACCAAACCCAAGCCGCAGCCGAGCTTCCCTCCCTCCGACGCTCCCCCTCGCCGCAGCGCACGTCCGCCGCCGCGTAGTATATAGAAGAAACCGGCGGCCGGCAGGGCGACCGATGGACGCGCTGAGCCCGGAGCAGATCTCCGAGTTCCGGGAGGCGTTCGCGTTCTTCGACAAGGACGGCGACGGGTGCATCACGCTGGAGGAGCTGGCGACGGTGATGGGGTCGCTGCAGGGGCAGCGGCCCGGCGCGGAGGAGCTCCGCGCGATGATCCGCGACGCCGACGCCGACGGCAACGGCACCATCGACTTCGCCGAGTTCCTCGGCCTCATGGCGCGCAAGACGACGGGCGCGGGGGCGGCCGGCGGGGACGGCGCCGACGAGGAGCTCCGCGAGGCGTTCAAGGTGTTCGACAAGGACCAGAACGGCTACATCTCCGCCACCGAGGTCGGTCGGTTTGGTTTGGTTTGGTCTCTCCTCTTCGCGCGCGCTGCCACCGACGCGTGGGGTCGTCTCGTCTCCCTGGCTGACGTGCGGGTCCCCCTTGTCTTGCTTGCAGCTGCGGCACGTGATGATCAACCTCGGCGAGAAGCTGACGGACGAGGAGGTGGAGCAGATGATCCGGGAGGCCGACCTCGACGGCGACGGCCAGGTCGACTACGACGAGTTCGTCAGGATGATGATGCTCTCCGACGGCCACCACCAATGAACCGGCCGGCCGCCGGCCATGTAGCTAGCGGGCTGGCTAGCGATTCTTTTGCATCGATCGATCGATACCATGCACCCTCCATTTTTCTCTTTCTCCGGTAGATGGAGGATCTTCTCCCCGTAGCTCTGGTGCTTGTTCCTCCACGATTGTATTGTTCGTTATCTGTAACTGATTAATCAAAATTTATTGATATGATCAATTCGTCAAAGGATGGCGATTGTTATGTGGTTAAGAACATACTCCATTTGTTTTAAATTATAAGTTATTCTAAGAATCTTGAAGAGTCAAAAAATTTTCAAGTCTGACCAAATTTATACAACAAGATAATAACATTTACAATATCTTGCTAGTTATATTTTTATGGTATACCTATTTGATGTCATAAAATTTTATATTTCTCTCTATAATTTTAATCAAATTTTGAAATAATTTGACTCTCCAAAATTCTTGTAATGACTTATAATTTGAAACGGATGAAGTACTATCTACGTGCAGTTCATGATCTTGAACAACATTGCGAATTTGTGATGGCATTTAAATTTCCGTTCCGTTTACTAACAGGGTATATGAAGTAGTAGGTTTGCCAATGACAATCCATGCGTGCTCAGCAGGCATTGCAGTATTTTATTGGGGATTTCGTTCACCCACTGACTGACAGTCGACAGAAGGTGCCAGCTGGAAGAGGGCTTGTCCCCCGCCGCCCAAGCTTAATATATTTACGCCGTGTTTAGTTTCCAAATTCAAAGTTCCAAAATTTTTTCGGACACCTGCATGGAGATTTAAATCTAAACGAAATAAAAAAAACATATTTTACAGTTTGCCTGTAAATCGCGAGACGAATCTAATGAACATAATTAGGCCGTAATTGGACGCAAAATTACTACAGTAATGCTACAGTAAACACCCTCTAATGACGGATTAATTAGGCTCATTAGATTCGTCTCGCGATTTACAGACGAGTTCTGTAATTAATTTTGTAATTAGTCTATGTTTAGTACTTTAAATGTAGAAATATACTCTTTCAAAAATTTTACGGGAGGCAACTAAACAGGGCCTTAGGGTGTGTTTAGATCACTTTGCATTTTGAGTTTTTTGCGTTTTTGGAAGGAAATCTTCAATATTTGAAGTATTAAATGTAGACAAATCACAAAACTAATTACAGATCACGTCTGTAAACTACGAGACGAATCTAATGAGCCTAATTAATCCATCATCAGAGCAAATTACTGTAGCATTATTGTAGCAATTTAGTGTCTAATCACGTCCTAATTAGGGTCATTAGATTCGCCTCGCTATTTACAATTCATTTGTATAATGCGATTTATTTTTCGACTACATTTAGTACACTATGCAAGCGATTTACAAAAATTTTGCGTTTTGCGTTTACACCATTTAAACAAGGCCTTATTGGTTTCGGTGTGGTTGACAATGAGGACGTTTTGCCTGGTTTATGTCTTGGTCCTGTTTAGTTTCCAAAAAATTTCCTACAGTATCCAACACATTAAATTTTTGAACATATGCATGAAGCATTAAGCATAGTTGAAAAAATAACTAATTAGCCGTTTAATTTTAAATGACGAGACGAATCTTTTAAGCCTAGTTAGTTATGATTGGATATTAATTGCCAAATAACAACAAAAGTGTTACAGTACCAGGAGCAACCAGAAGGATGTTCTGACTACTTGAATTACTCGAATATGCCCAGCCAAGTACTCGACGCCTGCAGGACTCAGCTACGAAGAGCTCGGGGGCTTGTCAGATCCGGGACAGCGGGACTGTTTATAGACATAGAATATTCTAGAGTAAGGAATAGCTCATGGATGTACCTTACCTCTTTTGTAACTATTCGAATAGGCATAGAACTAGCTACAGTACAAAGAAAACTACCCGATTATGTTGTAGTAGGATTCCAACTGTACTGGGCTAGGACTTTCCATGTAACTCTGTCCCCCCGAATATATAAGAGCGGGCAGGGACCCCCTCCAAACAATCATCAACACCTAAGGCAATACAAACCACACAGGACGTAGGGTATTACACAAACTCGCGGCCCGAACCTGTCTAAATCTTTGTGTTCCTTGTACCATCGAGTTCTAGAGTAGTCGATCCCTACCTACAAACTCTACTGCCAAGGGTATCCCTGAGCAGGCTTAGCGGTAAACACCGACAGTTGGCGTTCCAGGTAGGGAATTTGGCAAGTTACCAACGAATTCGATGGCTGGATCAAGCGACGTCAATGACATGCCGAAGGGCACAACCCTCGTTTTCGGTTCTTGGGCATACACGGCTGACGGAACTCGCCTAAATCGAAAACCTGCTCCCGACATCCGCGAGTCCGCGGATCTCGACGAGAAAAGAGTTCTACCCGAACTCGACTCGAACAACTCGGGAAATGTGACAACTAAAAACCGAACTCTTAGTTTGATCGAGTTCGACACAAATCCTGATTCCGAAAAGCCTCATTTTTCCAAAACTCTTGGAAATACCGGGCTCATCTCAAGATGATCAAACGCCCTAAGATCAAAAACTCAGAACTACTCACTGGAGTAGATCAAGTTTCACGGTCAATCAAGGGCTGCATCAAACTTGCAGAAACTGCTCTCGGCCCATCTACGTCGTGGAAGATCCCCAAAGCGTTAAACCCACTACAGAAAAGAACGGGCAATATGCTCTCTGGGATCGATCGGGTGAGTTCGAAGCTTGCCGACTACATTAAGATGGCTGAAAACACTCTGCAAAACAAAAAGCAGAAAGCGAGAGGAGGATTCTGCCGGGGAGCTGGTGAGACAAACCCCCGGCTTGTTTGGACGGGACCGTCTATCTCCAGGATACCTCAGAGCCCTTCACCGAAACCTGCTCGCACTCGGACTCCGAAACCAGTCGAGTCCAAATTCGATCAGGACTTTGATCGCTTCATGAACGGTCTCGAGAACTTTGAACCGTTTGATGATCTCGAAGAATGGTCAGACAACATCGAGCTGTTCATGGATGCTATGGCCAGCCCACCCAAACACGCCGACGCTCTTTGGGAACTGGCCAAGCTTAAAAAGGGAAAAGCAAAGGCTCCAGAACAATCCAGCGACTCAATCTATGACAAACCCTGGATTAAGGAGCCTAAGGGGCAAACTCCTACTCAATCATGGCTACACTGGATGAACGAGAACGCCCTCCGTGTAGAGATGGGCATACCACTTCTCGCTCACCCAAAGCATATATACTCAAAAATCGGTGGGCTAACTGACTCCGAATTCGAGTACTCTTCCGATCCGGAGGAACAGCTGGACGACCTAATCCAGTACAGTAAACAAGTTGAGTCCAACTCGGCTAAGAACCTCAAGTCCGATCAGGACTCCCTCCCTAACTTGATTATATATGCAACGCCGCAAGGACGGTGCATCTCAGGAAGGCACAAGATCCCATCGCCTCTGGCTCACAGCTAGCGGATCTGCCCTACCAACAGAGCACTCCTCTAGATCCGTCCTCAAGCAAACAAGACCAAGAAATTCAAGACCTTTGCCGTGAAATCCTCATGGTTCGTATCGCCGAAGAACCTAAGGGTGATCCCACGGAGCGTATCAACCTCGACGACTACAATTCTGATGATTTCGACGAGTACCTTTCTGACAACATGGAAACTACTCCTCCTACAATCACTGAAGCTCAAGCTGCTAACAAGGAGGATATACCTACTCCTCCCCCTCCTCCAGTGGTGACCGTCATCGTCCAACTGGACGAGCAGCATCCAGCAGAAGACCTCTACGAATGTCATCGCCAGCTCAACCAGAAGAGGGCGTTTAGGCGTCAGCGCCTCGCTAACATCCTACAAGAACAACAAGGCGACAACTACGACTACTCCAACCGCGACCTCCGCAGTGTGATCAACGTTGGGCGCGATGCGCGCAACATCATCATCTCAAGGAGAAAGGAACGGGAGGAAGTCGAGGCATACAGCCCTTCTTCCAACTACCGCATCCCGCCAAAGGCTTCCGCATCTTTCAAGAAGCACAAGCCGGCAACCATCAGTACCCGCCCTCAGGGTAAACCACGCACCCAGCATCAAGGTGAATCGTCTCAGAGCGGAAACAGGATCAACAAAGTACTGCTACGCAAGTGCTTTATCCACCCAAAGAGCTCTCACATGATCTTCCAGTGTGACTCACTCCGCAAGGCCCTTGGGCCACCTCTCCTAAAGGAGACCCTGCCAATAATCTAGTCGACCTCTGCATCGACTAGTTCTGCTTCGAATTTAGTCAACCATCATATTGACTAAGTTCTTTCTTCGAATAAAGTTTTATTCAGTCATGTAAACCATTGCTCACGTCCAACGAGCAAGGGGTAGGTCTTAAGAGTCAGAGTCTGTCATTTTACAGTTATCGTAATCTCGACAAATCCAAATAAAGTGGATTCCTCATATATCGACTACTTGGCTCTCGCTCACACAACCAATACCCCATCTCAAAAGCCTTGCTCATCTTTAGAGCAGCTATCGAGTAGTTCTTGTGGTTCATACTCGAGTGCTTTTTGGGCATTTACGTCTTGGGCAACCCGACGGGGTTCGTACCTAACAGTTCTATCCTAAAAGACACTCTAGCCCTCCGGAAGGACAACCTACTTGCTATGCCCGAGTAGGTCTTGGATACTCTTTCGGCACCTTCATCTTGGGCAACCCGATGGGGTTAGTACCTAACAGACTTGCCTTAAGAGTTACTCCAGTCCTTGGTTAAAAGGACACCTTACTCGCCATGCTCGAGTAAGTCTTGGATATCCCTTCGACATTTATGTCTTGGGCAACCCGACGGAATTCATACCTAATAGTTCTGTCTTACGGATTACTCCAGTCCTTGGTTAAAAGGACACCTTACTCGCCATGCTCGAGTAAGTTTTGGATATCCCTTCGACATTTACGTCTTGGGCAACCCGACGGGGTTTGTACCTAACAGTTCTGTATTACGGATTACTCCAGTCCTTGGTTAAAATGACACCTTACTCGCCCTGCTCGAGTAAGTTTTGGATATCCCTTCGACATTTACGTCTTGGGCAACCCGACGGGGTTCGTACCTAACAGTTCTGTCTTACGGATTACTCCAGTCCTTGGTTAAAAGGACACCTTACTCGCCTTGCTCGAGTAAGTTTTGGATATCCCTTCGACATTTACGTCTTGGGCAACCCGACGGGGTTCGTACCTAACAATTCTGTCTTACGGATTACTTCAGTCCTTGGTTAAAGGACACCCTACTCGCTGGCTCATGTAGGTCTTGGATACTCTTTCGGCACCTTCATCTTGGACAACTCGACGGGGTTAGTACTTAACAGACTTGCCTTAGAGTTACTCCAGTCCTCAAGAAGGACACCTTACTCGCTCTGCTCGAGTAAGCTTGGGATGTTTCTAGAATATTCACGTCTTGGTTAACTCGACGGAGTTCAATCCTAACAGTCCTATTCTAGAAATCCATACAGTCCATTAATAGGACATACTACTCGATACGATCGTGTAGTTTGGGATATTCTCGCAAACAATTGCATACTATCTGGGTAACCAAACAAGGTCTATCCTAACTGGTCAACTACTAAAATCCCTCATGGAGAACAGATAAGTTCTTGATACTCTAAAATAAGTTGACACAAGTTTTCCGCTTGCTTAGTTTACTATGGGATTCTTCGATACAAAATCTTTCTGCCTCGAGTACTTGACGGGTACTACTCACTTGCTCGAGATACAAAGAGAATTCCTGTTCTCCCTTAGTACTCTGAGTAGTTGTCGAGAGCTGTCTGTCTTCTTATCTATCAAGAAACTTCTTATACCTCCTAAATACTCGATAAGAATTTTTTTTCCCATTTGGACAACAAAGTCTGCATTAGCTGCGTGCTAATTGAAAATTTTCCTCCAAAAAAGGAAATCTACTCTAAGCTACGGCTTTTTTCACCTTCTAGGTGCTATTCCCACTTGGTTAATCCCGAGGGATTCAATCCTAACTGGTTAGCACCACGGATTCAGTCCAGAATCATAAAAACTCGACCCTAATCGAGAATGCCTTGCCTATAAGGCACCTACGGATACAATTCGTTGTATCTGCTTTTATGACTGAGTGGGCCCGATGCTGCCTACACTCAGGACCCACGAGTACAACCACTCGACACAACAAAGGATTCCACAATCCTACCACCAAATACTTAACGTTACACAAATATCCAACATTTGTCCAAAGTACTTCTGGCTCACACGCCAACTCAATTACAAGAAAAGCTTAAGGAGACTCTGCCCTGCTCAAGGTTTCAACAATCTGATCAGCCACCCTGGAAGTTTCCGCCAAATACTGACGGATCTTATCCTCCGTAAAGTCAGCTTTGGCTCCTTGCCCAAGAGCGTCCAGACGAGTGGTTGCCTGATAAGACTTCACTAGCCCAAGCACGTGACCTACGTACTGACAGGTGATGTGGGAGACAAACCTCTTGAAGGCTCCAGGCACCCTGCGAAGCCTCAAAGCCAGCGTTAGCGACTCATCTCCATCCTTTTGTGGGATATCCATGGCCTCCGTCACCTCCAGGGCAGCATCTCTGACTTCTTTCAGCTCCACGAGCTCCTGCTGCATCGAGTCTCGAGACTCTGATAAAGTCTTGAGTTGTTGCAGCATTGATGCTGTCTCTCGGTTAGAGTCCTCCTTAATCTTCTTAATCTTCTCTATCTCATCTGCGTTTCGGTACATAAGAATCTTTAAATCCAGTACCAAGCTTTCCTGAATCTCTAAAGATTTGGCACAAGCTGTGTACTCGATTAAAAAGAAAATCTTAAAACACCAAGCAGATTTACTAGTCGATTGCATATCAAATGTTAAAGACTAACCTTTCTTAGATTGGGAAAGTTCCCTCAGCTTTCCCTCAAGAGCAGTCTTCTCAGACGAGAGCGTTTTAACCATCTCCTTGAGAGCATTTAGCTCTGTCTCATCTTGGGACTGGCCACCCTTCTGTCTCAATGCTTCCTACAAAAACAAAAAAAAGATCAGTATACTACTCGATCTACTACAAAAAGTACTCGAGGTATTCGACTACTTACTTCCAGCAGCTTGAAAGCACGCTCCACCTTTTCTCGCGGCAAGTCACTTTCCCGATGTGACTTGGGAAGTACTTGCCACAACAACAGCCTTTTTGGGCACTTCTTCAATTCTTCCTACAGTATTCCCTGTGATTTGAGAATCTAAAGGAAGAACATGCTACTTAATCACACTAAGAGTAAATAAAAGGATACATTTCCTACAAGGCACTACAAACTTACCTGCAGGGGTCTCCGCAGGCTGTTTATCATTGCCTCCCTCAGGAAGCTTCTCGCCTTCTCCTTCTCCTGGAAGCCTGCCGCTTCCGCCATCCTCTGGGATTTCCTCATTGGCCCTCTCCAAGTTCGGCAATGGAGAATTCAGAAGCATAGCGTTGGCCATCACCTCCGCATCGCGAGCACTCATCTCAGGAGTACTCGGGGGCTTCTCCAGCCCCGGCTGAGAAGCCGAGTGGCTCTCAGCCCCCACGTCCTCTCCCAGGACTGCATTTCTGCAAAGACAAAGTAGTTACAAACTACTAGATTCAAAACAAATCCTACACATACAAGTTCTAAAGAACTTACGCAGGAGCTCTTATTAGGGCAAACCCCTTAATGCCAAATTTGCGGGCAGGCTTTGTGATCACGGCCAGCTTACCCGCATCGACGGTCTTATCCACATCGGAACTACTCGCTGAAGGAGTAGCTCCGATCCCACTTGATGGATCCACTGTGGTGGAGGGGATAGTTTGTCCCACCGCAGTATCATCCCCAGATGATTAGGTCCGTGGCATCTTAGCCGCCGGACTTGGAAAAGCAAAAACACAAATCAAAACTTGCAAATCGACAATTAGAAAGTACTCTATTGCAAAATCACTTGCTACTTACCTATCACTAGTAGTGTGGGAGGAGTGCTACGCTTCCTCACCATTGACCGAGTACTCCTTAGGCGCTCGGTCTGGGCATCAGCACTCGGAGTGGGGCTGTGCTCCCCATCACTCTTTTCCCCAGATGCTGCCTCATCTGCACAACCAAGTCTAGACATCAATACTTATTATATGAAACCTCATATAAGCATACTAAGATTTGATTAACAGATCGAGGAAATTGGAAGAACAAAAGGGCGAATAAATGGCTGGTAGCGAAGGACTACTTTTAAAGTGCTCCACGTCCTCCTACAGAAAGCAAAATCCTATCAGGTTTACACTAAGGTAAAGTACTCGATTTCTACGCATCGACTACTCTTATCAAGTATCTGCTTCGGGGGATTCACAGTAGAAAATGCACCAAAAACAACTGGGATTTGCTTTACATTCTTTAGCAGTCGTTGTACTCGACTAAATGCTACATCATCCGAGACCTCTTCCTTTGAGTATCTTGACAGATTAGTTGTTCTTTGGTACTGAAATCCAAGCGATTCCTGAGCCTGCAACGGCTGAATTCTTCGCTTCATCCAATCAAACATGACTGCTTCCCCAGTCAATATATTTTGCCTCAGAATGGCAATTCGCTCGAGAAGTTGTGAAATCTGACTCTCGTCAACTGGTTTTTTATTCCATTCAGGCCACTGAATAGGAGCGCCTGGAGTAATTGATGGAAAGCTTCCTAGTCGGTTCTCGATAAAGAACTACTTAGGCTTCCACTCGATTACTTTATTGCTAAGTTTATAAGAAATATACTCTCTATCTTTCCATTGCCTAAGTTGGAGACCCGCACCTCCTACTACATCTAAAACAAAGGAGTCGGGCTGTGGCTTCAAATGGAAAAGGTAGCAGAAGAGTTCAAAATGGGGCTCGATGCCCAGAAAAGCTTCGCATAAATGCACGAAGATGGAAATATGAACAAAGGAATTTGGGGTTAGATGATGCAACTGGATCCTGTAGTAGCGCAGGAGTCCAGAAAAGAAAGAAGAGCAAGGAAACCCCAATCCTCGTTCAAAGTATGAGGTGAAAGCAACAACTTCCCCCGTATTTTCATACGGATGATCCGAACCCAAGGCAGGACGCCATTGGATAACAGATTTGAGAACTAAAAGACCTTGCGACACTAGAGATTTCAAGTCAGATTGAGAACACTTACTTGTGTTCCACTCCTCATTGCGGGTTGGCTCCGCAGCCACACCTATCTCCTTTTTCGCTTTCTTGGGAGCCATCCAGAAATCTACGGATCGCTTCACGCGCATACACTGGCGGAAACCCTAGGGCGAAAGCGGGAGCAGAAGGAGCAAGAAATTTGGATCTGAAAGCTCAAGAGCGAAAAGACAGATCTAAAGCAGTAAAAACAGGTGGCGGCCGGTGGGGTAAAACCTAAGTTACCGCTTCATTTTATAATGGCAGTGGCAACACGGTAAAAACACCCAATAGGCTAAAAGTCCGTTGTAAATCGCGGAAAAAACGGGATTTTAAAGAGACTTTTCTTTTTCTGAGATTACATTCTGGAAAAAGAAAACACTCACAACTACTCGACACACTTTTCCTTAAATTGGGATTACATTCCAAAACAAGGATAAGTACTCGACACAGTACAACTACTCGATATTACAATTCGAGTACTTTTTACATAACTTTACAAACGACTCGGGTCTGCATGCACACTTCTTGGCTTCCTGAGAAGCCTGCTGCAGCCAGATCTGCCCGAGGCCGTGACAAAGTACAAACTTGTTATTCCCATCAAGGGAATAATGATACTCGTATTCTGGGAGAAAAGTTCCAAGGGTATGGAGGCAGATTACAGTAATCACCTCGCAAGTCCTTTTGTAGAATCTTCTGGATAAAGTTCTTGGGCACCCAGAAATAGGGAACCCCAAGGATGTGACACAACAAGACTCAACCCAGCGACCCTAAATCTGCCTCATTGGAAGATGCAAGGACATGATGTCCAGCACGGATCCGATGAGAGCATTGGGGATACAGGAGGAGTCAGCAGAGCATTCTCTTGTCACTCACAAGTTCTCTTCTAGCATCTTTTGCTGGGAAGAACTACACAAATTTCAGGAGGGCGAGAGCAAGAACACCAAGGAAAGGCCATGGCTGTTACACTTTGGTGCTTCTGCTAAGGGCCTCTCCCCTACCTTTTACAGTAACAAGGGGGCTTACTGAGAACCCGTGAATCAATAGTGCACGTTTTACAGACGCATTCATGGCAGCATTCACGGACGCAGTCAAAGATGCAATAATGCAAATTCTCCAAACAGTAACGTCCCACGTGAGCACTGAATAAAGAGTCGTACATCCCGGGTTTTATTCCTGAAGTTATTTCGGGTGCAATCAGTGTGGCGGATCCAATTGTATCATTTTTCTGGGATTTTACCCGAAAAAGAGGTCTTTTCGGATTTCGGATCTGATAAATCCTACAAATAATCTGAAGGATAAAATCTGATGCCACGACTTAAATCCTTAATTCCAAATCTACGCTCGGGGGCTACTCGCAGCAAAAGCGATTTTGATTTAAGGCTCGGTGGCTGCCGGATATAGGCATCAAAGATTTATTTTTCAATTTTTTTGGAAAATAGACTGAAGTGACCCTCAGCATGATTCTGCGATTCAACCTAAGGCTCGGGGGCTACTCCATATGGAGCGCGAGTACTTCGCGCACCATATATGATCAAGATTTCGGGGCTTGAGCACCTCACAGCCTCAGAGCAACCACAAGTACTTGAAGGACTACTCGACGTATCTGAAGGAAGGACCAGAAGCAACCAGAAAGATGTTCTGACTACTTGAAGTACTCGAAGATGCCCAGCCAAGTACTCGACGCCGGCAGGACTCAGCTACGAAGAGCTCGGGGGCTTGTCAGACCCGGGACAGCAGGACTGTTTATATACATAGAATATTCTAGAGTAAGGGATAGCTCATGGATGTACCTTACCTCTTTTGTAACTATTCGAATAGGCATAGAACTAGCTACAGTACAAAGGAAACTACCCGATTATATTGTAGTAGGATTCCAACTGTACTGGACTAGGACTTTCCATGTAACCCTGTCCCCCCAGATATATAAGGGCGGGTAGGGACTCCCTCCAAACAATCATCAACACCTAAGGCAATACAAACCACACAGGACGTAGGGTATTACGCAAACTCGCGGCCCGAACCTGTCTAAATCTTTGTGTTGCTTGTACCATCGAGTTCTAGAGCAGTCGATCCCTACCTACAAACCATACTGTCAAGGGTATCTCTGAGCAGGCTTGGCGGTAAACACCGACAAGCGAGCCGTAGCGGCCCCCACCAGGTGCGGCCTCAGGGCGGGTTGCCGCCGGTCCCCTCGGGCGCAGCCGCCGATAGGCCACCGCAGCTCCTAATGAACACGGTCCCTCACGGACGCGGCCGGCGGCGCGGAGCCGCGGGCTACCGGCCGCAGCTGGAAGCGGTCGCGGGGGGGGGAGGTGATAGAGAGACCGCAGGGCCATGTGCGGCGGCAGCAGGGAAGAGGAGCTCGGCGGCAGGGCCATGGGCGGTGCCGGCAAGACGTGCTCGACATGACAGAGGAGCTCGGCCACGGGGCCTGTTACGGCGGCGGTTTAACCTCAACGGCGAAGGGCTTGGCGGACGACGGGGTTCCAACGGCGGAGCTCAGCAGTGGCATACAACTTCGTGCGGCGACGGGGCTCAGCGGTGGAGGGGTCTCCCTCGGCTGCGGATGGAGGGAGGAGAAGTCGATGGTGGAGGGAGGAGACGATGGGTGGGGAAGACGAAGACCTGTATGACCAACGATAGAAAATAGAGGAACGAACCCTTTTTTCCACATCAGTGGCATGGTGGGTAAGTAATCCTAAGTTCACCAGCTCCACTCTAGCTCCAAGTTTTGGTGGAGCACCTCCTAAGGAGCTCCACAAAAAAGGTGGAGTGGAGCCAGTTTTTTGTGGAGTGGAGTGGAGCTGGGCATTGTGTTTAGGTATTTTTTTCATGGAGTGGAGTCAAATTTGGTGGAGCAGAGCTCTCCCAAACACCATCTAGGGGCCCTTTACTGTTCTTTTTCTTCCTCACCTCCTCTTCTCTTCTTTTCTTGTCTACTTCTTATCTCTTCCTCCACTACGCTTCTTTCCTTCCGATGGCCCGTGTCCCCACTGGCTTGCCAGCCTCCCCTAGCGCCAGCGCCTGCTGGCGACCGAGCCGCCCACCAGCTGCCTGCATTACTGCCTCCCCACCGGTCCGCCAACCTCCCTCACTGTCCGTAGCTGCCGGCGACCGAGCCGCCCACCAACCGCCTGCATCGCTGCCGCCTCTACGCCTTCCAGACTCTGGCGTCCTACACCCACGCCACCGGCATAGGCCACAGGTTGTCCTGCCCCAGCCCGGTCGGCGGTGCCCTCGCCGCCCAGCCGCCATCCCACACTCTTCCTCTAAGATCGCCGGTCCCAGATCCACCCGGTAACCTTGAAACCCTAACCCCTAACCTCGCATGAGCTCCGGTGAGCGGCGGTGGAAAAGAGCCATGCGCGGTGTCTAAGGATTTGGGAGGAGTGCATGACGACAAGTAGACACCATGGAGTAATGGAAATGATGAGATGACTTGCCACACATGTAGTATTTACTCAATCAAACACTAACCTAAGAATATTATAAAAATTATGTCGAATATATACTAGTAACTATATCGGTTAATTAAGCACCTCTTACAATGAAACGGAACCGACGGTACGCCTTGTAATTTCTGAGGTAGAGAGAGTGTTGGCTATACTGTATTTGTTTGGGTCGGTGGATTCGAAGGGGTCAAATCAAATCAAACCCACGAGCCTAGTTGCCTTTCGACGCGAAAGGCCGGCCCAGCACCGTGGCAAAAAAGCTAGGCTACGAGTTGGACCGGACCGTGTCTCCCCTGACCGGCCCGTCACGTACCCATGCGTGCAGTCCGCGCACGGCACTGCCGCGCGCATGCTCTGTACCATCGATGCAGAGCAATTCAGCAGCAGCTCGCTTTAGCAGTCGTCGATGAGTGAAGCGACTACTCTTTGACTTGTCAAAGTCAGCGAGATCTCGTCCGCGAGCGAGAAGAATGAGCATTGACCAGCCTAGCTACTGTGGACGCAGAGAACGATTTCTTTCGTGAAGAATAGTATATACTCTCTCGGATCACAAAAAATAATACAAACTCATTGAAAATTTAAAAAGTTGACACGGTTTCAGACAAATTTTAACTAGCAATGTCCCTCTTCAATGCAATTTAATTAAGAACACATACTGATTATTCCCCTTTGGGATTATTTGGCTGGTGCTGGGTCACATGTATGGTCAGTACTGTGGTCGCTGGACCATCCGTGTGGTGTGGACGGCAGAAGCCGAAGATCGAGTATGGATGCATGCAGTGGTCTCGCCTGACCTTAACTAGCTTTCTATGAAGACTCGTTCAATCTTTTCAAAAGAAAAAAATGAAGACTCGTTCATACGTGAAACAACTCGAAATCAAGTAGAGTAGTACACCGGTACCAACAATTTGGACCAAGCAGGCATCATGATCACACTGTATACGTAGTAATTAACGTATATATACTACCCGTGCGTAGCTGTGTGCGTCTTGTACAATGCATGTATATACGTCGTACGGACATACACGCACCTGGTGACCGTAAACGGCCGCCGCGCCGAGCTACTCTACTACGCGTGCTGCCAATACTGCAATTCAATGGGGTACACGTTACTGCTGGTAGCTGCCAGCAGCTAGGCACAGCCGCACAGGCTAGCCACCCCTACTACTAGCTCTAGCAGCATGCTGCCTCTGCCTGCGTGCTGTGAGCTCGCTTTCAGACAGGCGGATCGGAGCAGCACGCGCTAGCTAGCTGCCCATGCCAATGCCAGCATCTATGCATGGCTAGCAGATGAGGAGGACCACCACATGGATGCTCCAGGAGAGATCAGATCGGAGAGCGAGGGAGACTGGGAGAGGGATCGCTCGCCGGAGCACTACCTACCGGTGGATCGGAGCTGCAGGAAAAACTATACGCCCGGGCGGCTCACTAGTGGATGGACTCGGCCGCTGCTGTTGCTTCTTTCTTGCTGGGTTGGGACGTTGGGTTGCGTTGGGTTGGTTGGTATGCATCGCCGTCGATCGTCTGAAATGAACCTGCAGGACGCGGCGAGGCACAGAGGCAATTCAACAGCGATAGATGCCCCAACCCGGCCGGGCCTCCTCCATCAACTGACACTTTGCGTTAATACATACTCCGTTCGTATACAGTGTACTCCATGCATGGCATCATATGCTGTCCATTGACACTTGCGTTTTTTTTTTTAAACGGAACCGGCAGGAGAGCATTGACACTTGCGTTGTCAACGAGAGAGATCTAGGCCTTGTTTAGATGTGAAAAGTTTTGGGCGTAAAGTATTGTAGTACCCACTTTCGTTTGTATTTGATCATTATTGTCCCGTCATGGATTAACTAGACTTAAAAGATTCGTCTCGCAAATTATAGTCAAATTGTGTATTAGTTATTTTATTTAGCTACATTTAATACTTTATGCTTGTGTTCAAAGATTCGATGTGACAGGAAATCTTGTAAAGTTTTGAAATTTTGAGTGCATCTAAACAAGGGCGCTAGAGAGATTCCGAACTCAGAATTCTGACGCTCATCTGCATCCTTTAATTTATCTGCAGGCATGATCGCATGGATGGCTGCACATCATTGGAGTAAGTTTTTACGAGGCTAGAGTGGTATCATATTGTATCAACGCGTGCTCGATCGTGTATAAAGTTGCTGATATACTACTAGTATATGTACTCCACTAGTATATGAGTTTATCTGATAATTTAAGGAGCGAGCGCGTGGGTGCGATGCAGAGCAAAGGAGTAGCTGCTAAACCTAAACCCTGGTAGCACGACTAGCACGCAAGGGACAAGTAGCTGGAACCTGGAGGCGGTCGCAGCCGGGCGCAGCCATGGCTTTTGCTAGCTTTCTTTCTCATGCGTGCATGCGGGTAAAGAGAAGCGCGCCGCGGCCGGCCGCTGCATTTCTATCTATGCAGATGCAGCCATGCATGCACACCATTGGGCAATGGCATGCACGCCCCTCCGATCCCTTCCTTGGCCTGCCGCTGGACCACGACCAGGCAGCAGGCAGGCACCCATGCATTCTCTCTCTCTCTCTCTCTCTAATCAATGGTTTTAGAGGGAGAGAAGTTAAGAGATCTTAATTATTTGTGTATTGCCTATAGGTAGCTGCTTCTTTCCAGCAGAAAGCAGGGCAGTTCTAACTGCCATAGAGACTTGCAGGTGACAAGCTTTAACCAACGCGATGCATGCATGGTGAGTACTCGTAGTAATGGAGTGCATCCAGGGCCGGGGAAAAATAAATAAACACGCAGATCCGAGAGGACATCACACATCAGCGGTGTAGGAGTAGCTGGCCTGCCTGTGATTGATGAGGACCACCCTGCATCCATGTACATAGAGGGGTCCTGGTCCTGGAGCTTGGTGAAGGTGGGCCGTGTTTGGTTGGCTCTCAAAAAAATTTCATGAAAACTTTTTGACTCTTTGAATACTAATTAGAGATATTAAATAAAGTCTAATTACAAAATAATCTCCACAACTATGATACTGTAGTAGTACTGTAGCCAATGAGATCTTTGGCCGTGCAATTTATGGGATGATTAGGCATGGTTACTGTAGCCAATCATGGTGGAACTTGGCTCATTAGATTCGTTTCGAAAAGTTACACTCATCCGTGAAAAAGTTTCGCAAATAAAATTCGTTTAGTACTCCATGCATGAATTCGTCTTTTTGTGAAAAAAATTTCACCCACCCATCCAAAAGCCACCGTGGTTACAAAGATGTGTGGACTTGTGGTGCCTCATTGGGAAGCAAGCAAGAAAGATGCAAGGACCGTAAAGGTTTTGCATATTTTACATGGGGGTGTTTAGTTACCAAAATTTTTTCTGTAGTACCCGTCATATCGAATCTTCGGACACATACATGAAGCATTAAATCACCGTGTTCGGTTGGAGGCTGGTGCATCCAGCCCTACAGTATCCCTCTCTCACATTTTTCCAGCACTAGCCTCCAACCACCAGCCATGTAATAGTATTTTTCTCTCCCACCACTCCAGCTCCAGCCTGCCGAACACGGTGAATACAGTTGAAATAATAACTAATTACACGGATTAACTAATTAGGACAAGATGAATCTTTTAAGTCTAATTAATTCATGATTAGATATTAATTACTAAATAATAACGAAATATACTTACAGTACCAAAACCCAAATTTTTTCGCCGCTAAACACTCCCATACAGGTCTAGTACCACTGCTCCATTTCCAGTTAGAGAATCCTTGCCAGTTTTGAACAGGTTGCCCTAACCTTGAGCTCGATGTGACCTGTCATTCATCTAGCTACGCGCACGTCATGTCACAGCTTGTATTGGTCAACTCATAACTGACCCACTGCTCCTAGAAACCAACATGGATCCACACCCCAGGTGTACCAAAGATTAGTAGCTAATTAATTTTCTTTATGTTTGGATTCACCAGTTAATTGGTAGGAAATTACTAGAAAATAGATATTTTTAGCTAAGGTTGGGTGAATCCACTAGCTAATTGGTACTCACTCCATCCTGAATTATTAGTTGTTTTTTCTTTTCTAGATTCATAAATTGGACTACGAATCTACATATGTATTATGTCTATATGCATAGTAAAATCTATAAATCTAGAAAAATCAAAACGATTAATAATTTGGGGATAGAGGGAGTAGTAAGTAGTTAATTTTAGTTAAGGTACAGTGGACCCAAACAGGACCCCCATTAGATAGATAACATACTCCATTCAAAATGGGTGTCATTTTAGCTTTTTAATTTTCTCTAAAAAGTACTTATCATTCTATAGCGTCTACAGTTCTACACACTTTCCCCCTCTTTTCTTTCTTTACCGTCAACGGTAAAGTAATTTCATCGATGTTTAATTATCTTTATTCAAAATTTATATACCCCTAGTCCACTAGTAAAAGGGTTGCAAAATTTGCCAACATATAAACGGCATACATTGCTTTCGTTAGAGTGAGTAGGGTAGAAGAAATCATTCATAGCTCATAAAATTTATAATTCATATCAGGCATCGAAGATGCTCGTAGAGGTAGGGTTTGCGTATGTACATTCATCATAGGGGTGAGTGCGTATGTTGTGAGTGTTATAAGACATATTTTTGTTGGGCATAGAGGTTTAAGTAAAGTGTATGCAAACTTGCAAACACAGAATGATGAAGGGAAATGTCTTTGATAACCATACTATTAATATCTTAGGAATAAGAGACAAGAGTTGTGTGTGTTTATTCATAGCTGATGAACCCTGACAACAAAAACTCATAAATGATGAAAACAGAGAGATAATAAGCTAACAACTCATTAACCCATGAGCAAGAAAAGAGAAAAAATAATCAAAGACATGTATAAACCCTACCAATTTTCAGTGAATCAAAGACAGTGGTACCTTCAAGATCCCACTTTTCCGTCCGTAAAAATAATCAAACTGCCGTGCTAGCTTCCTCTCTGACGGGTTAGCGAGTCATGCATGCTCAATATATTTTAAGGAGCTAGAGATACTAGTGTTCAAGCGAGGTCGCAGGCGTGTTGAGGAGGAAGGAGAGCTAGGTCAAAGATGAGAGCATTGGAAGCATAAACTAGTAGTATAGGCCTGCATGGCTGCATCTGATCCTATATATTGCTACGCATGCCTGCCAAGGTACGCATGCATGCGCGTCTCATGCACCGTTCAGCCTATACATGCAAACAAAAAGAAACAGTTTTTTAATATATAAAAGAGCACCGCATGGTCTTGAAAACATTTTTTGAATACTACTTGCTACTGCTGTTGCATTCTCAGTTCCAGGAGTAATTTGTTAAAATGCAATATTGAATAAAATAAGAAAGAATCATGAATCTTAAGTGTCATTATATAGAGTGGTTAGTCGAATAATTAATTGCCTCATCTT
The DNA here is from genome assembly GCF_016808335.1 of Panicum virgatum. Classification (NCBI taxonomy): domain Eukaryota; kingdom Viridiplantae; phylum Streptophyta; class Magnoliopsida; order Poales; family Poaceae; genus Panicum; species Panicum virgatum. The sequence goes on from NC_053147.1 coordinate 66,121,717, forward strand.
GGCTTCATGGTTCATCATCATACAGTACTTGCAGCTCCTAATCCTACAAAGTAGGCTAGTAGTTAATATAAATGGGATGGTGTTTTCTTTTTGAAAAAAGAAACAAGAATGGGATGGTGTTTCTCTACCGTTAGAGATGTGCGTAGGACATGAATGGGATCGAGTTTGTGCGTACTATTGTATAATCAAATGTCCGGCTTCGCCTCGTTCTGCTAAAAGGAGAAGTAAACAAGGAGGTCTCTCCCTAGGTCTCCCTAGGTGTATGTGCCATGCACAGGCACGCTAGCTCATTGCTCACTCTGATCCTGTGCAGATAGCAGGCCTCCATCCATCTGCATTGGCCTTGTTTAGTTCGCACGCTAGCATACTAGCGCGTCTCTTATAGGTGTTGTTTGGCTCCAGGACTTTTTTTCAAAAGTCCCTATCACATCAAAAAGAATCTTATTATTTTATAATATTAAATAAAATCTGTTTATAAATGTTTTTTGAACAGCTGAGTGCTTTTTCGCGAGACGAATCTAATGAGCCTAATTAATTCATAATCTGCTACAGTGATGCTACAGTGACCATTCGCTAATCATAGATTAAGATACCTCATTAGATTCGTCTCGCAGTTTAGCCCCAAGGTTGTGCAGTTAGTTTTATAATTAATATTTATTTAATACTTCTAAATACTAAAAAGTTCCAGAGACTTAAAAAAAGTCTCTGGAACCAAACAACCCCATAGTCTCCGCATGAAAGACCAAGGCCCTGTTCATTTCCGTCACAATTTTTTTCATTGGAATCTTACTAATTTGAAGTACTAAATAAAGTCTATTTACAAAACGTTTTACACAGATGGGTTGTAAATCGCGAGACGAATCTAATGATACTAATTAATTCATGATTAATTAATAATTAGCGGATGGTTACTTTAGCATCATTATTGCAAATCATGGATTAAGTAGGCTCATTAGATTCGTCTCGTGATTTACAGCCCATCTATGAAAAAAATTTGTAAATAGACTTCATTTAGTACTTTATGCATGTGTCGAAACATTCGATGTGACAGTTTTTTTTGTGTTTACGCGGTTTATGGGGTGAGAACTAAACAGGGCCCAAGTGAAGTCTATTTGCAAAACTTTTTCAGAGATGAGTGTAATTTTTCGCGACGAATCTAACGATTGTAATTAATCGATGATTTGCTATAGTGATGCTACATACAGTAACCATCCTCTAATCGCGCGGTCAAAGGCCTCATTAGATTCTTCAGGGTCACTAGCGCGGGGTTCTGAAGTTGATTTTTGAACTGGCTTTGTTTGACACCATAATTAACGGTCAAACTGTCACTATTCACTAGCACACTGCAAACCAAACGGGGCCATTGTGCCACACCCTAGCTCTAGCTACTCTGTCTCTGATGCAGACGTACTCTAGCTGCCTAGCCAAAACCCTACTACATGTCTAGCCTTGTATTATACTATATATAAATTCAAATAAAAATTAGAAAAATGAAAGAACTAACTAAGTTATTATTTAGATCACTTTGTATTTTGGTTTTTTGGATTTTTGGAAGAAAATTTTCAATATTTGAAGTATTAAATGTAGATTAATCACAAAACTAATTATAGATCTCGTCTGTAAACTACAAGACAAATCTAATGAGCCTAATTAATCCATCATTAGAGCATATTTACTGTAATATTACTGTAGCAATTTAGTGTCTAATCACGTCCTAATTAGTCTCATTAGATTAGTCTCGCGATTTACAGTCTATTTTTGTAATGCGATTTATTTTTCGACTACATTTAGTACACCATGCAAGCGATTTAAAAAATTTTGCATTTTGGGATCTAAACAGGGCTAAGGCCGTGTTTGGTTGCCTCCCGTAAATTTTTTGAAAAGACATCTTTATACATTTGAAGTACTAAATATATACTAATCACAAAAATAATTACAGAACTCGTCTGTAAATCGCGAGACGAATCTAATGAGCCTAATTAATCCGTCATTATAGGTTGTTTACTGTAGCATTACTGTAGCAATTTAGCATCTAATTACAGCCTAATTATGTTCGTTAGATTCGTCTCGCACTTTACAGACAGTAGTCTCGCCCTAATTACAGCCTAAAAAATTTAAGTCTCCATGCAGGTGCCGGAAAAAAAATTTTGGAATTTGGAATTTTGCAACCAAACACGGCCTAAGTAGAGATAGTATACCTTCACCACCTTGCTTGCCATGGACAGTACTATTGCCATTGTGCCATTGCTGCATATATCATTCTCTTCCTCTATAAATACAGGCCCTTGTCCATCGTCCACGGCTAAGGTCCTGAGGCAGGGCAGAGTTTAGCTCCATCTAGCCTGTTCTTCCATTATAGGAGTATTTGTTCTTTTTCTTCTTGGTCTTCCTGGTGTACTTGTCTAGTGTTCTTGGTGAACGACTGAAGTTTCTTCTTCTTGAATCCGCTGTCTTTCTTTTTATTAAAATCTCTTCAGGCACCTTCTCTCAGTTTCCTCATTTTTTAACTGCTTTGCTTTGGTATCTTTGGATCTTAGCATCTTTGAAGATTTTGGGGTTCTCATCAGTTCTCTTGGGGGAGAGGAAGAGAGTAGCGGGGTGTGATTTGGGATATATGCTTACCACAAATGCTCGTGTGAATGAGTGAAGCTGCCAGCATGATCTAGCTTTGGTTGGCATCATTGGCACACAAACACAGTCACCAGATCGGTTGGCCTGGTGGACCTGCAAATCATTGTTAGATCATGCATGACAGCCTCATTTCTTCACAATGTTCAGCATGTATGCACTTTATCTGCGAAATGGAGAAGGTTTTAGCTAGGGCAACTTCTTGATGTACGATCTTTTATTTTCTGCTACTTTATTGCTCCATATCTGCTATGGTTATGCTGCAGGTTTTGGAGGAATATCGATCCATCAATCCATGGTGGAGCCGCATGACAAGGAAAGAAGTTCATCTTTCTCCGCAGTATGTCATCCACAATTAAGTATCTATTTGTTAATATTAATAACAATAAGTTTCCATGTAGCACTTCTGCAATGAGATTGCCTTGGCTTCCTTTGGAGTATATCATATACTCATGTGAGTTCCAATCTTGCAATAATGTTTCAAGAATAATTTAGCATGCATTTATGCAATGAAATAGCCTAGCCTTTCTTGGATGAAGTATATTTATGTGAATTCCAAGCTTGTAATCATGTCGGCCAATCATATATTGGAGCCACTACTAATTTATCGATTGATGAAACAAGCAGTAGTAGTTTAGTGACCTTGATCTATCCTCCTACTTAACCTGGTATCTAGTTTCCTCTCTGCTAAATAGAAAATGCTCAGTTAAAAGTTCAACAGAATCACGTGACCACAGATATTTACCACTACACTAGTACTAAATTACTAATTTATCTGCAGATATGGTCTATTTGATATATCAGATATTTAAAAGACTATTCTTTATTTTAGTATTAAAAAGTATTTCCATTCATGTTTTAACATCACCAACTACTGCAGCAGGCCAGCATCAGCACTATTAGAAGAAACTATAATGATGGAATTATTGACGCATTTAAGCATAGAAACTATATATAGATACTACGAAATGTAGGGCCTCCAATTGTCCTTACACCCACATATATATCATACTTGTAGAACAGCTATGTGTCTAATTAAAGAGAGGATCTCGATCTTCATAAAAGGCTATGGATCCACTGCGTGGAGCCCAATCCAAGCCAAAGCTAGCTAGGCACCCAAGTAACGGTCTTGTCACTTTCTTGCTTCCAAAGCCGGGTCACTGCTGATGAAGAGAGGCTCATGTGCCACAGTTGCATGCAGTTCGTTATTAACTGTAGATCAGAGTGCAGATCGTTGGTAGCACATGCCATGACTCAGATCTTGGTATGTTGTGGATTCAGCTAGCGTTCGACATGCATTTTCTTTCTAGCACTGAATCTCCAAATGGCCGCTTCAGTCTACTTTTCATTGTCCACAGAAAGTAGGTGAATATAGTCAGCTATTTTTTAATCTTTGGCATAACAATTCAGATTATCCTCGTTAAAACGGCGGTAACTTTAGTACGTTTCACTAAAATAATGGTAGAATTAGAGTTTTTGGTTGTGAAATTTTTTAGTACCAATAATTTCTGCAAACACTCACTGGCAGTGGACCCCACTTGATTTTTTTCGTGTATAGTCTGTGTGACGGAACCGCCAAATTAAAACTCTAATTAAACGTAATGGCCGTCATTTGAACACATCCGGCGCATTAGCTTAACGGCTTAATTTGCCGATCCTTTCTCAACCCACGGCCCGATCGAAACAACACCAGTAGTCCCACGATATGGTGGGCGCAGATGGTACAAGCACGACTCATTACTTGAAATTACAAGAGTGATCACGACACGAAACATTTAGTTTTACAAACTAAGTTCAAATACATAATTAATTTACAAGATTAACACTTACATAGACATGACTGAAGTCGAATACAAGATTCTACAACTACTCTAGCTTACATCAGTTCTGATCCATCCCGACCGGTCGGACCGGTTCACCCAACCAGTCGAACCGGTCGGCACCACGCTGCCAACTCCACCGGTCAGACCGGTCTACGCAAAACAGAAAGGCTGCACACTCAGCCCACAAGTGTACAACTCAACAGCGCCCTAACCTAAGGGTCCCGCTCCTCGACCTGCCATCTCTCTGCATCCCGGCAGATGAACTTGACACAACAGGGGCAGAAGTCGACGTCCGGGTGTCCTGTAATAATAAATGTGGCAACAAACCCTGAGTATTCTAATACTCAGCAAGGCTTACCCGACCAGTGGGTATAACTTAGCCCACATATCTAGACATGCAAAGCTTTCTGGCTGGTGGTTAATTTGCATAAAAAGCCTCTAAAATAAGTCCTTATTTTTCCAATTTTAGCTCCAATTTAATATACAACAATCATTAACTAGTATTTTCGCCTGCTAAGCAAATCATGACAAACAGAGGATAATAATTTATGATAGTCATTTCAAACATCACTTAAATTCCATATAGCATTACTACGATGCGGTGCTGTGATCAAGGTGCTCATGTCCGAGAGCGACTGACGGTGAATCGATCCGGTTTAACCTTGCAAGGTATACCTAACCAACACGGCACGCGTATGCCCCGTCGGACCACACGCACCAACTCTTCCGCTCCCCGCCTCGAACTACAGAACCACCCCACCTTCATATAGTCAGCCGAGCTCAACGTGAGACCACAAAAAGTAAACATATGCATCCCGTTTCTCCGCGACTACTCGACTCACCCTACGGGGGTGGTGATGCAGTTCTGTACTTTCAACTACCTCCTACTCCCGGCATGCGGTTAGTACAATTCAAACTCGATCACAGGGCCAGACAACGAACGGTCCTTAACCGACACAGATGGGGCTAACCTCTCCCCGCCCGGTCTCCCACTTCCTTTTCTTTCTTATCTAATTCAACATTCCACAAATTTAAAATAACTAACTGCCCTCTATCTCGCGAGTGACCCGAAATCACTCGACTTCTACCGAGTTCTATTAAGCATAGCATTTCTATCGTCTTCTATATACTAGTATAACTCGAGGAAACCAAGGGATCATGCAACTAGGGTTCCAAACAAATCCTAAACCTAATGCACAAGTAATAGAAACATAAATATAGGTGTCATAATTTGAAATAAAAGGATGTGCACTGGGGCTTGCCTTGCGTCTGCTGCTCAACACTGGGGTGAGTTGGGCCTTGGGCCGACTCCCCGCGAACCTCCTCCTGCGGGGCTTGCCCCTGCGGCTCCTGTGGCTCCGCAACCACCTTGTATACGACCTCCTCTGCCGCGGCTGCTATACGTATGCATATGCATATGACATGAGAAATGTATGCAAGATTTCATAAAAATTACAAATAACCAATAGCCCAATTAAATTCTAACTATTTGCACTAACTAACCCTAATTGAACCCTGTCAGCTCTGCTAGCACCGGTCAGACCGGTCCCTAATACCGGTCAGATCGGTACTACTCAACGCAGCAAGCTACCGGTTAGACCGGTCCCTTCGACCGGTCAGACCGGTCCTACCCAGCCAGAAGCTAGAATCCCTAACGCGGCGAAAATCACCCACCAAAGCCAACACCCTTCTAGGCACTAGTCCCTGGGATCCAATAGGACGTAATTGACCGGAGGGGATCGCCCAAAACCATCTAGAACTAGAGATCGACCATGACAAGCAAAATACCTTGAATGAGCTCCAATCCGCGCGAATACCTTGAATCCCTTGCTCCCCAAGGATAGAATGGAGGGGAAGATGATCCCCCACACTGATTTGATCCGTTCTAGGCCTTGGAATCAAATGGAGGGGGAGGTTTTGGGTTCTAGGGTTTGGGGGAGAACATGGAAGGGGAGAGCTCGGGCATGAGCCGAGCTGGGTGAGGGCGTGTGTTCTGGTGAGGGAGTGAGAGAGAGAGAGAGATTTAAATGCTATGGGGCCCAACCCGACCAACTCGGGCTAGACCGGTCAGACCGGTCACCCATACCGGTTAGACCGGTCCGGGCTGAACTGCCCTAGGGCTGACAGAAACAAGTTTGGTGCTTCGTCGCGTGGTTTGAAACTAATGACCGGAGATTAATTTAACTAACTAGTGGATTAACACTTGAGTGTTACAATCCTACCCCCTAAAAGAAATCTCGTCCCGAGATTTAATAAATGCGCTAAATGGAAAGTTAGGACTTGATGAGTACCTTGATAGGTTTGTAATAGTTCCGGACATTTAGTCCGAACAAATTCCTCTGTCTGCCAAGTTGCTTCCCGTTCGGAGTGATTACTCCATTGCACTTTATAGAAGTTGCTAGTGTGATTTCGAGTGACTCGAGTCTTAAAATCGACAATTCTCGCCGGGTGCTCGGGATACACAAGATCGGGCTCCAATTGTAGCTCATCTATATCCACAATCTTGGTGGGAACACGAAGGCATTTTCTGAGCTACGAGACATGAAATATGTTATGCACCGCGGATAATTGTGCAGGAAATTCCAAACGGTATGCTACCGGCCCACACTGCTCAAGAATGGGAAAATGCCCAATATAGCGAGGTGCGAGCTTTCCTTTGACCCCGAACCACTGGACCCCCTTCATTGGAGATACCCGCAAATAAACCTGATCCCCCACTTGGAAGGAGATAGCTTGCCGCTTTTTGTCTGCATAACTCTTTTGGCGGGTTTGAGCCGTTTTCAAATTTTTCTGTATGAGCTGAACTTGCTCCTCAGCTTCCTGAACTATATCAGGCCCGAAGAAATTTCTCTCCCCAGCTTCCGACCAATTTAAGGGTGTTCTACACCTCCGTCCATCTAATGCCTCAAAAGGAGCCATTTTGATACTCTCCTGGTAGCTGTTGTTGTAAGAAAATTCTGCAAGTGGCAGACATTCATCCCACTTTTTACTGTAAGAGAGTACACAGGCTCGCAGCATATCCTCTAGAATTTGATTGATCCTCTCTGTCTGACCGTCCGTCTGAGGATGATAAGCTGAACTACAAATGAGCTGAGTACCGAGGGCTGAGTGTAACTGCTCCCAGAAGCGTGCAACAAACTGGGCACCACGGGCAGAAATAATAGTCTGGGGTACCCCATGCAAGCTAAGAATCCGACTGATATACAACTCTGCATAGTGATGTGCCCTATAGATGGTCTTCACCGGTAAGAAATGGGCTGACTTCGTGAGACGGTCCACAATCACCCAAATAGAGTCATACCCCTTTGAGGTCTTGGGAAGCCCAACAATAAAATCCATACTAATATCTTCCCACTTCCACGATGGTATACTCAGGGGCTGCAAGGGACCAGCTGGTCTCAAATGACTCGCCTTCACCCTTCTACAAATATCACACTCAGATACATATCTGGCAATTTCCCGCTTCATCCTTGTCCACCAAAATCGCTGTTTCAGATCTTGATACATTTTGTTGCTGCCCGGGTGAATAGAATACCGGGAAAGATGAGCCTCATCAAGGATTTGTTTCCGAAGCTCAAAATTTTTAGGCACTACTAACCGATCTTGAAACCAAAGAACCCCCTCACTATCTCGCTGGAAGCACTGCACCTGAGGATCATTCTCACTGAGCCGTTGCCTGATCTTATCCATGCCCGCATCATTTTTCTGAGCCTCCACAATTTGACCTCTGAGTGTAGGTGTGAGGGAAAGATTAGTAAGTGTGCCTTCAGATACAATAGCCAGATTTAATTTTTCCATTTCTTGGCACAAGGTTTCATGCACCACTGAGGCTGAGGTGCAACTGCAACTTGCCTTGCGACTCAGTGCATCCGCAACGACATTCGCCTTACCCGGGTGATAATGGATCTCCAAATCATAATCCTTTATCAACTCTAACCACCGCCTCCGGCGCAAATTGAGCTCACTCTGGGTAAAAATATACTCAAGACTCTTGTGATCCGAGTATATGTGAACAGGATTGCCCAGAAGATAATGGCGCCAGATCTTCAATGCATGTACTACTGCTGCCAGTTCCAGATCATGAGTGGCATAATTCTCCTCATGTCGTCTGAGGGCTCTGGAGGCATAAGCAATCACTCGCTAGTCCTGCATAAGGACGCAGCCTAGGCCCGTACCTGATGCATTACAACAAGTATTAATGGCCGAATAATATCCGGCGAAAACAAATAGGGATGAGAACGTAGTCGGGACCCGTACCTGATGCATCACAGTATCAAAAGGCCGGATAATATCTGGCTGAGCGAGGACAGGGGCAGACGTCAGAAGCTTTCTCAAAGTCTGGAAGGCCTGCTCGCATTTGTTGTCCCAACTAAATCTCACCCCTTTCTTGAGTAACTCCGTCATGGGCCTAGCAATTCTTGAGAACTCCGGTACAAACGGCGATAATAGCCTGCTAGCCCAAGGAAACTCCGGATCTCTGAAATAGACTCTGGAGTCTTCCAATTCAGGACATCCTGAATCTTGCTCAGATCAACAGAAATCCCCTTGTCTGAGATGATGTGGCCCAAGAACTGGACTTCCTTGAGCCAGAAATCACATTTACTGAATTTGGCGTACAACTTGTGCTCTCGCAGGCGCTGAAGCACAATGCGGAGATGCTCTGCATGTTCTTCTTCATTCTTGGAAAATATCAAGATGTCGTCAATGAAAATCACGACGAACTTATCTAGCTCGGGCATGAACACCGAGTTCATGAGATACATGAAATGAGCAGGGGCATTTATTAGCCCGAAAGCCATGACCAGATATTCAAAAAGTCCGTATCTGGTGGAGAAGGCCGTCTTGGGAATATCCTCAGCTCTAATCTTTATCTGATAATAACCCGAGCAGAGATCAATTTTTGAAAATACCTTGGCCCCGAATAGCTGATCAAACATGATATCAATCCGGGGAAGTGGATACTTATTCTTGATCGTGACGGCATTCAAAAGTCTATAATCCACACACAACCTGAGGCTTTCGTCTTTCTTTTTCACAAAGAGTGCAGGACAGCCCAAGGTGACGTGCTAGGACGAATATAACCCTTATCAAGCAGTTCTTGTAATTGTTTCTTTAACTCTGCTAATTCATTAGGTGGCATCCGGTATGGTCTCCTGGAGATTGGTGCCGTGCCCGGTTGCAGTTCAATAGCAAACTCCACAGCACGGTCAGGTGGCATGCCCGGCAAATCATCCGGAAAGACATCTGGGTATCCACATACCACTGGTATATCCTCTACCTTCTTTTCCTCGACCTGATTCACCGTATGAGTCAACGGCGCGGGACTCATAAGACACAGGGTCATAGGACCATGAATAGGAGAATTTACGTGCACCGCACGTGATGTGGTGTCGAGAATAATCCCATGAAATTTCATCCAATTCATACCAAGGATGATATTCACTTTCTAGGTTGGCAACATGATCAGATGGGTTGCAAAAATTTTCCCTTGAAGCCGTAGAGGCACTTGCTTGGTAGTCTGATTTGTTATCAATTGACCCCCGGGTGAATGAATATGATACGGCTTCGACATGGTTTCTACACCCAGCCCAAGTCTAGTAGCACACTCTTTACTAATAAAGGTGTGAGATGCACACGAGTCGAACAACACAGTAACGGGTTGATCATTTATGGAGAACATACCCGTCATTACTGGAGCTCCCTCAGGAATACCCTCGAGGGCGGTGTAGTGCACTTGCCCCGGCTTGAAGTGAGTCACTTGCTGCTTCTGGTTCTGCTGGCTCGATTGCTGGCCTTGCTTTGGTGGCATTGGGTAGTTACGGGCGAAGTGTCCCGATTGCCCACAGTTGTAACAAGGGAACAAATTGGGGCGCACCCCCGGCTGCTGCACCTAGACCTTCTGCTCACTCTGCTGAGGAGCAGGAGGCCTGACTGTCCCCTGTGGCTGAGTGTACTGAGGGGACCTGTATCCCCACTGCTGCTGTGGCTGGTACTGAAAGGGGGCTCGCTGTGGGCCCGACTGCACCAGACGGAACCTCTGAGGGGCACTGCTAGAAGATCCCGCTGCCGGCGTCTTTCTCTTCTTTTCTGCCTTGTGAGCTAGGTGGGCGTCCTCTTGAATGATAGCCCCATTGACTAGCTCACTGAAGGTATCAAACTTGATCATGGCCAGGCGATTCTGGAGTTTGCTGCTAAGCCCCTGCCTGAAGCACGCCTGCTTCTTCTCATCGGTGTCTACATGGTACCCAGCATACAGTGCCAGTGTGTTGAAAGCCTGGGGGTACTGTAGTACACTGTTGTTGCCCTGCTTCAAGGCCAAGAACTCAGTGAGCTTCCTTCTAATCACCCCCGCTGGAATATGGTGCGCTCTGAAAGCCTCCTTAAACTGAGTCCAAGTGAACCGGGTGTCCGCGGGGAACATTGCCACATGATTCTCCCACCATGTGCGCGCGGGACCCCTCAACTGCTGGGCTGCCAATCCTGCTTTATCCCCATCATTGTATGGGTGCAGGGTAAACTTGGACTCGATGGTCCGAAACCAACTGTCCACCTCTAGTGGTTCATCCGCCTTATGGAAGAACGGTGGCTGAGTGGCCAAAAACTCCGGATATCCTGGAGCAGGTGGCTGGTGGTGATGTTCATGCCGTGGCGCTCCGCCCTGCGCCACAAGCTCACGGAGGAGTGCCGTCTGCTCATCGCGTCCGGTGAGCATGGCCGCAATGGCCTGGGCCAACTCAGGAGGGTTTGGTGGCTCTCCCATTCTGTATTCAACCATGATTGGGTTAGTTACATTTTTCTGATTACTTAAGAAAAATCTAGACTGCAACTAACACCCTAATCATGGAAGAAATCACCGAAAATCAATTATTTGAACACAACTTAGGGGCCTCTGTCTGCGCTCAACCAGTCAGACCGGTGCAACCGACCGGTCAGACTGGTCTGCATAGCTCTGCATGGGCTTGACGTAGATCAACCGGTCAGACCGGTGGCCAAGACCGGTCAGACCGGTCCCCAGCAGAAATAAACTTCTAAGTCCTAACTGTGCACCAACCCCATAATTCAAAACATTTACTGCAATTTGGAAATCATGATGCCATGATGCATGATATAATACATGAACTCCTGTGCCAAACTTTCACATGCAACCAAAAAATTTAAATGCCATGATGCATGAGCGTCCTACGTTAACCCCTCGACCAAAACTGAAACCCTACTTATGACTCTAGCACTAAATATATATCAAGGGCTTACTTCGCATAATTCTCACCCATACTACTTAACTACTTCTCACCCTAAGTCAGAATTTCATTTTTTTAGTTTGTAATATTCAAAAATTAATCATGCTCGTACCATCCCTAGTGCGTTTCGGCTCTGATACCAGCTGTGACGGAACCGCCAAATTAAAACTCTAATTAAGCATAATGGCCGTCATTTGAACACATCGGACGCATTAGTTTAACAGCTTAATTTGGCGATCCTTTCTCAATCCACGGCCCGATCGAAACAACACTGGTAGTCCCACGCGATGGTGGGCGCAGATGGTACAACCACGACTCATTACTTGACAATACAACAGTGATCACGACACGAAACATTTAGTTTTACAAACCGAGTTCAAATACATAATTAATTTACAAGATTAACACTTACATAGATATGACTGAAGTCGAATACAAGATTCTACAACTACTCTAGCTTACATCAGTTCTGATCCACCCCGACCGGTCGGACCGGTTCACCCAACCGGTCGAACCGGTCGGCACCATGCTGCCAACTCCACCGGTCAGACTGGTCAGACCGGTGTACGCAAAACAAAAGGGCTGCACACTCAGCCCACAAGTGTACAACTCAACAGCGCCCTAACCTAAGGGTCCCGCTCCTCGACATGCCACCCCTCTGCATCCCGGCGGATGAACTTGACACAACAGGGGCAGAAGTCGACATCCGGGTGTCCTGTAATAATAAATGTAGCAACAAACCCTGAGTATTCTAATACTCAGCAAGGCTTACCCGACCAGTGGGTATAACTTAGCCCACATATCTAGACATGCAAGGCTTTCTGACTGGTGGTTAATTTGCATAAAAAGCCTCTAAAATAAGTCCTTATTTTCCACTTTTAGCTCCAATTTAATATACAACAATCATTAACTAGTATTTGCGCCTGCTAAGCAAATCATGACAAACAGGGGACAATAATTTATGATAGTTATTTCCAAACATCACTTAAATTCCATATAGCATTACTACGATGCGGTGCAGCGATCAAGGTGCTCATGTCCGAGAGCGACTAACGGCAAATCGATCCGGTTTAACCTTGCAAGGTATACCTAACCAACACGGCACGCGTATGCCCCGTCGGACCACACGCACCAACTCTTCCCCTCCCCGCCTCGAACTACAGAACCACCCCACCTTCATATAGTCAGCCGAGCTCAACGTGAGACCACCAAAAGTAAACATATGCATTCCATTTCTACGCGACTACTCGACTCGCCCTACGGGGTGGTGATGCAGTTCTGTACTTTCAAAGCAAGGCAGTACTAGGCTTACCAGTTTCGACTACCTCCTACTCCCGGCATGCGGTTAGTACAATTCAAACTCGATCACAGAGCCAAACAACAAACGGTCCTTAACCGACACAGACGGGGCTAACCTCTCCCCGCCCGGTCTCCAACTTCCTTTTCTTTCTTATCTAATTCAACATTCCACAAATTTAAAATAACTAACTGCCCTCTATCTCGCGAGTGACCCGAAATCACTCGACTTCTACCGAGTTCTATTAAGCATAGCATTTCTATCTTCTTCTATATACTAGTATAACTCGAGGAAACCAAGGGATCATGCAACTAGGGTTCCAAACAAATCCTAAACCTAATGCACAAGTAATAGAAACATAAATATAGGTGTCATAATTTGAAATAAAAGGATGTGCACTGGGGCTTGCCTTGCGTCTGCTGCTCAACACTGGGGTGAGTTGGGCCTTGGGCCGACTCCCCGCGAACCTCCTCCTGCGGGGCTTGCCCCTGCGGCTCCTGTGGCTCCGCAACCACCTCGTATACGACCTCCTCTGACGCGACTGCTATACATTTGCATATGCATATGACATGAGAAATGTATGTAAGATTTCATAAAAATTGCAAATAACCAATAGCCCAATTAAATTCTAACTATTAGCACTAACTAACCCTAATTGAACCCTGTCAGCTCTGCTAGCACCGGTCAGACTGGTCCCTAATACCGGTCAGACCGGTACTACTCAACGCAGCAAGCTACCGGTCAGACCGGTCCCTTAGACCGGTCAGACCGGTCCTACCCAGCCAGAAGCTAGAATCCCTAACGCGGCGAAAATCGCCCACCAAAGCCAACACCCTTCTAGGCACTAGTCCCTGGGATCCATTAGGACGTAATTGACCAGAGGGAATCGCCCAAAACCATCTAGAACTAGAGATCGACCATGACAAGCAAAATACCTTGAATGAGCTCCAATCCGCGCGAATACCTTGAATCCCTTGCTCCCCAAGGATGGAATGGAGGGGAAGATGATCCCCCACACTGATTTGATCCGTTCTAGGCCTTGGAATCAAATGGAGGGGGAGGTTTTGGGTTCTAGGGTTTGGGGGAGAACATGAGAGGGGAGAGCTCGGGCATGAGCCGAGCTGGGTGAGGGCGTGTGTTCTGGTGAGGGAGTGAGAGAGAGATTTAAATGTTATGGGGCCCAACCCGACCAACTCGGGCTAGACCGGTCAGACTGGTCACCCATACCGGTCAGATCGGTCCGGGCTGAACTGCGCCAGGGCTGACAGAAACAAGTTTGGTGCTTCATCGCGTGGTTTGAAACTAATGACCGGAGATTAATTTAACTAACTAGTGGATTAAGTCTGAGCCATCAGCTCCACGGCTCCACTCCACACCCTATCTCTCCCAGGCTTATCCTTGCAACAAACATCATACGAAAAAGCACAGGAAAATTATCCAAATTATAAAGAGGGAGCAATTCCCACCTCTCACAGCTCGGACTTCTATATATCCCAGCCCCCCCCCCCCCCCCCCCCCCCCTCTCTGTCTCCCAATTATTCCCCCCCTCTCTCTCATGTCCGATTCTTGTTCCTGCTCTTCCTCCTCCACCAGAGGGTAGCGGTGCTCCACAAGTTGGTGAAGCTGCCAGCATGATCTGATGGTATGATATGCTTTTACCTCGATCTCCTCCTGATCGCCGAGGACGAATTCAGGATAGGGGAAAGAGGAATAATAAGCGTCAGGTCATGCTGTAGTTTCATCTGCTGGTGGGTGCACAACGAAAACCCTAGCCGAGAATTGCATCCATGCATCAAACCATCGGTGGGTGTCTTCAGGTCAGTTCTTGCAGAATTCGTGCTGCAACTACGGGATCAGATATGGTGACATACAGATCAGATGTAGGTGTATGGAGAGCAGATCAGCTCAAGTTTATTCCTCAATTCGAAGCTGGTTTATTTTCTGAATGTTCTGCTAATTTCTTGTTTTGCGCTTTTCGTTCTCTCTTTTCCGTTCAGTTCTGCAGAGAGCGTACTTAGAATTTTTGGGTTTTCATTATAAATCTGTTCTAATTATTTAATTTGCATCTTCCATATAATATTCCTTTAATTTTATTTCTACAACTAGTTTACTCTCTCTCTCCGATCCCCTCTCTCTCTCTCTAGTCTCTAAGAACGAACAGAGATAAACTGATCCTGTACTACTAGACCCTGAATCCTAGTGGTGTTAGCATGAAATTATTCCAATTAATTGGAATCTTGATATCTTTGGCTGAATTGAATCGATAACTTGAACTGTGCCTTAGTTTGCACACATGAGATTTGATCTTTGTATGTAATAGAATGTCATGCATGCTCCGATCCCTCATGTATAGTACATATATGTATACGGGTTTGTGTTTCTTTATATTTCTTTCTTAGCCTTCTAGGTGATCAAATTAGTCATCTGCAAATGGGCAATTGCCATAATCAGAAATAAGGAAATAATAACCAGGAATGTGTCTAATTAAGCTTTGTGTGTATTTCTAGTAGCAGAAGCCATGCCGAGGTTCCTGTATTTGTAACCTAGTCTACAACATATGAACTACAATGATTGTGCTTCTATTTGAGTTCAGTAGATCACATGAATGCATAGGAATCGGCTGCCTGCTGTGAGACTATGGGATATACTGTTTATTTCTAGCAGAGTGTGGCTATGAATATGATTCACTGTGATCCTGCTCACAATCATGTAGATGGAATGATGTATCATATAGCAAGGCAAGTATGTATTATGATTACTCATTGTTGACTAAGGACAGAATAATAACTGTGGGCAAATTAGGGCGAGGTAAGGCATCTGATTAGACAGCTGAGAATCTTCAGCGATGAAGCTTGCTTCCAAGATATGCCTGGATGAGTACAGCTGAATGATTGACTCTTTGCTTCAAGGGTGAAACTGCTGTCCATCTTTTCATGAACCCCTTGCATGATTGCACACACTTTTCTCCTCTTTTGGGCTTTGTACTATGGGGTCGATATTCAGTACTCTATCCATCCATCCACAACTCAAATCAAATCAAATGAAATGGCCTCTTGAGTTTTTTCCTCTCGCTCTCTCTGTACTTCTTGACCTTTCCTCGCAAAGACATCTCTCTCTCTCTGAAATTAGATGGAGTTTTTGTTGGCATCTCTAATCACCACCGTCTCGTCGATCTGACGCTTGGCTGGGCATGATCAAAGGGTGTGTTTAGATTTTTTTGGCGTAAATTTTTTGAAGAGAATTTTACTATTTCGGAGCACTAAATAAAGTCTATTTATAAAATTTTTTACACGGATGGATTGTAAATCGCGAGACGAATCTAATGAGCCTAATTAATCTCGCGATTTACAGCTCATCTATGCAAAAAAATTTATAAATAGACTTCATTTAGTACTTCAAATTAGTAAGATTTCTTCGCAAAATTTTGCGTTTTTGCGTTTTTGTGTTTAGCCCTACTACTGCACCTGTCGCACCTCATGATGGTCCCTTGGAAGATTCATGGGCCACACAGCACATCCACATGCGTGAATGCAAAGCTCCAAGCCCTCCTTTATGGCGATTTTGTTGGCCGGCCAGTTTGTTACAAGATGCCCGCAGCCTTGTCCTTTCCAATGCTCCTTTCTCTGCCCTTGCCTTATATGCGTGTGTGTTTTTCTGCAGCTTTCAGAGGTAGAGGACGCTCGAGGGAGGGTACCATCACGCATGCCCTCCTCTTCGTCTTCCCCATCACACCGTGCATGCAATTTCGGTAGGTTTTGGAGTCGTTCCTCCCATGAATGACTCCTGTCTCCTGGGACCTTGGTAGATGGTGGCGTGGAGTTGCATGTGGACCTTTTGGTTGCCGGCCGGCCGGCTTTGCTAGCTACCTTTTTTTTCTCTCATCCATATATGTGCCTTGGCTTCATCCAAAACCGGCCGCCGGCGTCCTTTTCTGAAACTTTCCCCCCATTGCGCACGAGTCAATGGGTTACATGTTCTTGTCATGCTAGGCATCATCGACTCATTTTATCATTGTCATTTGTCGTTGTACACGGATGATTTTTTAGATAGGGTATAAAACCAGCGTCTATATCTATAACTTTTACATGGATGATGCTGTGTCGGAAAGTAGAGTTCTGAAGAAGATATACACCACTCTCACTGTTGTCATACATGTCATTCTAGGAAGTGTACAGTTGATCAATCAAGTGCGGCGAACCTAACTAACGATGGTGATTTTCTTTTCGAGGAACCTTGATCGACGATTAGTTTGATAAGACTTGTTTGGTTGGTCATGTGGACACAATTTCATTGGATTTATCATAAAAATATGTTAGTTTGCTTCAAATCCTATATCTCTACTACTCTACTAGAAACAGCACCAAAAGCTGAAGTACTCTATCCGCTGATGTCAAGATGCAAGCGTGTGTACAATGTTTCGGGTTAAAAAAAAGCATACTAACATATTTAATTTTTTTCTTCTATTTATTATCTTCTTATGTTTATTTATCTTGCTATTTTCTGCTCATTCCTATTTCTTTCCTTAAATTTTTATTTTTCTTTCTTTTTTCTGATCCTCTATATCTATTTGTTTATTTACTCTCTCTCTCTCTCTCTTCTAGTTATGAACCTCATTTACATAACTTTTATTTGAATATATAATTTATCTTTTTTTATAATTCATATCAACTATATTTATTTTTTAGATAATTGATTGATAACAGATCTATACTTAGCTGTTACTATAGTATAAAACTATTTGTTCACATTTAAGAGCGAATCATAATGAATGTATACTAATTTATTTGTATTGTACACTAATAAGTTAGTGTCTAAAATAATTTACTTTTTTATATACTAACTTATTTAGCATGTGTATATATGCTAATAAGAATATTTTTTGCGATGTAGATGTATTTGTTCTTCATGTAAAATTATTTATCTATGTGTAAGTAATTCATTCTAATGCTAAATTATTTGTTCACTTAATAGATTAAGTTATTCTGTGATATTGACTAATATGTTCATGATATTCATTTTCTATTATTTATTCTATACAATCAAATGTTCATGAAGTCTAATATTTTATTTGGAGTACATTATTGTTTGTTTAATATTTTGTTCGTAGAAAATAATTATTTATTCGTGTTTTTAAGTATTTGTTCCTAGTAGCTGATCTTAATTGTTCTGTATAAAAAACATTTTTAAAAATGTCGTGCAAACATAGGCATGCATGATTTTTTTTGAAGATCTTATCATAAAAAAGATAATGGTGCAACCCACATTTAATTTCAATGCTTAGTTTAATTTTTCCTTTGTATTCCTATGAGTAATGTCATTATTTCTGTGTTCTTTTGCATGCACTGTATCTCTGACCGTTACACGACAAAAAAGCTAAAATCATTGGACCACGCCACGACAAAGCAATTCCGTAGTTAGGCTTACGGCGGCCGATCTAGAGTAAATTCCCTGTATGCCATTGTAAAATTAAGATAATCCCTTATGTGCCATTGAAAATTAGCTGATCCCTTCTATGCCATCGTTTTTAATTTTCCATCCCCTCAATGCCATTGCTGTTAACTCTCCCTAACAGATCCGTTAAAGCTTACGGCGAAAAGACCAAAATACCCCTCCGTCACCTTATCCCCCGATGCCAGCAGCTGCGCACGCAAGGGGAGGCCCGTCCAGCCGCGCATGGAGGGGCCTCGCCGTCAGCAGATCCGCCCTGTCGTGAGCTCCCTGTGGCGCGCGGGGGCCCTTGCAGCCGCGCGTGGAGGGGCGCGTGCACGAGAGGTGCCCACGCGTCCTTGGCTCGCGCCGACTGTGGCGGAGCTGTCCCGCGCCGGCCACGGCGCCGCCTCTCCGCCCGGCCTCGGCTCCGCCTCCGCCCCGTCTCGCCGCACACTCGTCCCCGGCGTGCGCACGGCCCGCACCGGCGGCGGCCGGCCTCTCGCGGACGGCACCGGCCCGCACCGGCGGCGGCCGGCCCCTCCTCTGCTCCCTTCGCGGGCAGGCGGGCGGCGTCCACGGCGAGCGCGCGCGGCCGGCGGCAACGAGCACGCGCAGGGGCGGCGAGCGCGCTCGGCCGGCGGCGCCGAGCACGCGCGGCCGGCGGCGCCCGGCGGAGAGCGAGTGCAAGGGCAGCGAGTGCGCGCGGCGCTCGGACGACGTCCTCGCCGCTCCCGGACATCGCGCGGCGCTCCTCGCCCCCCTCTCCGGCTCGCGGCCCGGCCTGCCTCGCCTCCCATGGCCAGCGTAGTGGCCTTCGCGGAGGCCTGCCCCGCCTGCGTGGCGCGGCACGACCTGCGCGGCGCGTCCGGCGCGGCGGCGGCCGGCCTGCGGCGGAGGGCGGGCGGCGCGTGGCCGCAGCGGCGAGGTGAAGATGTGGCGGCGGCTCCTCCCTCCCCCTCGCCGGATCCAACGCAGCTCGAGCTCGGCCACCGGCGCCCCTCCTCCCTACGTGGCGCGCTTCCTCCGCAGTGCTCCACCCTCTGCGGCGGCTCGGCTACTTCTTCGTGGCAGCGCCGGTGACGGCCATCTGCGGGGGCCTCCTCGACGGGCCCTGGGCGAGGCCGAGGTCCACGGTGACAGCGGCGTCGGCGGCGCGGTCCGTAGTGCCGAGGCAGAGCAGCAGCTGCCAGGGCCGCGCTCTGGAGGAAGGCAAGGGAGGGAGCACCACGGCGGCCGGCGGCGGTGGCCTCGACGCGGCCCAAGGCGACGACGGAGAGGACTAGCGGCGGCAGCCCACTCTCCTCCTCTGGTGGGTTGCGGCGGGGGTGGGTCGGCCGGCGCAGCGAGCTCTCGGGGCAGCGGCGGCGAGCAGCAACGGCCACGCCATCGGTGGGGCAGCGAGCTCATTGGTCACTTTGGATAAGGTGACGGAGGGGTATTTTGGTGTTTTCGCCATAAGCTTTAACGGATCTGTTAGGGAGAGTTAACAGCAATGGCATTGAGGGGATGAAAAATTAAAAACGATGGCATAGAAGGGATCAGCTAATTTTCAATGGCACATAAGGGATCATCTCAATTTTACAATGGCATACAGGGAATTTACTCGCCGATCTAATATATTGTCATTCAGGTGATGATTCCTGTAAACAGTGCCTCAAGCTGCGGTTTTTTTATTTTTATATTTTTTAATTTCATTTTTTACAAAAATATATTTTCGTTTTCGAAATTTACAGAAATATACCCCGGCCGACCCGCTGCCGGGCGGCCGGCACATGGTCGCCCCGCTGCCGGGCGGCAGGGGTATTTCTGCAAAAGTTTTCGCAGAAAAATTGCGCGCGTGCCCCTCGAGGACAGGCCGCCCGGCAGCCGGGCGGCCGGCTCCCACAAGTTATATATAAGGGTTGGCTGGTCCCCACCCCTCATTTGCATCACTAAAATTCCAGAAAAAAAGAAAAGAGAGGGAGGGAGGGATTTTTAAGCCGGCGACTGCAGGTAACCAAAATTCTTCTACGCTTTACAAACAGTTTGTGTTGTAATTATTTTTGTTGACACAGTAGATTAGCAATCAGTTTAATATTATTATTGTGTGGCCAGATATGTCGAGCAAGCTTCGTTTTCAAGTTCATTATGTTGACTACTATATTTCTCATGATGCGTATGGAGTAGATCTACAACTTTTGAACGCAAAGAGTGCGGAATAGATAAACCCTTATAGAGGAGTTTTGGTTCCATACGCAAATGGCTTCACGAGATATTCAATATGAATCCAAAGACTTATTTCCTAACCGTTCAGACTGTGACGAATTAGGCAACTGACGGAGATTTCTAGGAGTTGATGCTTATAACAAACACCGAAGAATGGCGGACCTACATGCAAGCAGCTCTTGACCGTGGGTGGCCTCTTGCAATGCTAATTTAGATTCACCAGAAGGCAGGTCATTTCGGTGAAGGGTCCACAAGTACATCATCTCATATGAACCAATCAATGGAACAAGAAAATGAACATCAGAACTAGCATGTCATAGAATCTGAGCCGCAAGGTATAGCTGATCAGGTAGGAGAAAAAGAAGATCAGAACGTGCATGTCATTCAACCTGAGCCGCAAGATTTAGCTGATGAGGGGGGCGGATACCTGAAATAGTGGAAGCTGTAGAGAATGAAGACCAGGAGGCTCGAATGATGGAAGAATGTGGGGACTCATCAGACGATGAGGACTACCCGTTGCTAGGTGAATGACGAGACAAGGGTTTTGGAAATCCAGTGATACAGGATATTAGGGGTAATGAGTATGAATACAGAGAGAATGAGGTTGTGCAGGGGGCAAAGTATTCTAGCATTGAAGCTGTGAAGGATGCTGTGAAGCTTTGGGCTATATCGTTGAGGAAGGAATTCAGAGTTATGAAGTCTAGCAGTAAAGAATTTGAGGTGAAGTGTGTCAATGGCGATTGTACATGGCGAGTATATGCCTACAAGGGCAAGTACAAGACACACTGAGAGTGTTCAATTGTTACACCACATACATGCAGATTGACTGCTGTTGCGCAAAATCACCATAACAACACATCCACTTTCATGGCCAAGAAGATGTATGAGGTGATTCTCGACAAAATTGATTATGAGCCAAAATTGATAATTGGGGACATAGACGACCGTTTTCAATACAAAATCAGCTATGCAAAGGCTTGGCGGGCAAAACAAAAAAGTATTTGAGATGAGGTTCGGCACATATGAGGCATCATATGATAAACTGCCTCACATGCTGTCAGCAATTATGCAGAGAAATCCTGGAAGCGCGACTGATACCTACATTGTACCGAGTTTATATGGGGGACCTGGGTTTCTGCTTCGTGCTTTCTTCTGTCTTGGTCCATGTGTGAGGGCATTTATGTATTGTCTTCATGTTCTGTGTATCGACGGCACATTCTTGATAGGAAGATATAAGGGGACAATACTGACAGCGATTGGAGTTGATTGCAACAAGCAGGTGGTTCCCATCGTCTTTGCTTTTGTTGAGAATGAGAACACAGAGAGCTGGTACTGGTTCTTTGAACGTGTGAAAATTCACGTTGTTGCTGCAAGGCCAGATGTTTGCCTCATCAGTGACAGGCATGCAGATCTTTTAGCAGCAATAAGACAACTACATGAAGGAAGTTGAGGACAACCTCCTCTATGGCCAGATGTTGTGCGTAGGTGGTGCATAAGGCATATGGGTGCAAACTTTTATAAGCGCTTTAAGAATAAGGAATTTATGAATTTATTCAAGAGGTTATGCACTCAGAATCAGCAGCGGAAGTTTGATGCTTTGTGGCAGGTGCTAGATAACATGTGCGCCGAGCTGCTAAAGGAACATACATCAACCTCCAGCCGGAGACGTTCCGGCGGCGGACCTTTCGCACAGTGGATTAAGAATGCACCTAAGAAAAAGTGGTCAATTCTATACGACACTGGTGGGCATCGATATGGGATCGAGACAACCAACCACTCAGAGTGTTACAATATGGTAATGCGTCATGTTCGTGAATTTCCTCTTGTTGGCATAGTTGAGTTCATCATGTACAAATGCACAAGATACTTCAGAGAGCGGTACCAGGCAGCTGCTGTCTTACTTAATGATCCAAGAGTGGTTTTTTGTAATAGGGTCACTAAATATATGAAAGAAAAGATTGAAAAGGCTCAATATCACAGAGTGGTCTACATGGGCACAAAGGATCAAAGGTTTGAGGTTTAATGCAAGGACAGAACAGGTCAGGGTGTCCGCAGACAAAGGGTCGTTCAGGATTGCTTGATAACGCCGGAAGGCAAGGTATTTTGCAGATACAAGAAGCCACAGCTTATTCACTTACAATGTTCCCATGTCATTGCGGCATGTTCAGAATCTGGGTTGGAACCTGGAGTTTTTGTTTCAGAATATTACAGAAAAGAAACCGTTGTGCACACTTGGGGCCATGAGATATATGGCATAAGCAGTCTGGGATCATTCACTACACCAAATATCTCTCCAATGTACATTCCCAATCCAGAGAGGGGTAGGTCGACAGCAGACACTTCGTATCCGTAATGGAATGGATGAGTCTGAGGCAGGAAAGAAGAAAAAACGATGTAACCTATGTGGAGCAGACGGTCACACTTACAAAAAGTGCCCTAAAATGCATGAAGATAATGCCGGTGCTGAGGTTGGACCTTCTGGGAATCCCACCGATGGATTGCCTCTGGATTTTGGAGCCCATCGCGTTTAGATTTTGTTATGTGTGGATATGTATT
Source organism: Panicum virgatum (assembly GCF_016808335.1). Taxonomy (NCBI): domain Eukaryota; kingdom Viridiplantae; phylum Streptophyta; class Magnoliopsida; order Poales; family Poaceae; genus Panicum; species Panicum virgatum. Next base: position 66,144,894 of record NC_053147.1, read on the forward strand.
TGAACCAGATGTATGGATATATATTCCCACCTGTATGTGATAATTACATTTCGTTATGTATGGATATGTATTTGAACCAGATGGTAGCATATAACATTACGAAGGTATTTGTGTAGTAAGATTTCTGAGTTGCAGTTCTAAATGTGTAGGTTGGTTGAATTAGATTGCTCACTGAATGTAGTGTACTGAAAATAGAAGGGTAGTTATGAACCATAAATTTCCGGTTTGCAATACAATTTTGTAAACAATGCTACGATTACAAAGCAGAGGCCTAAGGCGTTCGTACGACTAGTTACTTGAACAATGAAAAGCAGTGACATGTGCAACACGATAACTTCGTGTTGTGTGTAAACCTAACATGCCTTAGGAAATGTAAAATACCGGGATTACATGGTGGTGCTTTTATTGAGTGCACCGGGGATATTTTTCCTTCCTAATAGCTTCAGGTCCTGCTTCCTTAGCACGGCGGGCCCTCTCTCGCTTCCTCTCCCTGTCAGCTTCACGTTCCTCTGCCTTCTGACGTTCCACTTCTGCAATCCTCTTTTGAATCTCTTTCTGGTCTTTCTTGCGCTTCTCCTCATCTGTTCTTCATGCAGCATTCGTTGCCACCTTTGTGCAGCCCACCTTACTTGACGCTCAACGTGGTCCTTATCCTGCTGAGATTGCTCGTTGTCTAACCACTGCAAGAAATCACATAGAGGCGGTGTAGTCTTTCCCCAAATCATGTTAGAAGTTATTACCAGATCTGAAAGTGGCAAACTCTGATAGTGTTTTGTAATACCTTTGCTCGATCCTTATCGTAATGCTTGGGCGGGTCATACTCGTAATTCTCGCACATGAAGAATTTCATGTCAAAGTCGTCCCCCAAAACCCTTGATTTCATTAGTTTGCACAAGGATCCGCAAAAGCACATAGGCACCTGGACTCTTTGGGGGACTGTTGCCGTCACTTTACTCCTTGGAATGTAGGTGGATTCTGAGGACGCCATGTACTGTATCAACGCTTATATTAAACTGATGGCTAATCTACTGTGTCAACAAAAATAATTACAACATAAATTATTTTTAAAGCGTAGAAGAATTTTGGTTACCTGCAGTCGCCGGCTTGAAAATCCAGCAGGGCTTCGTCTCTCTCCCTCCCTCCCTCTCTTTCCTTTTTTTCTGGATTTTTAGTGAGGCAAATGAGGGGGTTGGGGGCAGCCAACCCCTTATATAGGGCCGGGGGAGGCGGTCGCCCCGCTACCGGTCCTCCAGGGGCTCCAGGTCCTGCCCGCCCGGCAGCGGGGCGGCCAGGTATATTCTTGTAAATTTTGAAAACGAAAATATATTTTTGTAAAAAACGAAAATAAAAAATAAAAAAATAAAAAACCGCCCTCAAGCTGACAGGGGCGGCGGTGCAGCAAAATTTTTGTTGTGCATTGTGCGGTGGCCGGCCTTGGCCCAATAGGATCAAACGGCCCATTAGGCGGTTGGACCCACTTTAGTAGGCTGGGTGCAGATAAATTAATATTTGGCCCACGGAGAAGCACTGAAGAAAAAAAATTCACGATTTTCCATCTCCAGGACTCATTTGCGCCTTCAACTTTGTGAAATGATCCGCCACCGTTCATAGCGCAAAGAATTCTTGCAATATTTTTTTCTACGTATATATTCAGAGAGCAGTAGACTGTAATTTTCCGGTTTCTAATGAGATTCGACAGATTTTCACCCAACAAAACATACGTAGTACTACTTCATAACAACCGACAATCACCGTGTTCGTCTGGTGCACCAGTCTCCAGCCCAACAGTATTTCTCTCTCACATTGCTCCAGGACTAACCTCCAGCTACCAGCCAGATAACATTGTTTTTTCTCTTACACCACTCCAACTCTAGCCTCCAGCTCCAACCCGCCGAACGCAGTGAAAGTCTCTCGACAGCCTCCGCCACAGCCGCCAGGACCTCCCATCATCATCCCGTGGACTCCTCTCTTTTGTCCCTTCGGTGGCCTCGCCACTGCTATGTGGAGGATTGGGACTCATTTTTATGTAGATATATTTATTTTTCTTTAAACTTTGGTTCTCCTGCAATATCGACAAGGCTACCAGATATGAAGATTGTCTTCAGATCTTTGCAATTAGTGTGTCAATCAGATTATCAGAAGATCCAGTTGGCTATCTTTTGATGTGGTAACTTCAACCTCTTCTTTCGATTTTTCTGCGATAAGATCTGGTTTCTTCAACTCTTTGTTTTGGTGGTGAAGGATTACAAGGCTGTGTTGCTTGGGGTGTTCCCCCAGCCGATGTTTTTTCAGCGGTTGCTAGATTTCGTTATAATCAGCGAGTGGTTTTCGCGGTCTTTAAAGCCTTGTGCGGCAATGGCGTTTGCAGGTGTTCCTTTCCTTACAGTTTTTTCGTGTATTTTCAAATTCCGGTGGACGACGAACAATCGAATAAGAAGACAACCAGAGAAAATTTTCGATGTAATTTTATTTTTTTTATATCATCTTGTATCAAATTGTCCTTTTATTATAATAGTTTTTCTTGATATAAATCAGATACGAAACAACTTTCTGATGTCTTTCTAAAAAAACAACCGATAAAATGAGAGGCAAGATCATAGCATAGGAGCATCCGTGTTCCGTGCATGATGTGGATCGGCGTATCGGGCGTCAACCCTATATAACGCTCCCTCTCGGCTCACATGGGCCTAACCAGTAGGTTTTGCACTGTGGGCCGTGGTACTTTGTGTTGGCCCGTTGGGCCTCTGCCTAGGCTGTTGTTCAATGCAGTGTGTTGGTTGAATAAAATAATATGAACCCCTCAAAAAAAATATCATACCCCCTCCTCCTCCTCAATAAAACTGAAAAAAAACGTACTCAGTGCCGTAGACTTCCCGCACTGTGCGGGGTCTGGAGAATGGTTGACTAAAAAAATCATGCATGTTTCAGTCCCTCAATCATGCTTATCTTTGCTCTGCAATAGGAACTACTGCACTGAACATTCAGCTACTGCGATCAGAGTTCGTCAACAAGTGAGACCAACACCCAGCAAAGCATAGGAGCGAAGCACTTGGGATCTCCCCTCTTCTCACCAATCCACAAGCATGAGCTGAGAGTGAGACCCCCCCCCCCCCCCCCCAGCTAGCTACATGTCCTCCCTCTGTGCAGCAGTGCGGTGACGGGCCGTCAGGCGGCGCGCTTCCTGCCGCCGGCGATGCTGAGGAGGCGCGCGACGCCCTTGGTCCACATCTCGTACTCCCGCTGGCCGCCGCACTCGAACTCGATCACCCGGTGCTCCGCCGTCCGCAGGCCGAAGTAGCGCCGCTGCTCGCCGCCGTCCAGCAGGTGCCGCCCCGGCCACGCCGCCACGTCCCGGCACACGTCCACCACCACGCCTACACGGCAGCACGCTCCAATGTCAGTGCCGCCGGTGCTGAGAGAGACACCTTGCTGCCTGCACGGGACACTTACTCTTCTTCTTCTTCGTGATGGTCCCTCCGACGTGCCGGCTCTTCATCTTCAGCATCACCTGCGCAAAAGGCAAACTTTCAAGGATTCGAACTTTTTTTTTTCACAAATCCATCTGCATTTAAATTTCTCTCAAATAGAATCAGTGCAATTTGAGATATGAGTTGCTGCTCGTACCACGCCCATCCGGTTGATGTACACGGAGACAACCTTCCAATGCAACGATCCTGCACACGATTCAGCATCCTTCCTCTGTCAGCTCGCGGCACGACAGCTGATGATCAGATCGGTCAAATCAAAAGTTGAGTACCTTTGCGGGTGCGCTTGAGGAGCTCGGTGCCGCGGGCCAGCAGCTCCTGCGTGCAGATGCCCAGGAAGTTGTTCTCCTCCGCCAGCGCGAGCTCGTCGCTGAAGCAGCTGCTGCTCTCCAGCTCCCTCTGCTGCTGCTGATGCTGGTGGTGGTGCTTCAGCTGGCGGTTGTCCTTGTGGCCGTGCTGGTGGTACCCTCCGCCTCCGGCCACCGCGCCCTTCTCCACGGGGATCACCGCCGCCACGTTCCACACCTCCTTCAGCGCCCTCGCCTTGAGCGTCGCCGCGCCGCGCAACGCTGTACGAGTTTCAAAGAGAACGCAACGCGATCACTCCAGCCGCCGGCCAATCCGGACGAACAGAAGGGCTGCAGGAAGTCCGGTAGACATTGACATCAGCAGGCGAACCTGTGGCGGCGGCGGCCGTGACGGTGACGACGTCGCCGGGGTTCCTGACGCTGACGGCGGACCCGACGGCGGCGGCGAGGTGCTCGCGCTCGGCGCCCATGGCCTCCGCGGCCTCGACGCACTGCGCGGCCACGAGCGTCGCGGCCGACGCCACCGCCATGTCGGTGCGCGCGCCGCGGTCGTCCTTGCCGGACCCCGACGAGGCCGCGGCGGTGGCTGCCGCCAAGGCGGCGACGGCCGCGGCCACCGCCGCCACGGACACGGCGGCGTGCACCTGCGCGTTGTGCGCGCGCGTCTCCTCCTTCTTCTTATCCCGCCGGTCCTTGAGCCACCGGCCCACCGTCTTGCTGCCGCCGCGGGCGTACGGCTGCGGCTTCGGCGTGCTCGCCAGTCTGCAGAACTGCGTCATTTTTTTTCAGAAACCCAATTGTTCAGTTAAGCATTCAGTTACTGTTCAGTTCATCAAAGATAGCATTTTTGTGCAGAAAATTGCTTCTGTTTGTCCTAAAATTTAAAAAGAAAGTTTGATCTGATCGGGGCACCCAAACTGAAATGCCATTCGGCAAACAGTTAATAAGCTACAGAAGTTCATCAGATTATGACCTGACAGGATTCTGCAACAGTAAATGACTATTGCAAAGTGTGGCATCCTTTCAGTGACCCCTGCGAATCATTGGGTGTGTTCTAGTTGGTGAAATTTTTTTGATTCGGCTACTGTAGCGCTTTCGTTTGTATTTAGCAATTAGTGTCCAATTATGGATTAATTAGGCTCAAAAGATTCATCTCATCATTTACAGCTAAACTGTGTAATTAGTTATTTTCTTTGATTATATTTAATGCTCTATGCATGTGTCCAAAAATTTAATGTGACGGGAAATCTTGAAATTTTTTTGGAAATGACCATTGTGTTTCCATGACGTTAATCTAGGCTCCTAGGGCACACTGATGGAATCGCGAGGCGTGCCTGTCGAACGCATGCACCAGACCAACGTTCTGCCACGAGCAACCAATCAAAAAAAAAACACATGGCACAATCATGAGGGGGAGCGAGACTGAGAGACAGACACAGCAACAGCATTTTTAAAGGACAGGATTATCCTCAGGAGCAGACATTACTCACAGTAGTACAGTACGAAAGACTGCATCATTAGTTTAGGACTGTAAAAGCTGGGGAAGTAACTCTTGATTAGGGGTAAGAAAGGCAGGAAACACGTGGCAGGTGCAAGCAAAAAGGTTGCAATTAAGACTGACTCCAACAAGGAGAGGCATTTTGTAGAGTCAAATCCACGATTGCCTAGCATACATAGTGTTTTGCGTTTTCTTCGAATCGCGATGTCTCCAACAGCGCAAGCGCATTTCCCCGTCGCTCCGCCCCCGACGCCGGGCCCTTCCGCCGCCTGCCGCCCACCTCGGCAGCTCGCCGCCGTGCGCCCCTCTGCGGGGAACCGTGCTGCGCGCCCCTCCGCGTAGGCCTCCGCCACGAAGCTCGACGCCGAGCGTGCCGCGCCCGCTAGCCTTCCGGATCCCGCCACCCCACCGGAGGAGCTTCGCGGGCGGAGTTGGAGTGCGCGGTGCTGGGCGAGGAGGTCAGGGACGTGCTCCTGCGGGAGGGCGCCCGCCGGCGCGAGCGGCACGACCGGCTGCAGCAGTGGGCTCTGTGCACGGGAGACACGAGCAGGCGCGGCCGGCGGCGGAGCACGCGCGGGAGGTCGGCCTCCGGGACGCCCGCCTCTTCCGTCAGGAACCGGAGCGCGACCCCGATGGTCTCCGCGGGCACGGACAGCAGCTCCGGGCACATCCCCGCCGCGCCCCAGAGGTCCGCGGGAGGCACGCCAGCCGCGAGCAGCACCGCTGCGGCGTCAGCGGACACGGGCGGCGACGGCAGCACGGGCTCCCGGCCGGTAGCGGCGACGGCGACGGCGGCGCGGCGGGCGCAGACGGGAGCCCCGGGACGGCAAGGCTGGTGGGCCTGGTCCGCAGCGCGATGGCGGCGGGAGGCCGGCGTGGCGCAGCAAGAGCTCCTCCACGACCGGCTGCAGCAGTGGGCTCTGCGCACGGAAGAGGAGGGAGGAGGAGGATGGGAGGAGCGCCGGCGAGGGAGTGGGTGGCGCCGGCCAGGGAGGAAGGAGGGCCGCTGCCATTCCGCCCCGCTGCGCGCGCGCCGCCGCGGCTCCGGCCCGCCGCGTGGAGCTCGCCTGCCCCTGCTCCTCCACCTCCTCCACTGCTGCCAAGCTCCCCAGCCTCCACCGACGCCGCGCTCCCGGCCGCCTCCTCCCGGAAGCCGCGCAGGGCGAGGAGCACAGGGGGAGGGCGAGGAGGCCTCCTCCTCCTCTGGTCCGCCGCCGCATCCTCCTCTTCCAGCTGGATGCATTCGAGGAGAGAGGGGATGTATTTTTGCATCCCCTCTCTCCTCTAAACGCAAAATGCATCGCCTGATGCTTTGTTTGTCGGAGGACGGATCTGGCATGCACAGTGGCGAGCGCGAGGCAAAATTACTTTTGCCTCGCATTGTTGGGGTCAGTCTAACTGCATAGGCCTGCAAGCCTCTTGTTCTTTTCAAGCTGCCCGGAGCTAGTGGGGCACTGGGCATGCTGCAGTGTGCAGTGTTTGCTTGCTGGAGGAGGAGACCAGCAGGCCAGAAGAGCTGCCGCTTGCAGCCTTTGCAGTTGCATCAGAGCTGGAGTGGCAGCTGGAGCTGGAATCAAAGCTTCTTCAGCACCAAGCAAGCGACCATCACATCGTGCCCCAGGCCCCACCGCCATGGCCGGAGCTTGTGGTACAAGGGCATGGCACGGATCAGGGGCAACCGGGCAAACACCAAGGTCCAAGGGAGGAGGGGGAGGGAATGGGATGGGAGCGTTGCAGGTCACTGTAGTGAGATCACCCACAGCCTGGCTCTCTTTAGTTTGAAACTAGAAACATAGGCGCTGCATTGCCGCGCCGACCCAAGCTATCTCATAAACAGTTAGCCAGCTTGTCATCAACATTGACAATGTGTTGGTTAAATTACATTTCATTTTGTGGTTATAATTTAAGTAGATAGAAGCATTACATTTATAGCAGCAAACTGCAATTGAGAAATCCAATGATATATGAATGTTGTGTTTGCTACGAGCTCTTTCTCTGAAATTCGGTTCATAGCACTATGTCATCTGCTACGAAGAGAAGAAAAACAAGAGCAACACAATGCTTATCTTCTTTTAAGAACAATTTTCAAACGAGCTGTTGAAATGTCTTTTAAGAACAATTATCGAACAAGCAGTTGAAAATTATTTACGTTGTTGAATGGGGCTCTAAAGCATAGCTCTAAATACCATTCCTTCTTCTCTAAAATTTTTTTAGCCTAAGTCCTGGAACGCGTGTTGGGGAGCTGGCCGCTGGGAGCTGCGATGTGGGCATGTGGCCTCGGTCCTGGAACGTGACACTGAACGTCAAAAGAATTTGGTCGATTATCTTTCAGGTGGTACGTGTAGCTGTTTTGAAATTTCGCTGTTGTTTCTGAAGCTTTATTCTCTATTAGCCATATATTACTAGCTGGACTATTTTGGTTATTGCTTTTAGCCCTGCCATCTTTTTCGGTAAACTCTGTTCCAGCTATTGAACGGAACGGATGCACCATTGAAATGCCTGTTCCGTAGCCAGAAGTGGTGTGCGGTGTGCGCAGAGCAGCAATGAGCGTTTACAGCAGCCAGCGAAAGAGGAAAATGCAGGTGCGGAAAGCACATCCTGACCTCAGCACGCAAAGGAAACAGGTGGGGCGCCATGGACTCAATGACGATTCCATATATCGGCGGCCAAAGTAAACAGCACAAGCTGCAGAGAGAGCGCACTCTCCTTTGCTCGTCTAATCTGAAGCTGCGCTCACTCCCAGTTCCACATCCGCATGGGATCCTAACACTGCGGCTCCACCTCCCAATTAGGGCTTGTTTGACAGGGCTCCGGCTCCTCTAAAAACAGTTTCGGCTCCTTTGGTGGAGCGGCTTCTCTAGTAGAACTGGAGCTGTTTTGAAAAACGTTTGGCAAAACAATTTCACCTGTTTGATTGAGGTTGCAAAATATCTAAATTACCCTTTTTCTTTTTTTTCCTTCTTTTTCTTTTTCTTTTTTTCTTCTCTTATTTTATTTTTCTTTTCCTTTTATTTTTTTTCTCCTCTCCTCTTATCCATTCGCCCCCATCCCTTTCTCTTCCAGACCCGCCGCCACCTCCTCCTTTCCATCGCCAGGCGCCCCCCGCCTCCTCCTCCAAGCGGCCATGGCCGCCGCCTCCTCCTCCTCCAAGCGGCCATGGCCGCCACCGCCGCCTCCTTTCTGTGCGCCCGCGCCTCCTCCTCCTCCAAGCGCGGCAGTTCGCGCCGCCGACTCCTCTCCGAGCGCCGGCGGCCCGCACCTCCCGTCCCTACGGCCGCCGCCGGCGGCCTCCTCGTCGCGGCCGATGCCAGCCACCTGCTCCCCGCAGCCTTCCCCGGCCGCTGCCGACCAACTCCCTCCTGGCGCCGCAGGGCGTGCCCCTGAGCCCGCCACCGGCCGATTAGTCCCTGCCGGCTGCGCCCTGGCGGGCCCCACCCGGGGGCAGGGCTGGCAAAGGGAGGCCGGAGCCGCGTGGAGCCACTATTTCGGGCTCCTCCTCGCGTGTGGAAGCCGCGAGTGGCTCCATGGCCGGCTCCTAACCTGGAGCTGGTGCCAAATGCACCGTTTGGCAGGGCTACTGCTGGAGCCGCTCTTGGAGCCCTGCCAAACAGGACCTTAGTCTTCACCGCCGTCGATTCCAACCCCAAGCTGGTCCACAAACCTGCCGTGCCCAAGGCCACCGAACAAATCCCCATCACGTCCCTACCGGAGGGGGGGGGGCTCGAGAGGAGGGGCCGCCGCCGCCAAGATCCAGGCGGCCTTCCGCGGGCATCAGGTTCGGCGGCACGTCGCGGCCGTGCGCGCAGATGACGCCGAGGCGACGTGGCTGGAGCAGCTGCTCCGGCGGCAGGGGACCGTGGATGCCGTCCACGGCGAGCGTTAGCAGGCCCAGTTCTCGGAGGTGTTCATAGCCGTGCTGCTGCGGCTTGACGCCGTGCCGGGGCACTACCCGACCGTGCGGGACGCGCCAGCCCGTCATCGGCCATGGTCGTGGCACCCGAGGTGCAGGCGTTTGGGGTATGGCGTGCTTCTGGAGCCGCTAGCAGAGTGAGGAGGGAGCGTGGAGGCGGATGGTGCGACTGGTCGAGGAAGGTGCGGGCGGTGGGGTTAGTCGAGAGGCGAGGACGGAGAATGCCCTGCTGTGGCTGGAGGAGACGGAGGTGCAGCGAGTATGAGGAGAGCTCATGAATTCTCGAGAGATAATTGCTGAAGGCTTTTTTTTGTTGTCCGATTGAAATCGAACGGTGATTCAAAAGAGGCGACGTGGACAAATGACGTGCCAATACCAGGGTCAGATTTCGTCTTTTAAAGATGGGCAGCTGAGAGTGACGCAGAGGATCATGTGGCTGTGTACGCAGTGACATGCTGCCGATCATATCTTTTGACCATGATCAAGGTTTCGACTTTCGGTACGAGACCAAAATTTGACTGATGGTAAGCGATGGTCAATGACAAAAGTGCAGACACCATGCATGGCTGGCTGGCTGAATCTGAACAAAAGGGACTCTATCCTACGCCACGCTGCAGACTCATTTCATAACCCTAATGCTTGTTTCAAATCAGCTTAAACGGCATGAATCATGGTAGGCCGTGCCCAAAAACTAGCAATGGTAGTAGAAAGGTAACGCACGCCTGTGAAACCGCAAAAAGGACATGGAAATGAGCAATCATTGCTGTGATAGGCGGCTGATAGGCACACACACACACGGTACTCGAACTCGAGCAAGAAACACCTGTAGCAGTGTCAAATAGAGAAATTCAGCAAAAGGGGAAGGGAGAGACATGAGCAAGAACGGGGAAAACTTTTTTTTTTCGTTCACAAGTTACAAGCACAAGACTACAAGACCTCCCTCCCATTTAGGGATGAGGAAATGCAATGCCAGAGGTGAGAGCAGGAAAAAGGCGTTCATATTCATCCCCATGCATGTCTATGTCTTGTCTGAGAATTGCCCAATGAGGGCGCGTTTAGTTCCCAAAAATTTTCACCTCGAAATTTGTGCCACTCTCTTTGGACACGTGTATGGAGTACTAAATGTAGTTAAACAACAAAATTAATTGCACAGTTTGGATGTACACGGCGAGATGAATCTTTTAAGTCTAATTAGTGCATGATTAGCCATAAGTGCTACAGTAACCCGCTTATGTTAATGATGCGGTCAAAGGCCTCAAAAGATTCGTCTCGTAGTTTCCGGGTGAGTTCTGAAATTAGTTTTTTAATTAGTGTCTGAAAAGTCCTCCCGACATCTGATCAAACTGTTGATTTGACAACAAAAATTTTTGGTTTGGGAACTAAACGCGCCCTGATTTTGGCATGCAGCCACTTTGCCCAAATCTGTAGATTCAGACTTCAGAGAGACATGGAATGGAAGTAAAGTGGCATTTCATCGGATGGAGAGAAAGGCGAGTGTTCGAGCTCTTTTTCAATCTTTTGATTCTTTTCTGTCTCTGTAGAAAATTTTGTGATAGAAAAAGCTGAAAGCCTGAAAGGCCAAGGTCGGTGTTTCTGTTCCAGCTAGTCCCATAGAACTAACCTGAATATGCTAAGAACATACCAATGTACCAATACTAAGGGGCTCTTGTTGTATCTACAGCTTTGCTGAACCTGTCTTTGACCAAGTTTGCTGTATACAGGAAAAAAAGAAACAAACAATCAAGCACTCTGTTTACAAAGGCAAGCAGAGCATCGAACAGAGAGGGAACATCAACCAAATTACCAGCTCATACAGGCTGCAGAGCTCACATAAATGGCTGAGAAAACCAAGAGACAGATGCAGGCATGCAGTATATCTGCGCCAGCCTAGCTGCCCCAGGCTTGCAGAGATATCAAACAAACATGCAGTGCCAAACAATCAGCGGAAGCAGCAATCAAGCAGGTGAAGTGCTACTACCTACTACTAATACCATGGGTCTTCTGTGAAAACCTTAATTGCAGAATTGGAATGCCCTAAGTAGAATGCCATTCAGGTCTTGGAATTCATTGGATCATCAACGAGACAACTAAGAATGGTACTAGTGGTAATAAAGTGCAGGAGAGGAGAGGACGTGAGACCTTGGTGTCGTCGATCTCCGGCGAGACGGGCGGGCTGTCGGAGAGCGAGCCGCCGCCGTTGAGAGGCCCGCTGCTGTGGGAGAGCCGGCCGGAGGTCAGCGGCGACACTTCCTGCTGCAAGCCCAGCGAAAGAAGAAACCAATCAGCCTCAAATTCAGTACCCCAATCGACGGAAACAAGCGTGCAACAGGAGTAGAACAGCAAACATTTGTTAGTTTTCCCCAGTTTCTGTTTTGGGTTTGCTCGTGGAGCTGGAGTGAAGAAGAAAAAAAAGAACTCAGCTTTGTCTTGTTCTTGTTGTCCTCACTTTTACTCCCCAGGAGTACAACCAGGGAAGTCAGATATCAGATAGTTGCATTAAAGAAAGCTAGTACTAGTACTAATAATCGGCAGGAAGAACCGAGCCAAATCAAACCTTTAGTTCTCACTCCATAAACCTTGTAAACACAAAAAAAATCGTCACATCGAATATTTCAACACATGTATGGAGTACTAAATGAAGTCTATTTACAAAACTTTCTATATAGATGGGCTGTAAATCGTGAGACGAATCTAATGAGCCTACTTAATCCATGATTTGCAACAGTGATGCTACAGTAATCATCCACTAATTATTGATTAATCATGGATTAATTATCATTAGATTCGTCTCGCGATTTACAACCCATATGTGCAAAAAAAATTTATAAATAGACTTCATTTATTACTTCAAATTAATAAAATTCCAACGAATTTTTTTTTGCGCCGGAACTAAACAGAGCCTTAGAACGACATGGCTTAAATACTCAATCGCACGCACGAGTTTGGCAAAAAGCATTCAAGAAGAACACTGCGTAGGATTTCCTCTTTCTAAAAAAAGAAAGACTGGATTTTCTTTTTGTCTGTTCCATGAGGAAGAGCGAGCGGCCGGGGGAAGGCACGCACCGATTGCGCCATGATCCGGTCCATGATGAGCTGCGAGGTGGCCGCGGACGCGAAGGAGAAGGAGCTGCCCGAGGCGGGCCCTCCGCCGGCGCCGGCGCAGTCGAGCTCCCCCGCGACGTCCTCGGCGATGGCGGCGCCCGCCCCGGCGGCCACTGCCAGCGCCGGGCCCGGCGCAGGCGCGGCGGCGAGCGCGCGGGAGACGTCGGCCGCGGACGCGCTCCAGGACCGGGACAGGAACTCCAGCGGGTCACGCGGCGGCTCCGGCGGCCGGAGCGGGAGGTCCCCGCCGCCGCCGGCTCGCCTGGCGCCGCCCGCGTCGGCCATCGGAGCTGGAGGTGGCGGTTGCTGTGCGCGGTGCGCGCGGTCGTGTCGTGCGTGGGGCGCGCGCGCGCGCGGAAAGGTGGTGGCGAGCGGAGCGGAGTGTGGTGTGGAGGCCGCGGTGCGGTGGTTGCTTTTGGGAAGTGGGCGGTTTTATAGAGGGAGAGGGAGAGTGACGCTGTGAAGGCTGCATTAAAAAGTTTGTTTACATTGAAAAGTTTGTGTGTGAATTTTCACAACTTTTTTCTTTTTATTATCTGGTGAAAACTTTGAATCATGTAGTGAAATGGATTTTCGACTAAGTTTGTTTGTAGTACATTGTATATTTCAAAATGGCAGGGGAGTAGTATGTTTTGCTCGTTTGTTTACATGGTACTGTTTACATTGAAAATGATTTAGCACGGAGGAAAATATAGTACAAGGTCATCAAGATTCATAACGTGAAATTGATATTACTTGATTCGTCATAACAGCGACAACTGTCATAGTTTATGTAGTTTGTACTAAAATAATTTACTGTTTCTTGAGATGTTATTAATCAAAGTTAAAATGATTTGACTTGGATAAATAAATCTAGAAGTGATATTTTAGTACTCCTACAATGCCACTACCACAGTGGTCAGTTACGTTGTCTGTTTAGACCCTGTTTATTTAAAGGGCTTTTTTTAGCTCCTGTCACATCGAAAAGAATCTTACTATTTAGAGATTTAAAATAAAACACATCGAAAAGAATCTTACTATTTAGGGGTATAAAATAAATTTTTTATTAATTTTTTTGGACAGATGAGTGCTAATTCGCGAGACGAATCTAACGAGCCTAATTAATTCAAAATTTGCTACGTTGATGCTATAGTAACCATTCATTAATCATAGATTAATATACCTCATTATATTCGTCTCGCAGTTTAGCCCTAGAGTTCTGCAGTTAATTTTGTAATTAGACTTTATTTGATACTTATAAATGCTAAGATTCTCTTTGATATGACATAGTCTAAAATTTAGCTCTAGCTCTTCCCTTTCCGGCTGGGCCTGGGCCGCTTTACTTTACTCCTGCCTGTCCTCACTTCACTCCAGCCAGTGAGCCAGATGACGAGAGAGAATCTTTCGGCCTTGTTGCATGCAACTGCTTCACGGTCACGCCTGGACGGTGCCTCTAGTTGCAACTGCAACGGTGACACTGTTCTTCAGTTCTTGGCCGCACAAACATAAACGGCACAGATGACGCAAATAAAGCGTGGTTGTTGAGCTGCACTGGGAGGCTGGAGCTCAGATGCGACCATGATGATGTTTTGCGTTGTTTAGGACCGGTTTTGGAAGTTTGTTGGGACTTAAAGGTGCCGGAAAGGAAGCCCTAGTTTGGTTGGACTTGGTTACAAGCTAAGCACCAACTACCACCTGATCATTCTTACTGCTATGATCCTATTATGCTTACTTATGCAAACCTGCGTGCAAACCTCGTATAAAATAGGAAAGTCCGGTTTACATCCTGGTACTATCGCAAAAATCTATTTTTTCAACCTTCAAATATAAAGGAAGAAGAAGAAGAACTGGATCGATGGAGCTCTCAAGTCCGGTTTACATCCTGGAAAGTCCAGTTTACATCCTGTTTGTCGTGTCCCTTCTCCGTCATCCGAATCCGAGTGACCATTGACAGCCGTCTTGTTAGTTGATCCTGAACTGGATCGATGGAGCTCTCAAGTCTCGAGCAAGAAGAAGAAGAACCTCGACACTGTTCAGCTTATTCAGCCAATCAGACCGCAAAGCCTGACGGAGGCCCTCAAGCAACTAACCGCACCCACCGGCCACCAACCAATTTTGACAGTTTCTTTTGATCATTTTATTATGGGAAAGATTCTGTTTAAACCCTCCAACTATCATAAAAATTTAATTTTTCAATTGTTAACTACGAAATCAGATAACATAGACCATCCAACTATCGAAATCAGGCAAATTTGACCCTTTAGATGGTTTTTAAGGTAGTTCTCCATTTTGTGAAAATTAAAAATATTTAAATTTAAACTAAATAATTCATACGTATTCATTTTAAATAAAAACAAAATGGATATCAAAAGATTTCTAAAATGTATCCTATCAATTGGCACTATATGTGTCAATTATTCAGATCCAATGTTTTTCTTAATATTAATAGTTTTGGTTCCTTATAGTTATGCCTATTATATTTAAATAACTTAGATTTAAATAAAGCAATAATAGATATAGAAATCCTTTTAAATTCGGTTCTTAGATTATCTAGACTAAAAATTAAGACTTCTTATCACCTTTATATGCGCGGTGGCCGGCCGGCCGGTGCCATTAACTCCTCCTCCCCCAAGGATTCGATCCGTGATACTCGTGCATGCGAGCACGACCGTGCATGATTGGGATGGATAGATGATCCATCATCAAGCATCTGTGTGATTATTGGAGGACACTAGACTAGTACAGAATCTTACTATTACTAATTGGAGGTTCCTTTGGAGTCTTCATGTAAAGGCACATAGAATTCTAGGTGGATACTCTGAAAAAATAGATAAATCCTATAAATTCTCACAAAAATCAGAAACATCCAACCATCAATTCAACAACTCTAATTATAATAACCATCAGATATGTTATTTTTTCTAATAAATTATCCACATCTGCCATTATAAAAATAGACTAAAGTAACCCCCTAAACATATATCTAAATTACCCACATTTGTCATTATAAAAAATATAAAGTAACCCCTGATCTTTATGTAAATTACCCATCTATGCCATTATAAAAATAATACAAATATCCCCTAAATTTGCATATAAATTATCCAATTCTATCATTATTATTACAAGTTAAACTACTCATCTGAATCTAAATTATATAATTATAATAATATATTAAAGTGCACTAATATAAAAATCAAAAATTACTATTTCTATTATTATTAATATATTATTAATATTATTATTTATATAAAAGTAATACCCACGATATATCTCACCATATATTCATGTATGGTGGAAGAGATAAGATTATCAATTCACAAACAAATAGTTTAACTAAACATATATTAAATACATATGGAGGTGCACAAAATAAAATCTATTGTAACTAAATAATAAAAATATACATTTTAGAGTATGTGTTATAATATTTAATAGATGAAAAGGGCGTGAGATAGCTAATTATAATTACTAATTTTATTTTTATATTAATTCTAATTTTATTAGAATTAACCAGCTGCTCGCCGGCTAAATTGTGGTCGCTCTCGCCCGCACACGTGCGTCGGCCGTGCTTTCTGCTTTGAATGTCGCCCGCCACGTGTGCGCTGGCTGCACGCACATACTCCCTCCATACTTGAAAAGCATGTCGTTTAGTACAGAATTGTGCATACCAAGGAGTGAGTAATTAGGGTCATGGGTGGGCATTCGGGTAACCCGAAAAATTCGGGTCGGGTATTTCGGGTTTTGAGAATTTCGGGTTTTGAAATCTGTAACCCGAAATTTGTCTGAAATAATGAAAACCCGACATTTCGGGTACCCGAAAATTCGGGTTCGGGTTCGGGTTACCCCGAACTACCCGAAATTTGTACGTCTCCATGGCGAGCGTCGGAGGCTAGGTGGTGATGACCGGCGGCAGCGGGGGCGGCGGCGGCGGCTCGGTCACGCCCCGCGGCTGGAGCAGTGCCTACGCCGAGAGCGTCTCCATGGCACAGGCGTGCGTCGAGAGGCGAGGAGACCGGCGGCCGGCGGGGGCGGGGGCGGCACCTACGTCGGCGCTGAGCCGCTGACTGCTCGGAGTGGGCGCGCGGCGGCGGCCGGGGTGGGGGCTGGGGGTGGACGCGGCGGCGGCGGCCGGGGTGGGGGCTGGGGTGCCGCGACGGCCGAGGTGGGGGCTGGGGTGGACGCGGCGGCGGCGGCCGGGGTGGGGGCTGGAGGCGGACGCGGCGGCGGCAGCCGGGGTGGGTGCTGGGGGTGGACGCGGCGGCGAGTCGGCGACGGCCGGGGTGGGGGCTGGGGATCGGCGCGGCGGCGGCGGCCGGGGTGTGGGCGGGGGTTGGGCGCTGCGGCGGTGGTCGGGGTGGTGGCAAGACGGTCGGCGCGGCAGCTGGGGTGCGGCTGGGCGCTGGGCGTGGAGTCCGTGGAGGCGTGGACGGACGACAGCGGCATGAGGGGTTGGAGTGGAGGCGCGAGGGACTGAGGGGATTGACAGGGTTAGGGTCAGTCCAAGTGGAAGGGTTTGGTGGGCTGGGCTCAAAATATGAGTGGGCCCGAATGAATAATAATTTTGGGCTGATCTTTTGTTCGGGTATTTCGGGTACCGTGGCCTAATACCCGAATTACCCGTAATAATTTCGGGTACCGTGGCTTGAAACCCGGATTAGGGTTCGGGTTTTTCGGGCTCGGGTTTTTCGGGTTCGGGCTCGGTTTTTTCGGGCTCGGGTTTCGGGTATCGGGTATTTTGCCCAGCCATAATTAGGGTGGAGTTTTCCTTCTTTACCCATTTTAAATAGGGTTCGGGTGCTACTCAAACAGCAATGTTTCATAGTGCAAGTGGCAAGCTCTCTGCGGGCCCAGGCTGAAGGTCTACCTTTCGAACCCCAGCGAGACGAATCTAATGAGCCTACTTAATCCATGATTTGCGACAGTGATGCTATAGTAACCATCTGCTAATTATTAATTAATCATGGATTAATTAGCATCATTAGATTCGTCTCGTGATTTACAATCCATCTGTGCAAAAAAATTATAAATAGACTTCATTTAGTAACTCGGATTGGTAAAATTCTTACGGCCTTAATTATTACCGGAAGCGGAACGGGTGGGAGCCGTACGCTCGAGGAGCGAGCGACGGCGATCAGGAATCCAGGATGGGACGGGCGCGCAAGCTAGCTCGCCAGGTGCGCGAGTGGCCGGATGTGGGTTCCATCCCTGGGATCGACACCCGCGTGTCTCACGGGGGTTTTTTCCCAGTAGCTGCCGGGACTTTTCCCGATTTAAGCTAAGGGTACACAGATGCGTGCGCATTTAGTGGTATTGCACGTTTCCCGTGTATTGAAAGTATGGTGCTTCTCTAGGACGAGCACAGTATGGTGCTTCTCAATCCCCCTCTAGTATGTGTAAGGACGTGCACGTGTGCGTGCTTCTCAATCCTCCTCTAGTGTGTAAGGACGTGCACGTGTGTGCGTGTAGTGTGAGTGTGGTGTATGTGGGTGTGTTGCTGCATCCTTATTGTACCCTCTAAAAAAAAAGCTCCATCCTGGTACAGTACGACCGGGTACCTACTCCCGTCACCGTCGGCGTTCTGACCGTCGTCTGCTTCTCCATCGATCCCGGGACTCTGTTAGGTTGTGTAGCATAAGCTACTGTAGCAAACTTTGATCAATAATTAGAAGTATTAAATAAAAATATTTTATAAAACTAACTCCATAATTCCTGCGTTACTTCGCGAGACGAATTTAATGAGGCCTTTGACGCACGATTAGAAGACGGTTACTGTAGCATCACTGTAGCAAATCATCGATTAATTACTGTCATTAGATTCGTCACGCAAGGTTACACTCATTTGTGAAAAAGTTTTGAAAATAAATTTTATTTAGTACTCCATACGTAAAAAAAATTATAGCGCGAGTAGCGCAAAAACAAAGGGCCGCTACCCCCAACCCCGCGGACAGTGAACCGGCCGGGGTGACGCCATCGCCTCTTGCTCGATCCACCCCCGCCTGATTCCGTGATGATTGCGGTAGCTGAGCTGGCTCATGAGCTACAGTCAGTCAGTATTCGAATTCGCTGACCGCTGTCCGGCCCGTCGCTCCTCTCGCGCGCGTGGTGTGGCATCCATTCCCAGTCATGGTGGCCCACGGACGACGAACCAGCAAGATGCTCCGTGGGCCGTTAATATGGGTTGGGCCGGTAGAATCAAATGCCGAATGTGGACAGCTATATATTTGACCCACGAGTAATTTACGATCCTCAAAGAATACGAGTATTTTCCCCTTCCCCTGCAGTTTGGGTGGTTGATTTGATCGGAAATATTAGGAATTACATGTGTGGGACTGGCAGTCAACCATCATATAAGGTGAATTTCTTTTATATTATTAGAATAATTGTTTCAGCTTCAAAAAATTATTCCGCGATCAAAAAGATATTCCGCACAAAAAAGAGTCCAAGTGTGATCTTATTTCGAAGATTTCGTCGCAAGTAATACAGTGGTGTAGTCGGATTTTGATTTCGATATACGATTTTCGAACATATAACTGTGTGGTACTTTGACTGCTAGTTACACATGTCATTCCTAGCAACTGCCAATTTGTTTGTGGCAGCACGGTAAAAGTTAAATGCTACTTTCCTCTAGCATACGGGAGTGGAACATTCCGGGCCTACTTGAATGTTAAAATATTGATATGTCAAAATGAAGGTATGCCAATTTTTTTAACCAAAATTTTAGCAAGTTTAGAATGGCATTTGATTAGATGGGCTACTTTTTTAACATTCAATGTTTAGTTCTTTCCCCCAAAAATATCACACCCAGTCACATCAAAAGGAATCTTACTATTTAAAAGTATTAAATAAAATCTTTTTACAATTTTTTTTTGCATAGATGAACTGTAAATTATTCCTCGTTCAAAAAGATACTGCGCACAAAAAAGAATCCAAGTGTGATCTTGTTTCGAAGATTTCGTTGCAAGTAACATAGTGGTGCAGTCGGATTTTGATTTGGATGTACGGTTTTAAAAAACATAACTCTGTGACACTTTGACTGCTAGTTAACTGCACAGCGACACCGACGTCACGTCTTCCCCAAATAAATCACTATAGACATAAACCAAGCTAGGTTGAAAAAGAAAGAACGGTTCTATTATTTTTAGGGTTGAATGAAGATCGAATGTTTTCTATTTTTCCAATCTGTTGAAAAACCAGGCTCTGTAATCGTTCATGGCAGCACGGTAAAAGTTAAATATTACTTTCCTCTGGCTTAGGGGAGTGGAACGTTCCGGGGCCTTGCTTGTTTGGTTTGTAGTGTGTTAGTGAATAGTGTCATTTTGACCGCTAATTATGATATCAAATAAAGCCAATTTACAAAACCAACTTCAGAACCCCGCGCTAGTGACTCTGAAGAATCTAATGAGGCCTTTGACTGTGCGATTAGAAGATTGTTACTGTAACATCACTGTAGCCAATTATCGGTTAATTATCGTCATTAGATTCGTCGCGAAAAGTTACACCTATCCCTGAAAATTTTTTGCAAATTGACTTCATTTACTATTTCATGCATACAAGATTCTCTTGTAGAATAGAATAGCGTGAACCGAACGAGGCCTAGGCCTACTTGAATGCTAAAATATTGTTATGTCAAAATGTATGCCAAAGTTTTTTAACCGCCCCGTTTGGTTGCGCTCAGTAAAGTTTTTGAAAAAACATCTTTCTATATTTTGAAGTACTAAACATAAACTAATCACAAAAATAATTACAGAACTCGTATGTAAATCGCGAGACGAATCTAATGAGCCTAATTAATCCGGCATTAAAGGTTATTTATTGTAGCATTACTGTAGCAATTTAGCATCTGATTACAGCCTAATTAGGTTCATTAGATTCGTCTCGCGATTTACAGGCAGCAGTCGCAATGCGTTTTTTATTTCGTCTAGATTTAAGTCTCCATGCAGGTGCCGGAAATTTTTTTGGAATTTTGATTTTTGCATCTAAACACGGGCCAAAAGTTTAGCAAGTTTTGAATAACATTTAATTACGTGAGCTATTTTGTGTCCTTCAACTAAATGAGCCGTAGATCCACGTAAAAGTAAATCCACGGGGAGTTTACCTTCGGCTCGGCAGCATCCATGCGAGATCCACACATCCACCATTCCCTCGCTCCCTGCTTTCCAGTTTGGGCCACGAGCTCATCGCTCCAACAATGCAATCCCTGTCCTCTCCGGGGTCAGCAGCCGTCAGCGGGGGAAGATCTCGTCCGTGGCCCTCTCGCACGGCGGCGACGGATCATCACTGCAGCCGCCTGTCGAGCCGCATCCGGCCATGTCGTCGTTTACTCCGGTGTGATGTCCGATCCAACCAACACTCTCCGTGCATGCTCGGCTGCTCGCTCCGGAGGACGTTGAGGACACATTCACTCGCAGCGCCGGCCCGGCCCGGCCGGGGGCGGAGACCGCGTGTACGTGCCTGCCGCCGGATACGGAGGAGCAAGAGCATCGCCGCTGTCAGATACTCCTGCGAGCGAGAAAGAAACATACATGCACGAACAAGAACAAATACCATGGATGCCGCTAGCTAGCATTTTCATTGCCCCCAATCTGAAGAATCATTATCGACGGGGTGAACACCAACGCCATGGCCCAGCCGCAAGGTCCCTGCTTGTCGTCTTCACTGGTCTCGACCGTGCTCGTGTTCCAAACGTCCAGCCTAGCGCATTAACCCCTGCTCTGCACTCTGCAGCAGCTCAGTGTGCTTGTGTACCTCTGCCGCTCTTGCATGTACTGACGAAACAGTTCGAGCAGATGGACAGGCTATTCAGTGAAATTCGGCAGGTTTTCTTCGGATCATGTGCCAACAAGTACTATACTTGCTAAATTTTGCCTGTTCTGTTTTTGTTTAAAAAAAATGCCCTGTTTAGTTGCTAAACTTGCATGTACTGACGAAACAGTTCGAGTAGATGGACAGGCTATTCAGTGAAATTCGGGCAGGTTTTCTTCGGATCATGTGCCAACAAGTACCATACTTGCTAAATTTTGCATGTTCTGTTTTTGTTTCAAAAAATTTTTGCCCTGTTTAGTTGGTGAAAAATTTCCTACAGTACCCGTCACATCAAATCTTCGAACACATACATGAAGTATTAAATGCAGTTAAAAAAACTAATTATATAGTCTAACTGATTAGCATGAGATGAATTTTTTAAACCTAAAGTCCATAATTGGATATTATTTGTCAAGTAACAACGAAATATGCTACAGTACAAAACCCAAACTTTTTCACCAACTAAACACACCCTGAGCAACCACAATGTATGGCATAAGGTAGTCCATAGGCTTAAAATATTTGCTATTAGGTAGCTGGAACATTATGAGAGTAGTCCATAAGGTAGTCCATAGCAAAAGGTATACATAAACTACCCATAAGAATTAAATATTATTACTTTTTCTTACTCCTCTCTGGGTGTGTTTAGATCCCCAAACTCCTCCAAACTTTCCAAACTTTCCATCACATCGAAACATTAAATATAGCAAGTGACCCATGCATGGAGTACTAAATGTATGTAAATAAAAAAACTAATTGCATAGTTTTGATGTACGTTGCGAGACGAATCTTTTGAGTCTAGTTAGGTCATGGTAGGATAATATTTACTACAAACAAACGAAAAATACTACAATGTGCTACAGTGTTTTTCCAGCACTACAGTGTTTTTTCATGGGAACTAACACACAGCCTCTCTCTTTCATGGTTTTGCAGCACAGGCTTGTAAAGAAAACTTTTTTTATCTCATATGGGGCCCACTTTATAGACTAGTTGTTGGCTGAAACATTGTGAGAATAGCAATAGTTATAGCCTACCGACACAAAAACTGCTCATATGGACTACTTGGTCCATATACATTGTGGTTGCGGGTTGGTTCTTGGTTGGAACTTGATGCTGAACTGCAATCCTGTGCAATGTACGACCCTGCACCATGTGTCTGCCTGCAGCCTGCCGTTCTGGAAGACCCTGTTATCCTCCAGCAGCCTCCAGTCAGCCAGCAGTATTTTCTTCTCACACCACTCCAGCAGCAGCCTTCAGCCACCAGCCAGCCAACAGTGTTTTTCTCTCACACCATTCCAGCAGCAGCCTCCAGCACCAGCACAGCGAACAGGACCGAAGCAGCAGCCTCCAGCACCAGCACAGCGAACAGGACCGAAGATGATAAGAGTACTGTCGCCACTGCTGTAGCTTGTGGGGGACCTTCCATGAACTGTAGTAGTGCCCCCCACATTGATCCTCAGTCCCTGCAAAAGATTTTTGTTTTTGTTTTTGTTGTTTGAGAATATCCAGTTCCTGCAACTGCAAAAGATGGTAGTACTCACAACACACTCACTCACCACATGCACAGCTCTGACCAGTGACCACCCCTAAACCCTACTAAACCCTCCATCGATCTGTACTCTGTAGTCTGTTCCTCATCACAACCATTAACCGCGGTTGATTACCCTGCCGTCCATCCTCATATGGAGACCATAAGTGGCGGTTAGCTCGGACACTAATCGGTCCGTTCTTCATTGTTCCTTTCATAAATGGTAATGAGTAGTAACCATTTCCGTGCAATTGAAGGCGGCACTCGGTAGTCATTTGTGGTGGAGGGTACAAGATTGAAGGGACTGTAAGTAGCTGCTCACATGGCCAGAACAGAGGAGGAAGAAAGATGTGTGAGGCAGTGGAACAATCTTCTACTAGCCTGCACTGATGAATACTTTGTGATGAGTGATCCATCACAGTAACATCATCGCAAGAATTCTTTCAGGTTTCCTCAGAGCCTCTGCTGCTTCATTCTCCTTCCTCTGCATCTGCAGCAGCTGCCAGTGCAAATGCTTGATGACGGCGGCGGCGGCGGGGCTGCAGGGTTGTAGGAGGCTGTAGAGCGTCTTGTCGGCGGATGGGCAAGGCGGGGAGGTGGCTGAGGAACTTCTTCCTGCCGGGGAGGAAGGGGAGGAAGGGCAACGACCGGGCGGACACCGACTGCCAGTCGGTGCTGTCGGCGCCGTTGCCGACGCCGGCGGCGAGGTCGTCCGTGAGGGAGAAGAGGCGGTGGAGCTTCCGGCGGCCGGGGCCGGCGGCAGGCAAGGCCGACGCGGGCGCGTCCGGCGGCCAGGGGCCAGAGGGCCCGCTCGCGTCCTCGTCGTCGCACTGCTTCTCGGAGGCCGCGGTGCACGTCGTGGTGGTGCAGGACGACCAGCGCGCCGTCGCCGAGGTCGCGAACGCCGCCGCACCTGCGCCGGCGAGGGGCTGCGAAGATGAGGAGGCCGCGGCGGCAATCAGGATCCAGTCGGCGTACCGATCGTACCTGGTACGTTCTTGCTCGAGCTGCATTGCGCCACCATCAGTTCTTGGTCCGGGCGAGTCTCTCCGGAAGTGAACTGATTTGCGATGCCATTGCGCGCGCAGGCGAGGAAGGCTCTGTGCGCTCTGCGAGGGATGGTGAAGCTGCAGGCGATGGTGAGGGGGCAATTGGTGCGGCGGCAGGCGAACGTGACGCTCCGGCGGATGCAGGCGCTCGTCGACGCCCAGCGGCGCGCGCGCGCCGAGCGGTTGCGGCTGCTCGAGGAGGACGACGCCAGGCAGCAGCACGCGAACACCAACACCGAGCTGTACCAGAAGGTGTCGCCGACGCTGTCGGCGCTGACGGACGCGAGCGCGCGCACGCTCAGCGGCCGGTTCGACGACCCGTCCTTCAGCTCCGCGTGGGAGCCGACCCGGCGCGGGAACGCGGCGTGGCGCGCCGACCACCGCGCTTCGGCCCCGTTCGCGGCCGCGTCCCCGAACTACATGGCGAACACGACGTCGTCGCGCGCCAAGGCGCGGCGGTCGCAAAGCGCGCCGAGGCAGCGCCCCTCGTCGGCGTCCGAGTCCGCGGCGGCGGCCTCGCCGTCCCCGTCGTGCTGCGAATCGCGGCCGCCGAGCCGGGGCGGGAGCGGCGGCGCGCGGCGCAGGGCGTCGCTGGACCCGCTGGACCTGCCCCGGAGCTCCGCGGGGCGCATGGAGCGGTGCCCGTCACGGGCGGTGGCGCTGGCCCGCGCGAGCGCCGGCGCCGGCGCGTCGCTCCCCGGCAGCGAGTGCGGGTCGTCGAGCACCGTCGGTCACCGTGGCAGTGCGCAGGGGGCATGGCATGGATGACGATCTGACCAGTCCTGGCGAGTGAGGAGATTGTCTTTGAGGCTGTGTTTAGTTACCCCAACTCCTCCAAATTTTCCAAATTTTTTATCACATCGAAACATTAAATATAGCAAATGACACATGCATGGAGTACTAAATATAGGTAAATAAAAAACTAATTGCATAATTTTGATGTACGTTGCGAGACGAATTTTTTGAATCTAGTTAGCCTATGATAAAATAATATTTACCACATACAAACGAAACGTGTTACAGTGTTTTTCGCAAACACTTTTCGCATCTTTTTCAACTAAACACAGCTTGACAGTAGAAACTGACACGTCTGAGGAATGGAACCTTCGATCATGGTGTGTTTGCGTGCCGGCTTTTGTCAGTGTGCATGTTGGAGATGATTTTGTATTTTTTTTTGTTCTTGTGGTGTGGTGATTATTTGGTATTGGAGTGAGTGTGATAACGTTTTTTTTTCAGTTGTGTGGTGCTTGGAAGTCCTTTTTTTTTCGACAGACATCCAGTGCAGACTGAAACAATCAATTGTTTAGCAAGGCGCCATTGGGCGCACATGGTTTTTGGTTGACTTTATTTGAAAAGGAAAGGAAATTTGATTGGATTTTAATCAGAACTCTTGCTTTGACCAATGTTTCACATAACCATGGTAATTGGTAAGTACATATAGCAATGACATATGTATCGGCAGGGAAAAAGAATTTGCAAATACCATGGCGAGGCTAGTAAGGCGTGCAGTGGCGGACCGAGAATTTTTCTTAGAGCCTGGGCCAACTTACTGACCAATAACAAATTCATGGGCTGCAACTCCACCTAGTTTACCAATTGGGCTGGACCACTGAAGTATTTTGAGTTGGGCTGGCAGCGGCCCATTGTATTCTACTAGGTTGGAGTGCAAGGAGCTCAGGCCGGTGCCCAGACTCGCCGGGCCTTAGGCCCACCCATGAGGGCGTGTGTTATTTGTTGTTTATGACCAGATTATTTTCGCGACCGTGCCTGAGCACGTTTTTCATTAAGAAGGAAGCAGTTACAGACACAATCTTGATGCGGTCAAGCAGAGCTTGACCAACACAAGAGCACAAAGGACTAAAAATAGAGAAACACTAAAAAAATGTACACACAAACGAGAAAACACAACGACAACACGAACAACAGCAAAGCAATATGGAGAAGACAAAGGACACGACCCACTCCTCTAACCAGTACCCTACAACTGAACCTGCTAGCAAAAACCACAACGACCAGGGCGCACGACCTAAAAAAAGGTGGCAAAGCATCCACCCGAACAAACCACCACGACGGCAAAGCATCCGCCCGAAGCAACTTGAACCAACGCGACGACTGCGGCAAAGCATCCGCCAGCGAAGAGAAACCGACGACCAAGTGCGACCCAGACGATGCAGATGGAATGAAGCGAAGGCAGGCGCAGAAGTAGAAACTCTCCGAGGAGAGCAGATGACCGCCACCAGCAAGGTTTCAAGCCGGAGAGGGAGGAAAAGACGGGAGGATGACGCCTTCAAGAAGGTAAACGGCGCCCGAGGGCGTCGCCGTCATCGATCCGCAAGCGGATCCAAGGCTTTCGCCACCACCTCTTTCCAACCCAGAGCCGACGACTGACACACGGCCAGGGAAGGAGCAACGCAAAAGGCGCCGCCGACGTCCGACCGAGGAGGAGGGCATAGGGGGAGAAAGTGACGCCTTCAACAAGGTAAGCGACGCCCTCGGGCGCCGCCGTCACCGGCCCGCAAGCGAACCAAGGCTTTTGCCTTCACCCGAATCCCGACCTAGAACCGATCGGACGAGGGATAGGAGGCCAGCCGCAGGCATCCCATCCCCACAGAAACGGCGCGAGACGAGGCCTCCAAGGCGAGCGGCGACGCAGCCGCGGCCCCCCAGCCACCACGAGGCGGCGGCGCGAGAGGAGGACCGCCCCGAGCGAGCGAGCGGCGGCGGCGGCAGCAGCAGCGGCGGCGCGGCCAGGGGCCCCCGAACCCCCGAGGTGGCGGCGGCGAGGCCAGGGGCCCCCAACCACCGGAGCGGCGGCGTGGTGACGGCCCCCCGACGGCAGCGGCGGCGCGGCCAGGGGGCCCCGAACCCCTGGCGGCAGCGGCGGCCAGCAGCTAGGGCCCCTGCCCGCCCAAGGACGATCGGCCCATCCACCAGAGGCGAGATCCGGACATGAGGGGCCAGATCCGGCCCCGGCGGCCGGTGGCGGCGAAGAGCAGCGAGGAAGTAGGCCGAGGGAAGGAGAAAGGTAGGGGAGAGAGGAGAGTGCGAGGGCGCGCGCAAGGGCCGACTTCGGCGCAGCCCGCGGGCCGCCGCCGCCGCCCGGGCGGTCGCCGGCGACGGCGGCCGCCCGGGCGGCGGCGGCGGCCACCGGTGGTGGTCAGGGGGGCGGAGGGCTGGACGGCGGCGTGGGGCACCCCCGTGCCGCCTGGGAGAGGGGGGTGTCGGCTGATTCCCCTTGTTTTGCATTTATGACCAGGTTATGACCTTTTTGAAATGAACTCCTTTGATATGAAATGTTCTTTTATGATATTTGACTGGAATTTTTCAAGAACATACATTGGATTTTTTGTCCTAATATTAGTGATGCATTCTTATCGGAGTAAAACATTACGAAATACGTAAGAAAAATTAAAAAAAAGTGAGAAGAATTTTGATATTTTCATTTCCTCCTTGTCTTATCCTGTTACTTACCCAAAAAATTGGACTTATCGGTTTAAAATTTTGAATCCTGCAAGGTCCAAGATTTCGCTTTTAGCTGAAAAGTCAGGTGTTTTTTTTTCTCCTGATCTCATTTAAGCGTGTCCACGTCCATGGGCTTGTGCGAAAGTAGGAAACAGCCTATCAAAAAACATTAGATGGGCTCGGAAGCCGGCCCAGGCATTGCTAGAAGGGCTTGTGGCCACAGAGCGCGGAGACTCCTCTCGAACTCTCTCGCTCTGCTACAGTTCAAAGTGGCGAGAAAAGGCGATTTCGTCGCCACCGCCGGGGACGGCGGTCTCCTCTTCCTCCGATGGCTTCAGAGTCGTCGGGAGGGGGCGGAGACCGCTGGGCTCCGGCCGGGCGGTGCGGGTAGGTTAGGTCCTAGTAGATCTAGGTGTTGGTGTCCAGGCGGCGTCGGCGAGGCGGCGGCGACGACGGCGCATCGGAATAAGTCCTCTCGGACTTGTCCCCATCCCTTTGCTGCTTCACTCCGGTAGCAATGGTGGGTCTGTGGAGGTGGTGCTCTCGTGGTGGAGATGCTGTACAGGAGGTGATCACCGGCGTCTCGTCGTCCTGCGAAGGAGGTGAGCTCATTGGCTTTTTGTTTGGTGGATAAAGAGGATGCTTCGGGTCTAGTGGAAGCTTGGCGAGTGGAGCAGGTCCAACCTTCTCGTGACGGTTCCGGTCGTCGCCGGTGGATCTGTGTCCAAGGTCACCGGAGCTCAGGGTGCGTCCCCGGCCGATGGGCTTCCTGTGGTGGTTCCATCTCATCGTTCATGGCGAGTGTTTATTGCGGCTCTTTTCAAAGCTTCTTAGCGATGGGGTTCCGGTTGGCCATAGGTGGATGGAGATCGATTCCGGCGGCGGATGGCGAGTCTCACCGGCGGCGGAATCTTGTTCACAAAGGTTCTAGGGTCTTCGTTGTAAATGTCATGTTTTTCAGGGACATTTGTGTCAAATGTCTGGTGGATCACGTATCCTCTGTATCTGGCCATAACGTGCCTGTATGTGTACTGGTCTTTGTACCGTATCTTTTGGTTTAATATAGGTATGTTTAATCAAAAAAAGATGGGTTTGTGGCCCAGGTCCCTACAACTAACGGGCTGCTTCACTTCTCTCTGTATGAGGAACGAGATCCTCTGCAGTCGGCCTCCTTGACTGCTCTCGGCAGTAACGCAATCTGTGCCGTTCGTTGTCATCCAACGGAGCAGCTGAGCCCAGACAATCTACCTCGTTTGCACATGTTGCGGCCCAACAACACGGCCTGCTAAGCTTTGGTAGCCCCTACCGAGAGCTCCCGAAATCGCCGCCGCCGTCTTCTGCTCCAGCACCGCGCCACCACCGTCTTCTGCTCCAGCGTCGTGCCTTCGCCATCTTTTGCTCGAGCGCCACGGATGGAGAGACACACCATCGCCATCTTTTGCTCGAGCGCCGCGGATGGAGAGCCGCGCCATCGTCACCCTCTCATCCAGAGGCGCACTGTCGTCGTCTCCTCGTCCAGAGCCGCGCCGTCGTCATCCTCTCATCCAGAGCCGCGCCGTCGTCATCCCTTCATCCAGAGCTACCAATTTTGCCACCGGCGCCGGCGCTGGCCTCGTCCGCCACGCGCCAGCCTGTGCATCAGGCGGTCCCATCCCCGCTCGGAATGAAGGACTCCTCTGCCGACGCGGCGGACGACGACGACGACAGCGTGTACGCCGTCAACAACAACGGGGACGACTACGACGATGAGGACGGCCACATGTACGCCAGCCACTGCGCCCACCACCATCACTGCGGCGCAGGCAACGGCAATGGGCGCAGCAAGGGCGGGCGTGGCGAGGACAGCGCCGCCACGGCGTAGGACCTGGACGACGAGCCAGAGGCGGGCGGCGGCGGGAAGCGTGCGAGGGCGACGGCGCCGGGCGAGCCATCGGTGACGGTGCAGCAGCTGCTCTGCGGACCCGCAGCAGGCGCGGCGCTGGCAGCGCCGCCGCGCGGTGGAGGTGGAGGAGGCGCAGATCGCCCTGAGGCCCGCGCGTACCAGCTGGAGCGGCAGCGGCTCAAATGGGAGCGCTTCCGTGGCAACAAGGAGCGCGTGCGCCTGCAGAACGAGCGGCTCCTGCTCAAAGGCCGCCGCATGCTGCTCATGCTCCGCCACAAGGACATGGAACCTCTCGGCAGGGGCTGCCTCCTGTTTTTTACACTTAGCAGGCCATATTGTTGGGCCGCATAATGTGCGAAACGAAGTAGTTTCTGCTGCTCCGTTGGATGGCAGTGGACGACAGCGATGCGTGACTACCGAGAGCAGTCGTGGAGGCCGACTGCCGAGGATCTCGGTTCCCTGTATGAATGTTGCCTGTTGGGGTCCATTCGGCGAAAAGAGAAGACAATAGTAGCAGCACAAGGATGAAGATGATGGCAAGCTATTGAAAACTAGGTGAAGAACGCGCTCCACTGCGTTGGAAGAAAACATGGAAGGAAACTGAAAAGGAAAAAAATTGAGCAAAAAAATGGAAAATTATGAGAGAGAAAGGAAACACGTCACCGCACGGCGGTGGACACCACCGGGCGTTCCCGCGCGCCCGCGCCTATGTTTGGATGTCGCCTCCGTCCGTCTCGCTCCCGCCACCGTTTGCGCTGAGGCCGTGACACCAGTGTCGCCGCCGACGCCATCGCTTCGACACCAGCATTCGGATCCGCCGCCCCTCCATGCCGTCACCCGGATCTGCCGGCCGCTGCACCGCCTCGACGCCGCCGCTCGGATCCGCCGCTCGCCGATCCACCTCGACGCCGCTGGACCGGATCCGCCGCCCATTGCTTTGTTTCGACGTCGTCGGCCGAGATCCGCAATCTGCGCCCTCCACGGCGGGTGGAGGGCGGCGTGCTGAGGCGGCATGGGGAGGGACGGTGGCAGCGTCCAGGAGGGGGAGGGGCGGCGACGGCGTGGAGACGGCAAAGGGGAGGGATGGAGGGCAGTGACTGCCGGGAGGGGCGGGATGGAGGCCGGGGAGGAAGGGGGCACATTGCGATGGGGAGGGTAGAGAGGGCGGGTCTTTTTGCAAAAAAAATATGGACGGCGGGTTCGAATAATAAAACTTGAAGGGTCTATTTGCGAAAAAACTAAGAAACGGCGTGGATCAATCTCGCGCGACAGATCGGACGGCCAGCGTTGCGCTACCTTTCTACGGGGACACGTGTCGCTCCGTGAGCAATCGGGTGCACCCAGGCCTCCCCCTCCATGGTGTATAGTATATAACATATATTGTTTTTAGTACGAAAACGATAAAATATGATGGGGCATTTTTTCATATTGTGCAAGTTTTATGTTTTACTACCTTTGATTCAAAATAGAGTTTATTTTGGATTTACTCTAAGTTAAATTTATCTCGCAATAACTATAAGTTTATATAAAGGGCGTGGCTAACGTACGGCCGGCCGTAAATTAGGCCGGCTGTACGGCCTATCTCTTTTTGGAAATAAACGGAGTCATAGGCCCACGCCTTTCCTCATTTGGTAAAATAACCGGCGGACTGTTCAAGACTAATTTTTGCACCAAAACTAGTCACACAACCGCAAAACATTTTTACTATCTTGATACCAATAATTCAACTCAACAATTGTAATTAAAAGCAACTTTAGAAATCTCATAGGAAAATCTAAGAAAAATGGTAAGCAAGAAAATCTAAGAAAAATGGTAAACAAATTAGAGCATATACAAAAGCATTGTACTCATCTAAATTCTAAACATTCGGAGTTTCAAAGCTACAATCATATTGGTCATAATTGCCTCCATAGTGGTACGGCTATAGCAGCAAGAATGTCTTGCAGTTGTGATCCTCCTGCTAGCAGGATCACAACCTGATAGCCTCCAAACCTTGTTCCTCCCGATGGTTGTTGTCATAAAAAAAATCACCAATTGCAGCCTCTTCACTGCAACAATCACCAACCAAAAATAGATGGTAACGTCAACAACAATAATAGAATCACACGGTCCTCGTTCATCTTGATAGAAACCAAATCGACCAAATCAAGTGGCGCAACATTGCTAAAGGTAGTTCGGGCTGCTGCTCCCGACGATGCAGAGGGTGTGCTTCCCCACATTCCACCTGCACGTAGACACCCAAACACCACTATATCACCTAGTCATAGAAAAAGACTTCCACGGAGCAAACCCATCAAAGTTACCAAATAACTCCCCAAAAATTTATCTCCATGTGCGTGTGTACAAACCAACAAGTAGGAGCACGAAGCAACAGCATATATAACCGAGCCCGAGGGGCGAACGACAGCCGATGAGGGGGTGGCAGCTGAATGACGACTTGAAGAGGATGTAGCGTAGGTTGTTATCATCGTAGAAGTCGTAATCCACAGCCCTGTCCGTCTTGGCGAGATACTTCTTGACCTTGCCTATTAGAATTGCTCATAGTTTAAATATATAAAAGATTGGCATGCATACACTAAAGTAGGTTATCCTACTTGCATGACCAAAACTGCCTAGTAACTCATATAAGAATTGCTTATAAATTAGATGCAAAATGCTTGGTAGACATACAGTAAATTGTCTAGATTCTAAACTGGACCGCCCCAATTGCATATTGTTCAAGACCCATGAAAACATAGAACTGAACAAAAATGCACCTTTGATGCCCTGAAAGCATTAGCAAAAAAGTTACATATTTGATGCCCTGAAAACAAAAATGCACCTTTAGACCACCCCAGCTAAGAAATCTTAGGGAAAAAAAAGGTAGAACTATTATATTTTGAACATTGACAATGCAAGCATCAGCTATTAAGAAATGCATTTATGAAAAGAAAGCATACCAGCCAGCCGTAATTACAACCACACCTCCTTCCTTATCTGCTCACGTTATGTTATTTCTACTTCACTAATACTACCATTCAACTCGACGGTTACATGAAACAACTTTTTGAGACTAATTAAGTAAATTTATGAAGAAATCTAACAAAAACTAAAACATATACAACGGGAATTTTCACCCATCTAAACATTCATACATAAATCTTCAGACCTCATTCTTTAGCACCAAAAACATATGGAGTGGAGCCATCATCAAATTTGTGTAAGCCTGCTATGGTACCAAAACAAGGAATTGAATCAATATTAATATACCAACAAATTGCCTAAATTGATGAGGACAGCTAACCAGCAAAACAAGGAATTGAATCAGTATTGATAACCAGCAAAATCGCCTAAATTGATGATAGCTAACTAGCAATAAAAAGAATTGAATCAATATTGATAAGCAGCAAATCACCCAATTCAAGCCTTGTGTGAGCATGTTCATGCCTATTTGTACAACTAACCATCAAACCAGACACAAACAATAAACTGGGGGGAAATGCTTATCGGGAACCATATTATTGCCCATCTATAATAATATTATTGCCTAATTCCTACATATAAATTGCTTAAATGCTTATCTAGTGTTGATATTTTTGTTGTTATGTATGGGAAAAATGCTTATTAGGAACCATATTATTGCCCATCTATAATAATATCGTTGCATAATTCCTACTTATAAATGCTTATAAGTTCTACCAAGATGCTAATGAACTTAGCATAAGTTGCATGCGATGCTTATGTACTAATAATCAGCAAAAACCAAAAACTTTTCTAAATTGCTTCATGTGAACATTTTAGATGTTAGTCGGATAGTATTAAAATGCATATTGAAATTTATTAAAACCATGGTTTAATTTGAGAGCAGCAAAATATGTTTGCTGTTGGTATTCAGAATAATATGGGAAGAACAACTATTCTAATATTCAATACATTCAAACAATTGGATTATAATGGCTTTTGAGAATAGTGAATTCTGTAAATTCCACATATGAGCATTGTTACTAATTACACAGCAGCTAGAACTAGCCAATCGAAAATGTCTCTCACATAACAAAAAGGGAACAGGTACTGAGATCATGCATATATTAAAATTGTGTAGAGCATCTATCACTAAATTTTTTTTATAAATGATATAAATATGAAAAAAGTAGTTCTAGATAATCTGTACACTAAATCAATAAAGTAACTTGCAGTCTAGAAAATCAGTAACTTGTAGTCTAGAAAATCACCGATTGAACCACAAAATAATAGCATTGCATAATGACAATAGTAGTACTGCCTTATTGAAATGATGATTATTTCCTAATCATGGTGCATTACAGCATGTTTTGGAAAGAAAACATAGACAATAATATACCTCAAGTTTTGCAAATGTGTGACCTTTGTACGCATCCAGCTAGATGTAATTGTTAATTTATCTCATCTTCCATAATAAAATAGGATGTTGTCTAACTCAAGAAATAGATTTGTCCTCATAGAAATCAGGGGTTCACCTAACTGAAGAAAGAACTACCTACTAAAAAAGCAATTATATACCTAAATGGAGTAGTAGCTTTGCATAGTAGAAATTGAACTTTACCTCAACATGTTTGACTATGTATATGTGTAATAAAAGTTGTCCTTCCCAGCATACCTGCACAAATTAAAATTGATTCAATAAGCAAAATAAAAAATCCTGAAAATACAGGAAATACTCAAATCAAAACACCACAAACGCTATACTTGTTGAATTAATTGCTTGTTGACTTAGTATAAGTTGCTTACAAATAAAATTCGTAGGTTCACCTCAGTGACCTCGGGTGTTATGAGAACAACCCTTTGCCTAATGCAGAATAGAGCCTTTGATCCTAACTGAGATAGTAATTTGCCTAATCAATGTCAGACTATTGCCTATGTACAACAATAATATTGCTTGAAATCCAAGTGTTCAACTAATCACCAGGCTTTTGAATTCTGGTTTAATATCATAAGCAACGTGTCATAAGCATTTTGATTAGTGTTCAGTAGATACTTAAATGATATCAGTGGAGCATCTCATAAGTATAATATCCTCTGTTCTAATGTGTTATTCTATCTGAACACAAAAATGCTAATCAAATATGATAATGCTAACCTGGTGCCATGATTCCAACCTAAATCATTGTCAAAACCAGAGAAAGGACAATGACTGAAAGAGTTATCTATGCTATAATTTACACTAATTGAATAGGCAAGTTGTCCTATTATCTTACTACACAAATGTTCAAAGCAAAATGAAACCAATTCACAAAACTAAATACAAGCTTGTAGGCTAGCATAATAAGACTTCCACATATCCGGTTTACAGACGATCCAAGCAAAGCATTAAGCATTTGTTACTCAAATGGGTCACTGACCACAAGGAAGGCAAAGTTTGTGTCAGCAGGCTCAATCTACACCTGGTACACATCCTCCTTCACCATCTCCTGGCGGCCACCATTACCTCCTTGCTTAAAGCTTCTCCTGGATGCAACATATATAGGGACAAACGATGATGCCTATAAGCAACACTTTGAACAAGCCAGATATGCATTTTCTCGAACAGGTTCTGGGCAGACAATAGAAGGGGGACGCACATCCACCATGCCGAGGCTGAGGGAAAGGAGGGAGGTGTAGGCCTCCACGTAGATCTTGGAGCAGCTGCTCACATCCTCGTGGTCGGCCATCCGGCCAAAATCCCCCGAATCCTAACCCCCAGTCTCAAATCTCTTATCAAACCCTAACCCAGACATGCCTCAATTTGAGATGCGAAGGAAGGAGAGATAGCTAGGCTACGGCAGTGGAGGCTACAGTGCCCAACAACATGATGCGCCCTACCGCGAGCTGCTGCCCTCGTCCGCCCCTCCCTATAGCACGTTGCCCGCTGCCGTAGGGCTAGGAGGAGGGTGGGGCACCGTAGTAGGGCAGCACAGAGGAGGAGGAGGAGGAGGAGGGGGAGGAGAACCTGTGTCGCCGGCCGTCTGCCACGATTACGCTGGAGCTTGACGAACGAATCGAAGGATCGGGAGAGAGCGGCTCAAGGAAATGGAGATGGCAGCTTATCTGCGTGTGTGTGAATGAGGGGTGAAGAGAAAGATGCCTGACCGAAAAGGATAAGGCCGTGCGTGATGCCTGTGAGTGTTCGATCAACGATGGATGACGGATAGAGCCAGCCGTTTTAGGGGAAAAATACGACCGGCTTGAATACAGTCATTACCTTATATAAAAATATTATAACATCTAATAATAAATATACTACCAAACGTATTTTATGGCTGATTCAACTAGACCAGTTCGATGTCGTAGCTGCTAGTGTATTTAGCTATAAATTTGCTCAAGTTATAGAAATTCGACTTCGAATGGAAACTAAAGTAAACTATTATTTTGTAAGCTGAGAAGCTACTACAATTTCAGAAATATACTTGAAAACGATAATACATCCAGTATGGTGTACTGTACGCTCGTACACGTACAGCGGCCATACGTACACTGTCATGTCACGTGCTTGCTTCCATAATCCATGCCCGAGCAAACACACTGCGAAATACGTCTGGAAATTAGAGAGAGAGAAAAAAACGAGAAGAAGAAGAAGAGGAGAGAGAGGCGAGACGAGCTCGCGGGCCCAAAACCCTAACCCGCGGACTCCTTGGCGGCGGCGGCGATGGCGGGAGGCGGCGGAGAAGGCGTTTCGCCGTCGGCGGCGCTCAAGGACCAGGGGAACGAGCAGTTCAAGTCGGGGAACTACCTCAAGGCCGCCGCGCTCTACACGCAGGCCATCAAGCTCGACCCCGACAACGCCACCCTCTACAGGTTTCCGCTCCCCTTCCTCCACCGCTTCCCCGAACCTGCCTGTCGTGCGGGTGCTCTAGCTACACGCGCGGCCGATCTCGGCCCTGCGTTCGGGTCATGTATCGGGGTGCTGTTACATGGTCTGGTGTGGCGTGGTCCGATTCGCGTGGGGCGACGAACAGATTGCGCCCAGCGGCGTGACTGATCGGAGTAAGGTGCGAGTGTTGGACTGTGGCGGCCATTGGGGATTGGGGGCTGACAACCTCTGGGAGTGATCTGTCGCGATACTGGGGATGATTTGCAGGCTTGCTTCAGGCTGTTGAAATGCAAATTAAGTTGCTCAACTTACTTGGCTACGCCCTTTCCTTTGATTGCTGAATGGATTGGAAGTTAGGTTCTGGGAGTAAGATTCTGAATCTAGTCATATTCTTCTGAGGTAACATCCTGAGTCTGATGCTGTGGTGTTACTTGCTGATGGCATCTAGCGAGCGCCTGCAATACTGCAGCGGAAACATCCGATCATGTAACTGCAGGACCGAATGAGCCAGTTTC
Organism: Panicum virgatum; assembly: GCF_016808335.1. Classification (NCBI taxonomy): domain Eukaryota; kingdom Viridiplantae; phylum Streptophyta; class Magnoliopsida; order Poales; family Poaceae; genus Panicum; species Panicum virgatum. Next base: position 66,181,222 of record NC_053147.1, read on the forward strand.
TGGGATGGACTTTTGTCGTTCCTATACAGATAAGTTCCATTCGTCGCACACGATTGATAAGTAGCTGGCTCGAGAAGCATTACTTTTGGGTGTAGATACAATTAGCATTCCCTAACAGGAAAGGAAAAAAATGCTTCATGTTTCCAAATGAATTTGTCCTTTCTTTTCATATGCTGGCATATATCTGTGCACCCATAATAAATTAAAGATGTGATAAAAACTGCCGACTCTTCCCTTGTTTATGATATTTTAAATGTAACGCCAACTGAGCAGAAAACTTCTGAATAAGCATCGAAAGAGTCCTTCCTTTGTATGTCCAGTTCATTTATGGTATGGGTCTGTGCACATAACTCTCTTGTTACTCTAAACCGAAAACCTGTTACAGCATCCATTTTTTGAAATGGAGATGTATATGAGTTAAGGAATCCATATACAGGGCTAGGAAATTTAGACAGACTCGCTTTCTTGTAACTGACTATGCCAGCAACAACTTTTGTGGAAATTATTTATGCCATACTTCTTTTGTCGTGCTGTACTAGCTCTTCAAGAGTTCTAATTTATGTTTTTCATTTTAATTCCTTTCAGCAACCGAGCTGCAGCCTTTCTGCAGCTGGTTAAGCTTAGTAAAGCACTTGCTGATGCTGAGACAACAGTCAAGCTGAAGCCAGAGTGGGAGAAGGTGTGTTACTGTCAGAGTGCCCTCTAATTTACATTTTGTTTACTTGACTGTATGATTTCACAGCCTGTCCTCTTTTGTAATATAGGGTCATTTCAGGAAAGGTTGTGTCTTGGAGGCCATGGAGCGCTATGAAGAGGTGAGACTAAAAGGAAAATCCCATGTTAGTTTCACTCGATGTGGGGAGATGATGCAATCTCTTTTTTACCCTTTACTTTCATAAACTTTGACCAAGTCTTCCATGGCCTAGCAAATCCAGAAATAAAGTTTGAATAGTTCGCATAGTGATGTTTCTTGTAACTAAAACAATAATTGGATGAACTGAAGTACTCAAATAATAAAGAAAATTCAAAATTGCCTCGGTTAGATTTACTCGTTTACATTGTACACATTGTACCCCCCGAAAAAAAAAACTTGTTCTTGTATCTGACCAATACATTATCTTCTGTCCATGCCTAATTTGGGCTTTTGTTGTAACTGAACCATTGCCTTCCTTCTTTGCTGCTATTTTCCTCTTCCCAAATATATTTCTGGAATTTCTGGCTAAATTGCTTAAATGAGGCCTCGTGCTCTCCTAAGTTACAGCATAAATTTGTATCATTTGCAATATCTATGGCAGCCAGTTCTTTGATGTTTTTTCCCCCATGAAATGGAGATTTTAGCTGATTTTTAGTCTATCTTTTCCATGGTGTAGGCAATATATGCTTTTCAGACAGCTTTGCAGCACAATCCACAAAATACAGAAGTCTCGAGAAAAATCAAGAGGCTTTCTCAGTTACCAAGGGAAAAGAAGCGTGCCCTTGATGCTGAGAGCATGCGTTCCAATGTTGACATTGGGAAGAACTTAGATTCTCTGAAAACAGAGTTGGTGAGTTTTATTGTTAATGACTTGTGAGTGTAAGATCCCCCCCAAATGTTCTATGCTCAATACTACTGTATGTAAAATTGCCTTGAGAAGAAGTCAACAAGATATAACCAGCAAGCCGATCCATGGTGTTTCAAATTTTCATATGTTACTGATTTTTCTGTTGTCATGTCAATATAGATAAACCTTAATCTTGTTTTTCTGCAACTGTATCCAGATGCAATTTGTGTACTATATTCATGAAGTTATTTATGTTACCAGTTTGAGTGTTGCAGAAATGACAGAAAAAAGAGACTGTTTTAGACAAGGCATCTTCCATCATTTATGTGTTAATATCCGTATATTTTCTTTTCAGGCTGCAAAGTATGGAGATGCAGAAACAGGGCAGAGTATCTTTTCGTTTGTTGTTAATGTGATAGAATTAGCAATAAAGGATTGGCATGACACTGGAAAAGTTGATCCAAGGGTCAATTTTCTTCTCGATGAGCAGAAGACTAACACTAAAAAATATCTCCCAGTGGTTAACATTGACAAGGTACTATGCAGCTACAGAACACTTCATTTGCAACTTAACATAAACTTCTGCATTGTACAAGCACATGTATGATCTTGAAATTTACTTAGGTTCTGTCGGATTCTAGTTTTGTATTTCTTGAATGTTCTGCTAGTAGTTCCACTCTAAATTTATAACCACCTCTATAACAAACCCTTATGCTTGTGTATTTCCCTAGGCCTTTGAGTCACCCCAAACTCACGGTGAATGCTTCACATTTTTGCGGCAATATGCGGAGGATTCTTTTGCGAAGGCTGCTTGTATGGTGGCAGCTAAGAGCATCATCTCCTACCCACAGGTCCAGTTCACACTCTACTGCTCTTTTACATGTTGGTATGAGTTATGTGGTTTCATAATTAACTGCTGTTTCCTTGGCACTGGCAGTTATTTTTCTTGGCAAGATAGTGTTTAGCATTGTCAGTATTGATACTGTACATTGCATTGTGTCGTGTGTACCAGAGTGAAAGCGGAAGACTAATATGATCTATTATATATTCATATGCAGGTCTGGAAAGGGCAAGGATCCAGAAAATGGAAGCTTGAACAGAGTGATGGGTTCTTTGTACAATTTGAATCACCAGCTCTAAGGAAGATATGGTTTGTGCCCAGCGCAAAAGAAAAGGGTCAAACATTGTGCAGGTAATTCTCTCTTTCTGGGATATTCTACATTTTTCGTTTCCCGGCAGTTTGGAAGTAGTCAATTTATAATTAGTTTGACCTCCCAAAACATTGCTGAGGGAGGGCTGGGATTAGGCTAACCACAACTAGTAATAGCTCTCTGAGTTCAGATGACCACGTCCACCAGAACATGAACAATAGTTCGTTTGTTGATGGTAGCATATCACGGGCGAATTGTGCCTGCAACCGTGACTGGAGAACAGAAACGACAAGCCTGGCACATACACCTGCCACCACTTTTGCTGAGATGTTTGCGGTATCCATTACCCTGTGAGGCGCCCCACTTTCTGTGACCCTTGGATGCACCCGTTGCACCGCCGTGTACTTTACAGTTTGTACACGCGCCCTCCGTTCATGCGTTCCGTTTTGCTTTCCTGCTTTCCTAACCTGTTGGATAGGCAGTGTAGCATTGCCATCAAAGTTCCTCCCTCTCTCCCCTGCTCTTTATGGCAGTCACAAGGTTTAGGACACTGGTGTGTACTGACGCTGTACGGTGCTTGTCTCCCTTTATTGCGCGTGCAGGAGCCCTGAGACCTTGGACATCGGCATCCATGAGGTCCTCCCCCGGATATTCAAGGAAGCAGCAGCGGCTTGATCGCGAGGCAAATGAACAATGCTGAACGCTTGATCGGCACCCGGCCCGGTTTTCGGCTGAAATACTGGGGTGTTTGGCGAGAAGCGGGTGCCAAGCTCTGTAGCCAGTGGAATCGATCTACCTAACCTAAGAGGGTTTTCTGTACGCCGAGGGACTTGGAAATTTTGCTGCAGTCTGTGGTTCTCGCTGTGTTGTATTTCAAGTGTGTGCAAAATGCCTGCGGCTGTGCAATTTCATAATTTGTTATAAATTTTCCATTCATTGAGTGGGGCCATTTTATATGTCTCTTTGTTTCTGCCACGAAGCACTCCTTTTTTTCTTCTTCTGTGTATCCTTCAGAGAAATGGCTGCTGGTGGTGGATGCCCTGGTGAAATGGCAAGCCGACGCATCTGCCATCAGGAGGATGATGAGTTGACAGAAAGCGGGAGGAACAGCTACATACCTAGGCGGATTGGGGCCATGAGCAGTGGCCAGTCCGTGATACAGGTACCGTGATCTCTTCCGTGCACGGCGCAATAGCTCTCTTTTTTTTTCTTTTTCTTTTGATGATGTGCATCGCGCTATAGCTTGCTCATCGGACGGTGCAGTACTGCAGTGACCCTCGGCCCACGACCACTCTACAATCCTAGTCCCAGGCCCGTGATCGTGATGAGCAGCACATCCTAGGATCTAGAGATTCTAGAAGAGGCAGGGCCGGGCGGCCTCACGTCTCCATCGGCTGGGTTCGTTGCTCCGTCGTCGTTGAGGCCGGCGCCGGCAGCGGGCGCGGGGGGAGCACGTGAGCAGCCGGCCGGCCATCTGTCCGTGCCGTGCCAGTAGACAGCAGCACGCAGTAGATGGTGTGGATACCATTAATGGCGCGTGGCAGGCGGCCGGCCTCAACGACGATGCGGCGGCGAGGGGCGCGGCCGGGGAGCTTTCGCCGCAGTAATGGCGGAGATGGCTCACTTGTGCCGTTGCCATTGCACCTGCAGGAGTGGCGGCAGGCTCTCTTAGCTTGCTCGGTCCTCCTCCCTTTTTCCTTGTAGGCAAGTAGCCGTGGAGGAGGAGACACCCCCAAGTAAACTGACACGTCACTGGCTGCATGACAGCTTCTGTGCGGTAGCTGCTGTTGGTCCGGTCCATGAATCTCGGGCCTTTTGCCCTCCACGCTAGCTGTTCCTTGCACTGCATGCATAATAATGCACGCGTTCGCACGGATCGAGTTGCCTTGCCACGTTAACGTACCGGCCGCGCGCGGCCGTCGTGCACCACCCACCGCCCCGGCCGTGCGAGGACGGGCCGGCACGGCCGCATGATGCACGCACGCACGAGACCCGGATTAGCGTCGCCGCATGCATGCCTTTGAGGACCTTCCATTCGTTCCACGGGATGGCAGACGGCATGCACACAGCTGAAACAAAGAGGGGAAAAAATCACACGAAAAACAAACAAATATGATGATACTAACTACTCCCTTTGTTCTAAGTTACAATTCATTTGACTTTTTTAATCCTAAATTTGACCACTCATCTTACTTCAACATTTATGCAAAATATCACTTTTTTGTTGTGTCTTGCTTTATTAAAAAAAGTTCTCCAAGAATGGTTTAAGTTTCACAATAATGTTTGCACATTTTTTTTAAATAAGACAAGTGATCAAACTTGGATTTAAAAAATCAAATAAATCATAATTTGGAATCGAGGAAGTAATTAGTAAGTTGCTTCGGAAAGAATAAGAAGAGAAGAGAAGTGTCACAGCCCGTGGGCCGTTTAGGCCGGACCGAATACACGATACTGTAGCAGCGGCACAGTACTTCCCAGATAGTTCCATAACGGAAACGGAACGAGAGACAGACCAGCTTAAAAACGTGAGCCTGGGAAGCTAGTAACTCCGGTTCGAACCTTTTGCGCGAAACGAGGACGAAAGCGCAAAAGAGTTATTTAGCAGGTGTGGTTTATTCAAAGTGTAGAGTAGATCTTAGCCGTTATCCTGGGCCGAGTCGTTACAGGGGTATCAGAGCCATACTCTCGCGGTTTCACACCACGTACGGGCAGAAGTGCGCGTACATGAGCACGTTGTGTGCGCGTGGGAACACAGATGCCACCAGCATGTGGACGGACACACATGGGCTGCTGGCAGTGAACCCACGGACGTGGCACATGGGATCGTTAGCACTAGACGTATGGGACGTGGTCTAAGAGAGGAGATCCTGCTCCTTTGTCCCATATGGGTAAGCTGGATCGATGTCTCGACGAGGACATCGAGTCCTCAACGGGGGTGATTATCACAGCCCGTGGGCCGTTTGGGCCGGACCGAATACGCGACACTGTAGCAAAAAGCTACTGCAGCGTCACGGGTACAGTAGCAGCGGCACAGTACTTCCCAGTTAGCCCCATACTGGAAACGGAACGAGAGACAGACCATCTTAAAAACGTGAGCCTGGGAAGCTAGTAACTCTGGTTCGAACCTTTTGCGCGAAGCGAGGACGAAAGCGCAAGAGAGTTATTTAGCAGGTGTGGTTTACTCAAAGTGTAGAATAGATCTTAACCGTTATCCCGGAACGGGTCTTTAAAAAAGCCACCAGATGCTGCTAATTAATAACAATTGTTTACTGTGTTCTCCTCCTCATCTGGCAGCAGCAGCAGTGGGTGCTGGCAGCCACCGTTTATTGTGGGACCCAAAAAGCGCCACCGTCCAGGGACATTTGGTGGTACGGTGAATCCCTGCCGGTCGTTACCAATTATCCCGTTTGTCGAACAAAGCCAGGGCAAAAGGCAAGTGCAAGAAAGAGGCACAACGATGCATCCAGCTTTCATCCAGTCCTCGGTCAAAGGCTTGAGAAGCTACGGAGTCGGCTGCTAGAGACCCATCCGTCCGTCCGTCCATGGACCTCGACGGACCTTCTCTTTTCTTGGCTTCCGTGAAGAACATGCATGCGCGGTCAAAGCGGACGGTTAAAAAATGAAAATAAAGCAGGGACGGTTAAAAAGGAGTACTTACCCTCTTCATGCCTCTAGGTGATCTAGAAACACACTGATTTTTATTTTCACCATAAGGAACCTAACCAAATGAGCTACGATGAATCTGCAGCTCAATCCACTTTTCCGTTTAGCCATTTCTTGAGATAGTTAGTTTGTTCATTGCTGCCTACCATGCAGATGTTCAGCGTAAAAAAACAGGCTTCAGACAAGCTGTGACGAAATACACATGTATTTATTACACCCAAGGGTGCAGATCAAGATGCAGCAGGGACAATTAAACATGCAAGAGCAATGGAGCATGCGGTAGATCTGAGCATGCATGAGCCAGCTGAGTTGACATTTCATTTCCTATAGCTTGCATTGCGAGCTGTGAAGAAGCTTGGATTGGATCCAACTAACAAGAACACTGCATATATACTATAGCCATGTTTAGTTTGCGAATTTTTTTGAGTTTTGGTACTGTAGCACTTTCACTGTTATTTGGCAATTAATGTCCAACCACGAACTAATTAGGTTTAAAAAATTTCTCTCGTCATTTAGTTAGTTATTTTTTTCACCATATTTAATGTTTCATGCATGTGTCTGAAAATTCGATACGATGGATACTATAGAAAAAATTTTAGGAACTAAGAGCAGTAGCGAGTAGAGAGGTCAAGTATGTATGGGTGTCGCTTTCTTCTGCATGCATGTATATATCTTTTGTTATCATGAGATGAGATGCATCTAGTTTTGTTTTATTAATAATGGGCGTCTGCGTGCGCATTGGATTCCGCTGCGAGCCTGCGACGCCATGTGAGGCTGAGCCCGGTCCCTGTCGGATTTCGTTTCGTATCATCATGCACGTATACGCACCCCATGGTCGATACTCCATTTATTTGCCTTTTTTTTACATATAGTAAATCATGTTATAAAGCTGGCTCGGCAGATCTTGAGTCTAACGATAGATAATTCAATTAATATATTATTCAGTGTTTTTGACTGATAGAAAATTTATCGGTTTATACGCAATAGTATATATATAACCAAGAAATGTTCGGAGTGTAAATAAAAGACCAACATATAGAGATATATAATAATTCAGTCAAAACATAGAACATTCTTACCATTTTATTTATTTAATCGTAAAAAGATTAAAGAAAAAGGTGGTATATTAGTTTCACAAAAAATATTCAAGTACAACAGCTAGTACAATAGATGGCTTCGCTAACATTGTGCATTGCGGTTCGGTGCGAGCGAAAGCGTTTTTTGAACCTGCGCTTTCGTATGAAGATGACGCATCAAGCGCTGGAGGTTAGCATGTTCCTGGTTAAACACCGGGTCATTTTCCAGGACGTTCTCTTTTCAGGGCAATTTCCCAGGGCGACAGCGACTTAACCACCCTTCCTGTAAACTACAGGTCAGTTGCCCAGAAAATAACCGGTCGAGAAACTACAAATATTCAATTTGTTTTTTTAAAAGAAACTGCTTTTTTTTGGAAAAAAAACCAACGGCATGATCAGGTTGCGTGTCAAAAGCAAGAAAGGGATACTGTGCGTGCAGCTTGATTTGCATTTGCCAATTGCCACTGATCTGATCCTCTCCATCAGTCTATCTTGTGCTCTTTCTACACACATTTTTAAGTGGAAAGTCATGTCACAAGGTGCCAAAGAAAGGCTAGCTGCATCCAGCGACTGGCCCTTTGTGGCTGTGTTCATGCATGATTTTTTTTTTGTTTCAGATGCCTGTACACAGTGTAGGCCACTACTATAATATAGTGCAATTGTGATTTGGTGGATGTCATGTTTTAAAATAGTTCAACTTGTGGTTTTGGTGATTGCACGGGAAAAACAGATAGGGCTTTCCTATATCATGAGCCCTGCCCTATGCACCCCTAGCTACTAGCTAGTATAAAAAAATAGTGGTTAGGATTTTGGCTTATCATGCATTTAAATAATATATACATGTTAATTTTATATGTAACAAACTCAGTGCTAGTGGAACTGGCTGAATGGGGTATATGCTGCCTTTTGGTTGGTGATTTCAAACTACAGAGATATAAATAAAAGTGACAACATACTGTCATTAATTAGTAGTAATCCTTTGGCTAAAACTCCGGTTTTAAAGTAGGCTTTGTATTAGTTTCTACAAAAAAAGATTAACTGGTGTATAGTCCACCTTACCTCAAATATAAGTTTATTACGATATTGATTTGGTCTCTTTTTTTGAAAGAAATATCGATTTGGTCTCTGATATGTCGCCTTGACAAACAAAGCCTATAAGCATGTATCAATCTGAAAAGTTATATTGAAAGTCATTTTTTATGAATTTGGTAACAGAAGGTCTCTGTTGCCCAGCTGTATAGTATTTTTAGATATTAAGGTTAAAACTATAAATGTTTAACCAACAGTGATCCTAACTGAACTTATGTTTGCTACTAGTATCACAATCACACTAAGTGGTAAGAAAAATCCTGTTAGGCTGCTAATGAACTTTTTATATTTCAAAACAAGTAGTGATAGGGTAGGTCGGCTAACTTTTCACTTTGGCCGTGTTTGGTTCCCAAAATCAAAATTCCAAATTTTTTTTCCGCCACCTGCATGGAGATTTAAATCTAGACGAAATAAAAAACGCATTGCGACTGCTGCCTGTAAATCGCGAGACGAATCTAATGAACCTAATTAGGCTGTAATCAGACGCTAAATTGCTACAGTAATGCTACAGTAAACAACCTCTAATGACGGATTAATTAGGCCCGTTACATCCGTCTCGCGATTTACAGACGAGTTCTGTAATTATTTTTGTAATTAGTCTATGTTTAATACTTCAAATATACAAAGATGCCTTTTCAAAATTTTTACAGGCTGCAACCAAACACGGCCTTTGCCATCTCTAGCATCTAAAACTAGGGCTGCTGCTCTGAAGTTCATACTCATATGATTAGCAATACAATCATGCTTCTTTGTACATAGCACAATATCTCGTTAGTATATTCACACACTAATGACCTTCTTTTTGTTCTCACATCAACCAGATGCAAATACAAAGGAAAAAAAAGATCAATTTGACCACACCATGTGGGGCCCACACAACCCCTCTCACTCCTCCCTTCTCTCTCCTCACTCATCAGTCTTCTTCAGTCAGAGCCATCACGACATCGCCTCACCCTCCCTCCCTCTCTCTCTCTCTCTCTCTCCTCGGGAGGCTTCTCCCTCCTCTCCTTCGCCAATCGCCCCCATTGCTTTTGGGCTATATAGGGAGGGATTGGATTGGAAAAGGAGCTCCCGGCGAGTTTGAACCCATCCAAAACCTCATCTTTCTCTCGTCTCCCCCACGCGCTTCCCGCCGCCGCCGACGCCGACGCCGCCGCCGCCGTATAGGATCAAATGCGGCGAGATCTGTGCGCGTGACGCCGTCGCCCGCCAGAGCCTGCTCCCTCTGAGTTTCGGAACAGGGAGCGCCTGGTTCAGGTCTTCAAGATCTCTCCGGTGGTTAAGGTGAGTTCTTGCTTGTGGACTGGAGCTCGTGGTTCAGGTTTCAGAGCTTGGCTAGGACTTTCCTTTTCTTTTGATTTTTTTTGGCTCCTCGATCAGTTGGAATAGTTGGATATCTGCCTTTGATGTTCCGTGCAATGTTGCCCAAGTGGTTCTAGTGTGTTGTTGGAGTCGGTGATTGTACTCCTGGACCCCCCAAAAAAGATTGGATTTTGGTTGCTTGGATTCGGGGATTACATTTCACTCTCCCTGAACATTTTTAACGCGTTGTTGGAGCTGGCATTTCGGATTCAGTAAGTTGATTGTTAGAATATTTTGGTTTAAGTTGGTACGAGCCGGGGCCGATTTTGAAAATAATTCAATTTTGAAAATAGAACTATCAAAAGAATTTAGTTGGAATAAAGCTAAACATCCCGATATGCTTCTCTTACCATTTATTTATCAAGTTAAATCCGCCTTTTAGGCTAATTCCAGCGCTATTTTCAAAACTATGAACTTTGTAACTGTATCGGATAAGTGTCGTGAGGATGAAACTTGTCTCACATTTCATGAAATTCCTCCTCTCTCCTCGTAATGAGCAAATTTTCACTAATATGGTATAATATTTAACACTTATGAAACTTTCACTAAGATTGGATTTATACGCGCGTGTTATTATCTACCATTAGCATTAATGCTGTTACCGTGACGTTGTCGGTGGTTCTCCGGTTAAACATTTCGAGCTCGAGCTCAGAATCCTCCAGCTTTAGATGGCAAGCTCGCTCGAACTCGTCTCATTGACAGCCCTCCCGCTCAGAGGGCTCAGCTCGCTCAAGTTCATCTCCTCCCTTGCTCTTCCTTCCCCTTCTCTCGGACTCTCTCCTCCCTTTGCTCTTCATTCCCTGGCGGCGGCGGCTGGGCGAGCGGCGGCGCCATTTGTCCTGTCTTCGCCCAGCCCTTTGCCGGCGACGAGCGCATCCTCCAGGTATGCCGGCCCCTTCTCTTTCCTTGTGCTGTGCCAGACGGAGCACCCCTAACCCTAACAAAACTATTTGTATTCGGATCTGAATCCAGTTACATTACATTACCTACTAACTTCGATTTTGTTTGCAAAAATTATCGGGTATGCTGGGTCCGCCCCTGCCACCAATTCTCAACGAACTGTTCATTCTTCTCTAGGACTGTAGGACATAAGCTTACTTTGAGTGAGCTGCAGACTACCGAAGGATGGATCAGTATGAGGTATTGGAGCAGATTGGAAAAGGAGCATTTGGTTCTGCACTGTTGGTGAGGCACAAGGTGGAGAAGAAGAAGTGAGCCTGACTTGCTCTTTTTTTCATATATGGGCCAAGCTGTTTTTTGTTCAGTAATTTTACTGTACAAAGTCTATCTTGCAGGTATGTGCTCAAGAAGATTCGACTTGCGCGACAAACGGACCGAACTCGCAGGTCTGCACATCAGGAGGTTAAATTCTTCTACTTAATCCGTGCTACCTTTTGATCATTTGGTTCATATAGGCAGGATTTGAAGGAATGGGATGCCTTTTTTTCACCACTTGACTTTTGATGTCATTATCCTTGGTACAGAATAATAATTTGTTTCCAATTGTTTGTTGCTGGATAAATTACTGTGTTCATGCCTTCATCATGGTGATGTCATGTTTATTTTGGCAAGCCATGAACTGATCTGATATGAGTTGTGTGGAAACGTTCTTGCAGATGCAGCTTATTGCAACAGTCAGGAATCCATTTATCGTGGAGTACAAAGATTCATGGGTGGAAAAGGTAGGCAGAGGATCAAAACAAAGTTGCTAAATGGTAGCATATTGCATGGTCTGGTGAAAATCTTCCGTTGTTATGCATCTCATTCATTTTTTCTTCATTTCAGGGTTGCTATGTTTGCATTGTTATAGGTTACTGTGAGGGAGGAGACATGTACGTATTTCTTGGAGGTTAAATATCTTTTCAAATAGTTTGTTCACAGAGCTAACACAATCTTTATTGGTCCAGGGCTGATGCTATCAAAAGAGCCAACAGTAACCATTTTTCTGAGGAGGTGCAACTCTTGACCTTGCTTTTATTGTCAACATTTTGTGGTTGTTCTGCAGCAACCAGAAAACTGACCCCCAACTGCCTGCTCATTTTCCAGAAAATCTGCAAGTGGCTTGTGCAGCTTCTCATGGCTCTTGATTATTTGCACGCAAATCACATTCTTCATCGTGATGTGAAGGTCAGTAGCAGTGCTTGATTCGCATTATGTAATGATACTTTTTCTTTGATATTTTTCTAAGGCTTGTGATTAACACAAACTGAAACTTCTCAATTTGTTTCAGTGCTCCAATATATTTATTGCCAGAGATCAAAGCATACGCCTTGGTAAGTGCTTTAATCTCATGAAAAGTACAATACTTTATGTATGAGCTTAGCAATCTTGGTGATGATTCACTTCTAAATCTATAAAAATGCAGGCGACTTTGGGCTTGCAAAAATATTGACTTCTGATGACCTTGCCTCTTCTGTAAGTTTCTTGAAACTTTTTTAGTTTTCTTGCATGTATTTGATAATGGTGTTGCTTATTACTGTGTTGCTCCTACAAAGGTGGTAGGAACACCAAGTTATATGTGCCCAGAACTTCTTGCTGATATACCATATGGTACCAAATCCGATATATGGTCCCTAGGTCTGTATCACTTCAGTGTCACAAATTTTGTTTCTACATCTAGGTAGAAAGCTTGCGATTTAATACCCAGATTGCTCTTTTGCAGGATGTTGCATATATGAAATGACCGCTCTCAGGCCTGCATTCAAAGCTTTTGTAAGTTCTTGATTCATTTTTTTTTCCTGTGAGATATCTATGTAATTAGTTTATATGTTGGTGCAATTTGATGGTTAAGCTAAAAGCTTCATACTTTTTATTAATGAACACTCCATATGCATATGAGGCTAGATGATTATCTGCCCTGTTTTGGATGTGTATTTCATTTACACTGGTAAATTAGGAATTCTTATAAACATATTGCTAGACACCCCCTGCATTGCTTTTATGCTGAAACCTTGTCAATTTAAATATTTGTGAGTGCATATAATTGGATTACTATTTCTGTCCTGATAATCATGCAACTCTGAAATTTATGATCTCATTTCATCCTTTCTTGGCAGGACATGCAAGCTCTGATTAACAAGATCACAAAGTCGATAGTGTCACCATTGCCCACAAGATATTCTGGTGCCTTGTAAGTTTGTCATTGAATATATTCTCTTTTATTTATGCGTCTATTGTCTTACCTGAAGGAAGCTTGTTTCTGAAAAATGCAGTAGGGGGCTTATCAAGAGCATGCTACGGAAAAGTCCAGAACACAGACCAAGTGTAATTCCTTAGCGCCTTCTTTTTTCTTTTTACGGAATGTGTTTACCCTAATAGATACATTTTGTGTAAACTTGCCTATACAGGCTGCAGAACTGCTAAAGCATCCTCATCTTCAGCCTTATGTGCTTCAAGTCCAGTTGAAGTCTAGTCCTTCTCGCAACATGTCTCCAATCTACCAATCTTTGACAGACAAAGTTAAGAAGATGACATTTCCTTGCGATATAACTGATTCTGTGCGAAGAAGGGTGGCAAGAAGAAACACGTTAGGAAATGAGAGGACTGTAACATTCTGCAAACCATCTCCTGAGCGGAATTCTGTTAGCTCCACTCGGAGCATCAAAGAATATACAACTACACAGAGTGTCAAGGAGTTCTCCATCGACAGCAGTCAAGTTGATGATGAGGTTACCAGTAAAGCCATTATAACAAAGACATCAGGCATTCTAAGGACTCCCAAGAGTACTCCAGCCAAGACATTGACAACTAGGAATCGGCTGGACCCTCCAAAAACATCTTATACCAGAACAAACCACAGCGAGGTACTTTCACAAATAAAGCTTGTTCAATGTTCTTTGTGCCTTTGTTAATACTGACAAACATGTGCTCTCTATTTGTTTAAAATCTGCATTGATTCTCGGTTACAATATGCACATGTTCCGATGTTCGTACTGCATTGATCTCAATCTTAATAATCTTATTTTTTAGCTGAACTTTGGTGGTCCTCATAGTTAGATATGTATCACAGGTTCATCAATCATCACTGTGCATTTGTTTTACCTACTATAAACTATGCTAATGTTTGGCTTCAGCATGAGTTTGCATTTTGATGACCCTGCTACCTGTTTTATTCTTATGTATGTTGAAATGAGCATATATCTGGTACTCATTGAACTTATTTCCCCCTGTACAGCTGTCCTCAAGAACACCTCTAAACAAAAGCGCCCGTACAGCTCGAAGAGCATCCCTCCCGCTGCCAACATATGGAATGCCTAGCAGCCGCACCATAAGCATCCTGGACCGGCTAGACTCCCCAGATGTGTCTGTCAATGCACCTCGAATTGACAGGATTGCAGAATTCCCTCTGGCTTCATCGGAGGACCCCTTGGCCCCCATCAACAAGCTCTCTCCAGCTCCTGGTCACGGTTTGTGCTCCACGCCTCCCTCCATCAACCGGTCGATCACCAAGGACAAGTACACTGTCCAGGTGCTGCACACCGGTGATGGGGACAACGGGAGCGACTCATCTGGGCGCAATGCTACTGCTGCATCAAGCAGAGGGTCCAACGACTCGAGGCTGCAGCGGTTCGACACCTCATCGTTCCAGCAGCGCGCGGAGGCGCTGGAGGGGCTGCTGGAGTTCAGCGCTCAGCTGCTGCAGCAGGAGCGGTACGAGGAGCTGGGAATCCTGCTGAAGCCATTCGGCCCTGAGAAGGCGTCCCCCAGGGAGACCGCCATCTGGCTCACCAAGAGCTTCAAGGAGACGACGTCATAGCCTCTTACCTTCTGTATGAACATATAGTTGCCAGTTTTGTGATGCGCAATGTAGCTCAGGTAGTTTAAGCTATGTTAGGATCCAAGCTTAGCTGCTGGAAGGCAACACCAGCTCAGTGTCGCCCTAACTCAAGTCCCCGCCCTCTAGCCAGTTTCTAGATTGCATTGTAGGTAAGCTCAGCAATTGTAGTAGTTGCAGAACCGCATGCTGAACCCAGGATCTGGCAAAGATCCTGAGCCTTCTTGTAACCAAATCATGTGTAACTCAGCAATTATGTAGCACTAAATTGGAGGGCTGGAGATCCAGTTGGCAGTAGGTTGGTTGGGTCTCCATCTTGAACAAAGGATGAAGAATCCTATGCTGGGATCCCCTGATGGCCTGATCCCAGCCTCCTCTGACTAAACTAATTCCAACTGTAAGAGAGGTCCATGTCCTTCTGGATTTCTGACCAATCCTACACATGGCGATTTTCAAATTATGTACCTAGCCTTGTGTATGGTGTATCCTGGCGTGCAGCTGGTCCCTTTTTTTTTTAAAAAAGCCTTGTTGTGTGTGATCTCTCGCAGTCGGCCGCAGCTGCCACAACCATACGAGACGGCAGCGGCCATGTGAGGAGGCTGCGGCAGGGCGCAGGGGCCAGGGGACACACGTTGGGGTTGTACACGCCGGCCGAATCTCTCCATGTGCCCCGTCTCTCGTACACGAGACATGGTGTGGCTCATCTCCCGTGCCAGACGGGGAGAAAACAACGGGTCTCGGGAGGCTGGGAGCACGGGGCATGTCTTGGCCCCCTGCACTGCAGGCGTCGCAGAGGCAACGCCATGTAGAGAACAGTGCCCTCCCTGTCCTCTGCATCGCGTCGAGTGTTTCGAAGCGTCGATCCTAGTGATAATAACTGTTTTTTTTTCACTCTCTCGAGGTCCTAGAAGTAAAAAAAAATTACTGACAACTATCATAAGGTCTTTTTTACTTACCAAGTACATTGAAAACATCCTAGGATTTAACATTTGAGTAGGCTCTCTATGCTTCTATACATGCTCAAGAATGGTGTCAGGTAGCAACTGTCCATCTACATACAGATCATCCCTCCTTGCAAAGGAATTGCAGGGGGAAAGCAGCTACATTATTTCTCTGCTGTCTCTGAAACTTACTGAAGAATGATCTTTGCTATGATCGCGACTATATGCATAGAAATGGGGGGCAGCAAAAGGCCCATAACCTTCTAATTTCACAGTATATGTACCAGTCAAACCCCACAATGGATCATACTATGGAGTCAGCGCTGTTGGACTCGTTCTCGTTCTCGTGCCCTGCCACCACCGGCCTTGGCTTCTGGTCCTCGGCGACGTGCCTAGGAGAGGACACCGCGGAGGACGACGATGAGGATGGCGACGGCGAGCCTACCTTGCGTGGGCTCGACGGCATGTGCAGCCTCCGAAGCTCGCTCATGGGGCTTCTCGGGCTCAGGAGCAGCGGCGGTGGCTGCATCTGTGGCGGTGGTTGCTGCATCTGCGGCTGCGGGGGCTCGGCGGCCTGAGGGTGCTGGTGCTCCGCTTGCTGTTCGGCTGCCACTTTGTTCACCAGGTTTTGTATCGTCGGCAGGAGCTTTGTCGACACAGAGATGATCCCAGGAACCTGCACACGTTAACGTACATCAGTTCAACATCAACTTGTCAGGATGGACAGAGCTGACGCAGCTCAAGGACTAGCATAACATTCGTGTTTCATTAAGAAAGAAGCAACGGCCGTAAAAGTTTGTCAGGCATGTCAGTATCGATGTTATCGCAAGGAAGTTACTACAGAGTCTAATCTTCCTGTTGTGTTTGATTTCCTACAATCAAAAGAGGACCAGCCTCCCAACAGGTTACAAAATCTAACATTTGCTGGTTAGAAAAGGAGCATCTGGCAAGGCATGAAGGAGTGACCAGACGCAAACAGTTGACTTTCAGTATAGTTTTTCGTTTGGAAGTAGTTTAAAGGGGAGACAAGGTTTCGGGTCTTTTAACATGTAATGGCACCATTCTGTGCTGCCATTATGACGCAAGAGATGTAAAATACTGACAAGTCCTTGAGCTCCGATGCAAATTATTTCAGAATTCAACTACTGCAATGGTTAATCTCAACGTTATATTAAGTGTTCAGATCATACCACCCCATTTTGGAATTCTCTGTTGACATCTAGCTGCACCGCCAAAGCTTTAACTATCAAGTAACCCACAAATAGCAAGAAAAGATAAATAGGATTCCTGCAGACAATAAGAATAGCAGTGTTATGTGGTTGTTCAGAATGTAAAGAACCACAGGGCATAGTGCTACCAAGTACCTCAGAAGCGTCATGATCTCATTGAAACCAAGAACAGCCATGGCAACAATTGCCCAAGGAGGAGGCAGTCTACTATTACCGCGCCTGTGAGCTTGCTGTAGTGAAAGACAAAAGGCATAGACAAATATAAAAAAATAGAAGTATTCGCTTCAAGGGAAAAGTACACATCATGACAACTGGTAAAATAAAATCAGAGCTATGTTATATATGCACCTGGGTGGATACTGCTTGTGTAATGGTGAACTCAGTTTCGGCTTTAAACTGCTTCCACAGTGACTTGCACTGAGCAGGAGTAATCATTGTCTGCTTTGGGGGAATCTATTTCCAAAGTTCATAAAGTGGTATTACGTACACAGATACACTTTCAGTGTTTGCTGATGGAAGATCAGACCAACACAAAATTACCTCTTCCCAAGTAGTAGAAGCAAGTGGATCAGCAGAAGCGGCACTTGCAATCTTTGATACAACAGAGCCTTCCAGAAGTGTTGAAGTGAGGATGCTTTCGATGCTATCCGGTTCGTCATCCCAACGAATGCCCACCATTACAGACAGTAGTTTGAGAGCCTGCAAAGTAAGTGTAAGTACTTACAAATAGAAAACAAAATAAAAGAGCTGATGATTTATTTTCATATTGGATATATATGGTTTCCGTACCGCAGATCGAGCATCCTTTGCTATTGCACGGACATCTTCCTTTCCTGTCCAGACCCTTGGAATCGAATCCTTGTCATGGCTAAACACTGTTGTGAACCTGGCAACAACAGGAAACAGTGTCAAGTTTTTTCCCTCCTCAGACAGAAAGTAAGAAAGCGATCAATATGAAGAACTGAGAATTTTGTTAACCTCTCCTTCATATGGATCATTACTTTGCTGGCTTCATCTTTAGCTTTACTTTCCACAACACTCCGGGCATAATCCCTTAATTTTGATACCATTTCTTCTGCTGGTGCATATTCCATCTCAAACCCACACAGAGTTTTCAGAAACTCTGGTAGGATGGCTTCGGTCTCGCGTCTGTAAACGTTTCTTATTGATGCCCAGGTTGTTTGGTCGGCGGCATCGAAAAGAGACCCCACAGGTTCAGCAAGTGCTTTTCTTAATTTCTCCTGCAAGTACAAATAACTGTAATTGTTACCATACAGTAACCAGATAATTTTAGATATGCAAATAAATCCAGAAGAAAATATGTATTGATAAGCTAGTAAATTAAATTCTCGCTCAGCTTGTCATACTTAACCTTAGCTTGGGCTGTCAATTCTGATAGCTTGCTTTCACGAACTGAAAGTGCATGGTCTTCAATATCACGCCGAACTTTCTCCAGTATTTTAGTGCAGTCCCAGTTTGCCTGCTTGATTACAGCATCTAGAATACAAGTGCTTGTCAGTTTGATGCATCAATTTCATATAAGGTGGGTTGTAGTACCAATTAAAAGGATTGGTAAGCCAACAGAAACAGGAGAAGAATATGATGCACATCGAATATAGAAAATTTCTTATTTGTTTTAGGACATTAGGCTACTTTGGTTAAAAATTTTATGGCCGGTCATCCTTCAATTGTCATATAGACACAATGCTTTTGGAATAAATTACCATTTTGAGTTTTATAAAGGGTAAACTTAACTATCTATTGAACATAAATTACCACACGTGTATGAAGTTTACCTGCACAGCCTTGTTCAAATTCTTTGAGAGAGCATTCTGTGTTGTCTCGAACCGAGGCTGCAAAACTTTTTCCACTCTCCAAAGATGAAACAAGACCAGTTTTAAATTTTTCTAGAGCCTTCATGCGCAGATGAGTCAACATTTTCTGGAATGCAGGTTGGACAAGCTGCAACAAATGTGGATCAAATTAGAGGGAGTAAATGACACTAAGAAATAAATGACACAAACTAAAAATGGTACTTATTCGTGAGAAAGATTTTCAGTATGTACTCTCTAATACTAGATGTACTTCTGAAAGGATCACAGGAGCTGCATAACAGGACATTTACTAATATTTGTTTTTTAAAGAAAAGCAGAAGATATTCTAATCTTGAGTGAGAAGAAAAAAAAACTAAATGTACAAGAAGGCCTTACATTCACTATTCTGGACTCCAAATGTTGTCGTTTTCCTTTCCTAACGGCTTCATCAAAATAGACAGCTTCTTTGTCATACCTAAAAATTATGATTCACACACCATTCAGTTTTATTCATGAAAAGAAGTTTCCTTTCATAGCTAAATATTGGATTCTGTAGGGCGGCACCAAAACAAAACAGTAAATTAACCAACTTCTGGCTTCAATGCCAGTACTTCAGTTGAGCAAATAAACATGTCAGTATTTCAAAATGCGGATTTAAGAGAACAGATAGACTAAGTAGTACTAATAAGGTACCCAGTGCATGCTTTCTCTTTTTGTTAAATATATTTGAGCAGGAGAATTGAAAGTTTACAAAATTGAATTAAGTGCATGTGTAGCAGTCTATTGGCAGATGTAAAGAAAAATATAACAGGCGTATGCATGATAGATAGTAAAGTTGCAAGACATGGCAATCATGTTGAACAAACCATCGGGTTGGGCTTACTCTTGTAAGTGAACGTCCACAATATAGCCAAGTTTTTTCCCAAAACCAGGTACTGGACCAGATTGGACAGCACTCTCCAGATCTAGCCATTCCTAAAAGGATAACAACACATTAGAGAAACCCAAAACCCGTACAAAAGTCGCCTGATCTTTAAGTGGCAAGATCTTACTGTGTCAGAGGTTATGCAGCCAAACTTCTCATTTGCAATTTCATCACACCGAACTGTAGCAACCATTACCTTGCGGTGGTAAAGAAAATGGAAGTAAATCATCGGTAAACAGGTTTAGGTATTTTATTTAAATAAAATTTTAATATTATTTAGGCAGAAATTTTCAAGTTTTAATTTGTAGCTAACTATTTTAACCGGTCAAAATTGAGAAATTTCATGTGAATTATTGATTTTGTATCGCACTCATGATAATTATTGATATTATAATTAACACCATTTTCTTGAAATAATTAAACAATTATGAAGAACTGCATCAACAATATTGGCATTATGTAGGTGGGGATACGCTACCAGTTCTGTTCCATCTGTTTGTCATAAAATTCTATGACTGATGCAGAAGTATTTTCGGAGGACCCCTTCAACGTGAATCGGGTATAATAATCTAGCATGGGTCTTAGTGCATAGCAGGAAAGAGAGGTACCTTGTGAGCAGGAAGATCAAGATCCTTGTTCTCTAGGATAACTTTCCAAATCTGTTGTGAACTAAACAAAAAACCTGAAGCAGGAACTACTCCTCTTCTATCACCTGCAAGACCTCCTGGTGTAATTGAATTTGAAAATCTCTGCCTAAGTTGTTGAACCTGGTCAAGGTAAAAGTAAGGTTCTTGAAAGAAATTGCTTGGAAACATGCTGCTGTACTTTCCATACATAAATATCTATAGGTACGAGTTTCAACTTATCTTCGACGTACCTGCTCTCTAAACTGTTCCTCTTTTTCTTCGAAACTGGACAGTGCAGTAACTTCCACCTTCATATTGAATGTTAGAGTATATTAGGGATATCTCTATATTAGGTAGATTAGGATTGTATTTGTATCCTACCAGATCTGTAGGAGAGGCTCCTCTCCCTCCAAGTCATGTACCCCTATATATTCAGCCCCAAGGCTCAGGCTAATACAATCATCAATTACACCAATCCTATTATTCTACATGGTATCACGAGTTCAGGTTTAAACCCTAGGCCTCAAACCCTAGTTTTCCGCTGCTCGCCCCGCCGGCGTCCCTCCTCTCACGCCGCGGCTGCCCTGTTCCCACGACGCCCCTCGAGCGCGCCGCCCTCACCAAGCCCTAGCGCGCCCCCGGGGAGGTTGCCCATGACCTCCGCCGGGGGCAGCGCCCTCCACCCTCTCCACGGCAGATCAAAGGTCTGCCGATCTTCTAGTTATTGCGGCAGATCAACCTGATCCGCCGCCGTCGTCGTCAAGCATCAGCGAATCGTGATGGAACTCACCTTGGATGTGTACCGGTGGCCTCCCCTGCTTCATCCTCCTCATCGCGTCGGACCTCTTAGAGATCCGCCGCCGCGGGGAGACCTCGTCACCCTCTCCGCGCTCGCCATGGAGGACGCTGGGCGTCGCCCCACCCCGCGCTGCCGTGGTGGTAGCCTGGGACAGGTCGACCTCGACAGCAAGCCGCCATCGTGGCGGTCGGCCAATTTGCGCCATCCTCGCGCGACCCCATGGGCTCATCTTCATCGGCGGTGCTTCTTCATCCCACCTCTCCAGCGACCGTCTTGGCGGGATCCGCCGCCCCGCGCCACGAGCCGTGCCGGGTCCCCTCTTCTCCGGCTCCTCGGCATCGGTCCCAGCAGGCGGATCCGCCCTCCCTCTACGCGTCCCTTCTGCCGGAAGGTCACCGCTGCAGTCATCCGCCGCCGTCGCACCACCTCCCCGGCGGGATCCGCGCCGCCTCAGCCTGGGCTCATCGCTCCTCCGCCCTCTGTCTCCCTCTCACACTTGCGTGCAAGTGTTGAAGAGGAGAGAGAAGGGCTGACGGGACTTCTTCTACTCCGTGCACGCAAGGATTTCTACACGAACTGCTGCTGCATGTATCTTTTTTAGGTTTTTCCCGATTCGCTTATCGCGTTTGAGTCGCCCACCGCCTGTCGACATCGCGCCTCTACTTCGACGTCGGCGTCGACTTCACCGGCCTCTTCTTCGTCCACGACTGTGCGGCATGGCAACATGGATGGTGCTCTAGGGGACGCCCGTATGCACCACCCACCTCGCCGCTTCGTCCGCACGTCATTCTTGGCCGTCTCGTCATCGCCTTCACCGATCGGGACGCCTTCACCGACTTCGCCCACCGTCGTCTCGCCTCATGCTACTCGGTTTGATCTGCCGAGGTGCGTGATCCACTCGGCTCCCGTGACGTTCGTCTTCGTCAAGCGCGCCCCTTCACTGAGGACGGAGGGTTGCCACTGCGTCGCCTCTTCGGGCAGCAGTGCCGCCACCCGTGGTCTCCTTCGTCTTGCATCTTCGCCACCGCCGACCACATCCTCGACCTCGTCGTCAATGACGCGTTGCTGTACCTTGCGCGCATGGTCTTCGTCAAGCTGTTCGAGTTCTTCGCCGTTCTGCACCGCAACTGTCGTCGAGACCTCCTCTGTTGGTCCCTTACATTCTACGACTTGGTTGTGTGCTCTCCCTTGTACGTCCGGTATTGGCAACACCGGCGCGTACCTTCGTCCCCGACGCGCTACTGGGTCTGGCAAACCCAGTACCCGCCTCGGCCTTGGCGTTTTGACGGCGTCACCCTCCCTTCGCCCTCGACGCATCACTGTCTTCGTCTACGGCGCCTCCGCGCCACCACTGTTTGGCGCCCCCTTGCGCGCCAGCGGCTTCATGTGCGGCTACCTCTGCATCGGCTAACTCGACAGCTACGTCGACCACGGCTACCCTACGCACGGCATCATCGATCATGGTTACTCGTCCTCCACTTGGCTACCTCGACATCGGCACAAAGGGCTATCGTCTGCTTGAGCAACCTTGTGGTTTTTCACTCCAGCCACAGCATCTGCGGCGCACTGACCGTTGTGACTGCGGGGGATGTCAGTTTACCGACTTCTCTCCAGTCCCACCGTCTGCGATGCTCCCGCTGTGACTGCAGGGGGATGTTAGAGTATATTAGGGATATCTCTATATTAGGTAGATTAGGATTGTATTTGTATCCTACCAGATCTGTAGGAGAGGCTCCTCTCCCTCCAAGTCATGTACCCCTATATATTCAGCCCCAAGGCTCAGGCTAATACAATCATTAATTACACCAATCCTATTATTCTACATTGAAAAATGGGTGTTCTAGTAAAATCATGATTTTCTTTTTCAAGATTGTAAAAAAAAATAACTTACATTGAAAAATTCACCAATAGGGGTATCTTTGTGTGCCTCTGGCTTCGGAACCGAGTTCCATATCTGATCAAATCTGTGACAATATTAGAACTAGAGGAACCCAACTAACTAGTAAACAAAAATGAAAGGAAAAGAAAGGATGCCAGCACCTTTTGAATATCCTCCCTTAGAACTGGCTCTAGATGTTCAAGTGGAGTCTACATGAAAACAATGATGTGTCTGAGATTCTCTGAAGTTAATGGAACAAAGATTATACTTCTGAATAAATTTCTGATTTTTTTTGGATAGATTCATTCAAGAACACAAGATAACAAAGGAGAGGCAAACCCTGGTTTTATCACGTATAACAAATAGTAGTGTTGTCTTTCGCGGACTGAACAAACGCATCATGACCTACAAACTCAGATATCCAAATGTTACAAATACATCAGGTAATCATGACTAGTGTGTGTATAAGGGGAGCCCTGAAAGAACAAAGATGTTAAACCTTGGTACCTGAAATACTGTCTTTAGAAGTGGTTTATTGGCTGCTTGCTCGCGGCCGATATCATGGCACCACCTATGGACATACACACAGTGATATCAGAAAGTCAGTAGTATGTGCGAGAACTAAAGCTTCGACGAATATGTCCATAAGGGAAGTGAAGATAAATGTCGTTAGGGCGACTCACATGTTAATTAGAACTATATCTGAAATTGCAAGAGCAAATAACGCACTTTGCTTTTCAAATGCAGTGTCATCCTAGACGAGACAAAAGGAGACATATGAGAAAATAAAGTTTAGCAAATAACCTCCTAAAAGGAAACATGCATAAAAGCCTCTTCCGCATGCCATTCTCAACTTGAACTCAGCATGCATGTAAAGGCACCCTTTAAAACAGTAGTAAAGAGCATCATTCTCTTTACATTTCTTACTTCAGTACAAAAAGTTCAAGTGGCAATGCCATGTCATGATACATCTCGACTGGAGGAAAGATTAATGCTGACTGACCAGTTTCCCTCAAATAAAAAAGAAATCTTTGCAATTAGGACCATCTAATGACTGTTATGTACATTACAAAAAAAGACAAAGCGAAACATATTATGTTAGTATCAAAGTACAGATCATTTCTTAAACTTGCATGGTTTAAACTTCCAAGATTTCTAGGCTGGGAACTAAAAAGATCAAAGAACAAAAAACCATATTTAACGTAATTGCTATGCAAAACCAACTTAACTACCAACAGCATACTACTGTTGCACACTACTACTTGAATATTTTGATAAATGATACTCAACATGGTAATTGACCTATGCAGTCTTACCTCTCCTCTCTCTCTTCCATCGGTACCCTCCAGGTCCAACACAACAGTACAAGGCTCAACACCAACACAGCGTGCTATCCAGATGCCTTTAGTAGTCTGGCTCCTAATAACAAAAGTAGAACAACAATAGTTTCTCTATTCAACATAAATAAAAATAGCAGATACAATTTAGAGACGTGTTTTCATGATAAGGAAGGGGATAGTAATGGGTATGCAAAATGCCTACCAAAGGAAGAGCACTAGTTATGAAATTATTCATTCATGAATAAATAACATAAATATATGATGTGCAAATCTACAATCATGTGAGGGAGAAGGAAACAGTTTATACCTTCCCCTGAATGCATCCATCTCCCTAAAGTTGGTTCCAAATAGTTGGTTCAACAAGGTACTCTTTCCTGCTCAAAATAAAAAAATCCTTATTTTTAAACATATATACATTACTTGCTCTAAAAGGTACTAAATGCATACAGCATATAGCATCCTTTTTGTGTGAACAAGCAGAGAGCCCAAACATCAGCTAAAGGTAATGATCTCAGCCTCAGCCAAAGAACTGTATTGAAAACAACATTTACAGTTCCAACTAAAGGTTTTCATGCTGTCTAAGTTGAAACACAACAGCTCCGAGTGTAGAGTCAGATACTTGAGGAAAACATTGCCCTATGTTTGCTTGAGATAAATAAAATATTCCTGACAGAAAATTCACAGCTTCAACCAGCAGCGGCATGCCCAGGCACCGTATTTGAAGTTCAAGCATGTATCCAATTACATTTTTCAAGTCACCCACAGTTAGGAAACTAACAATGGCTCTATCCTAGTCACCCACATCGATGACCCAGAAAAGGAGACGAGTCTAAATTTCTACTATAGCTTACTGAAGTAGCAATACAGCACACCATACTATGCATTAGAAGTAGTGCCGTAGTGGTAAGCAAATTTACTAGAACTAATCGATCAGTAATGTCCACAAATGCGGTGCAGGTTTAAGCTAGGTTTCAAATGGACGAAACATCAGTTATAGTTTACCAACGTCCTTGAGGATGCATTAACTCATATTCCATTACCGAATTAGTCTAGGTATAGCACTTGGGAGAAACTAATGACTTGTACAAGCAGAGGACAGACAGACTACAGACGAAGGCAAAGTTCTTAATAATTGCACGGTTTGACCAGAGATCAACTCAATCGCCCGTTGGTTAGGAACAACAGACAACAGAGCACCACTGATTCACACGACACCATCGCGCGCAAGTGATGCCTAACGCGCGCCAAGCCCACTCGTACCCGCACGATCACCAACATTTCGTCAAACAGGTGGCCAGCGCGCGCGCACGGGGCCGGCCCGCCGATCGAGCTCGTGATCGGCGGACCAACCAACCGAGATCGATCGTCGTGGAGCGCGGATGGGATCGGAATGGAGGCGGTGCGTACAGTACCGCTGCTCTGTGGCCCCATGATGGAGACGACGGCGTAGGAGAGCCCGCAGCCGGCGACGCCCGCGGCCGCCATGAACCGCTCCGCCCCCTCGGCCGCGAACTCGCCCTCGCCGTCGATGAGCTGCACCGCCACCCCGCCCACCGCGTCGCTCTCCTCCATCTCCTCCGATCCCGTCGTGGGGGGTCGCGCGCGCGCGCGCCTAGGGCTCGTGCGGGAAATGGAATGGATGCGGATGGGACGCGACGGTCGATCGCGCCGCGCTTCACTTGTCCGGCCGCTCGGCTTTCGCGGGGCACCATGCGCGCCGCGGAAGAGGCCCCTTAATTTTACGCATATGCCCCTGGCCCCTAACCGCCGACCCGCGTCTTTCAATTCGTTTTCCGATTTTACCCCCAGATAAGAACCGCGTCTTTCACCTGTCATCATCAAGATCTGCCGGTCATGTCTCTCTAAATTTGCTCATAGGGTATATAGGATGTGTGAGTGCATTTGTTGAGATAACTGGATAAGTTGAATGAGTGAATATATATGAGAATAATAAGATCTACCTAAACATGTCGCTTATGGCATAATGGATGAGATACGTAGCAACACAACAATAGTCTATTTGCCCTCACTTCCAAAATCCAAACTACCATCCAAAACATCGAACTAATCACGGGTTCAGCATAAAACCGACCTGTTTGCATCGGTCCATTGCATGGCAAGTCTTCTAGTTGAACCAAACTGATCAGGTCAATGGTTCACGTTTTCTCAGTTCAAACGATGAACCGGTTTTATGTACTATCTGGTGGTAGCGGTTAGCATGGGAGGAGTGGTGTAAGTGTAACATCCTAATTAAATAATGCACCAAACTTGGAATTTAGTCATAATTTGTAAATTTTTTACACCATTTTGGCTATTTTGTAATCTTGAAATGTTGCACTCATGCTCTAGTGTTTATTATTGAATGCAAAATGTATTCTAAACCCAGTAGAAATTGGCTTATTTTGAACTTACTAGATTTTAAAAATCTAAGATAATCCCTAAACTTTTTTGGGCCAAAACATCCTTGATCTTGGGCCCCGCCCATTCTTCTTCTTCCTTTTTCTTTTCCCTTGTTTTTTTTTTCTCTTCGCGCAGAGACAATCAAATTGCTTCTTTGCTATGTACTCGTACTTGTTAAGCTGCTTCTCTGTGTAACTGGTCACTTGGATGCCATATTTTTATTACGACTCTACTCCCTCTATCCTGAAATTTAAGGCATTGAAGGTTATTTAAAGCATTCTACGACTTTTGGATAAATATTAAAGAAAATTATTTATTTATTTTCTTAGCTCTCAGCTGCATACTTACCTATTCTATTTCTTGCTCGGCTGCTTAATCTTAGCAAACAACTTTAATTATGGCTGGTAAATGAAGAGCTAGCGGAGGGTACGCGCGTCTTTTATTTCTCCCTTAAATCTATCCTAAAAAATGTTGCCATCTTCATTCTAGAAAAAAATGGTGCCAAGCCGACAAACATCATGGCGTCCCAACACTTCCGCTGGCCAACGCGCAGGAACGGCGTTCCTTTTTTTTTTGCCGTTTCGTACAGCATGACAACTCTGAAATATTTTTGTTCAACAAAGTGACATCTCTGAAACATTTTTTGTTCAGAAAAGTGACAGCTCTGAAACACTCATGTCTAATCTGTGACTATCCAAGAAGCACCTAGTAACGACTCATCTTGCACGCTGTAGATAGGCATGCTACAATGGAGTAATTTATAGTATCTTGCTCAGACTTTATCTGGTGAAGGAAAACTCTGCCACGAACTTTGAAATTGGAAATTTGCCATCTTGTTAGACAGCAGTGAAGAAAAACTGTCAGTTATCCAGGTAGGATAACCTCTGGTGACGACAGAAGACTGACGACGACGAAGTTTGACGTGAAGAGAAAAAAATCTCTGTAAGTTCTTTCAACTGACATCGTTTTCCATTCTCTGTAAGCAAGAGCAGTTGAAGAGCAGTATTCTCATCATGTTTGACACAGTTGCAAGAAAGTTGCAAGATTTTCAACTGCTCTTTCAACTGACGTGAAGAGAAAAAAAAAATCTCTGTAAGCTCTTGTGACGCAGGATAACCTCTGTGTCAAATTGCTTCACGATGAGAATACTGCTCTTGTGAGAAAAAAAAACAAGCTGACAGCAAAGAGGACATCGTTTTCCATTCTCCACTTCTTTCAACTGACATCTCCGAAACACTCTTCTGGTGGCAGTATTCTCATCGTGTTTGACACAGTTGAAAATCTTGCAACCTTGTAAGTTGTAACACAGCAGTAAACAAAGCGTTTGACGTTGCAGTTGATGATTTCGCGGTCAATTCTGCTGGTGGCAGGGGATTCAGAGCAACCGTTTCTTCAGACAAGGAAAGATTTTGATGGCGCGCCCAAACACCAACGCGGCTACGCTTTCCTTTCCATACCTACGCATTTCTTCAGTCGCGGCTGGAAGACTGAGCAACCGAAGTTTCTTCATTTCTTCTGCATTTATCTGTGTCTTTGAATAGCGGATGGAGATGGCAATTGCTGTGGCGGAAGACAGAAAAGTCTCCGACGAGCAGCATGACTGAAAATCATACACGCCCTCTGTTTGCACTGTATCGTTGCACTGTTCATTTCGCATAACTGCTGCTCTGATTCATGATTCATCCTGAATTTACATGAACTGCAGTGTCACTGTCTGTATTGCATCTCGAGGTTAATTCTGGCAGAGAATCAGATCAAAGTAACAGTGACAGGAGTAGGCTCGATCTAATAAGCCAAAAGCACGCCGGCAGCTGTGGATTGGTTCCTCCATTTTACACAATCTAAAAAGAAGAGTAATGGGTGATGCTATGTCTCAACTGCATGATTTTTCCGCATCTTTTAATGCATCAGCTGATGAATCTCATCCATTCGATCAAAATCCACCAGTTACTATATTTTTTCTGGCTAGGGATGGCAATTTTACCCGCGGGTGCGGGTACCCGACCCGATGGGTGAGGGTATGGGTATGAAATTTTACCTGCGGATATGAGTATGAGTATAAAATTTTACCCGCGGGTAGAATGCGGGTAAAATATTTTACCCGCGGGTATCCAACGGGTACCCGAAATACAAAAAATAATCTAGTATACTCGTATCATTCACAAATTTTGTGTCTCATTTTCTTGTGATTGTATGAACTAAATAGACGGATAGTGAGATTGTGTGAACTAATAAATATGAAATGACATTTACATGTTGCTTATTATTTGTAGTGAAGCGTATTGTTACATTTTTAGATGAAATACATAACTACAATTAAATGCATGTACTTACATACACTACAAAATAGATGTTGAAAATAAGAAAAAATGTGCAAGATGATCCGTTTGGTTCTACTAATGCTTTGCGTTCACTTATATGGATGATAAATTCAAAATATGCTAGTCAATTCGACCAAATGATATGTTATTTATGCTATTATTAAAATACCCGATGGGTACCCGAAACCCGACCCGTACCCGTACCCGTTGGGTATGGGTATAAAATTTTACCCGCTAGACTTCGCGGGTACGGGTATGTCTTAGAGTTTCGGGTATTGTCGCGGGCGGATATTTGCTCTACCCGCACGATACCCGACCCGTTGCCATCCCTATTTCTGGCTTGAGACGATTGTTATGTAGGATAGGAATAGTAGGATATACTAGGAGGAAAGGAAAAGTATAGGCTCGTGCATGTTAACTTCCCAGCACCACCCTTCAGTCCTCCTAAACAGAAACTTGTAGACGAATCCATCTGAACTGTGCCAGTCGGAAATTTTGCCCTTCCTTCCAGAGTTCCAGTACGCTGACTGCTGGCTCTGAAAAGGGTAATCCTCCTCCCTTATCCTCATCTGAAGTTCTGAACGACTGAATGAAGTCAGCACACCACCAGCTGACGAATGATGCAAGCAACGCTAACAGCAGCAGCTCGCCGTGCATGGCCATGGGAACATCTCTGCTGCAATTGTCTCGTGTGTTATCTTCTATTTCCAGGACTTCAGAGACTGCATTTTTCTGCCTCAGGCGACCAGGGCTAGCTCTCGGCATCAGCTCGGCACACCTCACATTCTGAGGTGTCAACAACGTTCTTGACCACCAGGTTGGTTTTGCATTGTGTCTTTTGTTGAACCAGCAGCCATGCAAAGAAGCGTACGCGAGGGGGCGCTCCAGACGAACTTGTAGAACGGGCATTGTGCACTATCTTGTGAGCTCATCATGGCGGTATAGATCGGGCCAGCTCCAAGTGTACCATCCTTTAATTTGCTGCCAAGGGACAGCCTGCAGTTGGGTGTCTCTTGCAACTCCAAGTCTTCAGTCATCTCCTCCAGAGTTGCCCGTTCGTTCGTTCAAAAAATAAAAAGAGTAGGAGCACAAATGTTTGTGACTATGTTGAATTGAGATTCTAAATTTATGTGAATGGAGATGGATTCTTCAATATAGCAATAGAATGTGAGCAGGTGCCAAATGATGACTAAACATTGAACATGCCGTCGGAAAAGCAGAAGAATGTGAGCAAGATTGAGACTTCCGTATGCTGTATAAAAGAGATGCTTGGAAAACGAATATTAATACATAATTGTCAAAAAAAAAACTGAATGTGCATTCAGAACTGAGACAATCTTTCAGGATGCTTTCTTGCACACAGCAGCACGTTCTTATGTTGAGTGTTCACTGTCCAGGCATCATTTTACAGCAGATTTTGATTTGTTATTTACTCATTCAGAATTTAATCATTCAGAATCTATCCAATAAACATTCAGGCATTCATTTGAGCATCCATAACGCACCTCAATTCTGATAGCGATATAGGGCTCGTTCCAGGGCTGCAGAGCGATCCATGGGCCATGCTTGCTTTGTAGAGATAAGTGTAGCACCGTCGTGTAACACCCCAGGGGTTACTACAAAATTAGTAAAACTTAAACGTGCTTAACCCAAAACTAATTGGCTTGACTGTCTGCTGCTCGTCGTCGCCGTGGTCAAGTTGGCCATGAACGCCGCCCGCACGCGTTGCGTGCGACGTGTGTCCCGTGCCCATCCCGCCGCGCCCTTATCCCTTCGCCCAGGTGCCTCATTCCCTCCTCTCCTTCCCGGGAAGACCACGCCGGCCTCTCTTGCTCGCGTCCGAGCTCCACCATCGGCTGCCATGGCCACCGAGATCCACTTGGCAGTGAAATCCCACTTCCGGTCATCATCTTCGGCAACCAAAGGCTAGAATCGACTTTCCTCGACTCGCTGAAGCTCATGCTCTCCTCGTTCCAGCGCGTTCCGCGAGTTTCCGCGCTCGTTCCCGAGCCATGCCGCCGCCGGCATGCTGCTGCTCGCCGCGAGCCGCATGCACGCGCCCCTGTGCTGGGCCGCCGAGCGCCCCCACTCCGCCCGGCCTTGCTGAGTCCTTCCATGGCCGCCCCATCGTCCTCCCTCGCTGGAGTGCCACCGCACGCCGCCATCACCGCCGCCGAGGTGCTGCTACCGCCGCCGGCGCCTCTCCGGTCGCCCCCAACCCCAACCAAGCCCACCTACAGGTAGTCCTCGTCGCCCTCATGCTCCTCCACCCCTCCCTCGCCGCCAGCAAGCCCCCCCCACCCTGGCCGGAATCGCCGTTCCCCTTTCTCCCCTGCTTCAAAATTGCTACCAGGGACCTTGTGCGACAATTGAAACAAGTTCAGGGGCCTATCTGCACAACCGTAGACTCATATGAATAGTGCTGCGAAGGGTTATTTTGCAATAAATTGGCTGAAACTTTGAAAAATCATAGTAAATCATAGAAAAATCAGAAAATTGAAAACTAAAATTTGTTGGATTCCTTGTTCTAAGATCTACAACTTTTCTTACAGGTTGATCTTCAGTTTCTAAATAGTTTTTGCTCTAGTTTAAATATTAGTTTAAGTGGCTGTAAACTTTGAAAATGCATAGTAAATCATGGAAAAATCATAAAATAGAAAATAAAGATGTTTTGGAATCCTTGTGATTATATCTATGCAATGAACCTATAATATGACATGTGTTGGTAGAAAAATATTGTCCTAGAATTTTATTCATGCTTGTTAGGGATAAAATCATATATGTAGTTATGTTTCTCCTTTTTGCTGTGAAATTTTTATGGTAGATTAGTCATGTGATGCATGTGATGTGGTAAAAGTTTCAGATTTATTAGTGCACGTGTGCATGAGTTATTGATTTAACTTGGTTAGTGTTTAATAAATAGTTTATGAGTAATAGGAATATGCATAAATAATTATGCTTGCTGATAAATCATGAAAACTTCATGCTAGGGTTGTTTTCTATTGTTTTATCACTAGTAAATATTTTATGTTCGGAACATATAGGTTGCTAATCAAAAATAATTTTTATTAGTAGTTAGGCATGTTCTATTAGAAATAATAGTTTCTTTACATATAAGATCATGATAAATTTATGTAAAATACTTTGTTAAGTATAATTACAGGATATAATCAGTAAGAATTAGTTTGTGCTATTAAATTGTACTCGTGCAACTTATTTCGTTCCTAGCATGTGTAATTTATCTTGTTTTGTGCCATGTAAATATAACATTAGGTGTCACACTTAAATACACACCATTTTGGTTCTTTAGGTAGTTACTAATGCTTGGTTCTCTGTAAATGAGTGTCCAATGAGATAAGTTCAGAAGAGAGTAATTATCATGTTAAGTATCACTTTTACCACCTAATAAATTTCACCTATGTTACTGTTGTTTGAGTCTTACATGTTTGTAACTAAAGGTACTTAATGTATATAGATGATGCAATTAACATGTGGTAGACTTCTTATTCTTGTGACGATATTCATCATGCCTTGTTAGCTTTAATCACTAGGGCAAGTAACTTCATAAGACAAATCTCAATGATGAACTAGTCCTTCGGGTGAGGATGAGTGATCAACTTTAGTACGATTTGTATATTACTTCTTTATGACAACGTACCACGCATTACTTTCTGGTCGTCCTTAGAATATGTGTTTATGCCTCTTTTGTGCATGCATGTGCATCTATGCATATCATTTAGATACGAGGGTAGATCAATTGAAGGACGATTGGAACATAAAGATGGAGAAAACTCCAAAAGATGGTGTGTTAGTTTCTATCCAGAAGGTGGTGGATTATCTATCATGAAACTCCAACCTACTAACTTATAGTGATACTTTACTCCCAGGTAAGCCCCGGTGTATAACCCACTATTTTAAATTATGAATTATTATATGTGTATTACTTGTGCATTATGTTGTTAGGAGTTGCCTGGAACCTTAATTGCATTATTCCTAGGTTCCCTTGGTCTTATACTAGTATGGATAGGTCGATAGCACTGCTATGCTTAAATAAGTCTCGGTAGAAGTCGAGTGATTTCCTGTCACTCGCGAGCTATAGGGCAAAAGTCGAGTAATTTCCGGTTACTCGCGAGATTTATAGTTATCTTTATATTCCAGTATATGAGATATGGAATGCAATATGGAATGAATGAAAATTTGAGACCGGACGGGGGAATGATGATGAGATATAGGTATGGCAACAGGACAGGGTTCCTGGTGTCTTAGCCACGTCTGTGTCGATTGAGGACCGTACCGTTGTTGGCCCTGCTGATCATGTTTGAATTGTACTAACTGCATGCCGGGAGTAGGAGGTAGTTGAAACCGGTAAGCCTAGTACTGCCTTGCTTCGAAAGTACATGAACCCGCACCCAACTCCTGGGGTAGTTGAGTAGTCGCGGAGAAATGGGGATGCATATGTTTACTTTTGGTGGTCTCACGTTGAGCTCGGCTGACCATATGTCGTTGGACTGGTCCCGCTTACATCTGACAGCTTTTTAGGACATAGACTACCCACACAGATCAACACATGTATTTTTTGTGCACTTTGTCCTCACTCGTGCGCACCCGGGAAGAACTTCCCGGTCGGTCACCCATCCCCAAATTTCTCCGGGCCAAGCATGCTTAACCTCGGAGTTCTTTGGAGACCGGCTTCCGGAAAAGAAGTTGCAACTTGTTGGTATGAGTATTCTATCAATCCTATTAAGTCTTTGGGCTTGGATGTCACATCCTCACCCCCTTAAGAGACCGACGTCCTCGTCGGTCAATCCCAAGCCTGGAACGTCCTCTCTTGGCCATGTCCCGTACGTCCTGTGCCAACAGCCCATGTGTCACGTCCATGCGTCCAGTGCCAACGGTCCCTGTGCCACGTCCGTGCGTCCAGTGCCAACAGCGCATCCCAGATGCCCGCGCACTGACCCGCCACGCGCCCGTGCACATGCCGGTGGCATTTGCTCCCCCACACGACCGTGCTCATGCCTCCGCACTTACGCCCGTACGTGCCCATGAAACTGCGAGAGTCGGCTCTGATACCATTCTGTAACGTCCCGCCTCCCCGAGGTCGGGCCCACTTACATCTGGCAGCTTTTTAGGACATAGACTACCCTCACAGACCAACACATGTCTTTTCTGTGCACTTTGTCCTCTCTCGTGCGCACCCGGGAAGAACTTCCCGGTCGGTCACCCATCCCCAAATTTCTCCGGGCCAAGCATGCTTAACCTCGGAGTTCTTTGAAGACCGGCTTCCAGAAAAGAAGTTGCAACTTGTTGGTATGAATATTCTATCAATCCTATTAAGTCTTTGGGCTGGGATGTCACAGGGGAGGGGAATGTTTGGTCCGTATGGTCCGACGGGGCTAATACGTGCCGTGTTGGTTAGGTCCACCTTGCAAGGTTAAATCGGATCGATTCGCTGTCAGTCGCTCTCGGACATGAGCACCTTGATCTCTGAGTCACATCGTAGAAAGAACATGGAAGGGGATGAAATGATCAATATGGTTGTGCCTAATCAATTGTTTTTCCACACTGATTGGTGTAGAAATGCAAACCGTAGAAAATAGGTACTCATTCCTAATTTTGAGCTAAAATATTGAAAGTAAGGACTCACTCTTAATTGCTTTTCCGCAAAACAACCCACAGCTAGAAAGCCGTGCATGTCTAGATAGTGGGCTATGTATACCCATAGTCAGGTAAGTCTTGCTGAGTATTAGTATACTCAGGGTTTGTTGTTTACCCTGTTTCAGGTATAAAAGCTAATCAGGATTAACATCGGTGGGCTCGATATGACGTCCTCACATCTCCGTAGTTATCATTTTATTTCATTTTATTTTAGTTGGTTTCTAATGAAAATCTTCCTCAGGTTAGACTCTCTCTACCGCTGCTATTATCTATTATGTGTTTCGATCGGACCGTGGGTTGAAAACAGGCTGTCAAGTTACACTTAATTAAGCTAATGCGACTGATGTGTTGAAATAATGGCCATTACGCTTAATTAAGCCTTTTAACTTGGCGGTTCTGTCACACGTCGGATGGCGAATCGGCGCACCACAGCGATTGACGTCTCTCTGGTGTACAATCAACTACTGCAGCGGATCTAGTTCCTCCAAATTAAAGGGGGGCTCACTGAATGGCAACACGTGAATTTATTCAAATTCTAAAGGAATCAGACTGTTTCCTATGAAATTCTTTGTTTGAACAAGCACAAAGAATCGAACTTGCCGTCTAAGCATCTTCCTTTGAACTCCATGCTGCCAGAAACGGTTTGCATTGATGTTGTCCTGCTACTCCTCTGGCACATGTGGAAAGCACGCAATGCAAAAAACTTGGATCATGTGATCTCTTGTGCTCTTTATATCATCCGTCGCGTGCTAAAAGATTTGGACTTGTGGAGCTGCAGTTTCGGCGTTTCCACCAGGATCTGGCGCGTTACCTTTTCCTTCTCACTCCTGGAGTGACCCGTGTAATCTCCCTCGGTATGCCGAGGCGAACCTTGTGCATGTCACGCAAGAGGATAACAAGACCTGGCAGACACACCCAATACTACTTCTTCCCAGACGCAGCAATACATGTATGCAGCATCTCTTTCACTTGCTAGTCTCCAAACATAATGCAGCTGCTCTCGGAGGTTGAAAAGATGCTCCTATCTTTCTTTGCAACCTGCCCAATTCCATTGAAACAGAGAAAAAGGATACAACAGTTTTTGTTCAGAGAATGAAGTTAAGCACTCAATTGAAAGAGCAGGAAACAGACTGCCTAACAGCAGCCTGCCTGAGGTTTCAATTCCCATGACGCGGCACATTGGTCTAAGACCAACAGGAAAAACTGGGAGCAAAAGTCTATTTCAGGATAGTCAGGACAAAGAGTAGATTGAACAGACACGCACAGGCCGCGTCGTGATTCTAGGAGGGAAAAAAGAATCACAGATGAGCTAAGCCACGGGATCCCATCCCAGCCCCGAGTCCCCTGTTGGATGGCGAACTGCTTCTTCGTTAGCATCAGCTGAAATAGGAAACAATTGTAAAATTTAGACATCCAACCAACAGGGAACAGTTGCTTTTGCCTTCCATCCAAATTGAACATCAAAATCATATATATGTGCCTTATGCTGACACGAAACAAGATAACTTGTTTGTACTAGCTACAAATGTTATGATCAATATCACTCTCAGTGTAATCAAATGCCAAAAAACTTTCTGATCCATGCATGCTAATTTTTTTTAATCTTTATGATGTATAAAGTATAAACAGACTCGTCCGATTTTAAAAGCTCTAAACGTACAATTTCTCATAACCTACGTATCTTATTGCTTCCTTCCAGAGTTCGTGGTGGCAGGCTCAGATGAGATATTCAGATGAGAGTGCATGCATGCTCAGCTTTACCATTGACTAAACTGACGTGAGATTATATTCGTGCAGACGGCCGCAGCTCTACCTGCAACTCTCCAATGGCGGCAAGGGATGCACATCCCTCAGTCGTAGCTACCTTGGGTGGGATTCGGCGGAGGGCCAGGTCATCCTGCAAATGGTGTGAGTTGAAATAGGCTTTATGGGTTGGGTTTTGATATAGAGTGTGTTTAGGTGGGTTAAAATAGATTGTATTAAATAATGGAGTGGGGCGGAGTAGGTTTATATGGGTTGAAATAGATACTTTGTGCAAAATAGTATGACTATATATAAATGTCGATCTCGTGTTGAGAGGCGGACCCTAAAATTTAAAATCAAGCATTCACATCATAAAATTTTATTGAAATTAATTGAAATTTGTTAGAAATGGCTTAGTATGACCGCCAGCTACTCTGTGCAAAGCAGTGTAGCTAGAACTACATGTGGGCCCATGTTAAGAGCTGTGCCCTGGAAATAAAATCTCGCGTTCACACAATAAAATTTTATCAAAATTAATCGAAATTTGTTGGAGATGACTCAGTATGACGGGCAGTTACTCTGTGCAAAACAGTGTTGCAAGACCTACACTATAATATTTTTTGGAAAACGGGTTCTTATTGGGTTATAACCATAATTTGGCTAATAGTCTATTGCATTATGAGCTGGAATGTTTGGGTTTAACTTTTTGCGACAAATCTAATGACGGTAATTAATTGATGATTGGCTACAGTAATCCTACAGTAACCATGCTCTAATTATGCGATTAAAGGTCTCATTAGATTCTTCAGAGTTCCTAGCGCAGGGGTTCTGGAGTTGGTTTTGTAAATTTTATAATGTAATTAATGGTCAAAGTGTTAGTATTCCTAGTATTCCAAAAAACCAAACAAGGCCATTAATTGAGGGCTAGGGTCAGGGCGCACGCACGGGGTAGAAGGCCGGGTGGAGCCACAAAACGGATCGTTTTCTCCACGGTTTGGGCTATCTGATGCGTGACGATTGTTTCGAGCTCTGAATCGATTAAAAAATTTCAGTTCTGTGGCAGTGAGAGTTCATCGGTGCTTAATTAACTTGGATTCCTTGGTGGTAAGTGTATCCTACTGAGCTAGCTAGCTGGGAATCTTGAGATGCCCTTCACTACTGCTTGACCCAACTTGGCATGGAGGAGAGGACCCAACTTGGCATGGAGGAGAGCATCGCCATGCATGCCGATTTCGGCAAGGTGAGCAGCTGCTGCGGCCGGCTCTCGGCTCGTCTGCTACGCGGAAGGGAGGCCGGTCGATCGGTCGGTCGGCAATCATTGCGAGCTACAACTACAAAAAGCAACAAGCAGCTCGATCACACATCCCAGTTCACGTCGGCGACGACGCGTGAGAGAGAGATCGAGAGCCGCACCCGTCCCAGTTCACGCCGGCGACGACGCGTGAGACAGATCGAGAGAGCCTCTGCCCCGCCTCCGCCTCCGCTGCTGGGATGGAGCGCCGCGTCGCCGCCGTGGACCACCTCGCGGCCGCGGCGACCCACTTCGCCGCCGGCACGAGGCACCTGGCGTGGGCGGCCGGCGCGCCGTGCCGCGCTGCGGCTTCCGAGGACGGCGACGGCGGCGACGGCGAGTGCGACTCCGAGATGGGGTTTCCCTCTGACGCTGCCTCCTCGCCCGCCTCCCTCCCGGCCACCGGCACCGACGTGGGCAGCTCCGAGAGGGGAAGCCGCGGCCTGCCACGCCCGAGTCCACAGACGAGAAGGAGGAGGAGGCCTCGGATGCCGAGGGCCACCTTCTGGGGGACGACGGGGCGGCAGTGGGTGCGAGCTCCCCGCCCACCTATCAGTGGGATCCCGACGAGGTGGCATCGGCAGCGCCGGAAGAAACAAGGACTGCGGCGGAGTCGTCGGCGGATCCGTCCCTTGAGGGTGCGGAGCGGGAGTCGTCCCCTTCGGCGGCGGGTGAGGAGACGCCCGCGCCCTAGGTGCTGATCGGGGACGAGTCTGCGGCGGGCGCGGAGACGCCCGTGCCAACAGCCCCGAGGCTCCAGGTCGACCCGAGGGCGGCGCCCTCGGGACAGTCTTCGAGGGGCGGCGCGGTGCTGCGGGCCCGAAGAAGCAGTACGGGCAAGCGGAGCATGAGCGCTCGATCCAAGTAAGTGGACTTGGACTTTATTTCTGTTGTCTGTTTGGTCGATTTCTCGATCCGGTTGTCCTCAGCTTTTGTTCCTCGATTTCCAGCCCCGGGGCCGTTGCCAAGGATGCGGTCTAGCTCGCCCCAACTAAGGCCCTCAAGACCGGGGCACGCAGCACGCCGCATACGGCGCCGCAGCCCCTGCCTGCCGTGGACCTCGTGGCGGAGGCCGCGAAGGTGCGGGAGGCGATGGCTCGAGGGGCCCAGGCAGCCCAGCAAGCTCGGGCATAGGAGGAGGAGGGCGACATCGGCCAAAGCGGTGCCGTAGCAGCCGCTCAGGCTGACGACGTCGAGGAGACCGGCCGGGGCGGCGCGGACGGCGCCGCCCGGCCGGACATCGAAGTTGAGGCCGGTCAGGGCGACGCGGCTAGCGCCGCCCGGCCGGTTACAGGAGAGGAAACTATTGGGGGTGCGTAGGAGCGCCCCGCCAGCCAAGCGGTGGCAGGGGCCCTCGTCCTCGAGCCCCCGAGGGCTGAGGTCGAGGGCGTTGCAGAGGAAGAGACGACGTTAAGGGCGCTGGGGGTGGAAGGAGCCCCCGTTTCGGAGCCCACCGAGGCCCGGGGCGAGGGTATCATCACGGTGGTGCCGGTGCAAACGGCGCAAGGAAGCATGGTGCCGGTGGTGCAGCTGCCGGACAGCAGCGAGGAATACGGGGATTCGATGGACATCGACCCTGCTGCTGCGGCAAGCGCCGCCGAGCATATCGCCGAGTTCGCATCGGCCAGCGCGGATGTGCTCGAGGCGGGGACGTCCGAGGGGCCTCACCACGGGGCGATCATCCCGTCCGGGCTCACCTCGGAGTTTCTCCGCAAAGAGCAAGAGGAGGAGGAGGCCTGGAATGCGCAGCTCGACGTCGATCGCGAGATCCTGCAAGCCCTCAACCGCGACTTCCAGCTCCATCAGAAGACGGATTACCAGGTCAGCCAGGTAAATACTTTCCCCTAAAAATTGCTCGGATTCGATTTGACTTTAACGTGCTTTTACCCACGCCCTCCCACTTGCAGTGGCTGAGGGAAATCTCGCGCGAAAAGAGCGCCGAGATGACCCGGATGTACTCCCAGATGAGCCAGCTTAGGCAGCACAACGCCGAGCTAGTGCTCAAGAATATCGAAGCCAACTCTAAAATGGTGGATCTGGGAGCCCGTCAGCAGGCGCTTGAGGAGGATTTGGCGCGGGTTGCCGGTGAGCGGGACGTTCAGAGGGCCGCAGCAGAGCAGAAGGCTCGGGAGGCCGAGGCGCAGGCTGCTAAGCTGCAACGCCTCCGGACGGCGCTCGAGGAGAAGGCTCGGGAAGCCGAGGCGCAGAGCACCGAGTTGCGGCGCCTTAGAACAGCGCTCGAGCAGCAGGAGACCGAGCTCCTCCACAAGGAGGTAACCGTTGTCACGCTCACCGGGACCCTCCGGGAAAAGGGTGAGGCCCTTGAGGAGAAGGAGGTGGCCTCCAGAATGTGGGGACCGCCCTTAAGGAGAAGGAAAACTCCTTGTCCTCGCTCGAAGAGGCCGCCCGAGTCCAGAGGGAAGAGGCACAGAAGAGTATCACGGATAAGTACATTCGAGTTTTTGTTGGTTTGTTTCTTTTCGTAGCTTACGTTGATTTCCTATGCTCAGAGCTGAAGCAGAAGGTGGCGGATGAGTCCGCGGCGAAGGAAGCAGTCCAAACCGCACTTACGGCGGCGCAGGTGGAGTTCGCCGAGCTGTAGCAAACCGCCGTGAGTGTGTGCCAAGAGCTCGAGGGGGAGGGTGCCGTCTCGGACAGTTCGGTGATCAGCCGCCTGCGAGCGCTAGGCGGTCGGATTACCGAACACGCCAAGAGCACCTTCCGCCTAGTGTCCTGCGGGCCCTCGCCGTGGCCTCGACACACTACCTCATGGATCTCCAGAGGGTGTCGTCGGGGTACGTCGTTCCCAATGATGCCGATGCGGACGCCGCGTCGGCCATTATGGACGATGCTAACACAGCCGCGGAGGAGTTCACCACAGTCCTCGCCGGGAAGCTCGAAGCAGACATCCCTCCCATTGCCGAATTCGATGCCACTGAAGACCCGCAAGGGGGGATGGTAGCCTGTAGGAAATCTGGGCCTCGAAGCCCATGTAATAGATTAGCGTTTATTGTAATCGTACTTTGCAATCGTGCTTATGAATATAAGAAACTCGTTTTCGTTAAATCGACTGTGTGGGCCATCGAGGCCTTATGCGTTCGAGCCTTCATTTTCTTTACTTTATTTCTGTGTTCTCGTATGCGACTTAGATAAACTTCTACGAGGAATTTCGCGTTCATAAGCAACGTAGGCGTGGGGTGGTGAGGGGGGTGCCATATCCCGGAGGCGTAGGCGGCCCCACGACTCGGCCGGCCCCGTACCGTAGTTGCTTACGCCTCGCGTCCGTTTTTTCCAAGGATACGAGAAGCTTAGGGGCGAGACGGAAATATTTCGAAAAAATATTGGCGATTTTTAGGGACATTCGGGGGTTCCCCCCGTAGTAGCCCCCGAGGGAGGCTTGCCTTTGCCGAGGGTAAAGCCAGGCGTACCTTAGTGTTCATGCGCATCTGAGCCTTCGAGGGTCCGGAAGGTTCCCAAAAAATAAACAAGTTAAGCGTACTTCTTTATTATTTCGGGAAATCGAAAATGCGAGTACAAACGATGTACAAATAGCTCGGAATTCTAAGGATAGAAGCGACATAGCTGTTGTATGTTCCAAGCGTTGGTGAGGACTTCGTCGTTTTCGTTTGCCAGCTTGTACGTGCCGGGTTTGAGCACCTCGGCGATTATGTACGGTCCTTCCCATGGCGGTGAGAGCTTGTGGCGGCCCCTGTTGTCTTGTCGAAGCCTCAGCACCAAGTCCCCTTTGTTAAGGTCTCGGCGCCGGACTCTCTGCGCTTGATATCTTCGTAAAGACTGCTGGTAGCGCGCGGAGTGTTGGAGTGCCACATCTCGAGCCTCGTCCACTTGATCCAGCGAGTCTTCGCGAGCTCGCTGGTTCTGCTGCTCTTGGTATGCCTTGAGCCTTGGCGATCTGTACTCCAAGTCCGTGGGGAGTATGGCCTCGGCGCCATAGACGAGGAAGAACGGGGTAAAGCCAGTGGCTCTGCTTGGGGTCGTCCTCAGGCTCCAGATAACCGAGGGTAGCTCCGTGAGCCACCTCCGGCCAAACTTGTTCAACTTGTTGAAGATTCTCGGCTTCAGTCCTTGGAGGATCATGCCATTGGCACATTCCACTTGCCCGTTCGTCTGTGGGTGTGCCACAGCCAACCATTCCACACGTATGTAGAAACTGACGCAGAATGCCAAGAACTTCTTGCCCGTGAACTGGGTGCCATTGTCGATGATGATCGAGTTCGGGACCCCGAACCTGAAGACGATGTCGGTGAAGAATAGAACCGCTTGCTCGGATTTGATCTTGCCGATGGGTCGAGCCTCGATCCATTTGGAGAATTTATCGACTGCCACCAGCAAGTGGGTGAAGCCCTCGGGCGCCTTCTGCAGCGGACCGACGAGGTCCAGTCCCCAAACAGCGAAAGGCCATGTAATGGGGATGGTCTGCAGAACGTGTGCGGGGAGGTGCGTTTTTCGAGTGTAAAATTAGCAACACTCGCAGGTCCGCACGACGTCGGTGGCGTCGGCGACCGCGGTGGGCCAGAAAAAACCTTGCCGAAACGCGTTTCCCACGAGGGTACGTGGCGCAGCATGGTGGCCGCAGACGCCAGCGTGGATGTCGCGGATCAGCTCCTTGCCCTCGGGGATGGGGATGCATCGCTGCAAAATACCCGAGGGACTGCGCTTGTATAGCTCGCTGTCGATTAGAACGAAAGACTTGGCCCGCCTAGCTTGGCGCCGCGCCTGAGCGTGCTTCGAGGGTAGGACCCCTCGAATCATCCAGTCAAGGTACTGGACGTGCCAATCTTGCGAAGTGGGGGCCTCGTCGACTTCCATTGCTTCGGCCTCGTCCGCGGAGGTGGTCCCGAAGTCAATGTCCATGGGTTCGGCCTCGTCCGCCGGGGGGTTCCCGCCGGAGGGCCCGGCGGTCGAGGGGCCCGGCTCCGCCGGATCCTTGAATTCGACCGAGGGCTTGGTGATGTCACGAGCGAAGATGTTCGGGGGGACAGTGGTCCGCCCCGACGCAATCTTGGCTAGTTCATCGGCATCCTCGTTGTACTTGCGCGGGACATGATTGAGTTCTAGGCCATCGAATTTGTCTTCGAGGCGGCGCACTGCATTGCAGTATGCCTCCATCTTCGGGTCGTGGCAGCTAGACTCCTTCATTACTTGGTTGATGACGAGTTGAGAGTCACCACGCACGTCGAGACGCTTGACGCCGAGCTCGATGGCGATGCGGAGGCCACTGAGGAGGGCCTCGTACTCCGCCATGTTGTTCGACGCAGGGAAGTGCAAGCGTATTACATACCGCATATGGTCTCCGATGGGTGAGATGAAAAGGAGGCCGGCACCGGCGCCGGTTTTCATCACCGACCCGTCGAAGAACATGGTCCA
The DNA here is from genome assembly GCF_016808335.1 of Panicum virgatum. Classification (NCBI taxonomy): domain Eukaryota; kingdom Viridiplantae; phylum Streptophyta; class Magnoliopsida; order Poales; family Poaceae; genus Panicum; species Panicum virgatum. The sequence goes on from NC_053147.1 coordinate 66,224,229, forward strand.
GCATTCGGCCTGGATTTGCGGCGGGGGTAGCTGAGTGTCCGTCCACTCATCCATGAGGTCAGCCAAGATTTGGGACTTGATCGCTTTGCGGGGGGCGTAAGTGAGAGTTTCTCCCATCAGCTCCACAGATCATTTGGCAATTCTACACTCGGCTTCCCGGTTGCGGACTATCTCTCCCAATGGGAAAGACGAGACCACAGTGACGGGATGGGCCTTGAAGTAGTGGCGCAGCTTGCGCCGAGCCAAAACCACCGTGTAGAGCAGCTTCTAAATCTGCGGATAGCGTGTCTTAGTTTCAGACAACACCTCGCTGACGTAGTACACCGGCCATTGGACGGACAGGGCATGGCCCTCCTCTTGCCTTTCGACAACGACCACCGCGCTGACCACTTGGGTCGTCGCAGCTACGTACAGAAAGAGGGGCTCGCCGTCCGTGGGTGGTGTGAGAATGGGGGAGTGAGTGAGCGATGCCTTCAGCCTTTCGAGGGCTTCCTGAGCTTCGGGGGTCCACGTGAAGCGTTCGGTTTTCCTCAAGAGTCGATACAGGGGTAAGCCTTTCTCGTCGAGACGCGAGATGAACCGGCTGAGGGACGCTAGGCATCCCATGACTCTCTGTACCCCCTTTAGGTCTCGGATCGGTCCCATCCGAGTGATGGCCGAGACTTTATCAGGGTTGGGTTCGATGCCCCGCTGGGAGACAATGAAGCCCAAGAGCATGCCTCGAGGAACTCCGAACACGCACTTCTCGGGGTTAAGTTTTACCCCTTTGGCCCTCAGGCAATCGAATGTGATCCGGAGATCGGCAACCAGGTCGTCCGCCTTCCTGGATTTGACAACGATGTCGTCGACATATGCTTCTACGTTGCGGCCAAGATGGCCCCCGAAAACATGGAGCATACACCGCTGATATGTAGCTCCGGCGTTTCTGAGGCCAAAGGGCATCGTAACATAGCAGTACATGCCGAAAGGTGTGATAAAAGAAGTTGTGAGCTGGTCGGACTCTTTCATCTTGATTTGGTGGTAACCGGAGTAAGCATCAAGAAAGGATAAAAGTTCACACCCCGCAGTAGAATCTACAATCTGATCAATTCGTGGCAAAGGAAAGGGAACCTTCGGACATGTCTTATTTAAACTAGTGTAATCTACACACATCCTCCAGTTACCATTCTTTTTCTTCACTAATACAGGATTAGCTAGCCACTCGGGATGGAATACCTCCTTGATGAACCCGGCCATTAGAAGTTTCTGCAACTCCTCGCCGATCGCCCGGCGCTTGAGCTCGTCGAAGCGGCGCAGATGCTGCTTCACCGGCTTGGAGTTGGGTCGGATATCAAGGGAGTGCTCGGCAACTTCCCTCGGTATGCCAGGCATATCCAAGGGGCTCCACACAAAGATGTCTGCGTTGGCGCGGAGAAAGTCGACGAGCACCACTTCCTATTTGCTGTCGAGGGTGGCGCTGATATGTAACGCCTTGTCGTCCGGTTGGCTCGGGTCAAGGGGCACCTTCTTGATACCCTTGGCGGGTTCGAAGCTCCCGGCGTCCCGATGCGTGGAGTCCAAGGCCTCGCTTGCCATTTTGTCGAGGGTGGCTGCGAGGGCCTCGTCCTCCGCTTGAGCCTCCGCGTGCTCAACGCAATCGACATCGCACTCGTAGGCATGCTTGAACGAAGAGCCGACGGTGATGACGCCCTTCGGACCCGGCATCTTCAGCTTGAGGTAGGTGTAGTTGGGGATGGCCATGAACTTGGTGTAGCAGGGACGACCAAGGATGGCATGATAGGATCCCCGAAACCCCACTACCTCAAAGGTGAGTACTTCCTTGTGGAAGTTGGCTGCCGTGCTGAAGCAGACAAGCAGATCGATCTGGCCGAGGGGTTGGACGCGCTTCGCCGGCGCAACGCCATGAAATGGCGACTTGCTGGGACGAAGCTTGTTCAGTCCAATCCCCATGAGCTCCAAGGTGTGGGCGTACATGATGTTCAGGCTGCTGCCTCCGTCCATGAGCACCTTGGAGAAGCGGGTGTTGCCGATGATGGGGTCGACAATGAGCGGATACCGTCCCGGCTGCGGGACGTAGTCGGGGCGGTCCTCGCTGCCAAAGGAGATGGTATCCTTCGACCAATCGAGGTAGGATGGCGTGGCCTTGGTGACGGAAAAGACTTCCTGGCGCTCACGCTTGCGCTGCCGAGAGGTCATGTTTGTCGTTGGTCCTCCAAAGATAAAGAAGGCGTTCTCCACTGGGGGGAACTCGTCATCTCCAACTTTGTCGCCAGCATCCTTCTTTTTATCCTCGTCGCGGTGCGCGACGCGGTTGTAGTACTTCTTGAGCATTTCGCACTGCTCGAGGGTGTGGTTGACCAAGCCCTTGTGGTAAGGACACGGCTTCTTAAGCATGTCGTCGAACAGGCCACCGCCACCTCGAGGGGGGCCTCGAGGTCCTTTGCGGTCCGGAGCGGCAGCGAAGGCCTCCTCGGAGTCCTCTGCCCGCCCCGATCCGCGCTGGTTCAGTGGGACCGGCTTCTTTCCCTTCCTCCCGCGCTTCTGTTTCTTGGCGGGGGCGTTGGGGTTGACGTTGCTGCCCTCCGCGAGCGCATCGTCCTTGCGCTTGCTCGGCTTATCATCGAAAGTGGCACCAACAACCTCCTCGGCGTGCCCGCGTGTGTCATGGAGCCGCTCCCTCGCGGGAGGCCTTCCGATGCGGTCGTGCACCGAGCGTGCCTTCGCACCGGGCGCTACGGCTGTCTTGCCCTTCGCTGCTGGTGGAGTGTGCACCGAAGCCTCGCGGTCCTGGCGTGCAGTCCCACCGGGCTGCTCCGGAGCTTTCGAGCGCATTCGAGATGCAGAGCTCTCGGCTTGCTGCACGGCAGCTTGCTCGATGAGCGCCTGTGCCTCGCGGCGCAAGTTGCGGCCCGAAGGCGTCGATGGCTCGGGCATATCTTGGAGTAGGTAGGCCGCAGCGACGAGTTTTTCGCCGGCCGTCTTCAGTTCCAGAGGTCTGTCGACGTTGTCATAGGCCAGGATGCGTTCCCGGGCAACGCGCGCCGCCACCTGGGCATGGGCACCACGTGCGGTGCGCTACTGCTCGAGAGCGGTGCGCATCTCCTGGGTTTGCCGCCGCTGCTCGTCGAGCTTGGCTTGAAGCTCCTTGAGCTGTGCCAGCTGCGCTTGCCGTGCCGCCGAGCTTGATGAAGAAGAAGGGGCCGCAGGCGGCACCGCTGGTTGGTTCGCCTGTGCGTCCGCCCCGCCGTCCCCATCGTCGCTCGGGGCGTTGTCGTTTTGCTCGTCCGCAAGGTTAGCCATGAAGCACTCCCGAGTGGGATTGTACTCCCCCTCACTGGAGTCCTCAGAGCAGGTAAGGCAATAAGCCGTCGCAAGCTGGAACGAACGGAATGCGTCGGGGTCGCAGACCTCGGAGTAGTCCTCGGCCTCCTCTGCTGTGAAGTTGTTCATGAAGAAGTTGATGTCGTCGGCGATTGAGCTCGCCGTTTTGGGGTAGGATTCGTCAGGAGACGACGCGATGAGGCTGCGTATCGACAGGAGATGATGACCCGGCAGGTCCTCATACTCGGTGAAGTTAGTGCTGATTGAAGAGGCGTAGGTGGCAGCGTTGCGCATCCCGAAGGGAAAAGGCGAAGGCGAGGTCGAGCCTCCCCTGGGAGGCGCTGGTGCTGTAGCAGATGATGGTGCCAGCGCAGATGATGCCGAGGCGTGTGATGTCGAAGCCGTGGCCCCGTTGGCCGCGATGCTGAGTTGCAACATGCCAGCCTCAACCCACGTGGGGGAGCTGTGGCGTGCCGCACGGCGCCGCTTCGCGCGTGCTTGTCGCGAACGGTGGCCCGAGCGCCTGCTGCGCTAGGCTGGTGAAGTCGGAGCGGCGGGGTTGCATCTGGGCGAGAGGAGCTCCATGAGGTAACCGTTGCCGGTTGCTCTGAACTCGTGACTCCCGAACCAAATCACGTACCCCGCTGGGAGCGGATCCGAAACGCCCATGAGGTATGGGTTGGATCTGCCCGCCATCCCTGGAAATCAAATGGGAACAAGAGAGAAAATGTCACGCAGCGCACCCCTACCTGGCGCGCCAACTGTCGGTGTCCGGACCCGGGGGTTCGGATCCCAATTAGTAAATGTTGCGTGTTTCCTCGTCCCAGATGTTGATGCAAGAGGCAACACAGTAACGCACGGGTTTATCCTGGTTCCGGCCGCGGGGCCGTACGTCCAGCAAAGGGGGTGTGCGAGGGCACTGTATTATCTTGCACCCGGAGTGCTTGTAGTAGGGGGTACAAGGGTGGCGAGAGAGGGAGGGAGGCTCCCAAGTCTCTACTAGAAGAGGAGTCGGTTGAGGTGAGTGCTCAGTGGTGCTGAGAGTGTAACGATGATCGCGAGCGTGAGTGACCATCCCCCTTAAAGGAAGCCCCCCTCCTCCTTTTATAGTTATAAGGAGGGGCGGAGTACATGAGTGGGGGAATGTGGAAGTCGTCGTCCTCCCCCGAATCGCTGGGGTACAGTGGTCGAACACTGTAGAAAGTACACTGTGGGGCATGGCGTCGGGCGTGGCAGTCGTACTGGATGTCGTCCGTGGTCTTGCGGAGATCGCGCCGGCGTCCTGCCAACCCCAGCAGGCGACGTGGTCGTCGCTGTAGGATGTTTAGTCCTCCCGATGTGGCGTTCCGTGGGTCCTACAGATCAGGGTCCTGCATGCTCCAGCGGTGGCGGGGCACGCGGCGGTCCCGGACCTACCTGAATAAAGTGCTGGTGCGCGCACTAAGGAGGTCCGAGGGTTGCGTGGAGGTCCCGGACCCCTCGAGGAGGTAGGTCTGGGACTTCGGCTGCGTGTGCTGAGCGTCCCCCTGGAGGGGTATGTGGCGTTGCCGGACCCCTCCCTAAGCAGGAGGCGGGTCCGGGGCCATACGTGTGATGAGGTGGAGTCCGGACGGCCGGAGTTGGCAGAATAGTGCGGGGAGCAGTGCCGAGCACGCTGCGTCCCGCGTCGTAGGTCCCATAGTGCTGCCACAACGCCCGGGATGGCAGAGCAGTGACCGGAGTTGGCGGATGGGACTCCGGTCACAACCACTGTGGGGAATGGCGGCCTGACGCCGTCTGTCCTGAGCACTGTGGAGGAGTTATTGGCATTCAATGCCTCCGTACGACGGGCGGTTGAGCGGCGGGGCCGTTTGTCCCTTATGCCGAGGGGTGGCCTCGAGCGAGGCAGAGACGAGTTACCTGCTCGAGGGAGGTTCGCTGTCCTCGAGCGTGGCGGAGATGATCTGCCCGCTCGAGGGTAGATTCGCTACCCTCGAGCGAGGCGGAGATTCGAGGCGCAGTCGAGGGTCTCGATGGGAGCCCTCGAGCGAGGCGGAGATCGTCCCGCGGGCCCGAGAGGGGTGCGAATGGGCCGTATGCTGGGCTTCTTTGAGTCCTTTCCTTTCTTCCAGATTGAAAGGAGGCCGTGGGGCTTCGTGGGCCCAGTTGCCTTAACATGTGTTTGCATTTTTTAGAGTGATCTTAGTACCCCGATTAAGGTGTCCCTAATCGTGGTACCCGACAAGTGTAGCTAGAACTACATATGGGCCCATGTTAAGAGCTTGGCCCTGGAAATAAAACCTCGCGTTCACACTATAAAATTTTATCGATATTGACTAAAATTTGTTGGAGATAACTCGATATGACTGGCAGCTACTCTATGTAAAGCAGTGTGGCTAGATCTACACGTGGGCCCCATATCAAGAGCCGGACACTGAAAATAAAATCTCGCGTTCACACTATAAAATTTTATTGAAATTGACCGGAATTTGCTGAAAATGACTCAGTATGACTGGCAGCTACTTTGTGCAAAATAGTGTAGCTAGAACTACATGTGGGCCCCATGTAAAGAGCTGGACCCCGAAAATAAAATCTCGCTTTCATACTATAAAATTTTATCAAAATTAACTGAAATTTGTTGGAGATGACTCAGTATGACGGGCAGTTACTCTGTGCAAAACAGTGTGGTAAGACCTACACTATAATTTTTTTTTGGAAAACGGGTTCTTATTGGGTTATAACCATAATTTGGCTAATAGTTTATTGCATTATGAGCTGGAATGTTTGGGTTTAACTTTTTGCGACAAATCTAATGACGGTAATTAATTGATGATTGGCTACAGTAATCCTACAGTAACCATCCTCTAATTATGCGGTCAAAGGTCTCGTTAGATTCTTCAGAGTTCCTAGCGCAGGGGTTCTGGAGTTGGTTTTGTAAACTGATTTTGTTTTATAATGTAATTAATGGTCAAAGTGTTAGTATTCCTAGTATTCCAAAAAAACCAAACAAGGCCATTAATTGAGGGCTAGGGTCAGGGCGCACGCACGGGGTAGAAGGCCGGGTGGAGCCACAAAACGGATCATTTTCTCCACGGTTTGGGCTATCTGATGCCTGACGATTGTTTCGAGCTCTGAATCGATTAAAAAATTTCAGTTCTGTGGCAGTGAGAGTTCATCGGTGCTTAATTAACTTGGATTCCTTGGTGGTAAGTGTATCCTACTGAGCTAGCTAGCTGGGAATCTTGAGATGCCCTTCACTACTGCTTGACCCAACTTGGCATGGAGGAGAGGACCCAACTTGGCATGGAGGAGAGGACCCAACTTGGCATGGAGGAGAGCATCGCCATGCATGCCGATTTCGGCAAGGTGCGCAGCTGCTGCGGACGGCTCTCGGCTCGTCTGCTACGCGGAAGGGAGGCCGGTCGATCGGTCGGTCGGCAATCATTGCGAGCTACAACTACAAAAAGCAACAAGCAGCTCGATCACACATCCCAGTTCACGTCGGCGACGACGCGTGAGAGAGAGATCGAGAGCCGCACCCGTCCCAGTTCACGCCGGCGACGACGCGTGAGAGAGATCGAGAGAGCCTCTGCCCCGCCGCCTCCGCCTCCGCTGCTGGGATGGAGCGCCGCGTCGCCGCCGCGGACCACCTCGCGGCCGCGGCGACCCACTTCGCCGCCGGCACGAGGCACCTGGCGCGGGCGGCCGGCGCGCCGCGCCGCGCTGCGGCTTCCGAGGACGGCGACGGCGGCGACGGCGAGTGCGACTCCGAGATGGGGCTTCCCTCCGACGCTGCCTCCTCGCCCGCCTCCCTTCCGGCCACCGGCACCGACGTGGGCGGCTCCGACGCGGGCGGCGCCGACGAGGTGACGTGACGGTCCCCCGCCCCCGGTTCCCCCTTGTGAATTCCCCCTGTTCGTTTCGTTCCAGTCGCTTGGAATTCTCAGCTCCGTTCTGGTTCGCTTCCCCCGCAGGAAGCCGACGCCGCCGCCGCGAACGCCTACGAGCTCCTCTACGCCGCCTTCGCCTTCGTGCCCCCGTACCCGCTGTACAAGGCCATGCCTCGCGACGTCGTCTGCGGCCCCGCCCCCGCCTGGACCTGGTTTCTGCTCGTCTACGGAGTGTTCTTCACGGTCGTCGCCACCACCGCCGTGTCGGTGAGGGTTTTGGGCTCCTCCAACTGCTACCTCTACTCCTTCCTCCGTGCGCTGCTGTTCGCCGCCAGCGTCGCCGCGGAGGTCGCCGCGGAGGTCGCCGCGGCCCTGCACATCTTCCCCAAGACGACGCTCGCCAGGGACGGCGCCATCTTCACAGTGTTCCACCTCGTTCTCGTTTACCTGCTGGCGTGGAGCCCCTGGCGCCGCCGTTGATGCCCGTTCCACCGTCGCCCGTTTGCTGTGATGCCCGTTCCACCGTCTTCCGTTTGCTGTGATGCCCGTTCCACCGTCGCCACTTTGTTTCTCCGTCTGATTCACTGTGTGTTAGCTAATTACTGCTGGTCAGAGCCTCATCAGGGGCAGAACCATTACGTATAACGTTTGGCACCTTTTGTTTGGCTTGTAAATTCTCGTCTGCTTACTATTCGCTTCCAAGCAAGATTAATTAATATTTAGGGCTTCTCTATTACAAGCTTCCTCTTAGGGCTGCTGAATCAGTCAATCCATCCAAGGCCACAGCTGTGGATGGAATTTTGGCTTTCCACAGTGCAGTCCATGGTTTCCTGGTGTTCTTTCTGATAGTTAAGAGTAATCTGCGCAACCTTCCAACCTATCTTCTATTATCCATTTAGCTAATAATAATACCCATTTCCCTCAAGATGTCTTGCCCAATGATCATGTTGCATTAAATTGCTTAGTGGTATCCTCATAATAACCTGATAAAAATGTTCATTCACCCTGTTCGGCTGGGCCAACCAGCCGGCTGGAGCTGGCTGTTCCGTACTGTAGCAACAGTACACGGGTAGTGAAAGATAGAAGAGCAGCTAGCAACACTGCAGAAATGAAGCAGTGAGAAAAATACGTCCAGCGGGTAATCAGACCAAGCGGCCCAACCCACGAGTCTACAGGCCCAGTGTGGGTGAAGAAGTGACCAGACCCAGGAAGATGCAGAGATATCTAGTGGGCTCAACAATTGATTTATGTACATTTCCCCTAACAAATTAGATTAGGGCCATGTTTGGAAGGGCTACATGTATTTGGGCAAGAACTAATTAGCTCAAGCAAATAGCCCTCAACAAAATAGCTCTTGATATGTTTGGATCCAAAAGCTATTTAACCTTTAAAGCACCTTTTCTCAATCATTGGAGTCCTATTACCTCTCTTGCTATGGTGGGCTCTATCTGAAATAGACAAAATAATCACCATTTGGGTTTGATAGTTTTTTGAGATAAATAGTCAAGAACTAACCCTCATGTTTAGAAATTTTGGACTATTTTGAGTTATTTTAGACTAAAATAGCTCTATCTCTTGGATCCAAACACACCCTAGGTATGTATATTCTGTATTCTCCCTTTGATCACAAAGTAAATGACCATAAGTGGTTGTGTCAATAACTTTTAGAATATTTTAGTTTAGACGCACAAAAATCATTTGTTGATTAGTGGATACATATATGGCGATCTCAAGCATCAGAGCTTAAAGGGGTAAAAAGTCAGGGGCTGGTTTTGCCGGCCGGCAGCGGCGCTGGTTTTGCCGGCCAGCGGCGGCGCTCGGCGGCGAGCGGCGGCTCACCGGACTTGGCCGGAAACGGCCGTCCGGACACGGCTTCGAGCGCGGTTTGGACGGGGAGGAAGCAAAGACGGCGAGGAACGCGAAGGCAGGGTCCGAACGGGGCTTTGGCGAGCGGGACGCGGGACTCCGCGGCAGCGCGCAGGAGACTAGTTCCGACGAGCTATTGGGGCGGCTAGGAGACACGAGAGAGAGGGGAAGGGGGTCTCCGAGGGTCCCTACCACGATGCGAAGCTCCGAGGATGCACGGACGTCGAGGGGAGGCGGCGAAACGGCGAGACGGTGGCGGCGGCTCCGAGCTCCAAAGGCGGCGGCGCTAGGGCTAGGGTTTATGCGAGATGAAGGCGGCGGCGCCAAAGGGAGTCCGAAGGAGGGAGGGGCGATAGCGGCGCGCTTCATAGGGGCGGCCTAGGATCCTTGGAGTGCGCACCAAGGCAGCATGAAGCGCGGGTGCCGGCCGGACTCGAGCAGAGTCCGAGCTCGACCCGAGCTCGGGGATGATCCCGACCAGCGGGTCCCACCCGTCGGTGGGTGCAAGAGAGGGGAAGGTGGAGCGGGCTGGCAGGGAGATGGGCCGGGAAAAAGAAAACGGCCTGGTTAGAGCTGGGCTACGCAGGTAAGAAATGGGAGAAAGGAAGGGAGAGTAGAGAGGCGTCGGGTTGGGCCGAAAAAAACAGACTGGGCCAGTTTGGGCTGAAGAAAAAGAAAGGAAGAGGAGGAGAAGAAAGATGCGTGATTCTCAAAAAAAAAAAGAAGATGCGTACAGTACTGTATACTATAGGAGGAGAAGAAAGATGCGTACACTGTATACAATCCCGGCGAGTACGGCGGCGAGCGCGCAGCCGAAGACGATGAACGCCGGAGCGTGACCGTAGAGGACGACGGGCAACGCTGGGAACACCAGAAGGACGCTGCCGGCGGCGGCAGCGACGGTGAGAGCATCGCGCGCGCGCGGGGCCGGCGCAAGCGGCAGGGACAGGTTGAGGTAGCTCCCCACGATATGGCAGGGGGCTCGCTCGTGCCGTCGTGCGTATGGCTAGCTTAGCTAATTATAATCTTATATATATATATGTATGTATATGTGCTATATATAGTAGTCGAGTAGTACTAGTTGTATGTATATATCTTCGGAGTATATATTTAGAGTAGGTACATACATCGTTTCCTTTTTTACGTGATGAACAGAAAGAACTACTCCATAAAAACGTGCATTAACCAAACGAAGCACGAGTCGGCTTTCTTTCTGTGATCTTATTATATATATATAAGCTAGCTATGAGATATCTATTTTTCAAAATCGTCGGAATCCCAAAATGCAATGTTCTTTCATTTTTTGCTATTATTCTCATATATATGGCCTGCAGAGAGAGCTGTGTGCATTTGTCTCTTTATATCAGCGTGACATCATCCATATGTGCCTTCACGTACTTAAAATAGGTATGTATTCCTTTCTGGAACAATTAGAAAATAATAAAAATTAATTCATAGAGCTGGAAAAAATAACAGCATAAACCATGAAAATGATTTTCCAATAGAATAAAAGGATAAGAATTTGTGCTCTTATAGAAATACTTGAAATTGATCCAGGGTCTAGGAAAAAGATGCGGAGGATAAAATAAACATTGGATAGTCATATTCGAAATCCAATTTTTATATGAATAATATGACTAAAGCCCATGCATGTATATGCTAATTGTAGGAATTCTTGCAGGTCAAGAGCAAAGGCGTGATTTGTACTACTATTTTGATAATTTTTTCTTCAAATAAATATTTTAATATCATTTTTGAAATATTTTATGAGGCACATAAATTAAGCTTTAATACAAGTACAAGTTTACTGGGCTTATGGGCGCTTGTGGGAAAAAAAAAATCTCTTGTTGCAACGCGCGGGTATTTTTGCTAGTGAACTTTAAGGCTAACAAGGACAAAAATGTTCCATATAAAACTTAGGTCTATATAAGTTTGTTTTGAAATAGTTCACACGTAGATACTTACGCAGTCGTATCCTATGATCAACTCCAATAGAGTTTAACTGCATATCTCTATAGGCTAAAAAGCCTGGCTCGGTCAATTTCTAAAATAAATTTATGACATTTGAGCACCTGTATCAAGTTGGGGACTTGAATCCGGGTGGACAGGTTCCACTATAAAATAATCTATCGCTTACTTTGCAAACCTATACGGTAGTATAAGGTTCCAGCTGATATATTAGTGGGAAGATGAATATTAAGTGTTGAAAATAACAGTGCACACTGCTAGAGAACAAGCTATTAGTACCGGGCGCGAACCCCAACTTAATACCGGTTCCCCGCCCGGTACCGCCCAATCGGTACTAAATACGCTTGTATTTAGTACCGGTCGGGCTGACCGGTACTAAATCACACATTTAGTACCGGTCAGAAACACCAACCGGTACTAAAGATATTTTCGCTCCAAAAAAATCAGATTGCTTTTCTTGCTCCTCGTCCCTTTCTCTCTCATCTCGTTTTTCTTTCTACCACTGTCAGCTCTGCTCTGTTCTTGCTGTTCGTCAAGAACAGAGAAAAAAGATGAGCAAGCGACGGTGGGAAGAAAACTGAGATCAGAAAAGGAACGAGGAACAAGAAAAGCTTCACTTAGATTACAACATTCAAGCCAAGACTATAAAAACCTAAAATTACAAAAAAAAAGATTACAAGAAAAGCTTCTCGTGCAGACATCTGCCTCCGCCGCCGGGGTACGCCGACGCGCATCTCGGCCGCCGTAGCCTCGCCGCGCCAGCGCGCATCCCCGCCGCCGCAGCCTAGCCGTGGCCTGGCGCCGCCGCCGCGAGCGCCCGTGCGCGTGTCCACCGCCGCGACCTGGCGCCGCCGCCACGCGCGTCCCCGGCCGCCGCAGCATGGCGCCGCCGCCGTGGCCTGGCCGCAGCCGCGCCCGTCCGCGTGTCCGCCGCTGCGCGCGTCCTCGGCCGCCGCAGCCTGGTGCCGCCACCGTGGACTGGCCGCGGCCGCGCCCGTGCGCGTGTCCGCCGCCGCGACTTGGCGCCGCCGCCGCGTGCGTCCCCGGCCGCCGTAGCCTGGCGCCGCCGCCGTGGCCTGGCCGCAGCCGTGCCCATCCGCGTGTCCGCCGCTGCGTGCGTCCTCGGCCGCCGCAGCCTGGTGCCGCCGCCGCGCCCGTGCGCGTGTTCGCCGCCGCGACCTGGTGCCGCCGCCGCGCGCGTCCTCGGCCGTCGCAGCCTGGCCGCGCCGCCGTCGCGCGCGTGCCCGCTGCAGCAGCCTGGTGCCGTCGTGGCCTGGCAGCTCGAGCTGAGAGATGAGAGAAGGGATTGGAGAAGGGGAAGAGAGAGGAGATAAGGGGAAGGGAAGAAGGGAAAGGATGAAGATAAAGAGCTGCTGCTGTCCACTCGTCCGTTGATTTTTTTCGCGTGCTGACATTAGTACCGGGTGGAGGCTCCACCCGGTACTAACATAGTACTTTTTGTACCGGAAGTAAACTCTGCCCGGTACTAAATATTTTAGGTGTTATTTAGTACCGACTGGAGTCACAACCTGGTATTAAATGGTTGCTAGCAGTTGCGGTGCTCGTGTCGGTGGCGCTTTTTAGTGCCGGCTCGGGGTTCCAGCCGGTACTAACTGGCTCCCAGAGGTACTGTGCATTCCGCCCGGTACTAAATTGATCTGTTAGTACCGGTCCAATATGCAACCGGTACTAACGTGCAGGGATGAATGAGCCTTTTTTTGGTAGTGGCATACTTGAGAAGGTTCTAGAAAAATTTGGAAATTGCAAAAGAGAAGAGTTGTCATGCTTCATGGCAAGGTAGGAATTTTCTATAGTGTGATATTTAGCATAGTTAATTCTAGAGATAGATATTTTGTAAAGAAGAGTGTGGAAGTTGCCACAAGGCAACACCACAACACACATGAGCACCTATAATTAGAGGTGCTCCCCTCCCCTCTTGTTGTACCATGGCATAAGATGTCTCAAGTAGGAGGTGACATGGTAGCCATGCAGTGTAGTTGTGTCATAGTAGTGTAACACGAGTCTTATGTTGTATTAAATTATAATAAAGTTGAGTTCTCTTGTATAGAGTCTCCCGTCTTAGCATGATTACAGAGTCTGCGGAAGAAGTGATATCATACTATATTTTGGTACCACTTCTTGGAAGTAGGTGTTAAAGTCAGAATCACTGCTTTTTAGCATTAAGAATTGTGGATTGTTCTATATTGAACCTTATGGATATTCACATAGAATTCATGTTATCTTGGATCCTAAGCAATTCTAAATATATAGATAGATATGGAAACAAGTCATATCTTAACCTACTATAACTACTATAAAATCGGATCACAACAATTATATTCCTTGCCACGGCGACCCACGTGCAGCGGCCCGGCTTGCATCCGCCACTAGCTAGGTTAATGGTGATAACAATTATGTTATCTTGGGTAATTCAATGAAGGTGATAAGGAGGATGGGAGAGAAGAAGAGGGACAGCATCCGCCACTACCTAGGTTAATGGTGGTGGCAGCAGCGGCGAGGGAATTTGGAATTTTTTTTTGAAGAAAGTGAGGTGAACAGATGGAGGGGGAATTCGGAAAAAAATTGAAGAAAGTGAGGTGAACAGATAGGAGATAGTGTAGAGAAGATGACATGTAAAAAAGCACCTCGTGGTTGACCGTTCTGTAGCACCCCGTCCTTTATGTTTGCTTGACGCCACGCGAACATGCATGTAGAATCATACGCCATGATCGTCGAGTGTGACAGAACTGCCAAATTTAACCGGCTAATTAAGCTTAACAGCCATCATTTGCACACCTCAGGCGCATTAGCTAAATTAAACATAACTTGACAGTCTGCTTCCAACCCACGGTCCGATCGAAACATCACCAGTAGTCTCGCATAACGGCGAGCGCAGAGAGTACAAGCATGAGTAGTTTACGAAAGTAGGGTACAACTGAAATAATTACAAAACATTCTTAGAAAGTTTAGAATTTACATAAATGGTGACAGCAGCGGAAGAAACTTAAACTAAGCAGAGTTTTTAGAGAAAATAAATACACAGAAAGGCGGTAACTACGGAGACGCGGGGACGTCACATCTAGCCCACAGATGTGAATCCAGGTTAGCTTCAACCGGCAGCAGCTACCTGAAAGCAATATAACCACAAACCTTGAGTATACTAATACTCAGCAAGTCTTACCCGACTATAGGTATACTTAGCCCATTATCTAGACATGCAAAGCCTTTTGGCTCTGGAGTTTATTTTGCGGAAAAGACTACTAATAGTGGATCCTTGCTTTCAAGATTTTAGCTCAATTTCTATATCGATTAAACATCAGCTATTATTTGCATAACTAACTAGAGCAAACATGGTGGAGTATTGTAACACCCGGTTTATAAAAGAACATAAACCGAGCAATCATATACGTGCCAGGATCAAGTCACACGTATATACAACAGAATGAACAGTATATCATAGCACATATCACGTAAAAAGACATAATAAAACGAATACGAATGTTATTTATTACATTAATGACAAAAATGTCTGATACAGCGGAAGCGAAGTACAAAATACGAATAAAGCTCTCCGAAGCTGAAGCAGGGCGCCACAGGGACGTCGACTGGGAGACGAAGCACCTAGAAGTCCTCGTAGTCCTGGTAGCGCTGGACTGAACTCCCTCGTGTCGGCAGGAACTGAGCAGCAGTAGCGTAGCCAAGAGGAAAAAAAAGTAGAGAAGAGGCAAGGGTGAGTACACAACTTGTACTCAACAAGTATAACACAAACTATGAGGCTCTAAGGTTGGCTGACTCAACTGCATTAGCTTTTAAGTGTTGACAAGTATTTTATTAAAGCTATTTACTACGAGTTGATGAATTACCTTTGACCCAGTTGCATAGTAATTAATCAGAATTAATTATACTACTACTGAGAACCATACCAAAACCAAGCCACCAAGGTAAACCCCGAGAAGCACCTCCCTCGTCGGAAGGAAATAACTTCACTAATCAAAAGGAGGATCTGGGCCGCTCATAACCGTGAGCACGGCTAGTATACCAGTTTTACACTCTGCAGAGGTTGCACATCTTTACCCACAAGTCGTGAGCTACGCCAGTTGTTCATCACACTTCCTTAGGTGAGATGGCCAGCGACTCACTACGAGGCCTTTAAAAAGAATCTCGTTGGTAAGGCATAACCGCGAGAGTTAGGTCGGCGACGATGGGGCCCACCTCCGGGGGTACAAGCACAGGAGCGCAATCCAAGCACAGACCAAGCCGGAGGAGCAGGGACCATTGAAGCTTACTACTCTTGCCCCGCAGGTAAGTTACTCCAAACCAAAAAGATCTAATTATTACGCCAAGTCTATCCCATTCTAGCCTTGTGGTAGCGCTGTTGTCCCAGGTTGTCGCTCTATGAACCGGTCCTTATGGAGAGTGGTCAACCAGGCAGTAAGCACCGTGCTGGCCCCCTAAACCATGTTTCTAACAAAAGCCAATTTTAACGAGAAGTGAGCCACTCAAGCCACACAGAGTGCCACTCTCAGAATTAAGTTCAAGTAAACCATTAATCAAATTAATTAAAAAGGACCAGAGTGTGTTATAGCGCAGCAACCTAGCACAACTAACCAAAATGCAACCCAAAGGTATATATAAAGGATATAAAGTGGCTAGGAAATCCTTATAGGCATACAATATTAAAATGCAGTATGAAATTGTAATTAAAGTGATAGGTTGTTCATGTTATACTTGCCTTCCTCGTACTGCTCTGGCTGCTGCTCAAAGTGCTCGGAAGAAGGCTGCTCCTGGTACTGGTACTGGGGCTCCTCAACTGGATCAGCGTCTACTCACGAACACATGGCCAAAACAATGCACAACAATAAGCATACAAGCAAACACTAACAAAAGCTAAGAAACAGTACAACAACACATGAAAACAGCGCACAAAACTATTCTAGAACTATTCTACACGTTACAACGATCGCGTGGACATAAAGAACGCTAAAAACGGAGCTAAAACGCATATTCTAGGCTAAAAACTAGGTTCAGGGGCTTATTTGTAAGAAAACTGGAGTTCCAGGGGGCTTTCTGCTAAAACCGAGGGCCTGGATGTAAATAAACATTAGTTCCAGGGTCTAGCGCGTGAAAGAAAGAGTGTTGGATGGCGGGTTTGAAATTTGAGAAGCTCAGGGTGTTAAGTGCTAAAAACCGGACCTGGATCTAATTGTTTTTGAACTACCAGGGACGGCGGGTTTATTTGCAAAAAAGGGAGGGGCTCTTTAGAAAAATGTCCGGGCCGAACCGGTATATAAGGATGTCAGCCCTCGGATCTGGATCTTGTGGCTAGGATCAAAGAGGTAAGCCGATCTAATCTCGGCCGTGCGTCTGAGATCGGGCGGCCCAGGGAGGTTGGGCGTGGTGCGGCGGCGATTTGTCGCCGGCGAGGGGGCTCCCGCGGCGGAGGGCTCGCCGGAGACGCCCAAACCGGCGCTCCGGGGGTCAATCTGGCCCGGGCTTGGGTCAGGGAGGTTCAGCGTGTTGCGTGTGATGCTCCTGGGCCAAAACCAGGTACGGCGGGGCTCTGCTCGCCGGGCATGGCTGCCGCGGCGGCTCTGCGCGGCGGAGCTCGCCGGCGCGGTGTGTGCGGGCTGCGCCTGTGCTGTGTTGTGGCGCAAAGGGATCAGGAAGACTCTACGAAGCAAACGCAAGACAACGCGGCTCACGCGGGGCGGTGTGGTGCTGCGGAGGCGTGGCCATGGCGGAGCGGCGGCGAGGGATCACCGGCGGCAGTGCGGCGCCAACCGAGTGGCCCACGGCCCAAATTTCTTGGCGAAAAAGGAGGCACGGGGCTCCAGGGTGCTCACCTAGGGGTCGGATTGAAGGAAGGGCCGGCGCAGAGGGGTCGTCGGCGGGAATCGGCGGCGAGGTCGGTGCTGCGCCCGTGGAGAAGGATGTTGCGGGGGTCGGGATCGGCGACTGCGAGCTCGGAGGCGCTCCTGGAGTCGACGTGAGGCTCCTGCGCAGCTCCGGTGCGCTGGGGTGCGGCGGAGCGGTGTGGCCGCGGCGGGGGCAGCGGCTCTGCTCCGGCGAAGCACGGCGGGGTGGCGCTAGGGCGCAAAGGCGGCGGCAGCGTGGGGGATAGGGTCCAGGGAGGGTCCGGCTTGGGCGTTTAAAGAGGCCGGGCGGAGATCGCGGCGGGGCGCAGCGGGATAAGGATCCCGGCGTCCTCGCCGGTGATCTCGGGGGCTCTGTTTCGCGGCGGGGAGGAAGGAAAGGGGGGAGAGGGAGCCGCTGACGGGTGGGGTCCAGGCGTCGGTGAGAGGGGGGCGAGCGCTGGGCTTGCGTGGGCGCCGGGCGCTGGCGAGCTGGCCTGCGCGGGATGGGCCAGGCCTGAGCGGGCTGCTGCGTGGCCGCGCTGGGCCGCGGCTGGGCAGGCCGGTGAAACGGGCCGGCGCAAGAGAAGGGAAGGAGGGAGTGGGCCGCGGGTTGGGTTTTGTTTGGGTCCGGTTTTGGCTGGGTTTTGGGCTTTCTGGGTTTTGGGTTTTCTTTTTCCTACTCTTCTCCTTTTCTATTTCTAATTCAAACAAAGTTTGAATTCAAATTTGAATTTGAATCCAAACCACACTCAAATAAAATTATGCACCAGCATGAATGCAACAAAAATTTAAACCTATGATAAATTTTAATCATTAAGGAACAAGAAATTAGATTAAATGCCAACTAAACACAATAAACCTTAGAAAATTTAACTAAAGCCAATAAATTTATTAATAAATGCTGAAATTTAAATTAGGGTGTTACAAGTATTGTATCACAATTCAAAGTAACCATCATCATCTATAATCCATGTTCCATATCATATTACTACGAGGTGACTCGGTGATCAAGGTGCTCATATCCGAGAGCGACTGACGGCGAATCGATCCGATTTAACCTTGCAAGGTGGACCTAACACACACGTCACATATAGGCCCCGTCGGACCCTACGTGGCAACCCTTCACATATGCACACTGAATAGCCGAACTGCCCTGCGACCCGGGACTGCTAGCCCCACCGATACCACGAAGGGTCAGCTATGAGTCGTATACTAGCTCCACTGGTGAAGACAGTATCAAGTCCGCCTACCGGTGCACATATGGTACTGAGCTTACCGGTTTCGACTACCTCCTACTCCCGGCATGCGGTTAGTACTGTTCAAACTCGATCAGCAGGGCCAACAACGGTATGGGCCTTAACCGACACAGGCGGAAGTTTATTCTTTATCCATTCCATATCCATAACCATATTCCTTTCCGTCCGGTCTCCATTTCCATACCTCTCTTCATCATTTCCAACATTCTCATCTCAGCTGTATAGCTTCTGTACCTTGTGAGTGACAGAAACTCTCGACTTCAACCTATATCTCGCGAGTGACAGGAAATCACTCGTCTTCTACCGAATCCTACTTAAGTTTAGCAAAACTAACAATCTATACGTGCTAGCAGATTGTAACACCCGGTTTATAAAAGAACATAAACCGAGCAATCATATACGTGCCAGGATCAAGTCACACGTATATACAACAGAATGAACAGTATATCATAGCACATATCACGTAAAAAGATATAAATAAGCGAATACGAATGTTATTTATTACATTAATGACAAGAATGTCTGATACAGCGGAAACGAAGTACAAATACGAATAAAACTCTCCGAAGCTGAGCAGGGCGCCACAGGGACGTCGACTGGGAGACGAACGCCTAGAAGTCCTCGTAGTCCTGGAAGCGCTGAGCGAACTCCCTCGCGTCGGCAGGAACTGAGCAGCAGTAGAGTATCCAAGAGGAAAAAGTAGAGAAGAGGCAAGGGTGAGTACACAACTTGTACTCAACAAGTATAACACAAACTATGAGGCTCTAGGTTGGTTGACTGACTGCATTAGCTTTTAAGTCTTGGCAAAATTTTATTTAAGCTATTTACTACGAGTTGATGAATTACCATTAACCCAGTTGCATAGTAATTAATCAAAATTAATTATGTAATTACTGAGAACCATACCAAAACCACCAAGGTAACCCCGAGAGGCACCCCCTCGTCGGAAGGAGCTAACCCCACTAATCAAAAGGAGGATCTGGGCCGCTCATAACCGTGAGCACGGCTAGTATACCAGTTTTACACTCTGCAGAGGTTGCACATCTTTACCCACAAGTCGTGAGCTACGCCAGTTGTTCATCACACTTCCTTAGGTGAGATGACTAGCAAAATCACTACGAGGCCGTTACAAAGGACACGTTGGTAAGGTGTAACCGCTAAGGATTCAGGCAATGCAACGATGGTACCCACCTCGAGGGGTGCGCACACCAAGCCTCGTAGCCTGGGCACCATTGAGGCTCGACTCCCCTCTTGCCCCGTCGGTAAATTACTCCCGAACCAAAATGGCCTAATTAGTAAGCCAAGACCGTCCCATTCCAGTCTTGTGGTAGCGCTGTTGTCCCAGGTTGTCGCTCTATGAACCGGTCCTTATGGAGAGTGGCCAACCAGGCAGTAAGCACTGTGCTGGCCCCCTAAACCATGTTTCTAATAAAACCAATTTTAAATGAGACGTGAGCCACTCAAGCCACACAGAGGGTCACTCTCAGAATTAAGTTGCATATACCATTAATCAAATTAATTAAAAAGGACAATTATGTGTTATAGCGCGGCACCTAGTACAACTAACCAAAATGCATCCCAAGGATATATATAAAGGATAAATGTGGCTAGGAAATCCTTATAGGCATACAATATTAAATGCAGTATGGAATTTGTATTTAAAGGTGATAGGTTGTTCATGTTATACTTGCCTTCCTCGTACTGCTCCTGCTGCTGCTCAAAGTGCTCGGAAGATGGCTGCTCCGGGTACTGGTACTGGGGCTCCTCAGATGGATCAACATCTACTCACGAACACATGGCCAAAACAATGCACAATAATAAGCATACAAGCAAACACTAATAAAAACTAAGAAACAGTACATCAATACATAAAAACAGCACACTAAACTAGTCTAAAACTATTCTACGCGTTACAACGATCGCGTGGACGCAAAAACCACCTAAAACGGAGCTAAAACGCGTATTCTAGGCCAAAAACAAGGTTCAGGGGCTTATTTGTAAGAAAAACAGGGTTCCAGAGACTTTTCTGCTAAAACCGAGGGCTAAAACATAATTAAACATTAAATCTAAGGGCTAGCGTGCAAAAACACAGGGCCTGGACTGCGGGTGCAAATCCGGGAAAGCTCAGGGGCTAAAGCGTTAAAACAGGGACCTAACTGGAATTAACTTTGAACTAGAAAGGATGGCGGGATAATTAGCAAAGAGTCCAGGGACTCTTTAACAAAAACACCAGGCGAACCGTTATCTTCGGTTCAGGGCTGTTAGATCTCGATCTGGCGGCTCAAGTTTGCTGGGCGCGAGATCTAATCTAGGCCGTAGGATTCGGATCGGGCGGCTACAGGCAAAGGGAGGCGCGGGCGGTGAACTCCCGCGGCGGCGCAGCGCCGGAGTAAGCCGAATCCGGCCTTCCCGGGGTCGAATCAAGCGGGATTTGGGCCGTGAGGGGACTACGCGATACGCGTAGTCCACCTGGGGCCTTTGCGGGCCTCGGGGAGGTCCGCGGCAGGGCGTGCTGCGGCGGCGGCAGGTTTCTGTGGCAGCGCTCGCCGGAGCACGGCGTCTGGTGCCTAGGGTGCGCATTGGCTACGGGGAAAAGCGCAGAAGCAAGAGGGGGGTCGGGGCGCAGCTCACCGAGGGGTCGAGGCGGTTGGACTTGCAGCGTAGAGGCCCGACGACTTCGACCGGACGACGGTGATGGGGCGGCGTTCGCGGAGGGGAGTGCTACGGGGCTCCTCCGGAACCTTGAGTGGCACGGGTAGATGCGCGGTGTCGCTGCGAAACCAGTAGCCGGGGTCAGGGAGGTCAAGGGATCACTGAAGACGATGAATTGCCGCGGAGTAGGGACTCACCGTCGAACGAACCGGGCGCAATTCCGGCGAGGTGGGGCCTGGGTTCCGGGGCAAGGAACTTGGGGAGTTCCCTGGGGTTACGACGATGCTCTTGCGAGGGTTTTCCGGAGCTCCGGTGCGGCGGGGGGGACGTGGCCGCGGCGGTGGGTGCTATGCTCTGACTCCGGGAACACGGCGGCGCAGGCTAGGGTTTTGGGGCGGCGCTGATGGGGGAATGGGGAGCAGGGTATCCGCGGGCTGGGGTTAAGAAGGGCAGGGCGAGCCTCGGCGTGCGGGTCATGCGGAAACGGATCACGACGAGAATTACGGCGGGATTGCGGAGAGGCCGGTGCTGCGTGGCGCGGGCGCGGGGGAGAGACAGGAGCTGACCGGCGGGCCATCCCTGTCAGCGAAGGCGCGAGCGTTGGCAAGTGGGCCGGGGTGCGGGAGCGGGGCGCCGTGCGCGTGGAGCTGGGCTGAGCGGGCGACGCTGGCGGGTGGGACCGGCAGGTCGGGGCGAACGACGCGCGGCTGGGCCGGACTGAGCGGGGAGGAGGGAGTGGGCCGCGTGGGGAGAGGGTGAACCCGGGCCGTGCCGGCTGTGGGCGTTGCTGGGCCCGCGTGAGGGGAAAGGTGGGAGGGCTGGGCTGCTGGTTTTGGGCTGGGGAAAAGGGGAGTGGGCCATGGGCCGGGTTGAGTTGGTTTGAGCTATTCTAATCTTTTCTCTTTCTTCTTTTCAAACCACACAACCTATTTGAATTCAAATTTAAATTTGAATTCAACCCTAACACTCAATCAAATAAAATTATGCACCAGCATGTATGCACAACATGTTGAACCTAAAATAAATTTTAGTTACTTATGGAACAAAAATTAGATTAAATGTAAGACTAAACAAATTAAATCCTAGAAAATTAAATAAACCAATTAGATTTATTATTAACTAGGAAAATTAAGTTAGGGTGTTACAAATCCTACCCCCTTACAGGAATCTCGTCCCGAGATTCTGGGCTGGCTAGCAAAGAGATCAGGATAGGTCTGGAATTTAAAAACGGG
Source organism: Panicum virgatum (assembly GCF_016808335.1). NCBI lineage: Eukaryota > Viridiplantae > Streptophyta > Magnoliopsida > Poales > Poaceae > Panicum > Panicum virgatum. The sequence continues at coordinate 66,246,248 of NC_053147.1, forward strand.
GTGTTACAACTCCTACCCCCTTACAGGAACCGACGTCCTCGTTGGTGACGTCCTTGCCAGAGATTCCCTAGATATTATATCCTCTTCGTATTATCCTTCTTCTTAGCAAACAAAACCGGGGAAACTCAAGGCATGATAAGGTAGAGAGGATATAACCCTTGGTTAGCAACTCATCAATAGTCTTCTTAACTTCCTCATGCTCTATAGGTGCCATGCGGTAGGGCCGCTTTGCAATAGGGGCAGTGCCAGGTAAAAGATCGATAGAAAACTTGATGTCGCGTTCAGGCGGCATACCTGGCAAATCATCCGGAAAGACATCCGGGAGTTCAGACACCACGCGAATACCATCCGTGGGTCTAGCCTCCATCTGATGAAGAAATCCAGAAGGCTCTGAAGCACTGACTGTCACCACTTGGCCATCAGATGCTATCAGGTGAACTGCCCGATGAGCACAATCAATTCTGACTCCCCACTTGGCAAGAGTATTGTAACACCCGGTTTATAAAAGAACATAAACCGAGCAATCATATACGTGCCAGGATCAAGTCACACGTATATACAACAGAATGAACAGTATATCATAGCACATATCACGTAAAAAGATATAATAAAGCGAATACGAATGTTATTTATTACAATAATGACAAAATGTCTGATACAGCGGAAGCGAAGTACAAATACGGTAAAAACTCTCCGAAGCTGAGCAGGGCGCCACAGGGACGTCGACTGGGAGACGAACGCCTAGAAGTCCTCGTAGTCCTGGTAGCGCTGAGCGAACTCCCTCGCGTCGGCAGGAACTGAGCAGCAGTAGCGTAGCCAAGAGGAAAAAGTAGAGAAGAGGCAAGAGTGAGTACACAACCGTACTCAACAAGTATATCACAAACTATGAGGCTCTAAGGTTGGCTGACTCAACTGCATTAGCTTTTAATCTTGGCAAAATTTTATTAAAGCTATTTATTACAAGTTGATGAATTACCATTAACCCAGTTACATAGTAATTAGTCAAATTTAATCATGATACTACTGAGAACCATACCAAAACCAAGCCACCAAGGTAACCCCGAGAGGCACCCCCTCGTCGGAAGGGGCTAACCCCACTAATCAAAAGGAGGATCTGGGCCGCTCATAACCGTGAGCACGGCTAGTATACCAGTTTTACACTCTGCAGAGGTTGCACATCTTTACCCACAAGTCGTGAGCTACGCCAGTTGTTCATCACACTTCCTTAGGTGAGATGACTAGCAATCTCACTACGAGGCCGTTACAAAGGACACGTTGGTAAGGTGTAACCGCTAAGGAATCAGGCTCCGCAACGATGGTAACCACCTCGAGGGGGTACAAGACACACAGACCAGCCTCGTAGCCTGGCCACCATTGAAGCTCACCACCCCCCATGCCCCGTCGGTAAGTTACTCCCGAACCAAAATGGCCTAATTAGTAAGCCAAGACCGTCCCATTCCAGTCTTGTGGTAGCGCTGTTGTCCCAGGTTGTCGCTCTATGAACCGGTCCTTATGGAGAGTGGCCAACCAAGCACTAAGCACTGTGCTGGCCCCCCTAAACCATGTTTCTAACAAAAACCAATTTTAACGAGAAGTGAGCCACTCAAGCCACACAGAGTGCCACTCTCAGGATTAAATTCAAGTAAACCATTAGTCAAATTAATTAAAAAGGACCAGAGTGTGTTATAGCGCAGCAACCTAGCACAACTAACCAAAATGCAACCCAAAGGTATATATATAAAGGATATAAAGTGGCTAGGAAATCCTTATAGGCATACAATATTATAATGCAGTATGAAATTGTAATTAAAGGTGATAGGTTGTTCATGTTATACTTGCCTTCCTCGTACTGCTCCTGCTGCTGCTCAAAGTGCTCGGAAGACGGCTGCTCCGGGTACTGGTACTGGAGCTCCTCAGATGGATCAGCGTCTACTCACGAACACATGGCCAAAACAATGCACAACAATAAGCATACAAGCAAACACTAACAAAAACTAAGAAACAGTATATCAATACATAAAAACAGCAAGAAAAACTAAGCCTAAACTGTTCTACGCGTTACAACGATCGCGTGGATATAAAGAACGCCTAAAACGGAGCTAAGACGCATAATCTAGGCTAAAAACAAGGTTCAGGGGCTTATTTGTAAGAAAAACAGGGTTCCAGGGACTTTTCTGCGAAAACCGAGGGCTAAAACGTAATTAAAGCATAGCTATAGGGGCTAACGTGCAAAAACACGAGGACAGGGACGGCGGGCACTATTTTCGGAAAGAGCAGGGGCCTAAACATTAAAAACAGGACCTATACGTAATTATTTTTGACTAAGGCTGGACCGCGGGTTGAATCTAAGAAAACCGAGGGGCTCTTTAACAATTGTGCCAGGCCGAAGGGGTACGCGTGATCCTCGGCCGTCGGATCTGGATCTGGCGGCTCGGATCTAACCGTTACGGCGTTCTAATCTTGGGCGTCCAACGAAGATCGGGCGGCTCTGGATGGATGAGGCGCGGGCGGCGGCGCGGGGCAACGCCGGCGACGTTTCCCGCGGCGGCGCTCGGCAATACTCGCCGGAGTTCGGCGATTTCGAGGCTCCAGGGGTCGGTTCGAGGTGGGGTTTGGCCTGGGATGATCACCGAGACATGCGTGATCCACCCAAGGCTTCTGCTGGGCGCGGGGAAGGCCGGAGCGGCGGGTTCGACGGCGGAGGCGGCTCGGCGGCCACGGAGTTCGCCGGAACTCGGTGCCTGGGCGCCTAGAGCGCGCCAGGGCCTACGAGATCTAGCGCACAGGGATCAAGGGGCCCGGGCGGTGCTCACCGTGGGGTCGTGGTGGCCGGAGTTGCGGCGCAGGGAGGTCGTCGTCGTGAACCGGCGGCGAAGGCGGGGCGTAGCTCGTGGCCGGGGTCGAGGAAGGGGCCTCCGGGCGCCTGAGCGGTGCGGGTCGACGCGTCGTGCTCCTACGAAGCCGGTGGGGTGGTCAGCGTGAGCGGAGCGGCACCAGCGGCAAGCAATTGCTCGGATCAGAGTTACCTGCGGCGGCGGAATCCGGGGAAAATCCGGCGCAGGCAAAGGTCGAGGTTGGGGTTGGTGGCCGCAGTGCTGCTCCTGGTGCTCTGGCGAAGCTCCTGCAAGGTTGGCCGGGGTTGTGGCACGGCGGAGCGGCGAGTCCGCGGCGGCGCAGGGGCGGAGCTGAGGCGGGCGAGCGGCTAGGGTTTGGAGCGGCGGCTGCGGTGGAGGTGGGGTGCAGGGGGTGCGGCTGCGGGCTAAAAAGAAGGGGGCCCGAGATCTGGGCGTGCGGGATGGGCAGGGGAATCACGGCGAGGATCACGGCCGTGATTCGGGAGGCCGTTGAGCGCGGGCGCGTCGGGGAAGGAGGACCTGGCAAGCGGGCCCGGATGGTCGGCGGGGCGAGGTGGGGACGCGGTCGAGTGCGGGCCCAGGCGGTCAGCGAGCGCGGGTGACGCGCGGGAGTGAGAGGGGCGTCTGACGCGTGGGGCCCAGGTGGCAGGCGGGTGAGCGGGACGCGACGACGCGCTCGCGGGCTGAGCGAAGAGGGAGCGGTCGGGCGCACTGGGCCTCGCGGGATTGGGCCGCGCACGGGGTTCGCTGGGCCGAGCGGGAAAGAGTGAAAAGGAGCTGGGCTGGGTTGGGCCCGCTTCGGGTTTTGGGCTGGATTCTGGTTTTGGGTTTTCTTTATCCTTTTCTATTTCTATTTCCAAAACAACCAAAGTTTGAATTCAAACAAATTGAATTCAAACTCCCTAGCACTCAACCAAAATAAACAAAATATGCACCAGCATGAATGCAACAACAAAGTTTTAACCTTAGACAAAATTTTAATCACTTAATCGAACAAAATTTTAGATTAAATGCAAGTCTAACACATTAAACCTTAGAAAATTTAAATAAAGCCAATTAAATTTATTAATAAATGCTGAATTTAAATTAGGGTGTTACATACCCTACCCCCTTAAAGAAATCTCGTCCCCGAGATTTAGCTGGGCTGGCTAGCAAAGAGATCTGGATAGGTCTTCTTCAACTCATCTTCTCGCTCCCAAGTAGCCTCAGCTTCACTGTGGTGACTCCACTAAACTCTGCACATCTTGATGCGCTTGTTCCGAGTAACCCTTTCTGATGTCTCCAGAATCTTCACCGGATGCTCAGTATAAGTCAGATCTTCCTGGACATCTACTCCATCCAGTGGTGCCTGTTCCTCGGGTACTCGCAGACACCTCTTCAGCTGAGATATATGGAAGACATCATGAACTCCTGAGAGGCTGGTGGGCAACTCCAGGCGATAAGCAACTTCGCCTTTCCTCTCTAGCACCTTGAATGGCCCCACATACCGAGGTGCTAACTTCCCTTTGACATTGAATCTGCGGATCCCTCTCATCGGAGACACCTTCAAGTACACATAATCACCAACACTGAAAGTCAGGTCTCTCCGTTTGCCATCTGCATAGCTCTTTTGCCTGCTCTGTGCAATCCTTAGATTTTCTCGCACAGCCTGAACCATCTGCTCTGCATCATCTATGATCTCAGGGCCAAAGAGCTGCTTCTCACCAATCTGATCCCAATAGAGAGGAGTCCTGCACTTTCTGCCATACAATGCCTCAAAGGGGGACTTCTTCAGACTGGCCTAATAGCTGTTGTTATATGAGAACTCAGCATATGACAGGCACTTATCCCAACTAGTACCATACTGAATAGCACAAGCTCTCAGCATATCCTCCAACACTTGGTTGGTTCTATCTGTCTGCCCATCTATCTGAGGGTGATAAGCCGTACTGAAACGCAGCTTCGTATCCAACGAATCATGGAGCTGCTCCCAGAACCGAGAAGTGAACTGAGACCCTCTGTCAGATATAATCTTCTTGGGCACACCATGTAAGCAGACAATCCGAGAGATGTACAACTCTGCCAGTCTAGCACCAGAGTATGTAGTGTTCACTGGAATGAAGTGAGCAACCTTCGTCAGACGATCCACTACTACCCAAATGGAGTTGTACCCTTTCTGAGTACGAGGCAATCCAACAATGAAGTCCATAGTGATCTCCTCCCATTTCCACTCTGGAATCTTCAAAGGCTGCAATAGACCTGCTGGCCTCTGATGCTCAGCCTTGACACGCTGACAGGTGTCACAAATAGCCACGTACTCTGCCACTGAACGCTTCATCCCATACCACCAGAAACGTTCCTTCAGATCATAATACATCTTCGTGCTGCCCGGATGAATAGAATAAGCTGTATCATGGGCCTCACTCAGAATCAACTTCCGAAGATCATGCACATCAGGCACGCAGATCCGGTTCTTGTACCACAAAGTACCCTGATCATCCTCTCTGAAATGAGGAGCCTTGCCCTTCTTGAGCAACTCACGAATCTCCTGCAGCTTCTCATCATCTTTCTGATGCTGCCGGATCTCTGACTCTAGAGTCGGTACCGCCTCAAATGCTGCACTGGAAGTATGATGCAAGAAGCCCAGGCTCAACTGCTCGAACTCCTCGCATAACTCTAGAGGCATCTGGAAAGCCACGGCCATGTTGACATAGCTTCTTCTGCTCAAAGCATCTGCTACAACATTGGCCTTGCCCGGATGATAGTGAATCTACAGGTCATAATCCTTGACTAACTCTAGCCATCTTCTCTGCCGCATGTTCAGCTCATTCTGCGTGAAAATGTACTTGAGGCTCTTGTGATCAGTGTAAATATCACACCGCTGTCCATACAAGTAATGCCTCCAAATCTTCAGAGCGTGCACAACTGCGGCTAACTCAAGATCATGAGTGGGATAATTCAGCTCATGCCGACGCAACTGCCGTGACGCATAAGCTATCACCCTGCCCTCCTGCATCAGAACACACCCAAGACCATCCTTCGAAGCATCACAATATACCGTGAACCTCTCCGTCTGGTCTGGCAGAGTCAGGACTGGCGCCGTAGTCAACCTTTTCTTCAGCTCATCAAAGGCCCTCTGACGCTCATCAGTCCACACGAAAGCCACATTCTTCTCTAGCAAGGAAGTAAAAGGCTTCGCGATCTTGGAGAAATTCTCAATGAACCTCCGATAATATCCAGCTAAGCCCAATAAAGACCTGACTTCCTTCACTGTCTGCGGTGTCTCCCACTCTAGCACATCCTTCACCTTGCTCGGATCAACAGCAATGCCTCCCTGAGAGATAACATGACCGAGGAATGGAACCTCGTCAATCCAGAACTCGCACTTGATGAACTTGGCATACAGCTGATGCTCTCTCAATCTCTGCAATACGAGTCTCAGATGCTCCTCATGCTCTTCTTCTGTCTTGGAGAAGATCAGAATATCATCAATGAAAATCACCACAAAGACATCAAGATAATCCATGAAGACCATGTTCATTAGATGCATGAAGAAAGCCGGGGCATTAGTCAAGCCGAAGGACATGACCGTATACTCATATAGCCCGTACTTGCAAGTGAATGCCGTCTTCGGAATATCCCCAGGACGGATCCTCAGCTGAAAATAACCCGAACGAAGATCAATCTTTGAGAATATACGAGCACCTCGAAGCAGATCGAAGAGATCCTCAATACGGGGCAGTGGATGCTTGTTCTTGATAGTGACTGCATTCAGCTCCCGATAATCGACACACATCCTCTTCGAGCCATCCTTCTTATCTACCAGCAACAATGGAAAAGCCCAAGGAGAGAAGCTGCGACGGATATAGCCCTTGGCTAGCAACTCATCAATAGTTTTCTTGACTTCTTCATGCTCTATAGGTGCCATACGGTAGGGCCGCTTTGCAATAGGAGCTGTGCCAGGCAAGAGATCAATACAAAACTCAATGGCGCGTTCAGGCGGCATACCTGGCAGATCATCCGGAAAGACATCCGGGAATTCAGACACCACGCGAATACCATCCGTGGGTCTAGCCTCCATCTGATGAAGAAATCCCGAAGGCTCTGAAGCACTGACTGTCACCTCTTGGCCATTAGATGCTGTCAGGTGAACTGCCCGATGAGCACAATCAATACAGACTCCCCACTTAGCAAGAGTATCCATTCCCAGAATCACATCGATACCCTTGGTGTCTAGCACCCTCAGATCAGCACTGAACGTTGCCCCCCTTATGGCTACACTGACTTGGGGGCAGATAATATGGGATCTCAACTCCCCTCCCGGTGAAGAGACTAGCAGACACTTCCTTAATGCAGTGGTAAAGAAACTATGCTCCTCAACAAATGACTTGGTGATGAAAGAATGAGTAGCACCAGTATCGAAAAGCACTGTTGCTGGATGGGAGTTGACCATGAACGTACCAATAACCACGTTAGGAGCCTCGGCCGCTGACTCGGCCGTCACGTGGTTCACTCTGCCCTGTGCTGGCGCCCTGGGCTGAGCTGGGCGCCCCTGCTGTCCCGCCTGCGCCTTCCGGGGGCAAGTGTTGGCGTAGTGCCCCGGCTGGCCGCAGTGATAGCAGACGCGAGGAGGTGCTGGAGCCTGCTGTCCGGTAGGAGCTGCCGGACGTGGAGCCTGCGGTGCTGGTGGAGCTGGTGGAGCACGAGCCGGAGGTGCCGGTAACCTCGGGCCCTGACCTGCCTGCTGCTGCTGTCGAGGCGGGTACTGCTGCGGCCTCTGCTGGTACTGTTGGGGAGGCCGGTACTGCTGCTGGTATGGCTGAGGCGGCTGGAGGCGAGGACGAGTGTTGCTGCCGGAAGCAACGGGGACAATCTTCCTCTTCTTGTCCTCCATCTCCAAGTGCTTGCGCTCAGTGTTGAGTGCGCTGTCAACCAGTTGGTTGAAGTCGTCGAAGCGGAGGTTGAGCAGCGCATACTGGAGGTAGTCCTCAAGGCCCTCCATGAAGTGTTCCTACTTCTTGCGGTCATCCACAACCTCAGCAGGGGCATAGCGAGCAAGCTGCAAGAATCGATCACGATACTCCGTGACCATCATAGTCCCCTGCTTCAATGCAAGGAACTCCTTCTGCTTCGTCTTCATAACGCCCGCGGGGACGTTGTGGCTGCGGAACCGCTCCCTGAACTGGAGCCAAGTGAGAGACTCACGGTCCTGAACTGTGTGGGACTCCCACCAGTCCAAAGCTGCCCCTCGCAGCTGTCCTGCTGCGTACAGAACTCGCTCCCGATCATCGCACTGGGCGATGTCCAGCTGACGTTCCACTGCACGGAGCCAGTCGTCAGCCTGAAGAGGGTCGGACGTGTGAGAGAACGTCGGCGGGTGACCCCTCAGGAACTCAGCATGCCTGTCGCGGGTCTGCGGAGGTGGAGGAGGCGGTGGTTGAGCGTGGATCTGCTGCAGCGCCTGAACAGTGTTGTTCAGGGTGGCCATCATCTGCATCTGGAGCTGAAAGAACTGCTCCGGAGTCAAGGGTGGAGGCATCGGCATCCCGGTACCCTGGTTGTTCTGACCCTGCTGATCAGAACCGCGCCTAGTGTTCACCATCTGATTTTGGACAAAAGATCTCACGAGTAAGGATATTGCAGGAATAAATTCTGAAGGATATGATGACTCTTTGCGGAAAAAGACTCAGACCTGATAAAGTAGACAGGATAGAGTGGACTGTTTTACCCCCAACGATTTAACTCATTTTGTTTAATTAATTTAACTTTAACATCAGAGTGATTTTCTCTAAACAAATTTAAACTACTAAGCTATGCAATCATTCAAAAATCCAAATCAAACATGTAGCATAATAACAAGCAGACAATTTTCACAATTTAGCCGAGTTTAACATACGACTCGACTAACACAATGCGTCACGGAATGTGCTATCGTATTATTATAAAAGGGTCACCTAGCTAATACTCATGGTGGTCAGATGACTGATTCAGGCCAAATCTACGAAAACTATTCTTCAGAGAGAGAAATCAAGGCAAGACGAGTAAAAGTCTTAGAATTCAAGGGGTATAATGGTAAAATAGTTTCAGCAGGCAAGGATGGAAGAGAAGAGGTCCTAAAACTCGACCAGTTCTATCTAGACTTCGTCCTACAGTCGATACGGCTCTGATACCACTCTGTAACACCCGGTTTATAAAAGAACATAAATCGAGCAATCATATACGTGCCAGGATCAAGTCACACGTATATACAACAGAATGAACAGTATATCATAGCACATATCACGTAAAAAGATATAAATAAGCAAATACGAATGTTATTTATTACATTAATGACAAGAATGTCTGATACAGCGGAAACGAAGTACAAATACGAATAAAACTCTCCGAAGCTGAGCAGGGCGCCACAGGGACGTCGACTGGGAGACGAACGCCTAGAAGTCCTCGTAGTCCTGGAAGCGCTGAGCGAACTCCTTCGCGTCGGCAAGAACTGAGCAGCAGTAGAGTATCCAAGAGGAAAAAGTAGAGAAGAGGCAAGGGTGAGTACACAACTTGTACTCAACAAGTATAACACAAACTATGAGGCTCTAGGTTGGCTGACTGACTGCATTAGCTTTTAAGTCTTGGCAAAATTTTATTTAAGCTATTTACTACGAGTTGATGAATTACCATTAACCCAGTTGCATAGTAATTAATCAAAATTAATTATGTAATTACTGAGAACCATACCAAAACCACCAAGGTAACCCCGAGAGGCACCCCCTCGTCGGAAGGAGCTAACCCCACTAATCAAAACGAGGATCTGGGCCGCTCATAACCGTGAGCACGGCTAGTATACCAGTTTTACACTCTGCAGAGGTTGCACATCTTTACCCACAAGTCGTGAGCTACGCCAGTTGTTCATCACACTTCCTTAGGTGAGATGACTAGCAAAATCACTACGAGGCCGTTACAAAGGACACGTTGGTAAGGTGTAACCGCTAAGGATTCAGGCAATGCAACGATGGTACCCACCTCGAGGGGTGCGCACACCAAGCCTCGTAGCCTGGGCACCATTGAGGCTCGACTCCCCTCTTGCCCCGTCGGTAAATTACTCCCGAACCAAAATGGCCTAATTAGTAAGCCAAGACCGTCCCATTCCAGTCTTGTGGTAGCGCTGTTGTCCCAGGTTGTCGCTCTATGAACCGGTCCTTATGGAGAGTGGCCAACCAGGCAGTAAGCACTGTGCTGGCCCCCTAAACCATGTTTCTAATAAAACCAATTTTAAATGAGACGTGAGCCACTCAAGCCACACAGAGGGTCACTCTCAGAATTAAGTTGCATATACCATTAATCAAATTAATTAAAAAGGACAATTATGTGTTATAGCGCGGCACCTAGCACAACTAACCAAAATGCATCCCAAGGATATATATAAAGGATAAATGTGGCTAGGAAATCCTTATAGGCATACAATATTAAATGCAGTATGGAATTTGTATTTAAAGGTGATAGGTTGTTCATGTTATACTTGCCTTCCTCGTACTGCTCCTGCTGCTGCTCAAAGTGCTCGGAAGATGGCTGCTCCGGGTACTGGTACTGGGGCTCCTCAGATGGATCAACGTCTACTCACGAACACATGGCCAAAACAATGCACAATAATAAGCATACAAGCAAACACTAATAAAAACTAAGAAACAGTACATCAATACATAAAACAGCACACTAAACTAGTCTAAAACTATTCTACGCGTTACAACGATCGCGTGGACGCAAAAACCACCTAAAACGGAGCTAAAACGCGTATTCTAGGCCAAAAACAAGGTTCAGGGGCTTATTTGTAAGAAAAACAGGGTTCCAGAGACTTTTCTGCTAAAACCGAGGGCTAAAACATAATTAAACATTAAATCTAAGGGCTAGCGTGCAAAAACACAGGGCCTGGACTGCGGGTGCAAATCCGGGAAAGCTCAGGGGCTAAAGCGTTAAAATAGGGACCTAACTGGAATTAACTTTGAACTAGAAAGGATGGCGGGATAATTAGCAAAGAGTCCAGGGACTCTTTAACAAAAACACCAGGCGAACCGTTATCTTCGGTTCAGGGCTGTTAGATCTCGATCTGGCGGCTCAAGTTTGCTGGGCGCGAGATCTAATCTAGGCCGTAGGATTCGGATCGGGCGGCTACAGGCAAAGGGAGGCGCGGGCGGTGAACTCCCGCGGCGGCGCAGCGCCGGAGTAAGCCGAATCCGGCCTTCCCGTGGTCGAATCAAGCGGGATTTGGGCCGTGAGGGGACTACGCGATACGCGTAGTCCACCTGGGGCCTTTGCGGGCCTCGGGGAGGTCCGCGGCAGGGCGTGCTGCGGCGGCGGCAGGTTTCTGTGGCAGCGCTCGCCGGAGCACGGCGTCTGGTGCCTAGGGTGCGCATTGGCTACGGGGAAAAGCGCAGAAGCAAGAGGGGGGTCGGGGCGCAGCTCACCGAGGGGTCGAGGCGGTTGGACTTGCAGCGTAGAGGCCCGGCGACTTCGACCGGCGACGGTGATGGGGCGGCGTTCGCGGAGGGGAGTGCTACGGGGCTCCTCCGGAACCTTGAGTGGCACGGGTAGATGCGCGGCGTCGCTGCGAAACCGTAGCCGGGGTCAGGGAGGTCCAGGGATCACTGAAGACGATGAATTGCCGCGGAGTAGGGACTCACCGTCGAACGAACCGGGCGCAATTCCGGCGAGGTGGGGCCTGGGTTCCGGGGCAAGGAACTTGGGGAGTTCCCTGGGGTTACGACGATGCTCTTGCGAGGGTTTTCCGGAGCTCCGGTGCGGCGGGGGGGACGTGGCCGCGGCGGTGGGTGCTATGCTCTGACTCCGGGAACACGGCGGCGCGGCTAGGGTTTTGGGGCGGCGCTGATGGGGGAATGGGGAGCAGGGTATCCGCGGGCTGGGGTTAAGAAGGGCAGGGCGAGCCTCGGCGTGCGGGTCATGCGGAAACGGATCACGGCGAGAATTACGGCGGGATTGCGGAGAGGCCGGTGCTGCGTGGCGCGGGCGCGGGGGAGAGACGGAGCTGACCGGCGGGCCATCCCTGTCAGCGAAGGCGCGAGCGTTGGCAAGTGGGCCGGGGTGCGGGAGCGGGGCGCCGTGCGCGTGGAGCTGGGCTGAGCGGGCGACGCTGGCGGGTGGGACCGGCAGGTCGGGGCGAACGACGCGCGGCTGGGCCGGACTGAGCGGGGAGGAGGGAGTGGGCCGCGTGGGGAGAGGGTGAACCCGGGCCGTGCCGGCTGTGGGGGTTGCTGGGCCCGCGTGAGGGGAAAGGTGGGAGGGCTGGGCTGCTGGTTTTGGGCTGGGGAAAAGGGGAGTGGGCCATGGGCCGGGTTGAGTTGGTTTGAGCTATTCTAATCTTTTCTCTTTCTTCTTTTTCAAACCACACAACCTATTTGAATTCAAATTTAAATTTGAATTCAACCCTAACACTCAATCAAATAAAATTATGCACCAGCATGTATGCACAACATGTTGAACCTAAAATAAATTTTAGTTACTTATGGAACAAAAATTAGATTAAATGTAAGACTAAACAAATTAAATCCTAGAAAATTAAATAAACCAATTAGATTTATTATTAACTAGGAAAATTAAGTTAGGGTGTTACAAATCCTACCCCCTTACAGGAATCTCGTCCCGAGATTCTGGGCTGGCTAGCAAAGAGATCAGGATAGGTCTGGAATTTAAAAACGGGGTGTTACAACTCCTACCCCCTTACAGGAACCGACGTCCTCGTCGGTGACGTCCTTGCCAGAGATTCCCTGGATATTATATCCTCTTCGTATTATCCTTCTTCTTAGCAAACAAAACCGGGGAAACTCAAGGCATGATAAGGTAGAGAGGATATAACCCTTGGTTAGCAACTCATCAATAGTCTTCTTAACTTCCTCATGCTCTATAGGTGCCATGCGGTAGGGCCGCTTTGCAATAGGGGCAGTGCCAGGTAAAAGATCGATAGAAAACTCGATGTCGCGTTCAGGCGGCATACCTGGCAAATCATCCGGAAAGACATCCGGGAGTTCAGACACCACGCGAATACCATCCGTGGGTCTAGCCTCCATCTGATGAAGAAATCCAGAAGGCTCTGAAGCACTGACTGTCACCACTTGGCCATCAGATGCTATCAGGTGAACTGCCCGATGAGCACAATCAATTCTGACTCCCCACTTGGCAAGAGTATTGTAACACCCGGTTTATAAAAGAACATAAACCGAGCAATCATATACGTGCCAGGATCAAGTCACACGTATATACAACAGAATGAACAGTATATCATAGCACATATCACGTAAAAAGATATAATAAAGCGAATACGAATGTTATTTATTACAATAATGACAAAATGTCTGATACAGCGGAAGCGAAGTACAAATACGGTAAAAACTCTCCGAAGCTGAGCAGGGCGCCACAGGGACGTCGACTGGGAGACGAACGCCTAGAAGTCCTCGTAGTCCTGGTAGCGCTGAGCGAACTCCCTCGCGTCGGCAGGAACTGAGCAGCAGTAGCGTAGCCAAGAGGAAAAAGTAGAGAAGAGGCAAGAGTGAGTACACAACCGTACTCAACAAGTATATCACAAACTATGAGGCTCTAAGGTTGGCTGACTCAACTGCATTAGCTTTTAATCTTGGCAAAATTTTATTAAAGCTATTTATTACAAGTTGATGAATTACCATTAACCCAGTTACATAGTAATTAGTCAAATTTAATCATGATACTACTGAGAACCATACCAAAACCAAGCCACCAAGGTAACCCCGAGAGGCACCCTCTCGTCGGAAGGGGCTAACCCCACTAATCAAAAGGAGGATCTGGGCCGCTCATAACCGTGAGCACGGCTAGTATACCAGTTTTACACTCTGCAGAGGTTGCACATCTTTACCCACAAGTCGTGAGCTACGCCAGTTGTTCATCACACTTCCTTAGGTGAGATGACTAGCAATCTCACTACGAGGCCGTTACAAAGGACACGTTGGTAAGGTGTAACCGCTAAGGAATCAGGCTCCGCAACGATGGTAACCACCTCGAGGGGGTACAAGACACACAGACCAGCCTCGTAGCCTGGCCACCATTGAAGCTCACCACCCCCCATGCCCCGTCGGTAAGTTACTCCCGAACCAAAATGGCCTAATTAGTAAGCCAAGACCGTCCCATTCCAGTCTTGTGGTAGCGCTGTTGTCCCAGGTTGTCGCTCTATGAACCGGTCCTTATGGAGAGTGGCCAACCAAGCACTAAGCACCGTGCTGGCCCCCCTAAACCATGTTTCTAACAAAAACCAATTTTAACGAGAAGTGAGCCACTCAAGCCACACAGAGTGCCACTCTCAGGATTAAATTCAAGTAAACCATTAGTCAAATTAATTAAAAAGGACCAGAGTGTGTTATAGCGCAGCAACCTAGCACAACTAACCAAAATGCAACCCAAAGGTATATATAAAGGATATAAAGTGGCTAGGAAATCCTTATAGGCATACAGTATTATAATGCAGTATGAAATTGTAATTAAAGGTGATAGGTTGTTCATGTTATACTTGCCTTCCTCGTACTGCTCCTGCTGCTGCTCAAAGTGCTCGGAAGACGGCTACTCCGGGTACTGGTACTGGAGCTCCTCAGATGGATCAGCGTCTACTCACGAACACATGGCCAAAACAATGCACAACAATAAGCATACAAGCAAACACTAACAAAAACTAAGAAACAGTATATCAATACATAAAAACAGCAAGAAAAACTAAGCCTAAACTGTTCTACGCGTTACAACGATCGCGTGGATATAAAGAACGCCTAAAACGGAGCTAAGACGCATAATCTAGGCTAAAAACAAGGTTCAGGGGCTTATTTGTAAGAAAAACAGGGTTCCAGGGACTTTTCTGCGAAAACCGAGGGCTAAAACGTAATTAAAGCATAGCTATAGGGGCTAACGTGCAAAAACACGAGGACAGGGACGGCGGGCACTATTTTCGGAAAGAGCAGGGGCCTAAACATTAAAAACAGGACCTATACGTAATTATTTTTGACTAAGGCTGGACCGCGGGTTGAATCTAAGAAAACCGAGGGGCTCTTTAACAATTGTGCCAGGCCGAAGGGGTACGCGTGATCCTCGGCCGTCGGATCTGGATCTGGCGGCTCGGATCTAACCGTTACGGCGTTCTAATCTTGGGCGTCCAACGAAGATCGGGCGGCTCTGGATGGATGAGGCGCGGGCGGCCGCGCGGGGCAACGCCGGCGACGTTTCCCACGGCGGCGCTCGGCAATACTCGCCGGAGTTCGGCGATTTCGAGGCTCCAGGGGTCGGTTCGAGGTGGGGTTTGGCCTGGGATGATCACCGAGACATGCGTGATCCACCCAAGGCTTCTGCTGGGCGCGGGGAAGGCCGGAGCGGCGGGTTCGACGGCGGAGGCGGCTCGGCGGCCACGGAGTTCGCCGGAACTCGGTGCCTGGGCGCCTAGAGCGTGCCAGGGCCTACGAGATCTAGCGCACAGGGATCAAGGGGCCCGGGCGGTGCTCACCGTGGGGTCGTGGTGGCCGGAGTTGCGGCGCAGGGAGGTCGTCGTCGTGAACCGGCGGCGAAGGCGGGGCGTAGCTCGTGGCCGGGGTCGAGGAAGGGGCCTCCGGGCGCCTGAGCGGTGCGGGTCGACGCGTCGTGCTCCTACGAAGCCGGTGGGGTGGTCAGCGTGAGCGGAGCGGCACCAGCGGCAAGCAATTGCTCGGATCAGAGTTACCTGCGGCGGCGGAATCCGGGGAAAATCCGGCGCAGGCAAAGGTCGAGGTTGGGGTTGGTGGCCGCAGTGCTGCTCCTGGTGCTCTGGCGAAGCTCCTGCAAGGTTGGCCGGGGTTGTGGCACGGCGGAGCGGCGAGTCCGCGGCGGCGCAGGGGCGGAGCTGAGGCGGGCGAGCGGCTAGGGTTTGGAGCGGCGGCTGCGGTGGAGGTGGGGTGCAGGGGGTGCGGCTGCGGGCTAAAAAGAAGGGGGCCCGAGATCTGGGCGTGCGGGATGGGCAGGGGAATCACGGCGAGGATCACGGCCGTGATTCGGGAGGCCGTTGAGCGCGGGCGCGTCGGGGAAGGAGGACCTGGCAAGCGGGCCCGGATGGTCGGCGGGGCGAGGTGGGGACGCGGTCGAGTGCAGGCCCAGGCGGTCAGCGAGCGCGGGTGACGCGCGGGAGTGAGAGGGGCGTCTGACGCGTGGGGCCCAGGTGGCAGGCGGGTGAGCGGGACGCGACGACGCGCTCGCGGGCTGAGCGAAGAGGGAGCGGTCGGGCGCACTGGGCCTCGCGGGATTGGGCCGCGCACGGGGTTCGCTGGGCCGAGCGGGAAAGAGTGAAAAGGAGCTGGGCTGGGTTGGGCCCGCTTCGGGTTTTGGGCTGGATTCTGGTTTTGGGTTTTCTTTATCCTTTTCTATTTCTATTTCCAAAACAACCAAAGTTTGAATTCAAACAAATTGAATTCAAACGCCCTAGCACTCAACCAAAATAAACAAAATATGCACCAGCATGAATGCAACAACAAAGTTTTAACCTTAGACAAAATTTTAATCACTTAATCGAACAAAATTTTAGATTAAATGCAAGTCTAACACATTAAACCTTAGAAAATTTAAATAAAGCCAATTAAATTTATTAATAAATGCTGAATTTAAATTAGGGTGTTACATACCCTACCCCCTTAAAGAAATCTCGTCCCCGAGATTTAGCTGGGCTGGCTAGCAAAGAGATCTGGATAGGTCTTCTTCAACTCATCTTCTCGCTCCCAAGTAGCCTCAGCTTCACTGTGGTGACTCCACTAAACTCTGCACATCTTGATGCGCTTGTTCCGAGTAACCCTTTCTGATGTCTCCAGAATCTTCACCGGATGCTCAGTATAAGTCAGATCTTCCTGGACATCTACTCCATCCAGTGGTGCCTGTTCCTCGGGTACTCGCAGACACCTCTTCAGCTGAGATATATGGAAGACATCATGAACTCCTGAGAGGCTGGTGGGCAACTCCAGGCGATAAGCAACTTCGCCTTTCCTCTCTAGCACCTTGAATGGCCCCACATACCGAGGTGCTAACTTCCCTTTGACATTGAATCTGCGGATCCCTCTCATCGGAGACACCTTCAAGTACACATAATCACCAACACTGAAAGTCAGGTCTCTCCGTTTGCCATCTGCATAGCTCTTTTGCCTGCTCTGTGCAATCCTCAGATTTTCTCGCACAGCCTGAACCATCTGCTCTGCATCATCTATGATCTCAGGGCCAAAGAGCTGCTTCTCACCAATCTGATCCCAATAGAGAGGAGTCCTGCACTTTCTGCCATACAATGCCTCAAAGGGGGACTTCTTCAGACTGGCCTAATAGCTGTTGTTATATGAGAACTCAGCATATGACAGGCACTTATCCCAACTAGTACCATACTGAATAGCACAAGCTCTCAGCATATCCTCCAACACTTGGTTGGTTCTCTCTGTCTGCCCATCTATCTGAGGGTGATAAGCCGTACTGAAACGCAGCTTCGTATCCAACGAATCATGGAGCTGCTCCCAGAACCGAGAAGTGAACTGAGACCCTCTGTCAGATATAATCTTCTTGGGCACACCATGTAAGCAGACAATCCGAGAGATGTACAACTCTGCCAGTCTAGCACCAGAGTATGTAGTGTTCACTGGAATGAAGTGAGCAACCTTCGTCAGACGATCCACTACTACCCAAATGGAGTTGTACCCTTTCTGAGTACGAGGCAATCCAACAATGAAGTCCATAGTGATCTCCTCCCATTTCCACTCTGGAATCTTCAAAGGCTGCAATAGACCTGCTGGCCTCTGATGCTCAGCCTTGACACGCTGACAGGTGTCACAAATAGCCACGTACTCTGCCACTGAACGCTTCATCCCATACCACCAGAAACGTTCCTTCAGATCATAATACATCTTTGTGCTGCCCGGATGAATAGAATAAGTTGTATCATGGGCCTCACTCAGAATCAACTTCCGAAGATCATGCACATCAGGCACGCAGATCCGGTTCTTGTACCACAAAGTACTCTGATCATCCTCTCTGAAATGAGGAGCCTTGCCCTTCTTGAGCAACTCACGAATCTCCTGCAGCTTCTCATCATCTTTCTGATGCTGCCGGATCTCTGACTCTAGAGTCGGTACCGCCTCAAATGCTGCACTGGAAGTATGATGCAAGAAGCCCAGGCTCAACTGCTCGAACTCCTCGCATAACTCTAGAGGCATCTGGAAAGCCACGGCCATGTTGACATAGCTTCTCCTGCTCAAAGCATCTGCTACAACATTGGCCTTGCCCGGATGATAGTGAATCTACAGGTCATAATCCTTGACTAACTCTAGCCATCTTCTCTGCCGCATGTTCAGCTCATTCTGCGTGAAAATGTACTTGAGGCTCTTGTGATCAGTGTAAATATCACACCGCTGTCCATACAAGTAATGCCTCCAAATCTTCAGAGCGTGCACAACTGCGGCTAACTCAAGATCATGAGTGGGATAATTCAGCTCATGCCGACGCAACTGCCGTGACGCATAAGCTATCACCCTGCCCTCCTGCATCAGAACACACCCAAGACCATCCTTCGAAGCATCACAATATACCGTGAACCTCTCCGTCTGGTCTGGCAGAGTCAGGACTGGCGCCGTAGTCAACCTTTTCTTCAGCTCATCAAAGGCCCTCTGACGCTCATCAGTCCACACGAAAGCCACATTCTTCTCTAGCAAGGAAGTAAAAGGCTTCGCGATCTTGGAGAAATTCTCAATGAACCTCCGATAATATCCAGCTAAGCCCAAGAAAGACCTGACTTCCTTCACTGTCTGCGGTGTCTCCCACTCTAGCACATCCTTCACCTTGCTCGGATCAACAGCAATGCCTCCCTGAGAGATAACATGACCGAGGAATGGAACCTCGTCAATCCAGAACTCGCACTTGATGAACTTGGCATACAGCTGATGCTCTCTCAATCTCTGCAATACGAGTCTCAGATGCTCCTCATGCTCTTCTTCTGTCTTGGAGAAGATCAGAATATCATCAATGAAAATCACCACAAAGACATCCAGATAATCCATGAAGACCATGTTCATCAGATGCATGAAGAAAGCCGGGGCATTAGTCAAGCCGAAGGACATGACCGTATACTCATATAGCCCGTACTTGCAAGTGAATGCCGTCTTCGGAATATCCCCAGGACGGATCCTCAGCTGAAAATAACCCGAACGAAGATCAATCTTCGAGAATATACGAGCACCTCGAAGCAGATCGAAGAGATCCTCAATACGGGGCAGTGGATGCTTGTTCTTGATAGTGACTGCATTCAGCTCCCGATAATCGACACACATCCTCTTCGAGCCATCCTTCTTATCTACCAGCAACAATGGAAAAGCCCAAGGAGAGAAGCTGCGACGGATATAGCCCTTGGCTAGCAACTCATCAATAGTTTTCTTGACTTCTTCATGCTCTATAGGTGCCATACGGTAGGGCCGCTTTGCAATAGGAGCTGTGCCAGGCAAGAGATCAATACAAAACTCAATGGCGCGTTCAGGCGGCATACCTGGCAGATCATCCGGAAAGACATCCGGGAATTCAGACACCACGCGAATACCATCCGTGGGTCTAGCCTCCATCTGATGAAGAAATCCCGAAGGCTCTGAAGCACTGACTGTCACCTCTTGGCCATTAGATGCTGTCAGGTGAACTGCCCGATGAGCACAATCAATACAGACTCCCCACTTAGCAAGAGTATCCATTCCCAGAATCACATCGATACCCTTGGTGTCTAGCACCCTCAGATCAGCACTGAACGTTGCCCCCCTTATGGCTACACTGACTTGGGGGCAGATAATATGGGATCTCAACTCCCCTCCCGGTGAAGAGACTAGCAGACACTTCCTTAATGCAGTGGTAAAGAAACTATGCTCCTCAACAAATGACTTGGTGATGAAAGAATGAGTAGCACCAGTATCGAAAAGCACTGTAGCTGGATGGGAGTTGACCATGAACGTACCAATAACCACGTTAGGAGCCTCGGCCGCTGACTCGGCCGTCACGTGGTTCACTCTGCCCTGTGCTGGCGCCCTGGGCTGAGCTGGGCGCCCCTGCTGTCCCGCCTGCGCCTTCCGGGGGCAAGTGTTGGCGTAGTGCCCCGGCTGGCCGCAGTGATAGCAGACGCGAGGAGGTGCTGGAGCCTGCTGTCCGGTAGGAGCTGCCGGACGTGGAGCCTGCGGTGCTGGCGGAGCTGGTGGAGCACGAGCCGGAGGTGTCGGTAACCTCGGGCCCTGACCTGCCTGCTGTTGCTGTCGAGGCGGGTACTGCTGCGGCCTCTGCTGGTACTGCTGGGGAGGCCGGTACTGCTGCTGGTATGGCTGAGGCGGCTGGAGGCGAGGACGAGTGTTGCTGCCGGAAGCAACGGGGACAATCTTCCTCTTCTTGTCCTCCATCTCCAAGTGCTTGCGCTCAGTGTTGAGTGCGCTGTCAACCAGTTGGTTGAAGTCGTCGAAGCGGAGGTTGAGCAGCGCATACTGGAGGTAGTCCTCAAGGCCCTCCATGAAGTGTTCCTGCTTCTTGCGGTCATCCACAACCTCAGCAGGGGCATAGCGAGCAAGCTGCAAGAATCGATCACGATACTCCGTGACCGTCATAGTCCCCTGCTTCAATGCAAGGAACTCCTTCTGCTTCGTCTTCATAACGCCCGCGGGGACGTTGTGGCTGCGGAACCGCTCCCTGAACTGGAGCCAAGTGAGAGACTCACGGTCCTGAACTGTGTGGGACTCCCACCAGTCCAAAGCTGCCCCTCGCAGTTGTCCTGCTGCGTACAGAACTCGCTCCCGATCATCGCACTGGGCGATGTCCAGCTGACGCTCCACTGCACGGAGCCAGTCGTCAGCCTGAAGAGGGTCGGACGTGTGAGAGAACGTCGGCGGGTGACCCCTCAGGAACTCAGCACGCCTGTCGCGGGTCTGCGGAGGTGGAGGAGGCGGTGGTTGAGCGTGGATCTGCTGCAGCGCCTGAACAGTGTTGTTCAGGGTGGCCATCATCTGCATCTGGAGCTGAAAGAACTGCTCCGGAGTCAAGGGTGGAGGCATCGGCATCCCGGTACCCTGGTTGTTCTGACCCTGGTTGTTCTGACCCTGCTGATCAGAACCGCGCCTGGTGTTCACCATCTGATTTTGGACAAAAGATCTCACGAGTAAGGATATTGCAGGAATAAATTCTGAAGGATATGATGACTCTTTGCGGAAAAAGACTCAGACCTGATAAAGTAGACAGGATAGAGTGGACTGTTTTACCCCCAACGATTTAACTCATTTTATTTAATTAATTTAACTTTAACATCAGAGTGATTTTCTCTAAACAAATTTAAACTACTAAGCTATGCAATCATTCAAAAATCCAAATCAAACATGTAGCATAATAACAAGCAGACAATTTTCACAATTTAGCTGAGTTTAACATACGACTCGACTAACACAATGCGTCGCGGAACGTGCTATCGTATTATTATAAAAGGGTCACCTAGCTAATACTCATGGTGGTCAGATGACTGATTCAGGCCAAATCTACGAAAACTATTCTTTAGAGAGAGAAATCAAGGCAAGACGAGTAAAAGTCTTAGAATTCAAGGGGTATAATGGTAAAATAGTTTCAGCAGGCAAGGATGGAAGAGAAGAGGTCCTAAAACTCGACCAGTTCTATCTAGGCTTCGTCCTACAGTCGATACGGCTCTGATACCACTCTGTAACACCCGGTTTATAAAAGAACATAAACCGAGCAATCATATACGTGCCAGGATCAAGTCACACGTATATACAACAGAATGAACAGTATATCATAGCACATATCACGTAAAAAGATATAAATAAGCGAATACGAATGTTATTTATTACATTAATGACAAGAATGTCTGATACAGCGGAAACGAAGTACAAATACGAATAAAACTCTCCGAAGCTGAGCAGGGCGCCACAGGGACGTCGACTGGGAGACGAACGCCTAGAAGTCCTCGTAGTCCTGGAAGCGCTGAGCGAACTCCCTCGCGTCGGCAGGAACTGAGCAGCAGTAGAGTATCCAAGAGGAAAAAGTAGAGAAGAGGCAAGGGTGAGTACACAACTTGTACTCAACAAGTATAACACAAACTATGAGGCTCTAGGTTGGCTGACTGACTGCATTAGCTTTTAAGTCTTGGCAAAATTTTATTTAAGCTATTTACTACGAGTTGATGAATTACCATTAACCCAGTTGCATAGTAATTAATCAAAATTAATTATGTAATTACTGAGAACCATACCAAAACCACCAAGGTAACCCCGAGAGGCACCCCCTCGTCGGAAGGAGCTAACCCCACTAATCAAAAGGAGGATCTGGGCCGCTCATAACCGTGAGCACGGCTAGTATACCAGTTTTACACTCTGCAGAGGTTGCACATCTTTACCCACAAGTCGTGAGCTACGCCAGTTGTTCATCACACTTCCTTAGGTGAGATGACTAGCAAAATCACTACGAGGCCGTTACAAAGGACACGTTGGTAAGGTGTAACCGCTAAGGATTCAGGCAATGCAACGATGGTACCCACCTCGAGGGGTGCGCACACCAAGCCTCGTAGCCTAGGCACCATTGAGGCTTGACTCCCCTCTTACCCCGTCGGTAAGTTACTCCCGAACCAAAATGGCCTAATTAGTAAGCCAAGACCGTCCCATTCCAGTCTTGTGGTAGCGCTGTTGTCCCAGGTTGTCGCTCTATGAACCGGTCCTTATGGAGAGTGGCCAACCAGGCAGTAAGCACTGTGCTGGCCCCCTAAACCATGTTTCTAATAAAACCAATTTTAAATGAGACGTGAGCCACTCAAGCCACACAGAGGGTCACTCTCAGAATTAAGTTGCATATACCATTAATCAAATTAATTAAAAAGGACAATTATGTGTTATAGCGCGGCACCTAGCACAACTAACCAAAATGCATCCCAAGGATATATATATAAAGGATAAATGTGGCTAGGAAATCCTTATAGGCATTCAATATTAAATGCAGTATGGAATTTGTATTTAAAGGTGATAGGTTGTTCATGTTATACTTGCCTTCCTCGTACTGCTCCTGCTGCTGCTCAAAGTGCTCGGAAGACGGCTGCTCTGGGTACTGGTACTGGGGCTCCTCAGATGGATCAACGTCTACTCACGAACACATGGCCAAAAACAATGCACAATAATAAGCATACAAGCAAACACTAATAAAAACTAAGAAATAGTACATCAATACATAAAAATAGCACACTAAACTAGTCTAAAACTATTCTACGCGTTACAACGATCGCGTGGACGCAAAAACCACCTAAAACGGAGCTAAAACGCGTATTCTAGGCCAAAAACAAGGTTCAGGGGCTTATTTGTAAGAAAAACAGGGTTCCAGAGACTTTTCTGCTAAGACCGAGGGCTAAAATGTAATTAAACATTAAATCTAAGGGCTAGCGTGCAAAAACACAGGGCCTGGACTGCGGGTGCAAATCCGGGAAAGCTCAGGGGCTAAAGCGTTAAAACAGGGACCTAACTGGAATTAACTTTGAACTAGAAAGGATGGCGGGATAATTAGCAAAGAGTCCAGGGACTCTTTAACAAAAACACCAGGCGAACCGTTATCTTCGGTTCAGGGCTGTTAGATCTCGATCTGGCGGCTCAAGTTTGCTGGGCGCGAGATCTAATCTAGGCCGTAGGATTCGGATCGGGCGGCTACAGGCAAAGGGAGGCGCGGGCGGCGGCGGAACACGCCGGCGGTGAACTCCCGCGGCGGCGCAGCGCCGGAGTAAGCCGAATCCGGCCTTCCCGGGGTCGAATAAAGCGGGATTTGGGCCGTGAGGGGACTACGCGATACGCGTAGTCCACCTGGGGCCTTTGCGGGCCTCGGGGAGGTCCGCGGCAGGGCGTGCTGCGGCGGCGGCGGGTTTCCGTGGCGGCGCTCGCCGGAGCGCGGCGTTTGGTGCCTTGGGTGCGCCTTGGCTACGGGGAAAAGCGCAGAAGCAAGAGGGGGGTCGGGGCGCAGCTCACCGAGGGGTCGAGGCGGTCGGACTTGCAGCGTAGAGGCCCGGCGACTTCGACCGGCGACGGTGATGGGGCGGCGTTCGCGGAGGGGAGTGCTACGGGGCTCCTCCGGAACCTTGAGTGACACGGGTAGATGCGCGGCGTCGCTGCGAAACCGTAGCCGGGGTCAGGGAGGTCCAGGGATCACTGAAGACGATGAATTGCCGTGGAGTAGGGACTCACCGTCGAACGAACTGGGCGCAATTCTGGCGAGGTGGGGCCTGGGTTCCGGGGCAAGGAACTTGGGGAGTTCCCTGGGGTTACGGCGATGCTCTTGCGAGGGTTTTCCGGAGCTCCGGTGCGGCGGGGGGGACATGGCCGCGGCGGCGGGTGCTATGCTCTGACTCCGGGAACACGGCGGCGCGGCTAGGGTTTTGGGGCGGCGCTGATGGGGGAATGGGGAGCAGGGTATCCGCGGGCTGGGGTTAAGAAGGGCAGGGCGAGCCTCGGCGTGCGGGTCACGCGGAAACGGATCACGGCGAGAATTACGGCGGGATTGCGGAGAGGCCGGTGCTGCGTGGCGCGGGCGCGGGGGAGAGACGGAGCTGACCGGCGGGCCATCCCTATCAGCGAAGGCGCGAGCGCTGGCAAGTGGGCCGGGGTGCGGGAGCGGGGCGCCGTGCGCGTCGAGCTGGGCTGAGCGGGCGACGCTGGCGGGTGGGACCGGCAGGTCGGGGCGAACGACGCGCGGCTGGGCCGGACTGAGCGGGGAGGAGGGAGTGGGCCGCGTGGGGAGAGGGTGAACCCGGGCCGTGCCGGCTGTGGGGGTTGCTGGGCCCGCGTGAGGGGAAAGGTGGGAGGGCTGGGCTGCTGGTTTTGGGCTGGGGAAAAGGGGAGTGGGCCATGGGCCGGGTTGAGTTGGTTTGAGCTATTCTAATCTTTTCTCTTTCTTCTTTTTCGAACCACACAACCTATTTGAATTCAAATTTAAATTTGAATTCAACCCTAACACTCAATCAAATAAAATTATGCACCAGCATGTATGCACAACATGTTGAACCTAAAATAAATTTTAGTTACTTATGGAACAAAAATTAGATTAAATGTAAGACTAAACAAATTAAATCCTAGAAAATTAAATAAACCAATTAGATTTATTATTAACTAGGAAAATTAAGTTAGGGTGTTACACAGATTTACTGAGGAAACATAGGGACCATGCAACTAGGGTTCCAAACAATTCCTAAAAACTTAATGCACAAGTAATAAATATATATAAAATTCATATATTAAAGATAGAGGTTATGCTCCGGGGCTTGCCTTTTTGCTGAGCAGGGTTAGTATTAGTTTTGGCCTTGGGCCGGGTCTTCACGAATTCCTTCCGGGGCCTGCTCCGCTAGCTCCTGGCTTCACGACCAAAGTATGGGCGATGTCTCCGGCTATGGATTCTACATGTATGCGAAAAAAAACCTATTAACACAAAAACATATTTCTCACCCACAATTATTTACTAACTCTGACATACTCTAACACACTAAAAGATGCGGTCAGAACATACAAAATATACAGTAAACTACACATACAAAAAGTAATTTACTGAATAAATTTCATAATTTTTAGAGCACCCAAACGACAAGGACAAAATAAATTAGCTTGCGCACAATCCAAAATTTAGCCGGGGCTGACATTTCACAAGCACAAATATTTTTCTTCTGAAGATCTTGATTTTAGAAACCTAACAAAATTTGGTTTAAACTTTTCACATTTTTCTACATTTTCCTACAATTTTTTAAAGTTTTAGCCGAAATAACCAACAAAAAAACAATAAAGGGGGGGGGGGCTGACAGCCGGACCCCACATGCCAGGGAGCCCAGGCCCGCTCCCCTCCCTTGCTTCGCCCACACGCGCGGGCCAGCACTCCGGGCGGTGCGGCGGCGCTCTCCCGCCGGCCCGCGGCTCACCGGCGGCAAGACCTAGCCCGGCCGCAGCCAGGGCGTCCCGGCGGGGTCGGCGCAGGGCGGAGCAAGGGCGGCCGCGGGGAGGTGCAGGAGGGGGCGCACGCGGCGGCGCAAGGCAGGGGAGCGAGGCGGCGCAGCGTTCCGGCGACGGTAGAGGGCGGCGGCCGCGGGATGAGGCAGAGAGACGTCCAGCGCAGCTGGGCGGGGCTGGGGCGCGCGGCAGCATGGTGCAGGGCCACGCGGACAAGGCCCGCGACGGGCAGCGGTGGCAGCAGTCACGACAACGGCGGTGGCGGCCGTGTTCCGGCACCGGCGGTGCACAAAACAAATGGGAAAAAGGCCGGGGAGCACGAGTGACTCACCACGAACCCGTTCTTGGGGTCGATTTGAGCGGAGGGTGGTCGGAGAAGCGGATCGACGCGAGCGAGGCGGAGCTCGGGTTGGCTCCAATGGCGGCCGATGGTAGGGTTAGGATTTTCGGCCAACTCGGCCGGGGAAGAGCTCAGGTGAGGGTCGGGGAAGGTGGAGGGGGTGGTGAGGGAGCTCAGGGCGCGAGGAATTGAGAGAGGTTCGAGCGGAGGCGGCGGATTGCGGCCGGCGGTGGCGAGCGGTGCGAGCTCGCTCGAGCTCTGCTCGAGGAGGAAGAAGGCCGGGGGAGGAAGCGAAGTTGGTCTTGGGCGCCAGGGAAGGGATGAGGTCGTGAGGTACGACGAGGCGGCGGTGGCACGGATGCCTAGGATGGCCGGCACGTGGGCA
This sequence comes from Panicum virgatum, assembly GCF_016808335.1. NCBI lineage: Eukaryota > Viridiplantae > Streptophyta > Magnoliopsida > Poales > Poaceae > Panicum > Panicum virgatum. The sequence continues at coordinate 66,272,789 of NC_053147.1, forward strand.
CGGCGTCGATCACGGCGTGTCACGCGTCATGCTCTGCTCCACTGCCGAGAGACCGAGCCGAGTCAAGCCCAAAATTTGACGGAATTTTGATTCAACTAGAAATTACTAAACTTGTGTAGGGGTTTAATGATCCTTTAAACACCAGAGGTGTTACAGCCTTCCCCCCTAAAAGAAATGTCGTCTCGAGATTACCGTGCGATGATTAAAGTAAATTGACAGGTGCTTATTGTTTAGTACCTTGATTGGCGTCGAGAAACTCGGAATATTTAGATTTGAGGAAATCTTCTGTTTCCCAGGTAGCTTCTCTTTCGGTGTGATTACTCCACTGGACTTTATAGAAGTTGCTGGTTTGATTTCGAGTGACCCGAGTCTTGTGATCAACAATTTTTATTGGATGCTCTGGATAGACAAGATCGGGCTCCGCTTGTAACTTCTCTATGTCAATAACTTTGCTTGGAACATGGAGGAACTTCCTGAGCTGGGAGACATGAAATACATTATGAACTGCAGATAACTGGGCAGGAAGTTCCAGGCGATACGCCACCGGCCCACATCGCTCAATGATAGGAAAAGGCCCAACATAGCGAGGGGCGAGCTTTCCCTTCACACCGAACCGTTGGACCCCTTTCATTGGAGATACCCGCAAGTAGACATGATCTCCCCACTTGGAATGAGATCGATTGACGTTTCTTGTCCGCATAGCTTTTCTGCCGGGACTGGGCTATTTTTAAATTTTCCTGTATGAACCGGACTTGTTCTTCCGCCTCACTGACCATATCAGGGCCGAATATATTTCTTTCACCGGCTTCTGACCAATTCAATGGAGTTCTACATCTTCGTCCATACAATGCCTCAAAAGGTGCCATCTTGATACTCTCTTGATAACTGTTGTTATATTAAAATTCAGCGAGAGGCAAGCACTCATCCCATTTCTTACGGTATGTGAGTGCACATGCTCTAAGCATATCTTCCAGAATCTGATTTATTCGCTCAGTTTGACCATCAGTCTGAGGATGATATGCTGAACTACGAATAAGCTGAGTACCCAATGAGGCGTGCAACTGTTCCCAAAAACGCGCAATGAATTGTGAACCTCTATCGGATATAATTGTCTTAGGAACACCATGAAGACTCACAATGCACGCAATATATAATTTAGCATATTGATGAGACTTATACCCTGTCTTTACTGGAAGAAAATGAGCGGACTTTGTGAGGCGATCCACTATCACCCAAATAGAGTCATATCCTTTTGAAGTCTTGGGTAGGCCAACGATGAAATCCATACTAATATTTTCCCACTTCCATGACGGAATATTCAGGGGTTGAAGCATACCTGCCGGTTTTAAATGGCTCGCCTTTACCCTTCGACAAGTGTCACACTCTGATACATATTTAGCGATTTCCCGCTTCATTCTGGTCCACCAAAACCGTTGTTTCAGATCTTGGTACATTTATTGCTGCCTAGGTGGATAGAATACCGAGAGAGGTGGGCTTCATCTAGGAGTTGTTTCCTAAGCTCCAAATATTTTGGTACCACTAATTTGTTCTTGAACCACAAAACACTCTCTTCATCTTGATGGAAACACTCAACTCTGGTGTCATTTTCTGCAAGTCTCTGCCGAATTTTATTCATTCCCTTATCTTGTTTCTGAGCTGAAATAATTTGGTCACGCAGAGTAGGTGTGAGAACCAAATTAGCTAGAGTGCCATAAGGTACGATCTCTAAATTCAACTTCTCCATTTCCCGGCAAAGAGCATCATCACAAGAGATAGCCAAAATAGAGTTGCAATGTGCCTTGCAGCTCAATGCATCTGCCACCACATTGGCCTTTCCGGGGTGATAATGCACTTCAAGCTCATAATCCTTGATCAATTCCAGCCATCGCCTTTGACGCATGTTCAAATCAGCTTGAGTGAAAAGATATTTGAGGCTTTTGTGGTCAGTGTAGATACGACAAGGACTACCCAAGATATAATGCTGCCATATCTTCAGAGCATGAACTACAGCAGCTAATTCCAAATCATGCGTGGGGTAGTTTTCCTCGTGACGTTTGAGTGACCTAGACGCATATGCAATCACTCGGTTCTCCTGCATTAAGACACAACCAATACCGGTACCAGATGCATCACAGTATATATCAAATGGTTTTGATGTATCGGGTTGAGCCAGGACAGGTGCAGAAGTTAAAAGCTTTTTCAGAGTGTGGAAAGCCTCTTCACATTTGTCACTCCAATGAAATTTGACACCTTTCTTGAGAAGCTCGGTCATAGGCTTAGCACTTTTTGAAAACTCTGGGATGAACCGACGATAATACCCAGCCAATCCTAGAAAACTGCGGATTTCTTTAACTGATGTTGGAGCCTCCCAATCCAATACATCTTGAACTTTTCCTGGATCAACTGAAATACCTTCTACGGATATAACATGACCTAAGAAAAAAAACTTCTTTAAGCCAAAATTCACATTTGCTGAATTTTGCATACAGCTTGTGCTCTCGTAGGCGTTGAAGGACAATATGAAGGTGCTTGGCGTGCTCTTCTTCATTCTTGGAGTATATCAGGATGTCATCAATAAATACCACAATAAAATTGTCTAATTCAGGCATGAAGACCGAATTCATGAGATACATGAAGTATGCCGGGGCATTAGTCAACCCGAAGGACATGACTAGGTACTCAAATAAACCATAGCGAGTGGAGAAAGCAGTCTTTGGAATGTCCTGAGGTCTAATCTTTATTTGGTGATAACCGGATCGAAGGTCTATCTTAGAAAATACCTTAGCTCTGGCTAACTGATCAAAGAGAATGTCAATGCGAGGAAATGAGTATTTATTCTTGATGGTAACCGCATTTAGAGGCCGGTAATCCACACACAACCTCAGACTTTGGTCTTTCTTTTTCACAAATAAAGCTGGGCATCCCCAAGGTGATGAGCTTGGACGGATGAAACCCTTATTCAGTAGGTCTTGCAATTGTACCTTCAACTCTGCCAACTCATTTGGTGGCATCCGGTATGGCCTTCTAGAGATAGGTGATGTACCCGGTTGGAGTTCAATATCAAACTCAACGTTCCGATCTGGTGGTAGTCCAGGTAAATCTTCTAGAAAGACATCTGAATATTCGCATACTACAGGTATCCCCTCTAAGCTTTTACCCTCCAATTTATTTAGTGTTGGATTTTGTTTCTTGTGCTTGGTCAAAGGTAGCATCATAGAACCATGTGCACGTGAATTTATATGGACAACATGTGCATGAGCATCCAACACAACTCCATGTGCCTTCATCCAATTCATACCAAATATGATATCAATTCCTTGATATGGGAGAATGATAAGATTGGTCGGGAAAATTCTCCCAGCCAAGTTGATTGGTACCTCTCTTGCCATTTGGTTCGTGATTATCTGACCACCTGGGGATTGAATTTTATAGGAAGTGCTCATGCAATCAATTTTCAATCCATGCCTATCTGCACAAGCCTTACTAAGGAATGTATGCGAAGCACCAGAGTCGAATAAGACCATAATTGGATGACCATTGAGGGAAAATATACCCGCCATCACGTGTCCCCCTTCTGGCACGTCTCCACAAGTAGTGTAATTCACACAACCATCTTTAATATAAGGCACCTTCTTTTTCTTAGTGGTATTGCTAGAGCCTTTTGTGGGCTTGGGTGGAGTGTAACAGATATTCTCCGAAGGATGGCAACCTTCGGTTCTGTGAGGCGTGCACTGATCAGGTTGGGAGCGAGAAACATGCGGCAATGCGGGTTTCTTTTGCTCCAACTGTTGAAGAGCCACAAATTCAGGTATCCCCGGTTGTAGCTGATATTGAGTTTGGGAAAAGCTAGTGGACACCAGACGTAAGCGTTGCACAACATTCCCAGAAAACCCAATAGGTGGTTTCTTCCTCTTTTTCGCCTTTTCGTGCTTTAGCATCGCATCTTCTTGGAGGATAGCTTTGCTGACCAAGTCACTGTAGCTGGTAAATGTTCTCACAGCTAAACGCATGAGTAAATTTGTATTTAAACCTTTCTTGAAACAATCTTGCTTCTTTTCTTCGGTATCCACGCGATGTGCAGCATATTGTGCAAGATGATTGAAAATATTGGCATATTCCATCACTGACTTGTTCTCTTGCTTTAGATTTAGGAACTCCTCCACTTTCACTTTTATGAAACCTTCTGGAATATAATGTGCCCTAAAAATCTCTCTAAATTCTGACCAAAGAATCTGTCTCTCTGTTGGTTGCATAGCTAAATGATTGGCCCACCATGCTCCTGCAGGGCCGTGCAGCTGTTGAGTTGCAAACTGAGTCTTCTAAATATCAGTACATGGGATAAGTCCCAATTTCTGCTCAATGGTACGCAGCCAATGCTCTGCATCCAATGGATCTTTTGCGGTTCGAAACACTGGTGGCTGAGTTTCCAGAAAGTCGATATTTGGATCCCGATGACCACGCAATAAGGCATTCTGCACCAATTGTTGGAGTAAACGAAGTATGCTCGGCGATGGTATCAACCACTGTAGATGAAGTTTGTTGTCCAGAGCCACTAGAATCATTACTGGTTTGCTCCATCTGCACAACACCCAATTTCTTATCAGCCATCCAATATTCTGAAATCCAATCAAGTAACTGTTACAACTCAACTGAATCCATAAAGTACATACGAGTCATATATAGATCAACTTTGATCCTGATATAATCCTTGAAATAGATTCACAACTGATTTCTCTTCAAGTGTTTCTCATTCCAGTTTACCAAGATAAGTGACAATAAAAGGAACCGATAGCTTACAACTTCAACATTGTTGCCGATCCAAAAATTTGATAACAACCCGATCAAGCTGGCCAAGCGGTCGGATTGATTAAAAGAAGTGGTCTAACCGGCCTGGGCGCTGTGGTCAATCAAACATGGGCCAACTGGTTTGACTGGGGGTCCTCACTGGTCGGAACGGTTACAGGCAGTGGCAGATTTTTCCAAAGGTTCAACGACCTATGCCCAACATTTACGAATAAAACCTTTTTATAGAGCAAAAACTGATATGATGCATGCTCGTCCTACGTCATCCTCCCCAACAACAAATTTGCCAACAGTTATAGGGCAACATACGTGGACATTTGGTGGCATACCTACGTACTCTCCCTATTATTCTTCTAGTCGGTTTCTACTCGCCTTACTCTACGCAATCGTCTGTTAGTGTACCTGCAGCAAATCAGATATAAATATCCACGACTGGACCCTTCGTGCCAGCATGCACGAACGGCTCCCATGTGTCCTACGCCACATGGGTAACGCATATGCAGTTGCCCACATATTCACACATACATCACCATCCACAATAGAGATGGCGTCCATGTATTCAACGCTGCATGAACAACGCTTCATACGTTACCGAGGTAACGTATTCACTTCCCGTACAAATCGCCTTACGGGACACCCAAGGGTACACGTGTCCCAAGGTACACGGTTATGACCAACTGCATAACGAGTCTTCACCTCGTAACATTGCCTTACGAGATGGCCGTGATTACAATCACATGGTGGGAAGTCCGCACTCCATATCAGGCGGCAGATAGCGACAGGCTTCTTTGAATTGAGCTTTATCACCTCCTCGTATGCTCATCATACAGGACCCGCGCACGTATGAAACACGTGGGCTATTCTATGGACTATCAAGAATGCTTACCTGACTTACCTAAACGTAGGTGCGTCGTTACAATATTAAATAAGAGTTGTGCAAGAAAGTAAGGTTTAACAAAATATAAAGTGCTGGAAGTTAGTTGGTATTATAAAGTCACCAGCTATAATACCACTATAAACATAGGGCTTACTCCTAATTCCTTGAGCGGAAAGAAACATATTTTGCGAAAACTCATTTTTATATTTTGAAAACACCAAAAATAATCATGCTAGTACCATCCCTGATGCGTTTCGGCTCTAATACCAGCTGTGACAGAACCGCCAAATTTAACCGGCTAATTAAGCTTAATGGCCATCATTTGCACACCTCAGGTGCATTAGCTTAATTAAATATAACTTGACAGTCTGCTTCCAACCCACGGTCTGATCGAAACATCACCAGTAGTTTCGCATAACGGCGAGCGCAGAGAGTACAAGCATGAGTAATTTACGAAAGTAGGGTACAACTGAAATAATTACAAAACATTCTTAGAAAGTTTAAAATTTACATAAATGGTGACAGCAGCGGAAGAAACTTAAACTAAGCAGAGTTTTTAGAGAAAATAAATACACAGAAAGATGGTAACTACGGAGACGCGGGGACGTCACATCTAGCCCACAGATGTGAATCCAGGTTAGCTTCAACCGGCAGCAGCTACCTGAAAGCAATATAACCACAAACCTTGAGTATACTAATACTCAGCAAGTCTTACCCGACTATGGGTATACTTAGCCCATTATCTAGACATGCAAAGCTTTTTGGCTCTGGAGTTTATTTTGCGGAAAAGACTACTAATAGTGGATCCTTGCTTTCAAGATTTTAGCTCAATTTCTATATCGATTAAACATCAGTTATTATTTGCATAACTAACTAGAGCAAACATGGTGGAGTATTGTATCACAATTCAAAGTAACCATCATCATCTGTAATCCATGTTCCATATCATATTACTACGAGGTGACTCGGTGATCAAGGTGCTCATATCCGAGAGCGACTGACGGCGAATCGATCCGATTTAACCTTGCAAGGTGGACCTAACACACACGTCACATATAGGCCCCGTCGGACCCTACGTGGCAACCCTTCACATATGCACACTGAATAGCCGAACTGCCCTGCGACCCGGGACTGCTAGCCCCACCGATACCACGAAGGGTCAGCCATGAGTCGTATACTAGCTCCACTGGTGAAGACAGTATCAAGTCCGCCTACCGGTGCACATATGGTACTGAGCTTACCGGTTTCGACTACCTCCTACTCTCGGCATGCGGTTAGTACTGTTCAAACTCGATCAGCAGGGCCAACAACGGTACGGGTCTTAACCGACACAGGCAGAAGTTTATTCTTTATCCATTCCATATCCATAACCATATTCCTTTCCGCCCGGTCTCCATTTCCATACCTCTCTTCATAATTTCCAACATTCTCATCTCAGCTGTATAGCTTCTGTACCTTGCGAGTGACAGAGAAACTCTCGACTTCAACCTATATCTCGCGAGTGACAGGAAATCACTCGTCTTCTACCGAATCCTACTTAAGCTTAGCAAAACTAACAATCTATACGTGCTAGCAGATTTACTGAGGAAACCTTGGGACCATGCAACTAGGGTTCCAAACAATTCCTAAAAACTTAATGCACAAGTACTAAATATATATATAATTCATAAATTAAAGATAGAGGTTATGCTCCGGGGCTTGCCTTTTTGCTGAGCAGGGTTAGTATTAGTTTTGGCCTTGGGCCGGGTCTTCACGAATTCCTTCCGGGGCCTGCTCCGCTAGCTCCTGGCTTCACGACCAAAGTATGGGCAATGTCTCCGGCTATGGATTCTATATGTATGCGAAAGAAAAACCTATTAACACAAAAACATATTTCTCACCCACAATTATTTACTAACTCTGACATACTCTAACACACTAAAAGATGCGGTCAGAACATACAAAATTTACAGTAAACTACACATTAAAAAAGTAATTTACTGAATAAATTTCATAATTTTTAGAGCACCCAAACGACAAGGACAAAATAAATTAGCTTGCGCACAAACCAAAATTTAGCAGGGGCAAAAGTGACATTTCACAAGCATAAGTATTTTTCTTCTAAAGATCTTGACTTTAGAAACCTAACAAAATTTGGTTTGCATTTTTTGCATTTCTCCACATTTTGCTACAAATTTTTAAATTTTTAGCCGAAATAACCAATAAAAAAACAATAAAGGGGGGCTGACAGCCGGGCCCCACATGCCAGGGAGCCCAGGCCCGCTCCCCTCCCCTGGTTCGCCCGCATGTGCGGCCGCAGCCAGGGCGTCCCAGCAGGGCCGGCGCAGGGCGAAGCAAGGGCGGCTGCGGGGAGGTGCAGGAGGGGGCGCACGCGGCGGCGCAAGGCAGGGGAGCGCGGCGGCGCGGTGTTCCGGCGACGGCAGAGGGTGGCGGCCGCGGGGTGAGGCAGAGCGACGTCCAGCACAGCTGGGCGGGGCCGGGGCGCGCGGCAGCACGGTGCAGGGCCACGCGGACAAGGCCCGCGACGGGCGGCGGTGGCAGCAGTCGCGGCAACGACGGTGGCGGCCGTGTTCCGGCACCGGCGGTGCATAAATCAAAGGGGAAAAAGGCCGGAGAGCACGAGTGACTCACCACGAACCCGTTCTTGGGGTCGATTTGAGCGGAGGGTGGTCGGAGAAGCGGATCGACGCGAGGGTGGCGGAGCTCGGGTTGGCTCCAATGGCGGCCGACGGTAGGGTTAGGATTTTCGGCCAACTCGGATGGGGAAGAGCTCAGGTGAGGGTCGGGGAAGGTGGAGGGGGTGGTGAGGGAGCTCAGGGCGCGAGGAATCGAGAGAGGTTCGAGAGGAGGCGGCGGATTGCGGCCGGCGGTGGCGAGCGGCGCGAGCTCGCTCGAGCTCTGCTCGAGGAGGAAGAAGGCCGGGGGAGGAAGCGAAGTTGGTCTTGGGTGCCAGGGAAGGGATGAGGTCGTGAGGTATGACGAGGCGGCGGTGGCACGGATGCCTAGGATGGCCGGCACGTGGGCACGGCGTCGATCACGGCGTGTCACGCGTCATGCTCTGCTCCACTGCCGAGAGACCGAGCCGAGTCAAGCCCAAAATTTGACGGAATTTTGATTCAACTAGAAATTACTAAACTTGTTTAGGGGTTTAATGATCCTTTAAACACCAGAGGTGTTACATCGAGCTAGCTCCAGTCGTCGGTATCCAGCTAGCTAGCGAGCTACTCATGGCTTCAATTCAACCTTGATCATGGCCGGCCGGGCTCCTAGGTAACTTACTCACACATTATATAGTTGTAGGCCGCGTACTATTTAGGTAGCTGTACGATATGAAGAAACAAATACAAACATACTCCATAAATACATGTTCTCGTCTTTCTTTCTATACACCCCTTATGTGGCTCTTACCTAAAAATCTACTACATTGCTTGCAAAATTTACCGAATTCCAAATTCTGCTCTATCCTTAATGTAGTTATATTACCGAATTCCAAATACATGCTCTACTCTTTCTTTCCATACCCCGGATGATTAGCTTTGGGAAGAACAATGATGGAATGGAGAGCAACAACACTAAAGATTACCATTAGAATTTTACAAGAACAGTAGGGAAAAAATTACTGGCGACGGAGAATAGAGCTTGCCGTTTTCATGGTGTGGACCACGTGCTTCCTCGTAGTTGCCGCCACGACCGTTGTTGCCTCTGATGTCGCCGTTGACACAAGAGGGTGCCGCACTTACATTATACATTCCTCTCGGTCAGGAATAAATTATTAGTGATTGGAATATTTCTGTCGCACGAATGGAATGTTGATTCCATGAAAAGCATATATATATATATATATATATATATATATATATATATATATATATATATATATATATATATATATATATATATATATATATATATATATATATATAGCACAAGGAGACAATCGCTATTTTTTCTCTCCCTTATCCTTCCCATGTCTCCTTTGGTGTACCAGCTCTAGGGGGGCGGATGCCCCCCTCACCCCTGCTAGCTAGTCGTTGTTACATTTTTTTGTGCTTGGTTTGCCGATCGAAGAACTGGTTGCCACTTGTGTCGCGGTTAATAAGGTGTTACATGTGGTTTTGTTGTATAATTTAATTTGCTAGTTTCTACTATCCCTAACAACATGCTTTGACTCACGGTGCTTACCTAACTATTTTCATCATGGACAACGTACCACGCATTACTTTCTGGTCGTCCTTAGAATATGTGCTTATGCCTCTTTTGTGCATGCATGTGCATCTATGCATATCATTTAGGTACGAGGGTAGATCAATTGAAGGACGATTGGAACATAAAGATGGAGAAAACTCCAAAAGATGGTGTGTTAGTTTCTATCCAGAAGGTGGTGGATTATCTATCATGAAGCTCCAACCTACTAACTTATAGTGATACTTTACTCCCAGGCAAGCCCCGGTGCATAACCCACTATTTTAAATTATGAATTATTATATGTGTATTACTTGTGCATTATGTTGTTAGGAGTTGCCTGGAACCTTAATTGTATTATTCCTAGGTTCCCTTGGTCTTATACTAGTATGGATAGGTCGATAGCACTGCTATGCTTAAATAAGTCTCGGTAGAAGTCGAGTGATTTCCAGTCACATGCGAGCTATAGGGCAAAAGTCGAGTAATTTCCGGTTACTCGCGAGATTTATAGTTATCTTTATATTCCAGTATATGAGATATGAAATGCAATATGGAATGAATGGAAATTTGAGACCGGACGGGGGAATGATGATGAGATATAGGTATGGCAACAGGACAGGGTTCCTGGTGTCTTAGCCACGTCTGTGTCGATTGAGGACCGTACCGTTGTTGGCCCTGCTGATCATGTTTGAATTGTACTAACTGCATGCCGGGAGTAGGAGGTAGTCGAAACTGGTAAGCCTAGTACTGCCTTGCTTCGAAAGTACAGGAATCCGCACCCAACTCCTGGGGTAGTTGAGTAGTCGCAGAGAAATAGGGATGCATATGTTTACTTTTGGTGGTCTCACGTTGAGCTCGGCTGACCATATGTCGTTGGGCTGGTTCCTGTAGTTCGAGGCAGTGAGGGGAATGGTTGGTCCGTATGGTCCGACGGGGCTAATACGTGCCGTGTTGGTTAGGTCCACCTTGTAAGGTTAAATCGGATCGATTCGCCGTCAGTCGCTCTCGGACATGAGCACCTTGATCTCCGAGTCACATCATAGAAAGAACATGGAAGGGAATGAAATGATCAATATGGTTGTGCCTAATCAATTGTTTTTCCACACTGATTGCTGTAGAAATGCAAACCGTAGAAAATAGGTACTCATTCCTAATTTTGAGCTAAAATATTGAAAGTAAGGACTCACTCTTAATTGCTTTTCCGCAAAACAACCCACAGCTAGAAAGCCGTGCATGTCTAGATAGTGGGCTATGTATACCCATAGTCGGGTAAGTCTTGCTGAGTATTAGTATACTCAGGATTTGTTGTTTACCCTATTTCAGGTATAAAAGCTAACTAGGATTAATATCGGTGGGCTCGATGTGACGTCCTCACGTCTCCGTAGTTATCGTTTTATTTCATTTTATTTTAGTTGGTTTCTAATGAAAATCTTCCTCAGGTTAGACTCTCTACCGCTGCTATTATCTATTATGTGAACTTTAATTTGTAAAAGTCATTTTGTAAATATCTTAATATTTTTTTATTATTTTGTAAAATTTTATTATGCTGGTACCGTCTGCGCTCGCCGTCATGCGAGACTACTGGTGTGTTTCGATCGGGCCGTGGGTTGAAAACAGGCTGTCAAGTTACACTTAATTAAGCTAATGCACCTAATGTGTTGAAATGATGGTCATTACGCTTAATTAAGCCTTTTAACTTGGCAGTTCTGTCACACGTCGGATGGTGAATCGATGCACCACAGCGATTGACGTCTCTCTGGTGTACAATCAACTACTGCAGCGGATCTGGTTCCTCCAAATTAAAGGGGGGCTCACTGAATGGCAACCCGTGAATTTATTCAAATTCTAAAGGAATCAGACTGTTTCCTATGAAATTCTTTGTTTGAACAAGCTCAAAGAATCGAACTTGCCGTCTAAGCATCTTCCTTTGAACTCCATGATGCCAGAAACGGTTTGCATTGATGTTGTCCTGCTACTCCTCTGGCACATGTGGAAAGCGCGCAATGCAAAAATCTTGGATCATGTGATCTCTTGTGCTCTTTACATCATCCGTCGCGTGCTAAAAGATTTGGACTTGTGGAGCTGCAGTTTCGGCGTTTCCACCAGGATCTGGCGCGTTACCTTTTCCTTCTCACTCCTGGAGTGACCCGTGTAATCTCCCTCGGTATGCCGAGGTGAACCTTGTGCATGTCACGCAAGAGGATAACAAGACCTGGCAGACACACCCAATACTACTTCTTCCCAGACGCAGCAATACATGTATGCAGCATCTCTTTCACTTGCTAGTCTCCAAACATAATGCAGCTGCTCTCGGAGGTTGAAAAGATGCTCCTATCTTTCTTTGCAACCTGCCCAATTCCATTGAAACAGAGAAAAAGGATACAACAGTTTTTGTTCAGAGAATGAAGTTAAGCACTCAATTGAAAGAGCAGGCAACAGACTGCCTAACAGCAGCCTGCCTGAGGTTTCAATTCCCATGACGCGGCACATTGGTCTAAGACCAACAGGAAAAACTGGGAGCAAAAGTCTATTTCAGGATAGTCAGGACAAAGAGACGCACAGGCCGCGTCGTGATTCTAGGAGGGAAAAAAGAATCACAGATGAGCTAAGCCACGGGATCCCATCCCAACCCCGAGTCCCCTGTTGGATGGCGAACTGCTTCTTCGTTAGCATCAGCTGAAATAGGAAACAATTGTAAAATTTAGACATCCAACCAACAGGGAACAGCTGCTTTTGCCTTCCATCCAAATTGAACATCAAAATCATATATATGTGCCTTATGCTGACACGAAACAAGATAACTTGTTTGTACTAGCTACAAATGTTATGATCAATATCACTCTCAGTGTAATCAAATGCCAAAAAACTTTCTGATCCATGCATGCTATTTTTTTTAATCTTTATGATGTATAAACAGACTCGTCCGATTTTAAAAGCTCTAAACGTACAATTTCTCATAACCTACGTATCTTATTGCTTCCTTCCAGAGTTCGTGGTGGCAGGCTCAGATGAGATATTCAGATGAGAGTGCATGCATGCTCAGCTTTACCATTGACTAAACTGACGTGAGATTATATTCGTGCAGACGCCCGCAGCTCTACCTGCAACTCTCCAATGGCGGCAAGGGATGCACGTCCCTCAGTCGTAGCTACCTTGGGTGGGATTCGGCGGAGGGCCAGGTCATCCTGCAAATGGTGTGAGTTGAAATAGGCTTTATGGGTTGGGTTTTGATATAGAGTGTGTTTAGGTGGGTTAAAATAGATTGTATTAAATAATAGAGTGGGGCGGAGTAGGTTTATATGGGTTGAAATAGATACTTTGTGCAAAATAGTATGTCTATATATAAATGTTGATCTCGTGTTGAGAGCCGGACCCTAAAATTTAAAATCAAGCATTCACATCATAAAATTTTATTGAAATTAATTGAAATTTGTTAGAAATGGCTTAGTATGACCGCCAGCTACTCTGTGCAAAGCAGTGTAGCTAGAACTACATGTGGGCCCATGTTAAGAGCTGGGCCCTGGAAATAAAACCTCGCGTTCACATTATAAAATTTTATCAAAATTGACTAAAATTTGTTGGAGATAACTCGATATGACTGGCAGCTACTCTATGCAAAGCAGTGTGGCTATATCTACACGTGGGCCCCATGTCAAGAGCCGGACACTGAAAATAAAATCTCGCGTTCACACTATAAAATTTTATTGAAATTGACCGGAATTTGCTGAAAATTACTCAGTATGACTGGCAGCTACTTTATGCAAAATAGTGTAGCTAGAACTATATGTGGGCCCCATGTCAAGAGCTGGATGCCGAAAATAAAATCTCGCGTTCACACTATAAAATTTTATCAAAATTAACCGAAATTTGTTGGAGATGACTCAGTATGACGGGCAGTTACTCTGTGCAAAACAGTGTGGCAAGACCTACACTATAATTTTTTTTTGGAAAACGGGTTCTTATTGGGTTATAACCATAATTTGGCTAATAGTTTATTGCATTATGAGCTTTAATGTTTGGGTTTAACTTTTTGCGATAAATCTAATGACGGTAATTAATTGATGATTGGCTACAGTAATCCTAAAGTAACCATGCTCTAATTATACGGTCAAAGGTCTCATTAGATTCTTCAGAGTTCCTAGTGCAAGGGTTCTGGAGTTGGTTTTGTAAACTGATTTTGTTTTATAATGTAATTAATGGTTAAAGTGTTAGTATTCCTAGTATTCCAAAAAACCAAACAAGGCCATTAATTGAGGGCTAGGGTCAGGGCGCACGCACGGGGTAGAAGGCCGGGTGGAGCCACAAAACGGATCATTTTCTCGACGGTTTGGGCTATCTGATGCGTGACGATTGTTTCGAGCTCTGAATCGATTAAAAAATTTCAGTTCTGTGGCAGTGAGAGTTCATCAGTGCTTAATTAACTTGGATTCCTTGGTGGTAAGTGTATCCTACTGAGCTAGCTAGCTGGGAATCTTGAGATGCCCTTCACTACTGCTTGACCCAACTTGGCATGGAGGAGAGGACCCAACTTGGCATGGAGGAGAGCATCGCCATGCATGCCGATTTCGGCAAGGTGCGCAGCTGCTGCGGCCGGCTCTCGGCTCGTCTGCTACGCGGAAGGGAGGCCGGTCGATCGGTCGGTCGGCAATCATTGCGAGGTACAACTACAAAAAGCAACAAGCAGCTCGATCACACATCCCAGTTCACGTCGGCGACGACGCGTGAGAGAGATCGAGAGCCGCACCCGTCCCAGTTCACGCCGGCGACGACGCGTGAGAGAGATCGAGAGAGCCTCTGCCCCGCCGCCTCCGCCTCCGCTGCTGGGATGGAGCGCCGCGTCGCCGCCGCGGACCACCTCGCGGCCGCGGCGACCCACTTCGCCGCCGGCACGAGGCACCTGGCGCGGGCGGCCGGCGCGCCGCGCCGCGCTGCGGCTTCCGAGGACGGCGACGGCGGCGACGGCGAGTGCGACTCCGAGATGGGGCTTCCCTCCGACGCTGCCTCCTCGCCCGCCTCCCTTCCGGCCACCGGCACCGACGTGGGCGGCTCCGACGCGGGCGGCGCCGACGAGGTGACGTGACGGTCCCCCGCCCCCGGTTCCCCCTTGTGAATTCCCCCTGTTCGTTTCGTTCCAGTCGCTTGGAATTCTCAGCTCCGTTCTGGTTCGCTTCCCCCGCAGGAAGCCGACGCCGCCGCCGCGAACGCCTACGAGCTCCTCTACGCCGCCTTCGCCTTCGTGCCCCCGTACCCGCTGTACAAGGCCATGCCTCGCGACGTCGTCTGCGGCCCCGCCCCCGCCTGGACCTGGTTTCTGCTCGTCTACGGAGTGTTCTTCACGGTCGTCGCCACCACCGCCGTGTCGGTGAGGGTTTTGGGCTCCTCCAACTGCTACCTCTACTCCTTCCTCCGTGCGCTGCTGTTCGCCGCCAGCGTCGCCGCGGAGGTCGCCGCGGCCCTGCACATCTTCCCCAAGACGACGCTCGCCAGGGACGGCGCCATCTTCACAGTGTTCCACCTCGTTCTCGTTTACCTGCTGGCGTGGAGCCCCTGGCGCCGCCGTTGATGCCCGTTCCACCGTCGCCCGTTTGCTGTGATGCCCGTTCCACCGTCTTCCGTTTGCTGTGATGCCCGTTCCACCGTCGCCACTTTGTTTCTCCGTCTGATTCACTGTGTGTTAGCTAATTACTGCTGGTCAGAGCCTCATCAGGGGCAGAACCATTACGTATAACGTTTGGCACCTTTTGTTTGGCTTGTAAATTCTCGTCTGCTTACTATTCGCTTCCAAGCAAGATTAATTAATATTTAGGGCTTCTCTATTACAAGCTTCCTCTTAGGGCTGCTGAATCAGTCAATCCATCCAAGGCCACAGCTGTGGATGGAATTTTGGCTTTCCACAGTGCAGTCCATGGTTTCCTGGTGTTCTTTCTGATAGTTAAGAGTAATCTGCGCAACCTTCCAACCTATCTTCTATTATCCATTTAGCTAATAATAATACCAATTTCCCTCAAGATGTCTTGCCCAATGATCATGTTGCATTAAATTGCTTAGTGGTATCCTCATAATAACCTGATAAAAATGTTCATTCACCCTGTTCGGCTGGGCCAACCAGCCGGCTGGAGCTGGCTGTTCCGTACTGTAGCAACAGTACACGGGTAGTGAAAGATAGAAGAGCAGCTAGCAACACTGCAGAAATGAAGCAGTGAGAAAAATACGTCCAGCGGGTAATCAGACCAAGCGGCCCAACCCACGAGTCTACAGGCCCAGTGTGGGTGAAGAAGTGACCAGACCCAGGAAGATGCAGAGATATCTAGTGGGCTCAACAATTGATTTATGTACATTTCCCCTAACAAATTAGATTAGGGCCATGTTTGGAAGGGCTACAGGTATTTGGGCAAGAACTAATTAGCTCAAGCAAATAGCCCTCAACAAAATAGCTCTTGATATGTTTGGATCCAAAAGTTATTTAACCTTTAAAGCACCTTTTCTCAATCATTGGAGTCCTATTACCTCTCTTGCTATGGTGGGCTCTATCTGAAATAGACAAAATAATCACCATTTGGGTTTGATAGTTTTTTGAGATAAATAGTCAAGAACTAACCCTCATGTTTAGAAATTTTGGACTATTTTGAGTTATTTTAGACTAAAATAGCTCTATCTCTTGGATCCAAACACACCCTAGGTATGTATATTCTGTATTCTCCCTTTGATCACAAAGTAAATGACCATAAGTGGTTGTGTCAATAACTTTTAGAATATTTTAGTTTAGACGCACAAAAATCATTTGTTGATTAGTGGATACATATATGGCGATCTCAAGCATCAGAGCTTAAAGGGGTAAAAAGTCAGGGGCTGGTTTTGCCGGCCGGCAGCGGCGCTGGTTTTGCCGGCCAGCGGCGGCGCTCGGCGGCGAGCGGCGGCTCACCGGACTTGGCCGGAAACGGCCGTCCGGACACGGCTTCGAGCGCGATTTGGACGGGGAGGAAGCAAAGACGGCGAGGAACGCGAAGGCAGGGTCCGAACGGGGCTTTGGCGAGCGGGACGCGGGACTCCGCGGCAGCGCGCAGGAGACTAGTTCCGACGAGCTATTGGGGCGGCTAGGAGACACGAGAGAGAGGGGAAGGGGGTCTCCGAGGGTCCCTACCACGACGCGAAGCTCCGAGGATGCACGGACGTCGAGGGGAGGCGGCGAAACGGCGAGACGGTGGCGGCGGCTCCGAGCTCCAAAGGCGGCGGCGCTAGGGCTAGGGTTTATGCGAGATGAAGGCGGCGGCGCCAAAGGGAGTCCGAGGAGGGAGGGGCGATAGCGGCGCGCTTCATAGGGGCGGCCTAGGATTCTTGGAGTGCGCACCAAGGCAGCATGAAGCGCGGGTGCCGGCCGGACTCGAGCAGAGTCCGAGCTCGACCCGAGCTCGGGGATGATCCCGACCAGCGGGTCCCACCCGTCGGTGGGTGCAAGAGAGGGGAAGGTGGAGCGGGCTGGCAGGGAGATGGGCCGGGAAAAAGAAAACGGCCTGGTTAGAGCTGGGCTGCGCAGGTAAGAAATGGGAGAAAGGAAGGGAGAGTGAGAGGCGTCGGGTTGGGCCGAAAAAAACAGACTGGGCCAGTTTGGGCTGAAGAAAAAGAAAGGAAGAGGAGGAGAAGAAAGATGCGTGATTCTAAAAAAAAAAAGAAGAAAGATGCGTGATTCTAAAAAGAAAAAGAGGCCGGAGCGTGACCGTAGAGGACGACGGGCAACGCTGGGAACACCAGAAGGACGCTGCCGGCGGCGGCAGCGACGGTGAGAGCATCGCGCGCGCGCGGCCGCCGGCGCAAGCGGCAGGGACAGGTTGAGGTAGCTCCCCACGACGTAGGGCAGCCACGCCACGGCGGCGAGCAGCCGCCACGGGCTGCCGGTAGAAGCGAGACCAGAGGCCAGGGCGAGTAAACCCAGCGGCAGGAGGAACGGACGGGACAGGCCGGCCTTCTAATCGATCAGGGGGCTCGCTCGTGCCGTCGTGCGTATGGCTAGCTTAGCTAATTATAATCTTATATATATATATGTATGTATATGTGCTATATATAGTAGTCGAGTAGTACTAGTTGTATGTATATATCTTCGGAGTATATATTTAGAGTAGGTACATATATCGTTTCCTTTTTTACGTGATGAACAGAAAGAACTACTCCATAAAAACGTGCATTAACCAAACGAAGCACGAGTCGGCTTTCTTTCTGTGATCTTATTATATATATATATATGCTCATACCTAAAGTTAGCTATGAGATATCTATTATTCAAAATCGTCGGAATCCCAAAATGCAATGTTCTTTCATTTTTTGCTATTATTCTCATATATATGGCCTGCTGAGAGAGCTGTGTGCATTTGTCTCTTTATATCAGCGTGACATCATCCATATGTGCCTTCACGTACTTAAAATAGATATGTATTCCTTTCTGGAACAATTAGAAAATAATAAAAATTAATTCATAGAGCTGAAAAAAAATAACAGCATAAACCATGAAAATGATTTTCCAATAGAATAAAAGGATAAGAATTTGTGCTCTTATAGAAATACTTGAAATTGATCCAGGGTCTAGGAAAAAGATGCGGAGGATAAAATAAACATTGGATAGTCATATTCGAAATCCAATTTTATATGAATAATATGACTAAAGCCCATGCATGTATATGCTAATTGTAGGAATTCTTGCAGGTCAAGAGCAAAGGCGTGATTTGTACTACTATTTTGATAATTTTTTCTTCAAATAAATATTTTAATATCATTTTTGAAATATTTTATGAGGCACATAAATTAAGCTTTAATACAAGTACAAGTTTACTGGGCTTATGGGCGCTTGTGGGAAAAAAAAATCTCTTGTTGCAACGCGCGGGTATTTTTGCTAGTGAACTTTAAGGCTAACAAGGACAAAAATGTTCCATATAAAACTTAGGTCTATATAAGTTTGTTTTGAAATAGTTCACACGTAGACACTCGCATACAAGTACGCAGATCGTATCCTATGATCAACTCCAAGAGAGTTACCTGCCATATCTCTATAGGCTAAAAGCCTCGCCCGATCAATTTCTAAAATAAATTTATGACATTTGAGCACATGTATCAAGTTGGGGACTCGAATCCGGGTGGACAGGTTCCACCATAAAATAACATTACGCTTACTTTGCAAACCTATACGGTAGTATAAGGTTCCAGCTGATATATTAGTGGGAAGATGAATATTAAGTGTTGAAAATAACAGTGCATACTTGAGAAGGTTCTAGAAAAATTTGGAAATTGCAAAAGAGAAGAGTTGCCATGCTTCATGGGAAGGTAGGAATTTTCTAGAATGAGATATTTAGCATAGTTAATTCTAGAGATAGATATTTTATAAAGAAGAGTGTGGAAGTTGCCACATAGCAACACCACAACACCTATGAGCACCTATAATTAGAGGTGCTCCCATCCCCTCTTATTGTACCATGGCATAAGAGGTCTCAAGTAGGAGGTGGCATGGTAGCCATGCAGTGTAGTTGTGTCATGGTAGTGTAGCACGAGTCTTATGTTGTACTAAATTATAATAAAGTTGAGTTCTCTTGTATAGAGACTCCTGTGTTAGCATGGGTATAGAGTCTGCAGAATAAGTGATATCATACTATATTTTGGTACCACTTCTCGGAAGTCGGTGTTAAAGTCAGAATCAATGCTTTTTTAGCATTAAGAATTATGGATTGTTCTATATTGAACCTTATGGATGTTTACATAGAATTCATGTTATCTTGGATCCTAAGCAGTCTTAAATATGTATAGATAGATAGATATGGAAACAAGTCATATCTTATCCTACTATAACTACTATAAAATCAGATCACAACAATTATATTGCTTGCCATGGTGACTCGTGTGCAGCGGCCCGGCTTGCCGCTGGCTGAGTCTGACACCGAGTGTCCTCGCTGCCCTTCGACTCCTCGCCCTCAAGTGACCACCACCTCCCTCCGACAATGACGACAGTAGCGGCGGCGGCGCTGGCAATGACGACTCAAACGGCGGCGGTGGCGACGACGATGGGAGCAGCGGTGGTGGTGGCGGCGGGGGGATGAGGGGGGGGGGACTTGGAGCAGGTACCTAATGCATGCTAATGATTACTAGGGATGGGAGGATCGGCCAGGCGTGGCCATCAAGGAAGCCGGCTCCCGCTCCCTCCAAGTCGCCCTGACCTGACCTGACACCACTGGCGAGATCGGCAAGCGCCGCCTCGACCGCTGCTCGTAGCATTTCTCTATGCACGTCCCACGCCGGCCCACGCCCACGCACCCAACCCCACGCCGGCCGCCGCATGCTACAAAACCCCCTCCCACTCCCCAACTCCGCCTCCAAACTCCCCCGATCCCGTCCATCCCCTACCAACAGCGAAGAGAGGGTCACCCCGCGGCCGCCGCGCGCTACAAAAACCCCCTCCCACTCCCCAACTCCGCCTCCAAACTCCCCCGATCCCGTCCATCCCCTACCAACAGCGAAGAGAGGGTCACCCTGCGGCCGCCGCGCGCTACAAAACCCCCTCCCACTCCCCAATTCCGCCTCCAAACTCCCCCGATCCCGTCCATCCCCTACCAAGAGTATAGAGAGGGTCGCCGCGGCCCTCTAGCTCTTGAACCTGCGAGCGGCTCCGTATGTCAGGCCGAAGAACAATGAGATGAAGTCTAATTCAGCTCGTCACAAAGCGTCCGACTTGCTGGATTGAAGCAGGTGTTGTTTAGCAGTAGTTGTTTTTAATTCAAATATTACCGCTTTGAAACCCAAGTATCTCATTAAAGGATCATCGGGTTGTTGATGAACTATAAGTAAACTTAGTTTGAGTATTTGTTGCTTAAGTTGCCTCTCTGTTGGCGTCTGTATCGCAAGTATTTTTCTGAACTTTTTACTGCGATCCAGTAATACAGTGGCTGCCCGTCTAGTTTACTTCCATTCCTCTCAATGTGCCTCGACGCCAGGAAGATAAAGGCATCGGTTCTGCCCGGAGAAACTTGTACTAGTGCTAAATTGTTTTTCTTTTATGAAGATTTTGGGTATTGGTTGATGTTCGTCAAGTTCACAACACACAGTACAAGTAGAAAAAAAAAGAAGAATACACGTCCAGGTAGCCCCGCCCCAATGAACGTTCTGTGTCCCATCACTCAAGAGTTTGAAATCAAGCAGATACGATTGAGATTGGTGAGATGGGGGATACGTGGCGTCCATTGAGATAGGGCTGCATGGGATACTAAATTAAATATTTCAATAGCAGTTTTCTTTTTTTTGCCATTTCATTATTATTGTTCCACCAAGAAAAAGGGAACTTGGCAAGGGAAATTATAGCCTCATAATTCACCAGTGTATGTGTATATGACATTTTCTGTTCAAGCATTTACAGTGATGACCAAGATGCTTCGCTTCCCTAACCTCACACACATCCGACCTTCAGTTTCCTTCGCCTTTACCCATGGGATTAAGGGCACAAGGTGTTGACAGCCAATTCTGGCAGTTCAGAGGCCGACCGGTCAGACCGGTCTGTCCAGTTGTAATCCGAGTAGGATTCGTTTTATTTTGGAAATTCTTGTATAAACGACTTGGAGAGGGGTACGACTTCCTCGGCCTATAAATATAAAGGCTAAGGCCGATTGAGGTATTCCCAATCGAATCAATCAAAATATCGCATTACTTTTTATCTCTCAAACCCTAGTCTTTTCCAACCCTAGATTGCTTTCTTCTTTCGTCTCGACGACGTTTGAAGACGTTCTGAGTGGCCTGCCGACCTCAGAGAAACCCTAGCCGCGCAAGCTCTGACGGGATCCCTCCCGAGCACGTGTTTCTAGGTCTTCGCGGTTCTCTGCTCCACACCGGTCAGACCGGTCTGTGGAACCGGTCAGACCGGTCCGCCAGGGCATCGCTGGTTCAGATCGTTTTGACGATCTCCTGCGCGTTCTAGCGCATTCGAGTGTGTTGGCGCGATTCTGTGTCAACACACTTTTTGGCGACTCCGCTGGAGACAGATTAATCTGGTTTTAAAACCAATCTAATCTACTCCTTGAAGAAGATGGGCTCTTCAGAGATCGACAAGGAAAACATCATCACGGCTACAATGGAGGAGCTCACCGAAGAGAAGAGCAAGGCCTACCTTCTTGTGGAGGAGCACGTCAAGGCACAATTCTTGAAGGGCTTCAAGAAAGATCGTGGTGGCCTTGTCAAGAGGGTGGAGGAGTTCGTACTGCCATCTCTCAAGCTTAGCAAGGATAAGATTGAGGAGATCTCCAATATAAGCCTATCTCCCTCTGATATGTTTGATAGAATGTCATCAATGATGGATCAAAAGATTATTGCTGCACAAGCTGCTGCGGGTGATGTTTTAATTAAATTGAGTAGTGATGTTGACGCGCTTAAAGGTAAACAACCCATGTCAAATCCTAACTCATCAGATCCGAGTTCGGCTACCCTTGAGTTCACACCTGAACCACTCTATGGTATGCCGCCGAACTCGTTCCCAGGGCAAACCCCACCACCGTCGCCCGTGCACACTGCACCTGCCGGATCGGTCCCACAGACCAGTCAGACCGGTACGACCGGTTAGACCGGTTACTCAGTACCGTCGCCGACGCCTCTCGAGACAATTCCAGGTTCGGCTGCCCCTAGCCGAACTAATGAGTTGTCACTGTATACACCATCTCGCACAACTACTGTAGCGGGAGGGCCACGAGGATCTGGACCTAACCAAGGACCGATCCCGACTTCTTCCCAGACGATGGCGCATGAAAATTCTAATGCACACTGTTTTTCTGAGTTTTATACCAGCCAGCACTATCAGGCCGATCTCCTTAAGTTCAAAGAAGATCTGGCAAATGCGATTAAAAGTAAGCTTGGGGTGGATATGGATACTACGCGTTTGTATCAAAAACCTTATCCCGCCGAGTTTGATTTTACCCCTTTTCCTGCTGGTTGGCGTATTCCTGAGTTTACTAAATTTAATGGTGTTGATTCTCATACGACTTGGGAACACGTTAGTCAATATGTCTTGCAGTTGGGAGAAGCCGGTTTCAATGACGCTTTGCGTGTGCATTTATTTTCTTTATCTTTGACTGGAACGGCTTTCTCTTGGTTTTCCTCGTTTGCTCCTAATTCTATTCGCAATTGGGCTCAGTTGTAGCATAAGTTTCATGATCACTTCTTTAGCGGGGAGACCGAAGCGAAATTGTTGGACTTAACATCGATTAAGCAAGGACGTGATGAATCTTCTTCAGATTATTTCAAAATATTTAAAGAAATTAAAAATCGGTGTTTTAGTTTGACGATTTCTGAAAAAGATTTGGCAGATTTGGCATTTAATGGTTTACGTTCTTATTTGAAAGAGAAACTCGAGGGCTTTGAATATCATACCGTGAATTTCTTGCAAGTCAAAGTCATGGATTTAAACTTAAAAATGCCAAAGATACCTTCAAGCCTCATCGGTCCAACACGCATATTCTTGATCATGATTCAGATAGTTCGGACGATGATAGCAAGGAGGTATACACTGCTGAATTTGTTTGGCCATCAAAGGCCAAACCCGGTTCAGTTCCGTCTCTCAAGCCGATTCAAAAGAATCGGCAAGAGGAGCTGAAATTTACTTTTGATGTTTCTAAATGTGATCGGATTTTTGATGAATTACTTAAAAATGGTAACATCCGATTGTCACATGCTATTCCATCTCCCGATGAGCTCAAACGGCATGCATATTGTAAGTGGCATAACTCTACATCTCATGCTACTAATGATTGTAATGTTTTCCGTCGACAGGTACAATCGGCCATTAATGAAGGACGATTGGTACTTTCTGAGATGCAAATTGACAAGGCTTCTTTCCCTATTCTTACGCTGGAATTGAACAATCCAAAGGTGCTCATTCGGCCGGAACAAGCCGAAGGAGCTAAGGGGAAGAATGTTGTCATCGGTGATCCAAGACCGATGAATACAAGTGACAAAATCCTTGCCCGAGAAGTTATCAAAGAGAAGACTGATAATGGCAAGGATACTCTAAAGATCATTGTCAGAAATCCCAGACTTGGGGGGGGGCAAGGAAGATCTGCACCAGAAAATCGGTCTGCTGATCAAGCACGATCGGTCAGACCGGTGTCTCCGACCGGTCAGACCGGTTCCTCCAGCCGGTCAGACCGCTATGGTGACCATCCCCGGACTTTCAAGCCGAAGCGTCCGGAAGTGGGTACTTGGAAGACCAATGAGGTGAAGGTGCAGGGAAGAGCTGCTAATCAGAAGTCCACCTTCAACCAGTTGTTGAACAAGTATACAAAGGCCGTTCAAAAAGATTGGCCGCTAAAAAAGAGACCGCGATCACCGCCGTGCCAAGATCGTCCAGTGTCCCCAAGGAGGGAATCTAGCAGGCGCAGAGGTGATGTTGTCACATTATATCCTCCCCAGATGTGTGCTACCATGCCATGGGTGCCTCCGGCTTCAAATGCGACAAATCCGGCATGGGAGTAGGGGGATATGGATGCAGTGCTTTCCGATGCCTTATCCTCCACATTATCAAGGAGAAAGCTCCAGAGTACCCGTGCATGACCGATTGGGGCCACGCCAATCTGGTCCAGTGCTGCAGGATGCACCGGTCAGACCGGTCGCCATGGACCGGTCAGACCGGTCTCACCAGAGGCCGTGCCAGGCTCCTGTTCCAAGGTTTGAGTATCGCGTCAAGGGGCAGAAGCCTATTGCTGATCCAGAGAAGTCTAAAGCCGATGTTATTCAAATCGGTGAAATCAAAGTGCCCATAAAAGACACGGGCAAAAAGCCGATGGATATTGAAGAATCGGCTGATGTTCCTTCACAAAAACCAGTCATAGCTAATGATCATGAGGCCGGTAGCAGCAAGAGCGCAGCGGACAAGTACCATCAGCCTAGGTGGTGCCCTTCAGGTTTAACTCATACACAGAAGAGGAAATTGCAGCGCCTTCGCAACAAAGAAAAGAAGGAACAGGAGAAAAAGAAGATGAGGGATGAGGACTTCAACAGATATAGGCCCATGTTCCCTCAGAGCAAGGTTTAGAAGGTCAAGACAGCTGATCAGCCAGCCAGACCGGTCGGACCGTTGCAGCCGAGTGGTCAGACCGGTCAGACCGGTAGAGCCTACTGCAGAGCCAGCAGCCGAATCGACACCGCCCGTTTCGGTTCCTTCTGTAGACGAAGCCCCAGCAGTTCCTCTGACAGCAGAAGACGAGGAATTGGTGGATTATGAAGCGTGTCCGGAGCGCACCAACTTGGAGATTAATGTGGTGCACTTGTCTTCGGATTACTTCGTGGTTCCGGAAGAGGATTTGGCTCATCTTCAGTTTGGGCCCCGTGAAGCTGTGTTCCAGAAGCCAAGCGAGAAGGACAACCATCTGAAAGCTCTTTACCTGAGGGGACACATCAACGGGAAGCCGGTGGCTCGCATGCTAGTGGATGGTGGGGTCATTGTAAATCTTATGCCCTACTCGCTGTACAAGAAGCTCGGTGGCCAAGACGAGGACTTGATCAAGATGAATATGACGGTCAGTGGTGTTGGAGGGAGCGAGCCCCTTAGCACCAAGGGAGTTGCTTCCATGGAGCTCACCATTGGGAGCATGACGCTTGCTACGGCTTTCTTCGTCTCGGATGTGCAAGGTAACTACAATTTGATTCTTGGGAGGGATTGGATTCATACAATTCAGTGCGTTCCTTCAACCTTGCATCAGTTTCTTGTTCAGTGGATCGGCGGTGAGGTAGAGATTGTCCATGGGGACACTTCATCCTTTGTTGCTTTAGCCGATTCGGATTCTATTAGTGCACACGACAACGTCAAGTGTTTATCGGGCATGGATCTGTCCGATTATGATTTGATTAGTTGCACTAAAGATGGTTTTGTTTCTGCTGTACTAAAGCCGATGGATAATCGGCTAAATCATTTAATGTAAATCAGATGAGTACAACAGAATCTCCAGAAGCGATCGGTCAGACTGCTTGTGCCGACCGGTCAGACCGGTCCAGTCCCGTTTGGTGCACAGAGCCGACCGGTCAGACCGGACACCCCGATCGGTCAGGCCGGTCAAACACAGAGTGGTTACAGCAGAGGCTAGATCAGTATCAGGCGCGTACGAACGATATGCCTGAAGCCATTGAAGATTCTGATGATCTAGACAAGCTGGGCCAAGGGTTTGCATCGGCCGATCCTTTAGAAAAGGTAGACATTGGTGATGGAACTATCTCTAGGCC
Source organism: Panicum virgatum (assembly GCF_016808335.1). Taxonomy (NCBI): domain Eukaryota; kingdom Viridiplantae; phylum Streptophyta; class Magnoliopsida; order Poales; family Poaceae; genus Panicum; species Panicum virgatum. The sequence continues at coordinate 66,298,878 of NC_053147.1, forward strand.
GACCTTTGTAAACAAAAATTTATTGGCTGAATATAAAGCCGATTTGGTTAATTTATTGAAGGAATATGTTGATTGCTTTGCTTGGTAGTACCATGAAATACCCGGTTTAAGTCGTGATCTTGTTGAGCATCGTTTACCGATTAAAGCCAGTTTTAGACCTTATAAACAACCGGTTAGGCGTTTCAATCCCATTATTTATGATCAAATTAAAAATGAAATTAATCGTTTACTTGATGCTGGATTTATGCGTCGTTATGCTAATTGGATCTCTAATATTGTGCCCGTTGAGAAAAAGGATTCGGGAAAAATTAGAGTGTGCATTGATTTTTGAGATCTTAATAAAACTACTCCCAAGGATGAATATCCTATGCCTATAGCCGATATGTTGATCAATGATGCTTCCGGACATCGTGTCATTAGTTTTCTTGATGGTAACGCCGGTTACAATCAAATATTCATGGCCGAAGAAGATATATCTAAAACGGCCTTTAGATGTCCAGGATTTGCCTTTAGATGACTTTTGGTTTAAAAAATACGGGTGCTACTTATCAAAGAGCTATGAATTTAATCTTCCATGATTTACTTGGTGTCATCTTGGAGGTGTACATTGATGATATTGTCATTAAATCGGCCGGTTTGGATCATCATTTAGCCGATTTGAGACTTGCTCTTGAGAGGATGCGCCGGTATGGTTTGAAGATGAATCCACTCAAATGTGCTTTTGGTGTATCGGCTGGAAAGTTTTTTGGCTTCATTATTCATGAGAAGGGAATAGAGATTGATCCTAAAAGAATTGAAGCCATGAGGAAGGTTGAAGCCCCTACATGCAAGAAGGATTTACAGAAGTTCTTGGGGAATAGAGATTGATCCTAAAAGAATTGAAGCCATGAGGAAGGTTGAAGCCCCTACATGCAAGAAGGATTTACAGAAGTTCTTGGGAAAGGTAAATTTTTTGAGAAGCTTTATATCTAACTTGTCCAGGAAGATCGATGCTTTTACTCCTATTCTTCGGTTAAAAAATGAAACCGAATTTACTTGGGGGGCAAAACATCAAGAGGCATTTGAGAAGATCAAGATTTATTTGTCTTCGCCACCCCTACTCAAAGCACCTAGGAGAGGAGTACCTTTCAGACTTTATGTGGCTACTGAAGACAAGGTTATTGGGGCTGTTTTGACTCAAGAAACCGAAGGGAAGGAGTATATCATTACATATTTAAGCCGACGACTTATTGATGCGGAGACGAGATATACATTTATTGAGAAGTTGTGTTTGTCTCTTTATCATGCTTGTACCAAATTAAGGCATTATCTACTATCTAGTACTTGCATAGTAGTATGTCAAACCAATGTGATCAAACATATGTTACAAAAATCGATTTTGAGTGGTAGAATAGGCAAGTAGGCTTATGCTTTGGTTGAATATGATTTGGCTTGTGAACCTTTAAAATCTATGAGAGGCCAAATTGTAGCAGATTTTATTGTTGAGCATCGGATTAATGACAAGTATGATCTAGAAGTCGGCTATATTACTTGCACACCATGGAAGTTGTACTTTGATAGATCGGTTTGTGATAATGGTCAAGGGATTGGTGCTATTCATATTTCTCCGAATGGTACTGTTTTTGAATTTTCAAACCGATTGGAAGAAGAGTGCACAAATAACCAAGTTGAATATGAGGCTCTTCTATTTGTCTTGGAATTCTTGCAATCCATGGGCGTGAAGCATGTTGAAGCCTTTGGAGATTCTCTTCTGGTGGTGCAGCAAGTATCTAAGGTATGCCAGTGCTATAATGGTTCTCTAAATGCATATCTTGATAAATGCCTCGATATTATTTCTACTTTCGATGAATTTATTATCAAACATATTCCGAGGGAAGAGAATGGAAAGGCAAATACTCTGGCTCAGCAAGCATCTGGCTATAATGTTACAAAAAAATATTTCAAAATTCGCAAGTCGATGCAAACGAAAGCCGAGTGTCTAGTTCTGGATGCATCGGTCCGACAGGTCAGCAAGACCGGTCTGACTGCCCAGACCGGTCTGATCGGTCCAGAGACCGGTCTGACCGGTAATACAGCTGTTGGTTCTGATTCGGCCAAGAAAGACGATTCAATTGTCTCGGCCGAAGTTCAGAATTGGAGGGTCCCTCTTATATCATATTTGAGAGATTCTGGTCGTGGAGCGGAGAGAAATATTCGGTGTTTGGCTTTTAAGTATGTTTTAATTGACGATGAACTTTATCGTCGAACTGCCGAAGATTTGCTTCTCAAGTGTTTAGACTTGGATCATGCCCGGGTTGCTATGGGTGAGATTCATGAAGGTATTTGTGGTACTCATCAATCGGCTCCAAAAAATGAAGTGGTTACTTAGAAGGGCCGGTTTCTATTGGCCCACCATGCTATCCGATTGTTTCAAATACTATAAAGGGTGTGAAGAATGTCAGCGGTTTGGTGATTTGCAATTGGTGCCTGCTGCGTTAATGCATCCTATTATTAAACCATGGCCGTTCCGAGGTTGGGGGTTGGATTTCATTGGATAAATTAATCCTCCATCTTCAAAGGGGCATCACTTCGTGTTGGTTGCTACGGATTATTTCACTAAATGGACCGAAGCGGTTCCTTTGAAGAATATGACACATAAGGAGGTAATTGAGTTTATTACTGAGCATATTATTCATATATTCGGCATTCCACAAACTTTGACAACGGATCAAGATTCTTCATTTATATCAAAAGTGGTGCGTGCCTTTGCCGAATCTTATAAGATTAAGTTGCTCAATTCATCTCCATACTATGCTCAGGCTAATGGGCAGGCCGAGTCTAGTAATAAGATTTTGATCAGACTTGTCAAGAAGAGATAGAAGAAAATCCTAAGAGGTGGCATGAAGTGTTATCCGAAGCATTGTGGGCTCATCGTATATCTAGACATGGTGCTACTAAGGTTACTCCTTTTGAGCTTGTGTATGGTCAAGAGGCCGTTTTACCCATTGAGGTAAATCTGGACGCATATAGATTGGCAAAGCAAAATGACCTCTCCGCTGTTGATTATCATGATTTGATGATGGATAATATTGATGAGGTGACTGACAAGCGTTTGAAGGCTTTGAAGGAGATTGAGAAAGACAAGCTTCGGGTGGTCAGAGCTTACAACAAAAAGGTAAAACTTAAATCTTTTCAGGTTGGGGATCTGGTTTGGAAGACAATTTTGCCTCTTGGGATGAAAAGCAACAAGTTTGGCAAATGGTCGCCAAATTGGGAGGGTCCATACAAGATTATCAAAGTTATCTCCGGTAATTCGTATATGGTGGAGACGGTGCAAGGTGAGCGTCTACCAAGGGCTATCAATGGGAGGTACTTGAAGAAGTTCTATCCTAGCGAATGGCAAAGTGCATGAGGACAAAGATGGCCGGTATTGGATATCGCCCTTAGTTTTTTTTGGACTTGTATGCTCTGTGTAAAACATGTACATCAGAATAGTTTTTACTTTTTGGGTTGTGAAACTCACCAAAAAAAGGGGGGGCATACATTGACAGACAATTCTGGTAGTTCAGAGGCCGACCGGTCTGGCCGATCGGTCAGGCCAGACCGGTCTGTCCAGTTGTAATCCGAGTAGGATTCGTTTTATTTTGGAAATTCTAGTATAAACGACTTGGAGAGGGGTACGATTTCCCCGGCCTATAAATATAAAGCCTAAGGCCGATTGAGGTATTCCCAATCGAATCAATCAAAATATCGCATTACTTTTTATCTCTCAAACCCTAGTCTTTTCCAACCCTAGATTGCTTTCTTCTTTCGTCTCGACGACGTTTGAAGACGTTCTGATTGGCCTGCCGACCTCAGAGCAACCCTAGCCGCGCAAGCTCCGACGGGGTCCCTCCCGAGCTCGCGTTTCTAGGTCTTTGCGGTTCTCTGCTCCACACCGGTCAGACCGGTCTGCGGAACCGGTCAGACCGGTCCGCCAGGGCATCACTGGTTCAAATCGTTTTGACGATCTCCTGCGCGTTCTAGCGCATTCGAGTGTGTTGGCGCGATTCTGTGTCGACACAAGAGAACTGTGTCGACACAAGAGAAGTACAGTCAAGAGCCTCCATGAGCAGGTTATGAGACTAGACGCCAGTCGCAACTGGAGTTTCGGGATGGGCTCCCCATTCGGTCCATGATATACAGTGATATCAGTTTTACCAAGGCGATGGAGGCCCTAAAATGAGGGTAAAGGTTATATAGGGCACAATTTACCATTTCGAAAGTAATATCAAGAGATCAATTAAGTCCAAGGTAATCTTACCAAGGCTAGTATACATGCTGCCACGCCAGTGCCGCAAGAGGTCACAAGGGGTTGATCAAGTGATATTCCTGATTGTGATCAAACCAGAGTGATTATAAAAACTGCCTATCTATGGTGGATTTTACTGCTAAAACAGGCTATTGCAGTTCTACATTAGATGGCATAAAAGTGAGCCCCAACTTCAACTAATACCAGAATAGAACAAAATGTACCCAGTGGAAGAGTGGATTATGTCACTCTTTCAACAAGTCCAATAGAAATACAGTGTGGCAGTATGGTGTCCCAAGTTTTAATAACAAATGAATAATCGATGTTAATTATGTGGAACAGTGTGGCTAGAAATACAGTGCACAGTGTCAATGAAGTTTCATGTTACTAGCTAAAGTCTAATATAACTTCTTGGTGGATGCTAGGTTCAATTCAGATATGCAACGATATAGGTGTTTCGGCAGCCAGATTAGCTTAGTGGGGTTTGTCAACAAAAATGTGACACCTAAACATACATAAAATAAAAATATTTTCAGAATTGGATCCGAGCATCCCATAAAATGTAATACAGCTGGGCTACTGGAGCTGTATCAGCAGGAATAAAGTACTTGCAACCTATATGAATGAAATATTTAATTATTTACCTTCTTGCTCAAATCGTTTCCGGAGTTCATCTGGGGGTCATAGCTTTTGTGAGCTGTCAAGCACTTGAAGAAAGTCAAGTAAAAATAAGCAATAACATAGACAATATTTCCGGAGATAGAAAAACATCTTTGGCAATACTCTGCATGGACATAAAAAGGATGATGATACATGGACTTTTAGTTGAAACACCAATCCAAGTTTTAGTGTTACAGTGTATATAGCCAAGCTACAAAGTGCAAAGAAAGATTATCCTATCTCCATACTGATATGGTTAACAAGGTCTCATAGTGAATATTAGCCTCCAATACTACAAGTGTATCTACATACCAACAATATCATGATCTCCTACAATCTCAACGTGTTGTGATTATCTCATACCAAATTAGTATATCATCACAGGTGTAGAACCTGACCTGACCATTAATGTATCTAGTAAGCACACACATTTACACCTCATTAAAATGTAAGGATAGATGAAGAAAAATATGATGCTAGAATGAACAAGAAGTCAAAGTATCATATGTTGAACACCAAAGTATGGAGAAGTGGAGAATTTCCAACTGAGGGAAAGAGCGCATTTGCTCCCAGGCACATGACCACTTCTAATCCCCTTGCGCGGCTCTGAAACTGCACCATCAAATCTGAAATAGAAGTTTCATATTAGTCAACCTGAAAGAAGGATTGTGTGTTATTTTGGAAGGAAAATGCAAATTTGGATACATGCCCCAAATGTGGCGAATCTAGCTGAGGGCCCTCGAGATACTGTGCTGAGCCAACAGGTCATTCACTCTTGTCTGCCACAACCCGAAGTTTCCGGTGCCATCAAATCTTGCCACCTCAAATTTGGAAGCCAACCATGCCATCTATCTGTTGCCACATAACACCAAAAGAACCTTCGACTATATGCACCGTATGCCGCCTGCGCACTCCTTGCACACCCGTCGATCAGCACTACTACCGGAAAACGTGTGTTTGAAGTGTGCCTTTTTATTTGCCATGTGCAACATTTCAGACACACAGCAAACCAATTGGCACACGGCAAACACATCATTTGCCGTGTGCCACATATATGACACTCGGCAAAGCTGAGTTTGCCGAGTGCCAAATATTTGACACTCGGGCAAAGAGACTCTTTGCCGAGTGTCAAATATTTGGCACTCGGCAAATATAATTTTCAAATCTAATTTTGAACCACTAAATAAATTTAAATGAAAAAACCACTAAATAAATTTAAATGAAAAAGTTTTCACCTACAAAGTTGTGTAACTTCACAAGATCTACAATTTTTATATAAATCTTTTATTTTTTGATAAAGTGATAGTAGATTTGTTCACAAAATTGATAGCTCTCTGATATAGTTTCAAAACCTATATATGAGATCTATAAGATTTGTGAACAATATTACTAGCACTATGTCTAATGAGAAAAAAATCAAAATAAAAGTTGTTGATCTTCAGAAGTTGAACAACTTTGTAGATGAAATTTTTTTAATTTGAAATCATCTTGTCAATGAAAAGTACGTTTGAACTTCTCAAATTTAAAATTTAAATTTCGTAAACAACATCGGATGGAGAAAGTAACAAAATAAAAGTTGTAGATCTCGAAAAGTTATAAAACTTTGTATTTGACAACCTTTTAATTTGAATTTGTTTAGAACATCAAACAAACTATTTACAATTTTACACACAAAAAAAGAAAAATGAAAAAAATATTTGCCGAGTGTTTTTATGGGGGCACTCGGCAAAGAAGCCATGTCATCAATCCACACCCATTGCATAGATCTCTCGTATTGGTCCCTCCTCCCCCCACCGGATCAGACGCTGCGTGTCTCTCATTTCTCTCCCACCCCTCACCCTCTCTCCCTGCCTCCCTCATCTCTGCAGACGCCGACGGAGGGAGCGACCAGCGCCGGCCGGCCCCGGCGGCGGCGCGGCCTCAAGCGCTGGCCGGCGGGGGTCCCCAGCGGCGGCAGCGGCTCGTGGCTCGGGCGGCATCGCAGGCCTCGTGCAGCGGCGGTGCGGCCTCGAGCCTTGGGCGGCGGCCGGCAAGGGCGCCTGCAAGCGGCGGCGGCGTGGCCACGTGCGGCGGCCTAGCCATGGCCGGCGGCCTGAGGGGGTGCTCGCGGGCGGTGGCCGGCGGGGGCGCCTGCCAGCGGCGACGGCGCGGCCACGGGCGGCGGCCCGGCCATGGCCGACGGCCGGAGGGGGTGCCCGCGGACGGCGGCGGCGCGGCCTCGAGCCTTGGACGGCCCCGCGGGCCTCAGAGCGGCGGCTGCCCGGCCATGGCCGGCGGCCGAAGGGGGTGCCCGCGGGCGGCGGCGATGTGGCCACAGGCAGCGGCCCCGGCACGGCTGGCAGCCGGAGGGGGCGTGCACGGGTGGCGCCTGCGCGGCCACGGGCGGCGGCCTGGTCGTGGCTCCGACGGGCGGCGACGGTGCGACCACGGCCGGCGGTCAGCGGGGCCACCTGCGGGCGCCGGCCCCTCCCCTCCTCTCCTGGCTGGCCAGCGGCGTGGCGGTGACGGCGTGGTGGTGGCCGGCAGCCGCTCCCGTTGTTTTTTTTGGAATAATGTTTGCCGAGCGTCGCTCTGACACACAGCAAAGTCTTTATCGAGTGTTTGAAAAAAAAAAACACACGGCAAAAGTGGTCTTTGCCGATGATTGTATGCCATGTGCAACACACGGCAAACGGGCCTTTGCCGTGTGTCTCGGGCACACGGCAAACGTGCCGAATCCCGTAGTGCACACCGCTCGCGTGCTCCTTCCACGCGCCCTCGCCTGGATGCTCCGCCGTGCACCGCTTGTGCACAACCCGCAGCTCACGAGCCACGTCGATCTCCACATCCGTCACACACGAACGATGCCGATCCGCTCGAGCGCTGTAACACCCCAGGTATTAATCACCTATAATCAGGATTAATCAAGAGTTTAACTAGTTAATTAGAGATCTAATCCTTCGGGTACAAATCGAGTCACAAATCGACTCAAAACTCGATTTCAAATTCTGGAGCTAGAGGAACCCGGATACTCCGGGTATGAATCCGGAAATTCCGGATTTACCCGGATACTCCGGATATTATTCCGGATACTCCGGACCTGGAACTTTATATCTCATGTTTTGGTCTTTTTGATGTTCCCAAACGTTATAAACTCTCTCTCACTCTCTCCCGTGCTTTCTCTCACTCTCTCCCGTGCTCTCTCTCACCCCAAACCCTAGAGACCCAAAAACCCTCCCTCTACCCTTGATCCAAGGCCACGGGAGCTTCACTTGGATGGTGGATCATCTATCCCGCGTGCTCCATCCCTGGACGGCTTGGATTCGAGCCCTTGGTGCAAGGAAGAGCTCACCCCAAGGTAAATAAGCTAGGGTTCGGCAAATCCCGTGTTCTAGGGGGTTTGAATTGATTTCCTCCGGTCAATCATCTTCTTAAGGATCAATCTACTAGGGTCTATGTGGGATTCGATTTTTGTGGATTGGTTTTGCTAGAAATCACGATTTCAGTTTTTGGGGCGAAAAATGCTGTCGGGTCCGGAGACTCCGGGTATAAGCCCGGATACTCCGGGTTTTTGACACTCCGGGCGAAACTCCGGGTATAGCCCCGGAAACTCCGGATTAGGAAATCCGGATATTCCGGTTTTGCAGAGTTATGAACGTCGGGTTGTGTGGTTAGTAGTATTTGTAATCGGTTAGGGTCTATTTCAAAGTTTCAAATTATATTGCATACATTCTCATATCATATGCATACGTATAGACGCCGCCGCTGAAGAAGTCATATACGAGGTGGTTGCGGAGCCACAGGAGCCGCAGGGGCAAGCCCCGCAGCAGGAGGATCGTGGGGAGCAAGTCCAAGGCCCATCTCAACCTAGCACTGAGCCGTAGACTCAAGGCAAGCCCCGGTGCATGTCCTATTACTTTTAAATTTATGACACCTACTTATGTTTCTAATACTTGTGCAGTAGGTTCAGGAATTGGTTGGAACCCTAGTTGCATGATCCTTAGGTTCCCCTGAGTTATACTAGCATATATAGGACGATAGCAGTGCTATGCTTAATGGTTCCCGATAGAAGACGAGTGATCTCTTGTCACTCGCGAGACATAGGATGTTAGAAGTCGAGTAATTTCCGGTTACTCGCGAGATGTAAGATATATATATTTATATTCCAGTACATGAGTTATTGATTTTTGATATGGAAATTGAGACCGGACGGGGAATGATGAGAATGTTAGGGATGGCAGCAGGACAGGGTTTCTGGGTGCCTTAGCCCCGTCTGAGTCGTTTAAGGACCGGTCGTTGTGGCAGTGCTGATCGGGGATTGAATTGTACTAACCGCATGCCGGGAGTAGGAGGTAGTCGAAACCGGTAAACCTAGTACTGCCTTGCTTCGAAAGTACATGACTCCATCTCACCTCCTGGGGTAGTCGAGTAGTCGCAGAGAATTGGGAATGCATGTATTACTTTTGGTGGTCTCATGTTGAGCTCGGCTGACCATATGATGGTAGGGCGGTCCTGTAGTTCGAGGCGGGGAGGTGAAGGGTTGGTGCGTGTGGTCCGACGGGGCTTATACACGCCGTGTTGGTTAGGTCCACCTTGCAAGGTTAAATCGGATCGATTCGCCGTGTCTCGCGGTTATGAGGGCCTTGATCTCTTTGTCACACCGTAGCAAATGAGATAGAATATTAGAAACATAAAAATGGATACTATTCTGAATCTTAATTTGTATGCCCCAACTTGGGTGCTTAGATAGGCAAACACTAGTAAGAGTCTATCTATCTAAAATATGTGGCTAAAATGTGGAAAGTAAGGATACACCTCTAGTTGCTATTTCTGCAAAAACAAAACACCAGCCAAAAGCCTTGCATGTCTAGATATGTGGGCTAAGTTATACCCACTGGTCGGGTAAGTCTTGCTGAGTATTAGTATACTCAGGGTTTGTTGTTAAATTGTTTTCAGGTGTAGAAGCTAACTAGGTGTCATATCGGTGGGCTCGATGTGGCGCCTTGTCTTCACGACTCGGTAGTTCCCGTTTTATTAGTTTATTTTATTCATTCTCTAGTAGAAATGCTCTGTAAATTAGATTCTTATCAGCTGCTATCTTTTCTTTTGTAAATTTTAAATTTAAACTGCTTTGTAAAAGTCTTAATATTATTTACTATTTTGTAAGATTTTATCATGTTGGTACCCTCTGTGCTCGCCTTCGTGCGAGACTTCTGGTGTGTTTCGATCGGCCTGTGGGTTGGAAACAGCCTGTCAAGTTACACTTAATTAAGCTAATGTGCCAGATGATGGCGGTTACGCTTAATTAAGCGTTATAACTCGGCGGGTCTGTCACAGCTGGTATCAGAGCTGAAATGCACCAGGGGTACCAGCAATATTATTTTGGTGTTTTCAAAACTAAAAATAAATTTCAGAAATCTACGTTCCTTTGCGATTAAGGGATTAGGAGAGACTAGATCGTAAGCCCTATATAGTGTAGGTTATGTCAGGTGGCTGTAAATATAGTTTCAACTAACTCCCAGGCATTAAGTAAGTGTGAATATATATATTGTGATTGTTCTACAGGTACACTAACCCCGTTTACGTAGGAAAGAGTAATAGTAAACGGCTAGTATATAGGGAGAGTACGTATTGTGCCACCGAAGGATATCCGTATATTGCCATAGTTGGATTGGCAAAAATATGTTTCTTTTGTGAGGACGTGCATGTCATCCATGTATCATGTCATACATTTGTTTTGCTTTGTGTGTCATGTCTATATAAATTTCCTCACATTTTACTGCATCGCTTTTCATCAAATTCTCAATACTAGGAGAAGCCGGTTCATAAGCTATGCCAGTCAAGTTTAGAAATGAAATTTGATTTATGGTTAATATGGTTGAACTCTAATCTTGTACAGCTGTTAAGAAAACTTAAAGCTTTTCTACGTTAGCTTGGAATCGCAATTTAGGAAAGTTGGCTCAAATTTGTGTATCACTTATGGTATTCTAATTTATGCAAATTTTCATCTTGAAGGTAGTTGACTCAGGAAAAGTGAATCTAGTTCTTGATGAAATATATATATGTATATAGAACCATCTCCATCTATTTACGGACGATATTTTAAAATTGTTAACAGTATATGACTTGACCTATGTCTCTTATAAAACCATCGAGAAATTTGGAATTTGAACATAGGTGTTACTCAAGTAAAACAAAGTTAAAAAAAACCGTTGAGTTTGACTGAACTTTGAATACCAAAGTTTGAGCCGTTTAGATACACACCCTAAATATGAGAGGTTTTGTGTTCGCCATTTAGGATGTATGGATTATTAAATCTTGTTGTCTTGAGAATCAAAATAAGGATGTTAGTCTTAAATAAAACTATTGGTCGTTTTTCTTGATATACCTTTCTCCACCATAATCAGCTAACCATGTCCTATCTGTCGTTCCATGATCATCCTATTTTTATCCAAACATTGATGTTTTTCACTATTATTGGTCAATGTTAAATTGAGATCGTACATCCTTGTCCCTAGGTCATTCGTTCAAATGCATCACAGCGTCCTGGTCATTCTTGATTACTAAAACCACCATGTTGTTCTTCTGGTATGAGTATTCGTTTATTTCTAATCGCATTGATTCCTATACCTAAAGTGGATCCGCTTGCATTCTTCTCAAATAAATATAAAAGAATTAGAAACTTGATCACAGACATTATAGTCATCCTGCATGAATAAGGTCACCCGTTGGTTGTTAGGAAAGTACACTATTGCATCACATCAGATTGCATTGTTGGGACATGCAAGATTAGGAAAAAAAAATTAAATTAGTGGTAGTTGGGCTGACCATGTGGATTATATGCCTTTGAATGTATTTTCTGGCTGCTCTCTAATCTCTTTGTATCCAATCGTGTTATTCGGGTTTTTATTATTGGTTCTTACATGGTGGAGATTTGTCCCACGCCCTATAGTGCCGCGACGGGATCTAGGGCCTCGCGTGTGCAGCCGCCACGCGATTGTGCTCCTGGGAGCGCGCCGGTGCTTAAGTACGTGTGGATGAAACTACACCATCATTCTTTTTTTGTGCAATATTTGGAATTTATTTCTTCTGCGTTTGTTCTTTAAGGGGGTAGGCTCTCGGAGAGTATGCTAACGGGTTGTGTGATGTTTGAATTTCTGGGGATCGTAATCTATTATTCTGCATAGCAACATGTGCATTTCTGCATCATGTAATTTTTGCATCATGTAACTTAATAAATAAATAAGTTGAGCAAGAACGCTCTGGAATACAAACTTGCCTTGATGCCCTTTCTTCAGGGATTTCAGAAGCTCCTTGAAACTCATGATGTATAAGTAAGGATTTCTGTTCCAACCCAAGTCGGAAATTCCTCGAGTCCTTCTTTTTCCCACTGTTTTCTTGACCTCAATTGGAATATCTAGCATGGAGCTTAAGCAAGTATGTAAGATTTCATGGCCATGTACGGTTCTTAGAAGTCCATTTCCGGCCTTTCCTTTCCCTTTAAATCTCGGGACGAGATTTCTTTAAGGGGGTAGGATTGTAACACCCCAGGTATTAATCACCTATAATCAGGATTAATCAAGGGTTTAACTAGTTAATTAGAGATCTAATCCTTCGGGTACAAATCGAGTCACAAATCGACTCAAAACTCGATTTCAAATTCTGGAGCTAGAGGAACCCGGATACTCCGGGTATGAATACGGAAATTCCGGATTTACCCGGATACTCCGGATATTATTCCGGATACTCCGGACCTGGAACTTTATATCTCATGTTTTGGTCTTTTTGCTGTTCCCAAACGTTATAAACTCTCTCTCACTCTCTCCCGTGCTTTCTCTCACTCTCTCCCGTGCTCTCTCTCACCCCAAACCCTAGAGACCCAAAAACCCTCCCTCTACCCTTGATCCAAGGCCACGGGAGCTTCACTTGGGTGGTGGATCATCTATCCCGCGTGCTCCATCCCTGGACGGATTGGATTCGAGCCCTTGGTGCAAGGAAGAGCTCACCCCAAGGTAAATAAGCTAGGGTTCGGCAAATCCCGTGTTCTAGGGGTTTGAATTGATTTCCTCCGGTCAATCATCTTCTTAAGGATCAATCTACTAGGGTCTATGTGGGATTCGATTTTTGTGGATTGGTTTTGCTAGAAATCACGATTTCAGTTTTTGGGGCGAAAAATGCTGTCGGGTCCGGAGACTCCGGGTATAAGCCCGGATACTCCGGGTTTTTGACACTCCGGGCGAAACTCCGGGTATAGCCCCGGAAACTTCGGATTTCGAAATCCGGATATTCCGGATTTAAATCCGGATATTCCGGTTTTGCAGAGTTATGAACGTCGGGTTGTGTGGTTAGTAGTATTTGTAATCGGTTAGGGTCTATTTCAAAGTTTCAAATTATATTGCATACATTCTCATATCATATGCATACGTATAGACGCCGCCGCTGAAGGAGTCATATACGAGGTGGTTGCGGAGCCACAGGAGCCGCAGGGGCAAGCCCCGCAGCAGGAGGATCGTGGGGAGCAAGTCCAAGGCCCATCTCAACCTAGCACTGAGCCGTAGACTCAAGGCAAGCCCCGGTGCATGTCCTATTACTTTTAAATTTATGACACCTACTTATGTTTCTAATACTTGTGCAGTAGGTTCAGGAATTGGTTGGAACCCTAGTTGCATGATCCTTAGGTTCCCCTGAGTTATACTAGCATGTATAGGACGATAGCAGTGCTATGCTTAATGGTTCCCGATAGAAGACGAGTGATCTCTTGTCACTTGCGAGACATAGGATGTTAGAAGTCGAGTAATTTCCGGTTACTCGCGAGATGTAAGATATATATATATATATTTATATTCCAGTACATGAGTTATTAATTTTTGATATGGAAATTGAGACCGGACGGGGAATGATGAGAATGTTAGGGATGGCAGCAGGACAGGGTTTCTGGGTGCCTTAGCCCCGTCTGAGTCGTTTAAGGACCGGTCGTTGTGGCAGTGATGATCGGGGATTGAATTGTACTAACCGCATGCCGGGAGTAGGAGGTAGTCGAAACCGGTAAGCCTAGTACTGCCTTGCTTCGAAAGTACAGGACTCCATCTCACCTCCTGGGGTAGTCGAGCAGTCGCAGAGAATTGGGAATGCATGTATTACTTTTGGTGGTCTCATGTTGAGCTCGGCTGACCATATGATGGTGGGGCGGTCCTGTAGTTCGAGGCGGGGAGGTGAAGGGTTGGTGTGTGTGGTCCGACGGGGCTTATACGCGCCGTGTTGGTTAGGTCCACCTTGTAAGGTTAAATCGGATCGATTCGCCGTGTCTCCCGGTTATGAGGGCCTTGATCTCTTTGTCACACCGTAGCAAATGAGATAGAATATTAGAAACATAAAAATAGATACTATTCTGAATCTTAATTTGTATGCCCCAACTTGGGTGCTTAGATAGGCAAACACTAGTAAGAGTCTATCTATCTAAAATATGTGGCTAAAATGTGGAAAGTAAGGATACACCTCTAGTTGCTATTTCTGCAAAAACAAACCACCAGCCAAAAGCCTTGCATGTCTAGATACGTGGGCTAAGTTATACCCACTGGTCGGGTAAACCTTGCTGAGTATTAGTATACTCAGTGTTTGTTGTTAAATTGTTTTCAGGTGTAGAAGCTAACTAGGTGTCATATCGGTGGGCTCGATGTGGCGCCTTGTCTTCACGACTCGGTAGTTCCCGTTTTATTAGTTTATTTTATTCATTCTCTAGTAGAAATGCTCTGTAAATTAGATTCTTATCAGCTGCTATCTTTTCTTTTGTAAATTTTAAATTTAAGCTGCTTTGTAAAAGTCTTAATATTATTTACTATTTTGTAAGATTTTATCATGTTGGTACCCTCTGCGCTCGTCTTCGTGCGAGACTTCTGGTGTGTTTCGATCGGCCTGTGGGTTAGAAACAGTCTGTCAAATTACACTTAATTAAGCTAATGTGCCAGATGATGGCGGTTACGCTTAATTAAGCGTTATAACTCGGCCGCCACCCACTGTCTTCCGTCAACCGTACCGTCGCAAGCACCAGTCACGAACAGCAATTATCGATCACCCAGATGCGATCTTTATGGATTGGTGTTTGTTATATGGAGGCAAAGATAGAACGGCAAATCTAGAGTCGGACTCCAGCCACCGCCGTTCTTTCCTTTTTCCTGTTTTCGCAGGAATGTTTTTCCCCGTGACTCATGTACGTCTCATGCACTTGTGATCCGCCTGGAACTAGCCATGCACCATAAGAGGCCCACCCATTGGCCTGTTTCCTTGTTGCGATACGCAGGAATTCCCTTTGTTTTTTTTTTTCTTCCCGTGACGCACACGTCCACCAATTAGCTAGCCATGCACTGTGGGCCCCACTAGGTGGCCAATTTCTGCACGAAGTCGGGGTCCCAATTCTGGCCAGTTTCCTCTAATCAACGGGAGAGAGAATCAACTTGCATGCATCCATACTTACCTGACACATGATTTATCTCATGCATCAAACGTACATCCATGCATGCAAAGCATGAGATTTTCTCCTTGCCTGATCTTCATCGGCCCCTAATGACTCCTTGTCACGCACGCCACTAGCTGCAGCACGTTACGCTCCAGACCACCGCCTGCAACTTTGCCATCACATCCACCATGGCTTTCGCCATCATTGTTGCTGCTCCAGCTTGAGTCTGCAACGACCACCCCGATCAAAACCAACCGGCCGTCAGTGTGATCGCAAGTCGAAGCTGATGTCTTCATCCACGACGTCTTCCGGGCGCACTGTCGAACTTTGTCGTCACGTGACCGGCCCCTACCGATCAGTAGCCACCAGCCTCTATCAACCCGATCTCCATGTCTGGACGCATCCCTGTTGATTGCTGCTCATTGGACGGTTCGAGCCACCCGCTTGAAGTGTCCAACACCACCGATCGAGTCGTCGATCACCACCATGCTCCACGTTACGCCCTGTCCCTCCCGGACAGCCTGTGCGACCTTGCATGGTGTGGAACATGCCATCGCGCCTCCTCGTGGATCTTCTCCATAGATCTGGCTCTGGTACCACTCGTTACAATAATAAGCACGTAAAGGATAACCCAAGAACGCAAAACCAATCACACGATCGCAAAACCAATCGATAGACGACACCGAGGCACGATGTTTTTTAACGAGGTTCGGCGATGTGCCTACATCCTCGGGGTATGACTACATGCGCTCCTCCCCCATAAACAACAGCTACACCGGCATCCGGGCACCACCACGGCAACGCCGCCGCCCACACCAGCCGCCAAATAGTCTCACGGTTACACAGTAGTGTCCTCATATTTATTGGCCTTAGAAATATAAAGTACGACTCAAACTCTATCCCTCACTTACTAAATTACAACTCAACTCCAATCGTAACCATACTGTACATATATTCGACACATAGGAGACTCACCTGCAGCGGCCGGCAAAGTCCAACGATGACACCGAGCTGGGGCTGTCCTCGCCGCCCTCCGACGCTTCGCTATTGTGCGACCACCACCTCCAGATCACTAGCTCAAATAGCGAGGAGGAGGAGGATGACGATGACCACCTGAGTGGTTGCGGCGGTGTCGATGACGATGTGAGCGGTGGTGGGGCGGTGCTGACGTGGAGGACGCGACTGGCGGCGATGATGGCGACGTGAGGAGTGGTGTGGGCGGCGACGAGGAGGACGCGACCGCCGGCAACGGCGATGACGACGAGGTGCTGTCTCTATCTCCCGCTGTCCAGACTTCCCATGCTGGCGTGCCCTGCTTCCTCGTCTGCATGTGTTCGATTCTTTACCACGAAATCCCCGTTCCCGCAGGAGATGGACCTGTGCACAATGGAGCATTGCATCGAGCTGATCACTTCTCTCGGGGTACTCGTCCCACCGTTTCCCATCTCTGTCTCCCACTGTCCAGGCTTCCCGTGTCGGCGTGCCCTGCTTCCTCGTCTGCATGTGTGCGATTCTTTACCATGAAATCCCCGTTCCCGGAGGAGATGGTCATGTGCATGATGGAGCACGGCATTGAGCTGATCGCTTCTCTTGGGGTACTTGTCACTATCGGAATCTTGTAGTTTCTCGTGAGCCTAGGGCATACTGCAAAGCCCATATTGCACACGGCAAAGGCTTTGTCGTGTGCAGCACACGGCGAAGCGTTCACGGCATACATCGGCCGGCAAAGATCTCTTTGTCGTGTGCTTTCTGTCAGGCACACGGCAAAACTGCTTTGCCATCTGCATTTCCTAACACATGGGAAAATAAATGAATGGTAACTAAAAAAAATCCATGTGATCTCGGCCACTGCCCCACCACTGGCCGCACCCCCACCGCCGCCCCCACCAACCGCCCGTTGCTGCTCTGCCGGCCGCCACACGCCACCAGGCCGCCACCACCACTACCACCGGAAGCCGCCGCCGACGCTGGAGCCATCTCCCCTCCACTGTCGACGTCGAGCACCGGAGGAAGAGGTCATTGCCGTCACCGTCCCCTGGTGCGGCCTCCCGCCGAGGAAGGAGGGGAGGGCCGGCGCATGGTGGCCGGATCCGGCCTCGCCACCACGCCTCCCGGTGACGGTGCGGCCTCCCACCGGGGAAGGAGGGTCCGGGGCCACGGATCCGGCAGCAGGAGAGGAGAGGGAGGGTGTCCTGCACCAGAGAAGAAGGAGCAGGGGGAGCCACCGCCGCCACCGTACGAGGAGGACTAGAGGGAGGGGTCCCCGCGGTGAGCTGGCTGAGGGAGGAGGCCGGCCGGGCGCCGTCCTCCTGCTCTGTCCGCGCCGAGAGAGGAGAGGAAGGAGGCCGCGGGCCGGAGGCCAGAGCAGCCACTCCGAGCCGCCATCCCCGCGCCGGATCTGGATGCAGCGGCAGCGGTCGGGCGGCAGCGGCGGCGGAGAGGAGGGACGGGTGGCGGCGGTGGGGAGCAGGGAGAGAGGGGAGAGATGGGGACGTCCAGGAGTGGGAGACGGATTTCAGGGGGTAGGGTTTGGGGAGGGGGATGGCATGTCAGCGTGTGTTGGGTCGGGCCGGTGCGCCCGGGGGCGGGGGGGGTGTTATGTGTTGTAAATAATGGCACACAGCAAAGTTTGGTTTTGCCATGTGCTAGGAAAAAGCACACAGCAAACCATGGCTTTGCAGTGTGCCCGAGATATTGCACACGACAAAGTAACGAGCACACGGTAAACTAGGAGTTTCCAGTAGTGGTCCCGCCGTTTCTCACCTACAGCCTCCTCTCCCGCGACGCAGCCAAAAGCAAAGCCTGGTCCTTGGCCCTGTTTGTTTATGGCGTCATCGTCGCCACTGTCAGTGCCACCACCATGTCCATGAGGATGATTGTTTCGTCGATATCCTTTAGGTCCAACTGCCTCCGCATCCTTCTCTTCATCGTCACCTTCCTCTGTGAGCTCCTCGGCGTGTTCTACCTTCTGCACTGTCATCGACTCTCTCCATTTTCGTAGGAGTTGCCACTTCTGCACTGTCATCGACTCTCTCCATTTTCGTAGGAGTTGCCACCATCGCCCTTTTGGTGTGTGGCCACTTCCTGGCGTGGACCATGTGCTTCCTCGGTCGTTGCCGCCACGGCCGTTGTTGCCGCCGATGTCGCTGTTGACACAAGATGCCAACGCACTTACATTATATATAATATAGTTGCAGTAAGTTATAAAGAAACAAGTACATACATCTGAAATATTCCTCTCAGAAATAGATTATTAGTGATAGGGATATTTCTGTCGCATGAATAGAAGGTTGATTCCACGAAAAGCATATATAGCACAAGGAGACAACCGCTATTTTTCTCTCTCCCATGTCTTCTTTGGTGTACCAGCTCTAGGGGGCGGATGCCCCCCCCCCCTCCGATCCACCCCTGCTAGCTGGTCGTTGTTACATTTTTTGTGCTTGGTTTGCTGATCGAAGAACTGGTTGCCACTTGTGTCAGGGTTAATAAGGTGTTACTCGTCATCTTGGCATGGAGGAGAGCATCCCACCTCCTCTATGTGAAGGAAGTCGACTACGCGTTGCCCCGCTCCGGCGGCGCCATGCATGCCGATTTTGGCAAGGCGCACTGCAGATCTCCCGGCTCTCATCTGCTACGCGCTCGCTCACGACGCGGAAGCAGAAGGGAGACAGGCCGGTCGGTCGGCAATAAAACCGTGTTGCTGGGCCGTCCCTCCCTTGTTCGTTTCCTTCTCCTCGTTTCGAATTCTCAGCTTCCCATTCCGGTTCGCTTGACCTGGTTCTTGCTGCTCTACGGAGTCTTCTTCAAAGTCGTCACCACCGCCGTGTCCGTGAGGGTTTTAGGCTCATCCAACTGCTGCCTCTGCACCTTCCTCCGGGCGCTGCTCCTTGCTGCCAGCATTGCCGCCGAGGTTGCCGCGGCCCTCCACAGGGGCGGATCTAGCACCGGGTCGAGGGGGGCTCGAGCCCCCCTGGACCCGAAAAGATAATGGAGCCCCCTCTTGAGCCCCTCCTCCATTTTTGAGAAAAAAGAAGGAAGATGAGGAGGAAGAAGAAAAGGAAGCGAAGAAAGGAGAAATCAGCCTCTCCTTTAATTATTCCTGGATCCGCCACTGCTTCCACATCTTCGCCAAGATGACGCTCGCTTGGAGCCCCTGGCGACGCCGTTGATGATGCATGCTTTTACGATGCTCGCCAGGTTCGGCGCGATCTTCACCGTCTTCCACCTCTTGCTCGTGTACCTACTGGCGTGGAGCCCCTGGCGCTAACGTTGATGATGCATGCTTCCACGCCGCACCCATTTGCTATGATGATCATCGCTCGTTCCACCGCCCAACAAGCAATGAAAGTCGCGACTTTTCTTTGTTTCTCCGTCTGATGTTGAGGAATGTTGAGTACTCTATCCTGCTTGTGATGAGTGAATTGTCAACCGTGCGGTGTGATCGTGCGCTTGGTCTTTGGATTGCAGGTACACGGGCGTCGAGTGTCGACGGGGAGCTGCCATGGAGGTGCTGTGGCCGATGGACCATGCGGTGGACGGCGGTGAAGGGCAGCCGGGACCGGAGCTCGGACCGGGCGGCAGCTGTGGCGTCCACTCCTGGATCGAGGGCGCAAGCGGCGACGGAAGGCGGGTTTCTTGATTTGCGCCACAAAACCAAGGAGGCAGACGGCGGTTGAAGACGCCAAGTCGTGGAGGCACGGGCGTCGGTCTCGGGACTGACGGAGGTGACGGGCGTCGACGGCGTCTAGGGCCTCGCTGCGGGCGAGGAGGTGACGGGCGTCGGACGGCGTCTAGGGCCGTCAGAAGGCCGAGGCGGGAACGGCGTCTAGGGCCACGGCGTGGAGGCGGGAATCTTCCCGCGCGTGAGGTTTTGGCGGTTTTCTCAAAACCGGCCACCTACCCGGGTTTCGCGGACCCTCCAAAACC
Organism: Panicum virgatum; assembly: GCF_016808335.1. Lineage (NCBI taxonomy): Eukaryota > Viridiplantae > Streptophyta > Magnoliopsida > Poales > Poaceae > Panicum > Panicum virgatum. Next base: position 66,319,166 of record NC_053147.1, read on the forward strand.
GCGGACTGGATCTTCATCAAGACGGCGGCATCGCGGAGAAGACTTCGTTTCGAAGAAAAAACCTCGGCCGTCGGATGAGATCGTGTACAGGGGGTGCTGCAGGCCAACCGGTCTGACCGGTCCCTGGCACCGGTCTGACCGGTCTAACCAACCGGTCTGACCGGTCCAGCGTACCGGTCTGACCGGTCCAGTGTACCGGTCTGACCGGTCCCGCGGGTATAAATACCCCTTCACTTGTGTTAGGTTAATTGCGGCTTTTGTAATCTGTTCGTAGACTCTCTATTTCTCCAGGCCGCCGCCCCTGTGTTCTCCTCCCCCTGTTTCTCTCTTTAGAGTAGATTTGTCCATGGATTTGTGAGAGTTTGTATTGGATTTGATTGGGAAAGGAGGCCCTATCCTCCTTGTGCCCTCTGGGCTTTTGAATCAAACCAATCCCGTCCCTCTTGTGCTTTTTGTGATGGATTTTCGTTTTGGTTTTGATGCACTTGATTGCGACGGTTCGTAGGGTTATTTGGAGTGATTCCTGTGCTTCTAGCTTCGTGTCAATCCCTCTGGAATCATGAGCTCTTCAGAATTGAAATTTTCGAGTATTTGAGAAAACCCCAATCCCTTTTGATCTCCCCCATAATTCTCTAGATTCGTTGATATTTAGGCCGAGATCTTTTGGGGATATGTTCACGGGGTAGGGCGAAGCAATCCCCCAAGTTTCACCGCTTTTCGTGGTCGTTTGCTCAAGATTCACCGTTTGAATCCATTTTCTCAGGAGTTTTCTGGGAGCTACCGGTCAGACCGGTAGGCAAGACCGGTCAGACCGGTCTGCTTGCTCTTGAGCATCCGCGACCGGTCAGACCGGTCCAGTGCACCGGTCAGACCGGTCCTGGCAGATCAGTGCTTCAGATTTTCCAATTCGCTTTCGATTTGCTGCGTGGTTTCACTCGCTCGTTCGAGGCCTTTTGTGTTGGTTTAGCTTTTCAATAGCTACTCCAAACTTTGGTCAGAACGCTTGAAGGTTTGGGTTATTTTGGGAAATAGGCCGACGATTCGAATTTCGAAGTAATTTTGATCGGCTCCCATTCACCCCCCCCCCCCTCTGGTCGCCGGCTTCAGTCCCACAATTCGTATCAGAGCACGGTTGAGGTTTTCATTACCTTAACCGGTTCGAAAACCACTCGGCGACCATGGCGAGTCTTGGTAAGATCCCGTTGTTTTCCGGCGAGGACTATGCCTACTGGAAGGTTCGCATGAGAGCCTTCCTGCAGAGCATGGGAGCCGATGTCTGGGAGATTACCACGAACCAGCTTTACGAGGTGCTGGCTACTCGGACCACACCTCTCCAGGTGACCCAGCACGAGGCTAACGCCAAGGCCGTCAATGCCTTGTTCGCTGGCGTTTCTCGTGCGGAGTTCTCACGCGTCCAGGGTTTTCAGGAAGCCCACAAAATTTGGACGTGCCTTGAGAACTACCACGAGGGTACACCTCAGGTGAAGGCCAGACTGTTCGAGACTCACCGGCGTGAGTACGAGAACTTCACACAGGAGCCGGGTGAGAGCATTGACCTGATGTTCAGTCGTTTTCAGTCGATTGTGAACAAGGTCAATGCGAACAGATCTGCTGGTGCCCTTGAGTACACAGAGCACGAGAAGGCCCTTAAGTTGCTTTACGCGCTTGACCGCTCTGTGTGGGATCTCAAGGTGAACACGATCATTGAGTCTGCAGGCTATGAGACTCTGCCCGTGAACGAGCTTTTTAGCAAGCTCAAGGCCACGGAGGTGGATAACCAGACACGAGCTAAGCTTAATGGTGCCCCTCCCTCCAAGAGCGTCGCTCTTGTGACTGGCCCGGGTGGATCGGGCTCTAACGCTAACTCTGCTCTTGGCTTTTCTCTTGCCTCTTTGCCTTCTGTTTCAGATGAGCAGCTGGAGACGCTGGGCGACGACGACTTGTGCCTTCTCATCAGCAAGTTCCAGCGCGTCTACCACAACAGGCAGAGGAAGAAGAACCTCGGGTGCTACAACTGCGGCGATCTGAACCACTTCATCGCCGATTGCCCCAAGAAGTCCGGCGGTGGCCAGAACAACTCCTTCGACTACTACCGCCACCGCGACCGCGACGAGGAAGGCTCCAACAAGGAGCGTCGGCGACACAAGCACCGCAGTTGTGACCGGGGAGGACGCTTCGACAAGGAGTCGCTCAAGAAGCGCTTCCAGTACAAGGCCAAGAAGCGGGAGAAGGCCTTCCTGGCGCAGCTCAGCGACCTCGACAAGAGCTCCGACACCGACCACTCTTCTTCACCGACCTCCGATGACGACGACAAGAAGAAGAAGAAGTGGGACAAGGAAGCCACCGGCTTCATCGGCCTTTGCTTGGCGGCCGGTCGGCGCAAGAGCTTCTGCACCATGGCGGGCGAAGCCGATGGTGCTCGTGCGTCTTCAGGTGGACATGCTACACCGACGCACTCCGGCTCTTCTCTGGGATCCGAGAGCGATTCAGAGGTAAACTCCACAATCGACCTGCTTGATACAGAGATTAGGAAGTTGTACGCCGCTCTCGACAACCAGAAGAGGCTGCTTAAGGAAGTAGCTAGAGAGCGTAGAAAGCTTAGGGCTGAGCTGGCTTGTGCTAGGGAGAAGTCTAGTGAGGATGAGTGCGCTGGCTGCATATCTCACATGAACGATCTTGTTGCTCTCCGTGCCAAGCATGATGAGAACGTCGTGAACTTAGATATTGCTAAGACTTCGCTTTCTGACGTGTCTCACGAGCTAGCCAAGGCCAAGCATGAGCTTGAACTTGTCAAGAACGCTCCCATTGTTAGTGATGTGCTTGAATGCGATGAGTGTCCTATCTTCAAGTCTGATCTAGCTTGTTTGCAGTCCAAGTTTGCTACTGTTGTTTGTGAACTAGAGGAGCTTAGATCTAGGCCTGCTTTGCTTGGCGCTTGTAAGCTTTGTCCCACGCTTAGGTCGGAGCTAGAGGAGAAGAACGCTTTGATCAAGTCTTTTGGAAAGACTAAGGTCGTAGAGTCTAGCCCACCTATGGATTGCTCTGTTTGCCCTGGTTTGATCTCTGATTTGAATAATCTTGTGGTAGAGAAAGCCAACCTGGAGAATGAGAATACCTATCTTAGGGCGTTTCTTAGTTGGGTTTCTAGCAGTGAGCCGCAGTTGGGCATGATGATTAAGCAGTTCAAGCGTGGTGATGGGTTTGGGGTCGGTTACACATACACGAAGTCAGACTTTGACAGGTTGTATGGTAAGATTGGCAAGGCTGCTGGAAACACTGCTAGCACGAGCACGCAGCCTTCGCTTGTTGACTCCGCGGATGGTGTGCTTAAAGAACCACCGAAAGCACCTCCGCAGAACCAGGTTTGGGTTCCAAAGCCCAATGCGCTGAGGAACCCCCTCGACACGCTCCCTACTGCCACAGCCCAGGTTGCCCAGAAGAAGAGGGCTGCTCCTCCCCGTCCGCAGGCTAGGCCTCCACCTCCCAAGCGTGAGGTGAGGTACCACTGCGAGTTCTGTGACAGGGAAGGTCACCTGGAGGAGTTTTGCTTCAGGAGGAAGCGGGCTGTGAGGAGAGAGCTGGAGAGACGGAATGCGGACATGTACTCTGCTCGGGTGCATGGTCCTTCTCGGCGTGGTGATAGGCGAGATGCTAGGGCGCGCCGTGTAGGTGGAGGTCAGGGAGACGGTGGTGGTTACCGTGCTCCAGCAGGTGGTCGCTTTGCCGGGCGTGCTCCTGGTCATTTTCAGTACGGCTATGGACCACGAGACCAAGGCTTTGGAGGAGGTTTTGAGGCTCCACACTTTCCTCGCGGTGGTGTTCGTCAGCCTCGTGGTAGACGGGACAGGGGATACGCTTTGCCTGACTTTGCTTACCCTTCTGTAGAGCAGATGGCTCGTCACTGGTTTGCTTCTCACTTTGCTAACCCCAGTGTCGAGACGTTTGCTCCTCCTTTGTCTCGATGGTGATGCAGGTTGGAGGCCTGGAGAATAAGTGCTCCATGGATCTTGGTCTTATGCAGGTTTGATCAAGACTTGATGGTTCTCCAAGGCTGGTGGATAGCCCATGGTGGCTGTTGTATCATATGTACATTTGAGTTTGTCTTTTGAGTTCTTTGTACATTTTCTGCGTGTGGCTTGTTGTAGATTCTACTTCTCTACTTGTTTTACTTGCTAGGTCTGTGCTTGTGTTTTGGTGGACTAACCACTCTGTATGTAAGTTTTTATGATTTTCTTTTTGTCATGACTCTTGCTAGCTCAGGGTGTGTGCTTTGTCCAGTCCCCTCATGCTTGTGTAGCTTTTGCTCCTTAGTTCTGGTTGCTAGCTCAAGTATCTTTTTCATATAGTCTTGCTGCATTGATTCTTGCTATTGAGTGCCTTTAGACTTTTCTAGGAATATCTTCTGTCTTGATATGTTCTAGAGTGTCTTTTGGTATACTTTTGCATGTAGCTTGACTAACACCTAACCGTTTGCTTGAGTTTTGCTCTGGATCTTTGGTGTCTGCTATTTTCTTGTGTCCTAGCTTCTCTTGTGCTAGGTACCACTTGTTGAGGGGGAGCTCTACCTCAGGTGCCGATGATGATCCGGAGTTACTGCGCTGGCTGCAGGCTCTAGCCCCTTCTGCTTCGACTACCTCAGCTCAGGAGGACGATCTATTCCACTTCGATCATTCGCCTCTACAAGAACCTGTTCGAGCAGAAGGTGGACCCGTTGGGATGCAGGGGAGGTGACCTCGAGCTTGCTATGCTCTAGGTCCAGCGGGATCTTCATCGAGGTATGTGAGCGTTCGGCTTGTACGTTTTCCTCTCAGGATGGACTTGTGGTTTTCTGATTGTTGCCTTCTCCATGGTACTCAGTTGGATCCATTTGGTCTAATTCTGTGTGTCTTTGAGCCGTTGTATTTGCTGACTTTTCATTGGTTAGCTTTGTAGATTTTATTTGCTTCTCTCGGTTTTCTAGGTTTGGTAGTTGTATTGTGCATATGCATTGTACATGTTTGCATTTTGCATTATCTCACTTGCACTAGCATTCTTGAATACATTGCTATGATCTTCTAGTGCCTGCTAGTGTGAGTTGATAAACTTGATCATGTATAGCTTGCTCCATTGTGTATATGACATCATCTGAGTTAAGCTATTTTGATTTGAAAATCTGAAAACATGATCACCCTGTCTTGGCTACTAGCATGTTAGGGCGTGTTGATGTGCTTTGCTATCTTATTCATGCTAGTGTGCCTTTTCGTTCAGCAATTCATACTTGAAATGATCTAAATCTGATAAAAATTGCTTGAACTGCTCCTGAAATGGATTGGAAAGATCCAGGTGGGATTGCTTGTCGCACTGATCGAGCTTTCGGGACGGCTCACTTTGCACTTGTGAGAACCCGGGCAAGGCTGTGCATGACTGAAACGAGTGCTTTAAGCTTCTGATTGTCTTTTGGCATAGGCTTGGCCTCGTTGCTAAGTGAAGCATGACAAGCTTTCAACCCCTGGCATTAAGAATTGATTGAGATAAAGTTGATTGAAAAAGGAATGTTGGCAACTTGTTTTGGCTGTTTTGGCTCACCTGTATGAGTTTGAGTAGCACTGCTTTCCATTTCCTACTTGCTAGTGCTAGATCATGGGTGATGCTTTTATTTCTCCTAAATTGAACTTGCCTAGCTCTAGACTGATTTGATATACCCTGTTGAGCTAGATGCAGGTCCTGTTTATGGATGCACACATGCTTGTGACTAGATGTTGCTCATATCCTTGTATCCCTGAATGCTTTCACTTACACCTCCTGCATTGTATTCATGGCATAGCATCTATTTAGGGGGAGTTTTTGCTTCAGGGGGAGCTTTAGGTCTTTTTAGACTTGATGTGTGCATGTGCCAACAAGGGGGAGAAATTTGAGAGAAGTGATCGAACAAGGGGGAGACTTGTTTGATTTTTGAAAAACTTGTTGTGCACAGGGCTTTGTGAGTGCATCATTTTGGGAGAGTTGCACTTGTGAGAGGGAAAAACTTTGCTTGGGGAGTTTCTGCTTTGGTTTTGGCTCCTGGTTTCTCGTTTTCCCTCTGCTGCTTGCATGACTGCGTCGAGCGTTACCTCTGTCTTTGAGGAGTCATGTTTTGGCTTTTGATCGATTGCGTCGAGCCGTTGCCCTTGTCTTAGGGGATCGATCTGTGCTTGAGTAAGTGATTGTTCTTGCCTTTCTGAGCTTTGTGTCACTTGCTTGAGTTCTTCACTTTCTTGCTTCTCTTTTTATCACTTCTCTGGTTTCAGGTGGTGTGTTGACAATGCACTCATCAAGGGGGAGATTGAGGAATGTTGAGTACTCTATCCTGCTTGTGATGAGTGAATTGTCAACCGTGCGGTGTGATCGTGCGCTTGGTCTTTGGATTGCAGGTACACGGGCGTCGAGTGTCGACGGGGAGCTACCGTGGAGGTGCTGTGGCCGATGGACCGTGCGGTGGACGGCGGTGAAGGGCAGCCGAGACCGGAGCTCGGACCGGGCGGCAGCTGTGGCGTCCACTCCTGGATCGAGGGCGCAAGCGGCGACGGAAGGCGGGTTTCTTGGTTTGCGCCACAAAACCAAGGAGGCAGACGGCGGTTGAAGACGCCAAGTCGTGGAGGCACGGGCGTCGGTCTCGGGACTGACGGAGGCGACGGGCGTCGACGGCGTCTAGGGCCTCGCTGCGGGCGAGGAGGTGACGGGCGTCGGACGGCGTCTAGGGCCGTCAGAAGGCCGAGGCGGGAACGGCGTGGAGGCGGGAATCTTCCCGCGCGTGAGGTTTTGGCGGTTTTCTCAAAATCGGCCACCTACCCGGGTTTCGCGGACCCTCCAAAACCGCGGACTGGATCTTCATCAAGACGGCGGCATCGCGGAGAAGACTTCGTTTCGAAGAAAGAACCTCGACCGTCGGATGAGATCGTGTACAGGGGGTGCTGCAGGCCAACCGGTCTGACCGGTCCAGCGTACCGGTCTGACCGGTCCCGCGAGTATAAATACCCCTTCACTTGTGTTAGGTTAATTGCGGCTTTTGTAATCTGTTCGTGGACTCTCTGTTTCTCCAGGCCGCCGCCCCTGTGTTCTCCTCCCCTTGTTTCTCTCTTTAGAGTAGATTTGTCCTTGGATTTGTGAGAGTTTGTATTGGATTTGATTGGGAAAGGAGGCCCTATCCTCCTTGTGCCCTCTGGGCTTTTGAATCAAACCAATCCCGTCCCTCTTGTGCTTTTTGTGATGGATTTTCGTTTTGGTTTTGATGCACTTGATTGCGACGGTTCGTAGGGTTATTTGGAGTGATTCCTGTGCTTCTAGCTCCGTGTCAATCCCTCTGGAATCATGAGCTCTTCAGAATTGAAGTTTTCGAGTATTTGAGAAAACCCCAATCCCTTTTGATCTCCCCCATAATTCTCTAGATTCGTTGATATTTAGGCCGAGATCTTTTGGGGATATGTTCACGGGGTAGGGGCGAAGCAATCCCCCAAGTTTCACCGCTTTTCGTGGTCGTTTGCTCAAGATTCACCGTTTGAATCCATTTTCTCGGGAGTTTTCTGGGAGCTACCGGTCAGACCGGTAGGCAAGACCGGTCAGACCGGTCTGCTTGCTCTTGAGCATCCGCGACCGGTCCGACCGGTCCTGGCAGATCAGTGCTGCAGATTTTCCAATTCGCTTCCGATTTGCTGCGTGGTTTCACTCGCTCGTTCGAGGCCTTTTGTGTTGGTTTAGCTTTTCAATAGCTACTCCAAACTTTGGTCAGAACGCTTGAAGGTTTGGGTGATTTTGGGAAATAGGCCGACGATTCGAATTTCGAAGTAATTTTGATCGGCTCCCATTCACCCCCCTCTGGTCGCCGGCTTCGGTCCCACAGATGTGATGATCGTCGTGTTTTCGCTTCACTGTGTGTTAGCTGGTGCATCAATGAAGGTGATAAGGAGGATGTGAGAGAAGAAGAGGGGCTGCATACGCCACTAGCTAGGTTAATGGTGGTGGAAATCGGGAAAAAAATTTGATAGGAGATAGAGTAGAGAAGATGACATGTAGAGAAGCACCTCATGGTTGACCGCGCTGTAGCATCTCCGTCCTCCATGTTCGCTTGATGGCACGCGAACATGCAGGTAGAATCATACGCCATGATCATCGACCTAGCTCCAGTCGGTATCCGGCTGCTAGCTAGCGAGCTGCTCATGGCTTCAATTCGATCTCGATCGTGGCCGACCGGGCTCCCAGGTAACCTACTCACACATCATATAGTTGTAGGCCTCGTACTATTTAGGGTAGGTGTACCATATGAAGAAACAAATATAGACGTACTCCATAAATACATGTTCTCGTCTTTCTTTCTATACATATGTAGCTCTTACCTAAAAAGCTACTACATTGCTTGCAAACTTTACCGAATTCCAAATTCTGCTCTATCCTTCATGTAGTTATATTACCGAATTCCAAATACATGCTCTACTCTTTCTTTCCATACCCCAGATGATTAGCTTTGGGAAGAACAATGATGGAATGGAGAGCAACGACACTAAAGATTACCATTAGAATTTTACAAGAACGGCGGGAAAAAAATTACTGGCGATGGAGAACAGAGCTTGCCGGTTTCATGGCGTGGACCACGTGCTTCCTCGGTCGTTGCCGCCACGGCCGTTGTTGCCGCTGATGTCGCCGTTGACACAAGAGGGCGCCGACGCACGTACATTATACATTCCTCTCGATCAGGAATAAATTATTAGTAATAGGGATATTTTTGTCGCACAAATGGAAGGTTGATTCCATGAAAAGCATATACTCCCTCCGTCCCAAAAAACAAGTCATCTTAAGAATTCTAGGACAAATTAACAAAATAATAAAATGATCATGTTTGCCCCTATTTACTTCCCATATTTGGCACTAATTGATTCTTGCATGCATATGCACTTTCTAAATAGGGTAAGATGACTTGTTTTTTGGGACAAATTTCGAATTCTAGAATGACTTGTTTTTTTAGACTGAGGGAGTATAGCAAAAAGAGACAATCGCTATTTTTCTCTCTCTCTTATCCTTCCCATATCTCCTTTGGTGTACCAGCTCTAGGGGCCGGATGCCCTCCCCCCCCCCCCCCCCCCCCTCCTCCACCCCTGCTCGCTGGTCGTTGTTACATTTTTTTGTGCTTGGTTTGCCGATCGAAGAACTGGTTGCCACTTGTGTCGTGGTTAATAAGGTGTTACATGTGGTTTTGTTGTACAATTTAATTTGCTCGTTTCTACTATCCCTAACAACATGCTTTGACTCACTATGTTTACCTAACTATTTTCATCATGGACATGTAGTCCTCTTGCAGCTCTTGTGGGATAAGAGGACCGATCTCTCGCTGTGATTATTTGTTTATCAGACCTCTTGCAGCTCTTGTGGTGTACCGCGTAAGAGCTTGGACCCTGGAATAAAATCTCGCGTTCATGCCATAAAATTTAACAAAAATTGACTCAAATTTGTTGGATGACTCAGTATGACTGGCAAATACCCTCTGCAAAGCAGTGTGGCAAGATACACATGGACTCTATATCAAGAGCCAGACCTTGAAAATAAAAAAAATCGATTTTAATTAGTAGGTCTTGCCATACCCATGTGTTTAAGCATCAAATGGAGAGGAATGGGGTGAGTTATGTAGGCCCTGTTTGGATCCAAGTGATAATGGGGTGCTAATGAGTAAAAGTGCTAGACTTTTGCACTAGCTCCTCCAAACGGGAGTGCATGTGCATATAAGTTTTAATATGTGCTAAATTTTAGCACTCATCTTTACTCCTCCAAACTGACCCTTAGTTGAGCTTTTAGATTAGGATAGGTTGCCATTTAATTTCCATATAAAGTTAAAAACATTAAGGTGGGTTGGGTAAGGGGTGGATTTTAGCTTTGTAGCAGGCCGAGTAGCAGGCTGCTAAATGAGGGACATGATGGACATCTCGCTTGCTGTTTAAATGTATATTAGCTTTGGGAAGAACAAATGATGAAATGGAGGGCAACGATACTAAAGATTACCATTAGAATTTTACAAGAACGGCGGGAAAAAAATTTACTGACGACGAAGAACAGAACTTGCCGTTTTCATGGCTGGCTACTACCATTTACATCTTAGACCTTACTTGAGATTAAAAGAAAAAGGAACATGCAACAATCTAGGATCAGTCCACTTGATTATTTACCTAGGACGACAGGAAATTTAAGAAAGAACCAAAATTACTGAATCCTCCGAAGATTAACCACTGGTAGTTTTAATAGCAGCTTCTGAACGAGAAGCTTGAGGAGTTAGTCGTCGATCGCCTTGGCCCTCATGCAGCAGGACGGCCCGCGGGTCTTCTGCTTGGGCCGCCGGCTGTCGCGGCGCCGCCCGTAGAGGTACTCCACCAGCTGCACGCGCGACCGCCGCTGCACCTGCACGGTGGCCGCCGCCTTGGCCGCGCGCCGCGCCGCGCGCTCCTCCTCGTGCCGCAGCAGCGCGTGCTGGAACCGCTGCAGCTCCAGCTCCAGCCGCCCGGCCTTCTCCGACATCTTGCGCACGCGCTCCAGGATCTTGCGCTGGCTCCGGCTCCGGAGGTCCACGTCATCGCCGGCGGCTGCCGACGTGAACTCCTCGGCTTTCTTCAGGAGCTTCCCGTTCGCGTCGATCAGCTCTGCGATGGCGTCCTCCGCGTCGGCCATCTGCGCCTTCACGCCCTCCAGCTCAGCATCCGACGACGCCTCCACTCCGGCACGCAGCTCCTGGACGATGGACCTGAGGTCCCGGAGCCGCTGCGCCTCCGAGGACAGCCGGTCGATCACCTTCTTCTTCCACTCCCGGTGAGGCTCTGTCGTGGTGGTCGCCACCGTTGTGGCAACTGACCGTGGGAGGACCTCCTGCTTGTCGACGCTGAGGTCCTTCACGGTCACCACCGGCTCAGAGGAACGCTTCTTGCATTTATTGTCGTTCTCAGCCGCCTCGCTCTGAGGCGGCTGCAGGTCCATGTCGTGCCTGCGGCTGCCGCTGCTTACCCGGTCCACGCTCCACAGCGCCAGCATCTTGTCGTCTGACTGTGCTGTCACCGAGTTCTTCTTCCTGTGGCGGCCGTGCAAGGCAGTGGCTCTGCGGCTGGGAGTCTGGACGAGGTCGAGCTGGATGTCCTTCATCATGCGCTCGTAGTTCACGTCGCTGGCGTCGCTGTCCAGGATCTCCTTGAGCTTCAGCATCTCGATCTGCTTCCTTGCATCCTGGAGGCTGCTGTTGAAGTCCAGCCTCTCTTGCTCCAGAACAACGCCAGTATCCGACACCACCTTCTGGAGCGCTTTGATGGTTCCATGGAGTTTCTGCAGCTCCATGTCCTTCACCATCTTCATCGAGTTTTGATCTTCACTTGGCCTCACAACAATCTTTGACAGTTGAGGTGACAATGGATTCTCCTGGCAAAAAGAATAAGCAGAATGAGTCGCATGAGTAAGAAAAAATAACAATGTAATGGGGATTCCTGAATGATTCAGATGTGTATTATACCAATTTTATATTTCTCAAGTAGTATATACTAGATCTTCAACATGAACAGAGATGGGGAAAGTGGAAACAGAATATGGATCAAATATATGCATACCTCCTTGAGCATGTTTGGTGGCAAGCAATCCTTGGCCAGCGACAAGGTTTGTTTCTCCAAGGCATCAACTTCAGTTTGCAATGCTCCTAGAATTGTGAAGTAACCATTCAGATCAACCTTCAGCCTCATGTTCTCAATCTCAACAGCATTTAGTTTATCCTTCAGCTCATCCACGTAAGAGTTCCTCCGAGTGATCTCCTCCTTCAACACCTCCTTCTGCACCATGTCACTGATCTCGAAACTCTCACATGTCACGATGAGCTCAAGGACCTTCTCCTTGAAGAGAGATGCATTGGCAGTGGCCAATTGCATGTTGGCCAGAAGTTTAGTGATCTCTGCATCGCAAGATTTCACATCAATCACAGGCTGTTCTTTACTCCTAAGCACTTGCAGTTCATTTTTCAACTTCTGGAGCTCCTCCCTTAGCATTTCATTTGATTTCTCAAGGCCAGCATTGTCAACTTCTTTTCGCTGTTCCATGTTCTGGCCGTTCTCTTGGCTTTTCCTGCCAGATTTCAATAGCTTGGTATCTCTCCTCATGGCACGCCTTCTGGATCCAGTTGAGATCTCTGCACCAGAGCCGTCACAGATACTCAGAGTTCTACTGAGTTCCTTCTCAAGATAGTTGTTCTCAAGTTGCAGGTCTCCAAGCTTCTTGTTCATCAGCTTGATTTCCTGATAAAGCTCGTTTCCTGCTGCATGTAGAGACCCAAAATCCTCATGCAAGCACTGCAATTGTGATGTCCTCTCATCATGAAGGCTTCTGAAAATGACACCAAGGATATCTGTCCTGACCACTTCACTGACAAGAGAGCTGAAATCATCTTCAAATGACTTTTCTTTCTCCCTAGAGCCATAAACTTTGCTAGACAGTGAGGTGTTCTCTTCTATCAGCTTGATAATCTCTGCTTGCAATGATTGCCGTGATTCTTGCAGTTCTGTGAGTTGTCGAACCAAGAACTTTGCCTCGGATTTCAGCTCATCCACTTTGCGGTTATGAGCCTCCATCTCCTTCCGTAGCTCGCAGCTGATCTTTAGGAGGTCATGCCTTTCACTCTGCAGCTTCACCAGCTCCTCGCTCTTTGCTTGCCACTCTTGCTTCAGAATACTCCTTTCTGACCTCAGGTCAGCTACCTCTCGCCCAAAGTGCTCCAGAAGCGTGACAACAAGCGACTTCTCAAGGATCTGGTTCTGCTTCACATCCTGAGCATCAGAAATAGTATTCAGCAGGCACTTGATCTCATGCAGGAGCAGCTGCACAACTACATCAATCTTCATTAGATCCAATGATCCATACTTCTCATCCAGATGCAGTACTTCCATCACAGAACCAATCCCTTCTTTCAGCTGCTGGTTGTTTTGTGACAAGAAATCAACTTTCTCCTCTTGAACCTTGCATACCTCTTGTTGCTTCCGCGATTGTGCCAAGACATCAGAATTCGCTTCAGCCATGTCGCCTAAGCACCTCTGCAAGACAAAAATCTCAGTCTGAGCTTCAACAATCTTGTGCTCCTCCTCTTGAAGCTGGTTGTCCTTATGCTGAACTTCTTTGAGCAGTAGACCTATCTGCTTCTGTATAGCACTGAATTGAGTTATGCCTGAGCTGGTGGCTTCTTTCTGCTTTTCTTTTTCTAGCCTCAACAGCTCATGTAGTTTGATCACTTCATTTAGGGCTCTGTTTCTGTCCTGCTCAAGATCCAAGTATCGCCCTTCTAACTCTGCATATTGGGTTTCCAAACTGAGTAGAGCACTATTGATGCTATCCACCTGGCAATATTAAAGTATACATGTATCAATTTACATAGTCTTTAAACTACGATGAAAATAACCAGAAAGCAAAGAGATTTCAAGCATCATACCTCATGCATAAGAGTTCTCTTTTCAGATCGAAGTACAGAGTTCTGGTTGCGGAACGTATGAATAGTTTCCTCTGAATCTTTCAGCTTTCTTCTAAGGATCTCAAGCTCGGTATTATTGTCAGACAACAAATTTTCCAAGAATACATTCTTCTCTGATAGCTTCTCCATGGTATGAGAAATACCCTCAATCCGTGCAACGAACATGGCTCTCTCAGACTGGTGGCCATTAACCTTGGAATTAAGGTGTTTGCATGATTCTTCCAATGCAGCCTTCTTCTCCTGCAATCCTTCAATTTCAGTAGTTGCAGCTGAAAGGGATCTCTCCAAATGAGCATTTTTCTCCAACGTCCTCTCCAGCAGCATCAGATTCTCAACATACAAGGATTTTACACCCTCATGATTTTTTATGGTCTCTTTTAGCTCAACATTGCCATCCCTCACCTCTTGTGCAAGTGATTGGAGTGATTCTACATTGAAATTCACCACTTGGATTTGCTCCTTGATCGAAAAGTGCTTCCTATCCAAGTCACCCTTGTTATCTTTGAGGTGGGAAAGCTCATGCTGAAGCACCCTTTTCTCCTCCACGTGCCGAGACACCTCTTCCTCAAGGCGCCGCTGTGCATTCTTCAAAGAAATTATCTCATCCTGCAGACGAATTATCACAGAGGTAGAGGAGTGATTTTGATCATCCAATTTCCGGTTCTCTTCTCGAATAGTTTCCAATTCCTTTTGCAGCAAAACTTTGGTTGCTTCAATGTTCTCAATCTTACTTGCTTCACCATGCTTTTCAAGAGACAAAAGTCTTAGCTTCTCCTGCGCTTGTGCCAATTGCTTCTCCAAAGATAGCCTGGCCATTTCTGCTTGCATGCTCTTGAGTTGCTCCTCTTGTATAGAGATACTAAGTTTCTCTAACTCAATATGCTTCTCATTTAGCTCATCATGCTTCTCTTTTGAGGCAAGCTTCAGATTATCTAGCTCCAGATGCAAATTCTGGTTGGCTTTCTCAAGGAGAAGGCACCTTTCCTCTGCGGTGCTCAAATTCTGTAGTCCATTTTCCATCTCCTCTTTAAGTCTCTTGAACTCCTCTTGGGTATGCAATATTTCAGACTTGAGGCTCTGTAATCGATCACTGGATTGCTGGCATTGTGAAAATGTAGCTTCCTTCTCTGCTTCTTGATCTGCAAGGGCCGCCTTGAGAGAAAGAACTTCAGATTCAGCCTTATTGCTCTTTTCTAATACTGATGAAATCTTCTTCTTGAGGTCTTGATTTTCCTGTGACAAGCTTGATATCTCTTTCTGCAGCTTCTCATGATCTTGGTCATCTGCAATACTAATGCATTAATTTGATCTGGCAATTATTAGGATATTGTGTTTGTTGAGGAATTAAATTGTGTAGGGAGTACCTTTAGCACGCTTTTTTGAATCACCAGCCTTGATGAATGAAAGGAAAAATGGAGTCATGTCATGATTGTCTGTTTCAGAATCAGTAGATGCAGTTTCTGTTGGCAGGTCATCATCAAAGTCCAACTGAAACTCATCAGGAAATGCTTCTGCCATTTTCTTATGGGCCTGTCGGAGTTCTCCAGCCGCATGATCATATCTTTCAGCTAAAGCTCGATAAGCACGGTATAACTCCTCAAGCAGAGACATCAGTTCTGGGCGCCTTTTATAATACATTTCTGCTCTTCTTGCAAATGAGTCAGCATCCTCATCGATAATCTTGATCATCACTTTGATTTTGCTATCCATATCTGTGTGACCACAAATTAATAAACACTGGTTTCAGTACAGGTTTCAAGTAAATGCTCAAGAGGAGAAATAGAGCAACACTAGACAGCCAACAACATCTGATAGGAAAGCTAGCTCTCTTAATACCCAATTAGATTTGAATTTCTTTGCCCAAACTTAGTGGTTCAGTTATAGAAAAGCTAAAATGAATGCCCATAAGTTTATATGCCAGTGGTGAAGTTGTTTATGTTCTTGTCCTAACAAAATATGCTGACCTTTCCACAAAAAAACGTAATGCAAGACACTAACACTCAGAATCAGGACTTCCAACTACTTATATATTTTATCATTAAGTACTTCTGCTGATGTAGTTAATTGCTTTAAATACACGAAACAGTACTGAGATAATTGTATGATAGCCTGTTTCTACCTTGATTGAATCATAAAATGCCCCATAACGTTGTATGGCAAGAGAGGTTAATTGAAGCCAACAGATGGTGAAAGGTAAGATGGAAATTCTTTCCTTATTCTGTGACACAATGGTTCAATAGCAAACTAGCAGCAAATCCTAGCGCTGATGTTTTAAGTACATAACTATTCTTGCCAATGGATGACATAGCCGTAATTGTCAGACTAAAAATGAAATCACCACAGTGAAAATAAATTATACCTGTGAGATTTTCTTGGAGCCATTTTGAGTTCTTTGGGGATATGTGACTATCCCACCACCATGAGTACTTGCTTATTGGATTGGATGGGGACATCGCCATCGAAGCCAGCTAAGCGAACAGAACAGCGCTACCTGGCCTAAGTAAACTTCTATACCTCAAAGCCCCTGAAGTAGATCCCAGCAACTAGGATCTAACCTGCTCAAAAGTCTGCTACCAACTGACTACCTGCAGAACATCAGAAACTTCCAAAATTAAGACTTTAGGCAAAAGAACCTTAGTAGTCAGGGAACTTAGCAGTAGAACTGAAAATGAAATGTAGGGACAATTATGGTTTAGGTTGCTGGGTGGGCAATAAAATTTACAGATCAAAATTGCAATAGATAGCAAGAATAAATCTATATCCTATTTCTTCATATGATATCTCAACCCAGTCCAAGGAGCACTAATAGCATCAAACCACGGTCAAAGATTCAGATTAGCTACACGTTCATGAAATAAATTACTTCCAAAATTGTATGCCCCAGCCTGGAACAGCCTTGAAACAGAGATGATATTTTTCCAAAGATTCTGGTGTTATGGTTTGACCGTTTGAGGGGATTCAGTGACCAAATCGAAAAGCACCATCAACAACTGAGCACCCCCCAAATGTGCTCAAGAGTTCAAGTCAAGATCAGAAAATGTGCCAAGATTATGCCACCCCAAACGCCCAAATTTAGTGGAAAACGAAACCAAAAAATTTGAAACAAAACTGAGGAAAATACTTCCACAAGATGAATCCTCGAGAAATGCTCGAATCTCACCCTGCGACACCCAAGCAAAGAAACAAAAATCACTGCAGAATGGAAGCTACAACTTCCACTGTTGCAAATGGAGCATCAAACTAATGGTTGAAAAATGGTAAAGAAAATGAAAAGGGGAAAGGAGAGCAGTGAAAAGAAACCCCCCAACAAACGCAATAAAGATACTAAAACACCCATGAGCCCATGACCCAACCACCCCAGGCTTGAAATCGCCAAAAGAAGAACACGGCAAGAAATCCACACCTGCAGCAGCAAGAGCTGGGAATCACACCGCCCGTGAACTGGATGCTGCTGGAGACAGGCTCGAATGACACGAAAAAAAAAATCCTTGGGTGTAACGAGCTCTGAATCCTACCCAGGCAGCGGCGACATTTGCGGCTTCTAGCGAGGAGCCGAGGAGGATATATGAGTATGAACAAAACAGAACAGTGGAAGGAAGGGAGAAATCACGGCATTTCCTAGCCCGGGTTTGCGAGGACCAAATCTCTGCGGCGAAAAGGGGGGCGAAATGGGGTCCAGAAATTACCAAAAAAAAAAACAGGACGAACCCGTCGCGCTTCCTTCCTTAAAAAAGCAGAACAGAAAGCAAAATCTGTGGCGTCAGGGAACGGCACCAAGAGAAGCGCTCCCCGTTTCCCTGAAGAACAGTGGGCAGACCCAAATCCCAAATCCATGGCCGCAGCTTTTGCAGGAAAAACCGAAGAGAAAGGCCAACGCCGTTTAAATACTGCTATTGCCACCAAAAGAGATTGTTTTGGCAGAGATTGATACGCAGCCCTGGCAAATGGCCACGAGGAACACGAGAAGCAAATGGCCAGGGCTAAGAATAGAGAAACACGGACACGAACAACGGGAAAATGGCATCTTTCCATGCCCAGGATGAACGAAATCGCCACACGCGCGCGCAGAAACGGAAGGAATGCCAACATTGTTCCAGCCCGGATGGGGATTCTCGCGATACAGCCTGACATTGCCTAAATTACGCGAGGAAAATCGGGCAAGAAAGATACTTACCATTGAGGGCAGAGGAGGAGGGGAGGATCCTGGTAAGCTGCAGCAGCCCCAAGGCAGAGATCCAGCAGCTGCTCATCATCCCACATTAGCCCTAGGCCGCCATCATCATTCTCACCACCACGTTAACGCCACCATCACGAACAGGGTACGAGAGAGCCAGAGAGGGAAGGACCGAGGGAGGGCTCTTCACTCCTGGGCTGAGAGAGAGAGAGAGAGAGAGAGAGAGAGAGAGCAGCTGCAATCATGGAATGCAGGAGGAGCAGTGTGGGGGAAGGGTGGGAGTGATGGGGGTATTAATTGTTTATTTATTTATATTTATTATAGCAAAAGTAAAGGACAAAGATTAAGGCAGTGCATTTTTTTTTTGAAAAGAGCAGTGCAAAAAAATTTTAGGGAGAGGGGAGTACTTTGTTCTGCGGGAACAGAAACAGTGTGTGAATCACAGTGGGTATTTGGCACAGGATTTCACTTTTGTCACTCACTTTTTTACTTTTTTTTTTTTTGCCTGAACGACTGGTCAATGTGATGTGTGTTTGTGTGTGTGGGCCTGGACTGAGAATTACTCTGCTACCGTGAGTATTTTTTACTCGGTTTATATGGAAGACGAGCGTGAATGCGTGGTGTCTGTTGTGATTGTTAACGTTGAGATTTGCTCTTTGAGGAATGAGCAGTACTCACTCCTGATTGTGATGAGTGAATTGCCAATCGTGCGGTGTAATCGTGTGCTTGGTCTTTGGTTGTAGGTACACGGGTGTCGAGTGTCGACGGAGAGTTGCCGTGGAGGAGCTCAGGCCGGGCGGCAGCTGTGGCGTCCACTCCTGTATCGAGGGCGCAAGCAGCGACGGATGGCGGGTTTCTTGGTTTGCGTCACAAAACCAAGCTGGCGGACGGCGGTTGAAGTCGCCAAGTCGTGGAGGCACGGGCGTCGGTCTCGGTACTGGCGGAGGAACGGGCGTCGATGGCGTCTAGGGCCTCGCTGCGGGTGAGGAGGTGACGGGCGTCGGGCGGCGTCTAGGGCCGTTAGAAGGCCGAGGCGGGAACGGCGTCTAGGGCCACGGCGTGGAGGCGGGAATCTTCCCGCGCGTGGAGTTTTGGCGGTTTTCTCAAAACCGGCCACATATCCGGGTTTCGCGGACCCTCCAAAACCGCGGATCGGATCTTCATCGACGTGGCGGCATCGCGGAGAAGGCTTCGTTTCGAAGAAAGAACCTCAGCCGTCAGATGAGATTGTGTACAGGGTTCTGCAGTTCCGACAGGTCTGACCGGTCCCTAGGACCGGTCTGGGCGCGGCTGGGGTATTTAAGTCCCCTCTCACCTGCCCGTGGGAGTCGAGTCTCTTGAGTACTTTTCTGTTTTCTCCTTCCCCTTCCTCCTGCTCCAGGTTAGGGCCAAGGTCTCCAACGCAAAGGAGGATTAGGTTATAGCTAATCTCTCTAATCAAGAGTGTGGATGATAGGGTGGTAGGCTCTAGCCTTGTATAGGTGAATTCCTCTGAGATTCATGAATGAAATCGGTTTAAGATTCACCCTTGTGTGTTGAGTTTTCGTCTTCCCCTTCCTCCCTTGTGTTTTTTGGGCTCGAATTCTCCTCTTTTGGTGTGTTTTGTGTTTGAATGAGACAAGCCCTTGGATTCGTGTTTTGCTGAACTCGTTGTGACGATTCTAATCCATCTAGCCTAGTGTCAAACCCCCTGGAATCCGCGAGTTCTCACGAATTGAAGTTTATCACGTTCTTGAGTAAACCACAATCCACTTTGATCTTCCCTCGAATTCTCAAATTCCTTCAATCTTTTGGGAGAGATCTCTTGGGGATATGTTCACGGGACAGTTGTGAAGGTATCCTCCAAGTTTCGTTGGATTTTGACTTCGTTTGCTCAAGATTCAACATTTGAAGCCTTGTTCACGGGCTCTCTGGGAGCAACCGGTCTGACCGGTGTCGACCACCGGTCTGACCGGTCCGACCGGTGTCGACCACCGGTCTGACCGGTCCGACCGGTGTCGACCACCGGTCTGACCGGTCCGACCGGGGTGCTGCACCGGTCTGACCGGTCCCTGGCTGTGAGGTTTGCAGATTTTCTCGTTCGCTTACGTATTTTCTCTCGCTCATTCCTAGGGTCTATTTGTGTTGGTTTAGCTCTTCCATAGTTATTACACACTTCACCTAGAACTCTAGGGGTTGGGTGTGCAATTGGTTGATAGGCCGTACTTTTGCTTCGGCGAAAGTTTTAATCGGCTCCCATTCACCCCCCCCTCTGGTCGTATTTTCGGTCCCTCAATTGGTATCAGAGCTTGGTTAAGGTTTTCATTACCCTAACCGGTTCGAAAACCATTTGGCGACCATGGCGAGTCTTGGTAAGATCCCTGTATTTACCGGCGAGGACTATGCCTACTGGAAGGTTCGCATGTGGGCTTTCTTGCAGAGCTTAGGAGCCGAGGTTTGGGATATAACCAAGAATCAGTCTTACGAGGTGCTTGCCGTTCGGACCACTCCTCTGCAAGTGACCGAGCACGAGGCTAACGCCAAGGCTGTCAATACCTTGTTCGCTGGCGTTTCTCGTGCGGAATTCTCACGCGTCCAGGGTTTTCAGAAAACCCACAAGGTTTGGACGTGCCTTGAGAACTACCACGAGGGCACACCTCAGGTTAAGGCTAGGCTTTTCGAGACTCACCGGTGTGAATATGAGAACTTCATACAGGGGCCTGGTGAGAGCATTGGCGACATGTTCAGTCGGTTTCAATCGATTGTGAACAAAGTCAGTGCGAACAGATCTGCTGATGCCCTTGACTACACAGAGCATGAGAAGGCTCTCAAGTTGCTCTGTGCACTTGACCGCTCTGTGTGGGATCTCAAGGTGAACACGATCATCGAGTCTGCAGGCTATGAGACTCTGACCGTGAACGAGCACTTTAGCAAACTCAAGGCCATTGAGGTGGATAACCAGATACGAGTCAAGCTCAATGGTGCCCCTCCTTCCAAGAGCATCACTCTTGTGACTGGCTCAGGTGGATCGAGCTCTAACGCTAATTCTGCTCTTGGCTTTTCTCTTGTCTTTTTGCCTTCTGTTACAGATGAGCAGTTAGAGATGCTGAGCGACGACGACTTGTGCCTCCTCATCAACAAGTTCCAGCGTGTCTACCACAACAGGCAGAGGAGGGAGAACCCCGGGTGCTACCACTGCGGTGATCCGAACCACTTCGTCGCCGACTACCCCAAGAAGTCCGGCGGTGGCCAGAACAACAACTTCGACTACTACTGCCACCGCGACCGCGACGAGGGAGGCTCCAACAAGGAGCGTCGGCGCCACAAGCACCGCAGTCGTGACCGGGACAAGGGAGGGCGCTTCGACAAGGAGTCGCTCAAGAAGCGCTCCCAGTACAAGGCCAAGAAGCGGGAGAAGGCTTTCTTGGCGCAGCTCAGCGACCTCGACAAGAGCTCCGACATCGACCGCTCTTCTTCACCTACCTCTGATGACGATGACAAGAAGAAGAAGAAGAAGCGAGACAAGGAAACCACCGGCTTCATCGGCCTTTGCTTGGCGGCCGGTCGGCGCAAGAGTTTCTGCACCATGGCGGGCGAGGCCAATGGTGCTCGTGCGTCTCTAGGTGGACATGCTACACCGACGCACGACGACTCTTCTCCTGGATCCGAGAGTGATTCAGAGGTAAACTCCTCTATCGACCTACTTGATACTGAGGTTAAGGAGTTGTACGCCGCTCTTGACAATCAGAACAGGCTGCTTAAGGAAGCAGCTAGAGAGCGTAAGAAGCTTAGGGCTGAGCTGGCTTGTGCTAGAGAGAAATCTGGTGAGGATGAGTGCGCTGGCTGCATATCTCACATGAATGATCTTGTTGCTCTCGTGCCAAGCATGATGAGAACGTTGCGGACTTGGATGTTGCCAAGACATCGCTTGCTGACATGTCTCACGAGCTAGCCAAGGCCAAGCATGAGCTTGAATTGGCCAAGGATGCTCCTATTGTTAGTGATGTACTTGAATGTGATGAGTGCTCCATCTTTAAGTCTGATCTAACTTCTTTGCAGTCTAAGTTTGCTACTGTTGTGTGTGAACTAGAGGAGCTTAGGTCTAGGCCTTTTCTGTTTGATGCTTGTAAGCTTTGTCCCACGCTTAGATCGGAGCTAGATTAGAAGAACGCTTTGATTAAGTCTTTGGGGAAGACTTGGTCGAGGAGTCTAGCCCATCTAATGATTGTCTTGTTTGCCCTGGTCTGATTTCTGATTTGGATGATCTTGCGGTAGAGAAAGCCAACTTGGAGAATGAGAACACATATCTTAGGGCGATTCTTAGTTGGGTTTCTGCTAGTGAGCCGCAGTTAGGCATGATGATCAAGCAGTTTAAGCGTGGTGACGGGTTTGGGGTTGGTTACACCTACATGAAGTTAGACTTTGACATGTTGTATGGTAAGATCGCCAAGGCTGCTGGAGTTCCGAGTGCTCTAAACACTGCTAGTACGAGCACGCAGCCTTCGCTTGTTGACCCCGTGGATGGTGTGCTTAAAGAACCATCAAAAACACCTCCACAGAAGCAGGGTTGGGTTCCAAAGCCCAATGAGCTGCGGAATCCCCTCGATACGCTCCCTGCTGCCGCAGCCCAGGTTGCCCAGAAGAAGGGGGCTGCTCCTCCCCGTCCAAAGGCAAGGCCTCCACCTCCTAAGAGAGAGGTGAGGTACCACTGCGAGTACTATGACAGAGACAGTCACCTGGAGGAGTTTTGCTTCAGGAGGAAGCAGGCTGTGAGGCGTGAGCAGGAGAGACATAACTCGGACATGTACTCTGCTCGGGTGCATGGTCCTCCTTGGCGTGGTGATAGGCAAGATGCTAGGACGCGCCGTGTAGGTGGAGGACAGAGAGACGGTGGTGCTTACCGTGCTCCAGCGAGTGGTCGCTTTGCCGGTCGTGCTCCTAGTCGTCCTCAGTACGGCTATGGACCACGGGACCGAGGCTTTGGAGGAGGTTACGATGCACCACGCTTTCCTCGCGGTGGTGGTCGTCAGCCTCATGGTAGACGGGACGGGGGATACGTTTTGCCTGATTTTGCTAACCCTTCTATAGAGCAAATGGATCGACACTGGTTTGCTTCACACTTTGCTAACCCTAGTGTTGAGACATTTGCTAACCCCAGTGTTGAGACATTTGCTCACCCTTTGTCTCACTACTGATGTGCAGGTTGGAGGCTTGGAGAACAGGTGGATCATGGACTCCGGTTGTTCGCGCCATATGACCGGGAATGACAAATGGTTCTCCAGCTTCACCCCGATGCACTCAAAGAAGTACATTGTGTTCGGGGACAATGGAAAAGGAAGGGTACGTGAAATTGGCGCTATTCGTGTTTCTGATCGCTTTACCCTGAGAGAAGTTGCTTTGGTTTCGAATCTTGGGTTCAATTTGCTCTCTGTTTCGCAACTTCTTGATGAAGGGTTTGAAGTTCGCTTCAAGGAGGGTTGTTCTCGTATTTTAGATTCCAGGGGAGATTTGGTTTGCCGGATTTTACCTCGCGATCGGATTTTCTTGGTTGACTTCTCTGGAACTTCTCTTGGTCCTCTTTGTTGCTTGGTGGCTGGTCTTTCTTCTGACTTGTGGAAGTGGCATAGGAGACTTGGATATTTGAGTTTTGACTTGTTGTCGAGACTTAGCTCACTTGGCCTAATCCGAGCATTGCCCAAATTGAAGTTTGAGAAGGATCTTGTTTGCTATCCGTGTCGCCACGGGAAGATGGTTGCCACCTCCCATCCACCTGTTAATCAAGTGACAACCACTCACCCTGGAGAGTTGTTACATATGGACACTGTTGGTCCTTCTCGGGTGATATCTGTTGGTGGGAAGTGGTACGTTCTTGTGATCGTGGATGACTTTTCTCGCTATTCTTGGGTCTTTTTCATGAGAACCAACGATGAGGCTTTCGAGTTTGATCGAGACTTGATCTTGAGGTTGAAAAATGAGCTACCCCAGGCCATGAGAGCGATTCACAGTGACAATGACACAGAATTCAAAAATGCTCATTTTGACACCTTTTGCAGTGATCAAGGTCTTTAACACCAATACTCTTCCCCCTACACTCCACAGCAGAATGGAGTTTTAGAACGGAAGAATCGGACGTTGGTTGAGATGGCTAGGACGATGCTCGATGAGCATAGGACTCCTAGAAAGTACTGGGCTGAGACAGTTAACACCGCTTGTTATGTGTCCAATCGTATTTTCTTGCGTGCTTTCATGCACAAGACTTCTTATGAGTTGCGATTTGGACGCCAGCCCCATGTTGACCATCTCAGAGTTTTCGGTTGCCGGTGTTTTGTGCTAAAGGAAGGAAATCTTGATAAGTTTGAGTCTCGATCATCTGACGGCATTTTTATCGATTATGCTTCTCACTCTAGAGCTTACCGTGTGCTGATTATTGATACTAACATCGTCAGAGAGACTTGTGAAGTCACTTTCGATGAGACTGCACCATGCAATTCCTCTGTCTTTGAGGTTGCAGGAGATGATGAGCTCGGCACCCCCATCTTTGAAGATGAGGAGGAAGAAGCTGCGGAGGGTGATGCTGAGGCTACCACGCATGCTGTGGACCTAGCCGCCTCCGCCATGAGCTCGGACGATGATGACGGCCCCGACCCGACTACATCTACTTCCCGGGGGCCGATCGAGCAGGTAACTCCGCCTTCACCAGCTGCACCAGAGGAGACACCAGTTTTTGTTGAGGAGGAGGCGACTTCGACAAGGGAAGCACCGCGACACATTCAGCGTCGTCATCCACCTCAACAGATGCTAGGTGACCTCAACGAGCGAGTCATAAGGTCCAAAGTAACATGTATCGCTGGCTTTGCTCATTCAGCGTTTGTTGCCTTTTTCGAGCCCAAAGATGTTGGACACGCACTTTCTGACTCCAATTGGGTCAATGCCATGCATGAGGAACTCGAAAATTTTGAAATGAATTAGGTTTGAGTTTTGGTTGAGCCTCCGCCTGCTTGTAATCCCATTGGAACCAAGTGGGTTTTCAAGAACAAGCAAAGTGAAGATGGGTTGGTAATGCGAAACAAGGCTCGACTTGTAGCCAAGGGGTTTTGCCAAAAGGAAGGGATAGATTATGAGGAAACTTTTGCCCCGGTAGCACGCTTAGAAGCGATTCGAATCTTTCTTGCATTTGCTGCTTCCAAGGGTTTTAAATTTTCCAAATGGATGTGAAATCTGCCTTCTTGAAAGGTTTTATTGAAGAGGAAGTATATGTGAAACAACCCTCTAGTTTTGAAAATCCCAAGTTTCCAAACCGAGTTTACAAACTACAGAAAGCTCTTTACGGTTTGAAACAGGTGCCTAGAGCTTGGTACGAGAGGCTTAAAAACTTCTTGTTTGCTCAAGGTTTTAAAATGGGATGTGTTGATAAAACCTTGTTCCTCATGCGCTCTGGCTCTGATTTTTTGTTGGTTCAGATATACATGGATGATATCATCTTTGGTGGCTCTTCTCACGCTCTTGTCTCCAAGTTTTATGAGCAAATGTCCAGGGAGTTCAAGATGAACATGATGGGTGAGCTGCAGTTCTTCCTCGGGCTGCAAATCAAGCAAACTCCTCAGGGCACGTTCGTCCATCAAGCCAAGTATACCAAGGACTTGCTGCGGAAGTTCAACATGAGTGACTTGTCTCCTCAGCCGACTCCGATCAGCACATCGACGGCGCTTGATGCGGACTTGGATGGCGAGGCGGTGGATCAGAAGCAAGTGGGCATTCAGTTCGGGGTTGGGCTCTGTGCGCGATATCAGGCTTCGCCGCGCACCTCCCACAAGCAAGTGGTGAAACGCATCTTCAGGTACCTCAAGTTCACTCCTGAATTCGGTCTTTGGTATTCTGCGGATTCATCTCTTATTTTGGTTGGTTTTTCGGATGCCGATTTTGGTGGGTGTCGGCTGGATCGCAAGTCGACTTCCGGCACCTGTAACTTTCTCGGTACATCGTTAGTTTCGTAGTCCTCTCGCAAGCAAGCTAGTGTAGCGCTTTCTTCCACAGAAGCCGAATACGTTGCCGCTGCTAGCTGCTGCTCTCAGATTCTTTGGATGAAACAAACCTTGCAGGATTATGGGTTGAGTTTTGGTAGGGTTCCCATCTTTGTAGACAATATGTCCGCCATTAGCATTGCAAAGAACCCTGTCCTACATTCCAGAACCAAACACATAGATATCCGGTTCCATTTCCTGCGA
This sequence comes from Panicum virgatum, assembly GCF_016808335.1. Lineage (NCBI taxonomy): Eukaryota > Viridiplantae > Streptophyta > Magnoliopsida > Poales > Poaceae > Panicum > Panicum virgatum. The sequence continues at coordinate 66,345,024 of NC_053147.1, forward strand.
GATAACCATGAGAGAGGCCACATAGACATGATCCATGTCCCTTCAGAGAGGCAAACCGCAGATATCATCACCAAACCACTTGATCAGGACACCTTTGCTCACTTGCGAGGGGAGCTTGGGGTTTGTTACCCCTTTTGATCGCTGACTTCTCTTTGGTTAGTTTTTTGTAGGTCTTTGTTTTTGTTTCTCTTCGCTTTTTAGCTTCTGATAGATGCATTTGCATTGTACATGTTTGCATTTCGCATTGCTTGCTCTTCAGTATATGTCATATCAACTGAGTTAAGCTATTTTGATTTGAAAAATCTGAAAACATGATCACCCTGTGAAAGGATCTTAAGATGCCTAGAGGGGGGGTGATTAGGCAATCAGGGGTTCCTTAAGGTTGATATCCAACAAATAAAGTTCACTAGAAACTCATGAGTGAGTAGATCGAGCTCAAACCCTAGAAATGAAGTCTCACAAGCAAATGATAATGAAATCAAGTAAACTAATACAAAGGAGACAAGGATTTGTTTCCCGAAGTTCACACCCGAAGGTGCTACGTCTCCGTTGAGGAAGGATTCAAGAGACGGTGCTCAAGAACCCCTATGCTCCTTTTCTAAGGGCGAGATCACCTCTCAAGCCCAAGGTTACTTACTATGGATTCCTCGGCGAGGAATGAAGCTTACAAAATTTTTGTGCAGCTCACAATCTTGATTGAGCAATCACAAGCACGCCTAGCCGTCTAGGAGCACAAGGCTCCAAGAGTAACAAACTTGAATCCGCGGGCTTGACCAACACCAAGTGCTCAAGAGATGGAAATGAGGCTCACTAGCACTAATCCTTGCTCTTGCTTGCTTCTCACTCAAATCCCTCAAGGGAATCACTCAAGATTGGAGAAGGGAGAGTGAGAGAGCTCTTTTTGGCTTAAGTTTGAGTTCTGTTCGTCAAGAGTGGCAAGAGAGAGAGGCTGAAGGGGTAGGAGGGGGTATATATACTCTTCAGCCCCAAAAGAGCCGTTGGGCGAAGGGGTACCCGGAGACTCCGGGTATATGCCCGGAGACTCCGGGCAACCCTGACTTTTTCAGCCCGGAAACAGCACCCGGACACTCCGGGCAATGGGGTCCGGAGTATCCGGCCCTATACCCGGAGTATCCGGGTAAGGCAGGGATAAACTTTCAGTTTATGGCTCTTTTGAGTTGTTTTGTGGCTCACAAATGTTTGTATAGGTTCTCTTAAGCACAAGATCCAAATCGAAACCCTTGAACCAAGTCCCTCTTGATAGTACGGCGTTCCTATACTCAAATTTCAAATTCAAAAACTAATTTCTTGAGTAAACTTGAACTCCGCTTTTTCATTTCCTTTTTTGAGGGTCGTATATCGTCACTTGATTTACCTATACATGTTCACCACCTGCACACATGCTCAATTACACGATTAAATGCACATGTGTTTTGTCATTAACCACCAAAACCCACTTAGGGGCCTAGATCACTTTCAATCTCCCCCTTTTTGGTGATTGATGACAACCCACATGTAACTAATTTGATAATCATAAAGCGATAAACACCTAGCATATAAGAGCTCCCCCTAAATGTATGCCATGAACTTTGAATTTCAAGTTTGACTTGACATGTCAACAATTGGCATATTTATCGAGAGAAACACAAAAGTTCTTATAAGTTTTACAGTGGGGTGAACAGGTGAGTGCCAAGAATATGTGTGATGCATATGACATGTTATCCATTCAACAAAGTGTGTATCTGTCAGCAGGATCCGGATACTCCGGATATAGGTCCGGAGACTCCGGATAAGAAACCCGGAGAATCTGGCCTGTAGCCCGGAGTATCTGGCCCTTCTGAGCCAGAACACAGAAAAACAGAAAAGCACACAAGCACACAGAAAAATATGTCACACACTAGCAGAAATTTCTTAGAAATAACTCAAGTTCGACAGCTAAGCACAGAGTAGCACACATTACAAAGGTTCTCACACCACATAGTCCTTACAAACGATTAAGAGAGTTTAAAACGGAATGGAAACGACATAAGTTCGATACAAAGGCGACACATGCCCAAATGAGTACATAAATGGCATTTTCACTCCCCCTTTTTCATCAAGTGCCAAAAAGGGAATGAAAAGAAGCATGAAGTCCATCTACTCATCATCTTCATCTTGGGCGGCATTCTCGGAGGTATCCTCATCTTCATCGGAGTCGGGGTGCTCACGATAGCCTAAGGGCTCATCTTCTTCGGTCTCTTCTTCCTCATCAAAGATCTCTTGGCCACTGGGAGGAGCACGGCGGGAGGAAGAAGAATCACGGCGACGAGGAGAACGGGGCTGACGACGAGCACGTGGAAGTGGAGCATGAGTAGCGGCAATAGAAGCCTCATCGGCGGCATCCCACTCAGCAAATGGATCATCAAAGTCCGGGAGCTCGCGGTGAGGATCCAAAGGAAGTCCCAAATGACCCCGAATCTCATTTATGGACCTTGAGTTCTCATGCACATCATTTGCAATATTCCTACACATCCCAAATAAGCTGCGGAGGGCCCTCTTCACAAAGGAGTCATGATGACGGTGACGAGACGATGAAGAGGCACCCACAGAAGATGGAGCAGGATCATGTCTTGGATTCCTTGTTGCACCGGCATGAGCTGGAGGAGGAGGTGGTGCATCACCTGAGCGGGCACGCAAGTGAAGAGGCTCATGCTTGACTGTCTTTGGAAATGTGACCTTGGTCACCCTCTCTATCATATACATGATGTATGGTGCAGCTGGAAGGGACCTCTTGGCCTCAATCATAGTCCTTCTTAGCTCATTCCAAATGAAGTCCATAATGCAAAAAGGTCTACCACTTGGCAAAGTCCGGGCTAGAAGATTCACTGCATAGTATCTAAGTGCCACGGGATCACCATCCTTTGCATCAATGGTTGCTCTGAAGAATTGATTCATTGCATAGTAAACCGGCAAGAGATGGTTTGCCTTTCCTTCTTGAGCACAAATAGGATTGTAGAACAAGGTGGGTACTTGATATGTCTTGAGTTGTTCTTCAACATGAATGGGATCTCTCTTCTCATCCTCAGTGCCAAGTCCAAGTAACCTAGAGAAGGTCATGTAATCCACTCCATATTTTGCTCCTTCGGTGGTCCAATAAAATGCAATCTCATTTTCATCATAATATAAAGAAGAATGAAATTGAGCAAGGATCTCCTCATTCCAATCATAGCGAAAACCCATAATATCATAGAGACCCATCTCTTTGCACTTTGCCATAGCCTCAATAAAGAATGGATCCTTCATATTCTCATAATATTTCCAATCCACGTACTTGCAATGAACAATGGGAGCACTAGACTTACGCATCACAACTGAAGAATAGAAGTCTTCGTGAAGCTTGCACCAAAAGTGCCGCTCAAGACCTTCACTCTTGTCATATCTGTAAACTTTCTCTTTGCATGCCTCCCTAAGTGCCACATCTTGCTTGTAATAGTTTCTTTCCATCTCTACTATGAAGCCAGACACTATCCCAGGTCGATGAAGCCTTGGAATGTTAGGATAAGTGCGCTGCCCGGGAGGGTACTCAACTACCAAGCGAGGGGGTGTCTTAGGACATATGTCATGAGCAATACCCTTGCTTGTCGGTGTCGGACGGGATGGAGGAGCCGCGGCTTGGCTTTGCAAAATGTAAGGAGCTTTCCTTGGCTCCTTAGAACTGCTCCCAGCGGGTTCCTTCCCGGCACGATGACGTGGACGCAACTCCCTTGGAGGATTTCGAGGAGCATCTTCCCTTTGAGAGTGAGGATCATGACGCCTCTTTTGTCTCCGTTGCTCTGCGTCCTCCAAGGACTCACCAGCGTGTGGCCTCACCATGCCTAAGTAGACAACAAAGATCAAGACCAAACTGGATAGAATTGGGAAGAAAAAGATGTGCTGGTGGTGATCAAGTCCGGAGACTCCGGGTATATCCCCGGAGACTCCGGCCCAGAGGGTCCGGAGTATCCGGTTGAATATCCGGAGTATCCGAATAAGAGCGCCTGAAACCCTAAGTTTCAAGAATCTAAGAATTTGACCATGAGATTTGAATGAAACTTGAGCCAAAGGTTCCTACACATGCTAGGAAGAGATGCCCTAAAGATTTTTCAAAGAAACCTACGACATTGGGAGATCGGGCGATCCGAAGTTCAAAAGTACCTTTGAGACCGTTGAGAGCGCGGGAACTTCAAATCCAATGACTCCCCGGAGTTTCCGGAGGGGAGGAGAGCCTTCCTTCAAAGATTGACGAGTTCGTGATGGCCGGAAGGTAGAAATCGCCCCTAGGGCGTGAGTGGGAGAGAAGAGAGAAGAGGGGGCGGCGGCTGTGGTAAAAAGAGTGAATGAACCGTTTTACCCCGACCCTCCCCGCGGTATATATAGTAAATTTCAGATAACCGGAGTATCCGGCCTCAGGGCCGGAGTATCCGGATAGTCTGGAGTTTCCGGGCCCTGGGCTGGAGACTCCGGCTCCCCCTGAGACTGAACAGAAAGAAGTTCAAAAGAACTTGATCTAGATGGATTTGGTTAAGATAGATTTTGTAGATCTAATGGTGTGAGAGAAATTACTCAACTTGAGATCAGCCAACATTCAATCAAGGAGAACAATGATCTCAAGTGAGCAACGTGAATAACCAAATTTTTCATAAAACAAAGGTCACACAATTTAAAAGTTTTCAGGATTCTTAATCTATGATCACTCAAGTGTATGCAGTAATTCAAGCTAGGTTACGAGAATCTAAGATGTTTAGTTCACTTCTCAAAGCACAAAACCTTGTCTCATCTAGAGGCTTGGTGAAGATATCGGCAAGTTGCCCGTCGGTGCTTATAGGTTGTAAAGCAATATCTCCCTTCGCCTCATGATCCCTTAAGAAGTGATGACGAATATCTATGTGCTTTGTTCGGGAGTGTTGTACCGGGTTGTTTGCTAATTTGATTGCACTCTCATTCTCACAAAATAGAGGAATTGCATCAAAACGACAACCAAAGTCACTCAAAGTTTGTCTCATCCACAAGAGTTGTGCACAACATGCACCGGCGGCGACATATTCGGCCTCCGCCGTGGACAAAGCAACCGAATTTTGCTTCTTAGAGCTCCAAACTACTAAGGACCGGCCAAGAAATTGACAAGTCCCCGTAGTGCTCTTTCGATCCACTTTGCAACCGGCATAATCCGAATCGGAATAGCCAAGTAAATCGAAAGATGAGCCCTTGGGATACCATAAACCAAGGTTAGGAGTGAAAACTAAATATCTTAGGATTCTCTTAACCGCCATCAAATGACATTCTTTCGGATTAGCTTGAAATCTTGCACACATGCACACACTAAGCATAATATCGGGCCTAGATGCACAAAGGTAAAGAAGGGATCCAATCATGGAGCGATATACCTTTTGATCCACGGCCTTGCCATCTTCATTGAGATCAAGATGCCCATTGGTTGGCATGGGAGTTTTGATGGGCTTGGCATTTTTCATGTCAAACTTCTTGAGCATATCATTGGTGTACTTGGTTTGACTAATGAAAGTGCCATCCTTGAGTTGCTTGATTTGAAATCCGAGGAAGAAGGTCAACTCACCCATCATAGACATCTCAAATCTCTTTGTCATAATCCTACTAAAATCATCGCACCAAGTTTTGTTAGTAGAGCCAAATATAATGTCATCGACATATATTTGGCACATAAAGATATCTTTATCAACTTTGCGAGTGAAGAGAGTAGGATCGGCTTTGCCTATTTCAAAGCCTTTCCTCAAGAGAAAGTCCTTAAGGCATTCATACCATATTCTAGGGGCTTGCTTGAGCCCATAGAGCGCCTTATGGAGCAAGTAGACGTGGTTTGGGAATTTTGGATCTTCAAAACCCGATGGTTGCTCAACATATACCAATTCGGAGATTGGTCCATTAAGAAAAGCACTCTTCACGTCCATTTGATATAGCTAGAAATCATGGTGAGTAGCATAGGCAAGCAAAATACGAATTGACTCAAGCCTAGCTACGGGTGCATACGTCTCACCAAAATCCAAACCTTCGATTTGTGTGTAGCCTTGAGCAACCAACCTTGCTTTGTTTCTTGTCACCACGCCATGTTCATCTTGTTTGTTTCGAAAGACCCATTTGGTTCCAATGATATTTTGCTCGGGTCTTTCTACTAAGGACCAGACTTCATTCTGAGTGAAGTTGTTCAATTCCTCTTGCATAGCCATCACCCAATCTGGATCATCCAATGCTTCTTCCACCTTAAGAGGTTCCAAAGAAGAAACAAACGAGTAATGTTCACAAAAAGTAGCTAAACGAGATCGAGTGGTTACCCCTTTACTTATACTTCCAAGGATATTATCCACGGGATGATCCTTTTGAATTATGTGATGAACTCTTGGATGTGGAATGGAGGATTGATGTTGGATTGGTTCAGCATCTCTACCATCTTGAGACTGATCTTGATGTTGGATTGATGCCTCAGCTTGAGTAGCCCGGATACTCCGGTCTGGAGTCCGGATACTCCGGTATAGATGTCCGGAGTCTCCGGCTTCATATCCGGAGTTTCCGGGTTTTGCAGCGGATGTTGAGGTAGATGGCCCTTGAAACATCAACACATCATCATCGTCATTGTCCACTTGTTCTTGAGGTTTTATTTCACCAATCGCCAACTTCTTGATAGCTTGACTTGATGATTCTTCCATTCCTACAACATTATCAACTTGCTCCCCTTGAGAGCCATTAGATTCATCAAATGTCACGTCACACGCTATTTCAATACAACCGGAGGTTTTGTTGAAAACACGATAGCCATGAGCATTTGAGGCATAACCAAGAAGAAAACCTTCATCAACTTTAGGTGCAAACTTAGAGTTCTTGGGCTTCTTGTTAAGAATGAAGCATTTACTCCCAAAAACTCTAAAGTAGGACACATTAGGCTTTTTACCAAGTAGGAGCTCGTATGCCGTCTTGTTCAAGATCTTGTGAAGATATAGGCGGTTGATTGCATGACATGCCGTGTTGATTGCTTCCGCCCAAAATTGATCCGAGATCTTGTATTCATCAAGCATTGTTCTTGCGGCCTCGATGAGAGTTCTATTTTTCCTCTCAACAATTCCATTTTGTTGAGGAGTATATGGAACCGAGAACTCATGACCAATGCCCTCTTCATCTAGAAATTCTTCTACATTAGTGTTCTTGAATTCGGTGCCGTTGTCACTTCTCACTTTCTTGATCTTAGTCTCAAATTCATTTTGAGCTCTTTTTGCGAATTTCTTGAAAGTCTCTTACACTACACTTTTGTCATGCAAAAAGAACACCCAAGTGAAATGAGAAAAATCATCAACAATGACAAGACCATATTTGTTACCACCAATGCTAATGTACGCCACCGGGCCAAAGAGATCCATATGTAGAAGTTCAAATGGCTTGACGGTGGTGACGATGCTCTTTGATGGATGTGGAACACCAACTTGCTTCCCGGCTTGGCATGCACTACATACACGATCTTTCTCAAAAGAAACATTTGTTAGTCCTAGGATGTGATCCCCCTTTAGAAGCTTGTTGAGATTTCTCATCCCAACATGAGCTAGTCGGCGATGCCATAACCAACCCAAGCTAGACTTTGCTATCAAGCAAGCATCAAGTTGAGCCCTCTCTTGAGAAAAATCCACAAGATAGAGCTTTCCCTTGAGCACCCCCTTGAAAGCAACGGAGTCATCGCATCTTCTAATGACGGTTACACCCTCGTTAGTGAACAAACAATTGAAGCCCGAATCACAAAGTTGTGAGATGGACAACAAATTGTAACCAAGTGACTCAACTAAAAGAACTTTTGAGAGAGTGAACTTTGAGTTTAGATTAATGTTACCGGTACCAAGCACTCTTCCCTTTTGATTTCCCGCAAAAGTAATGAAGTGATCTCCAGTTGATGCGGTTATTGTTTCAAACATACTCCTTTCTCCGATCATATGATTTGTGCATCCACTATCAATCACCCAAGTTGATCCACCGGAGAAGTATCCCTACAAAACAAAATTACTCTTTTCTTTTAGGTACCTAACAATACTTGTGTCCTTTAATGTTAGTCACAAGAACTTTGGGCACCCACACATGGTTTTTCACTTTTGTGTTCCATGTACGGTGTCCTACAAATTTGGCAACCACTTTACCACGGTGGTTCCTTGTCAATACATAATCGGCATAGAAGGATACATGAGATGATTCTTGTGCCTTGATCTTATTTGGGTTAGAGGCCTTGAACTTGTCTTCTTTGAATGAGGATGCAACAATTTTAGCACCCTCATCACATGTTGTGCCTCTCTTGATGAAGTTGACATGACCACTTTCTTGAATTACATCATTTGACTTGTGAATGGGAGTGGTCATGTTCACTAGACCTCCTTGAGCACCCAAGGCAGTCTTGTTCTTGTTCTTGGTAAATGGAATGGCATGTGGGGTACCTTGCCCATTCCTACCAAGTCCCTTACCCACTTCAAACCCAAACTTGCTCATGTATCTTGACCCAAATCCCTTGGTGTGTTTCTCAAATTCACCTACCCTTGTAAAGGGAATTTTCTTTGGGACTTGAGTATGTGATGGAGCCTCTTCTTGCAACAAGTGAGTGAGTCTAGAGATTTCTTTCTTCATTGCATTCATCTCAACATGGTTAGTAGCACAAGTTTGAATATCAATATTAAAGCACCGTGCACATCCATTACTTGTAGAAGGACTAGATGAATTAGATGTCTCTTTAGTCTTAGAAGTACTTTCCCAAAGAGTATTAAATTGAACTTCAAGTGCCGTGTGATTAGCTTGTAAGCTTGTCATACTCTCTTGAAGTTTCTCATTATCCTTCCTTAGGAAAGTGTTAGTGTCATTGACAAAAGAAAATTTTCTAGTCAAATCATCCACTTTTTCTTTTTCACTAGAGAGTGACTCTTTCAACTCAAGAAGAGTGCCATCCTTGACTTTGATTGAGTTCACAAGCATCTTGTTTTCCTCCCTTTCATAGGCGAGGTCCTTTTCAAGAGCCTTGAATTTTTCTCTATCAAGTCTAAGCAATTCTTCTTGTGTTTCAAGAGTCTCATCCGCTTCATCTAGTTTCATAACTAATTTCATCATTTTAGTTGCGGCCCCTTTACCATATTTCTTGACTAGTTTAGCAACTTCTACTTCATTATCCAATTCATCGTCCGATGAGTTTGGAGATATTACCTTGGAGTTTTTAGCCATGAGGCACATGATAGGAGCTTCATCCTCATCGTCGGTGAGATCTTCAAATAAGTTTGGAGGATGTGGAGATGATACCTTGAAAGCCATGGTTGCAACATCTTCTTTCTCGGACTCACTTTCTTGTTGTGAATCCCATTCTTGACCAAGATGAGCTTCTCCGGCTTGCTTCTTGTATCTTGATCTATCTCTCTTGGATGTGCTTTCTTTGGTGTCTTTGTTCTTCTTCTTCTCTTCCGGGCAATCGGCAATGAAATACCCAACTTTGTTACACCCAAAACATGGCCTATTAGACCTTCTTCTTGGCTCATATTTTTTGTTCTTTTCAAAGTTTCTAAAGTTGCCTCTCTTCAATACTCTTGTGAAGTTCTTGATAAATAAAGCCATTTGTTCATCATTAAGCTCTTCATCATCATCACTACTAGTGCCATCAATTTTTGAGGATTGGTTTGTCTTTTGTTTGCCTCTTGACTTAGCTTGAAGTGCCAACCCACTATTCTTGGCCGCTTGTTCTTGAAGCTCGGCTAGATCTTGGTTGATCTTGACTCTCTTCAATTGATCATAGTGAGCTTCAATTCTTCCAAGAACATTCTCGGCGGTGAAGTGTTTGAATCCTCTTTCGGCTCTAATCAAGCTAGGTAGAGTAACATCCCTAGCCATATACACGGTCAAGAGCTTATCCACAATCTCACGGTCACCCCACTTGTCACCACCAAGAGATTTGATTTGATTTGTGATTTTCTTCATGCGGTTGTACATCTCTTTCACACCATCATCCTTCTTCATGGAGAACAAGCTCAATTCATCTTCTAAAGTTTTGATTCTTGATTCTCGTACTTTTCTTGACCCTTGATGGTTCACTAGGAGAGTGTCCCAAGCATCTTTGGCGGTTGGTGCATCCTCTATCTTGTCAAACTCTTCGGGACTCACGGATGTGTGTAGGATGTTCAATGCTTGGAAATTCCTTTGTAGCACATATGCTTGAATCGGTGTTGGAGTTTCATCTTCATCCGGAATTTCACATCCAACTTCCACAACTTTCCAAAGATCCTTGTGGATTGCATTCATATAACCGAACATCTTAGTCTTCCATTGATTATATCCGGTACCATCAAAGAAAGGTGGCTTGCCCATATGAATTGATGCATTGTGCTCACTAGGTAGAGAAAAAGTGTAATCATGAGCAACTCTTCTATAATCACCTTTGTCTTTTGACTTTGATGAGATGCCCTTGTTTGAGGGGCGTGAGGCTCTTCTCTTGGAATCGGTGTCGGAGTCATCACTAGAGTCAATGATAACTCGGGAGCTAGTCTTTTTCTTCCTTTGCTCCTTCTTCTTTTTCCTCCATGCCTTCCACTCCTCATAAGACATCTCATCATCGGATGTCTCTTCTTCACTTTCTACTCCACCATTCTTATTCTTTCCCTTCTTGTTGTTGTTGGATGGCTCTACATTCTTGTTTTTGTCTCTTTTATCACTAGGATCACCTTTTTCACCTTCATTAACCGGAATCTCTTGATTCTTTTCATCATCCGATATCTTGACCTCTCCGGACGGTTAAGCCCTTTGAATGGAGAGTCAAGCTCTAATACCAATTGAAAGGATCTTAAGATGCCTAGAGGGGGAGTGAATAGGCAATCAGGGGAGATGCTTAGGTTTGAGTTTTGTTCGTCAAGAGTGGCAAGAGAGAGAGGCTGAAGGGGTAGGAGGGGGTATATATACTCTTCAGCCCCAAAAGAGCCGTTGGACGAAGGGGTACCCGGAGACTCCGGGTATATGCCCGGAGACTCCGGGCAACCCTGACTTTTTCAGCCCGGAAACAGCACCCGGACACTCCGGGCAATGGGGTCCGGAGTATCCGGCCCTATACCCGGAGTATCCGGGTAAGGCAGGGATAAACTTTCAGTTTATGGCTCTTTTGAGTTGTTTTGTGGCTCACAAATGTTTGTATAGGTTCTCTTGAGCACAAGATCCAAATCGAAACCCTTGAACCAAGTCCCTCTTGATAGTACGGCGTTCCTATACTCAAATTTCAAATTCAAAAACTAATTTCTTGAGTAAACTTGAACTCCGCTTTTTCATTTCCTTTTTTGAGGGTCGTATATCGTCACTTGATTTACCTATACATGTTCACCACCTGCACACATGCTCAATTACATGATTAAATGCACATGTGTTTTGTCATTAACCACCAAAACCCACTTAGGAGCCTAGATCACTTTCACCATGTCTTGGCTACTGGCATGTTAGGTTGTATTGATATGTTTTGCTATCCTATTCATGCTAGTGTGGCTTTTAATCTTTGACATGAGCTAAAATTGTTAAAATTATTTAATATATGTCTGAAATGTAATGAAAAGATCCAGGTGGGATTGCTTGTCGCACAGATCGAGCATTCGGGACGGCTCACATAGCACTAGTGAGAACCCAGGTAAGGTTGTGCATGACTGAAGCGAGTGCCTTAAGCTTATGACTGCCCTTGGCATAGGCTTGGTCTCGCTGCTAAGTAAAGCATGACAAGCTTTCAACCCCTGACAGAATCACTTGCTTGATATAACTTATTAACTTTTCGTTCAAATACAAGTTTTGAGATGCAGAATTGATTCATGATAAAAATATATTGGCTGCTTTGGATCACCCTGTATGAGTTTGGTAAGCACTGCTTTCTTTCTCCTACTTGCTATTGCTAGATCATGGGTGATGCTTTTATTTTTGCTGAACTGAACTTGCTAGCTCTAGACTTGATTGATATACCCAGTTGAGCTAGATTCAGTTCCTGTTTATGAAGCACACATGCCTGTCACTAGATGATCAAATCTTTATATGCCTGAATGTTTCACTTACACCCTCTACACGACATTCATTGAAGAGCATAATTTCAGGGGGAGATTTAGGCATATTTTATGCTTGATGTGTGTATGTGCCAACAAGGGGGAGAATTTTTGGGAGAAGTGATCGAACAAGGGGGAGACTTGAGACTTGTTAGATTTTTGAAAAACTTGTTGCGCACAGGGTTTTGAGAGTGCATCATTTTGGGAGAGAAAGGCTTTGCATGGGGAGTGTCTGCTTTATTTTTGGCTCCTGATTTTTCCTCGCTTTCCCTCCGCTTCTTGCATGACTGCGTCGAACTTTACCCCTGTCTTTGAGGAGTCATGTTTTGGCTTTTGATCAATTGCGTCGAGCCGTTTCCCTTGTCTTAGGGAATCGATCTTTCCTTGAGTAAGTGACTGTTCTTGCCTTTCTGAGCTTTTTGTCACTTGCTTGAGTTCTTCACTTTCTTCTTGCCACTTTTTATTTTTCACTTCTCTGGTTACAGATGGTGTGTTGACAATGCACTCATCAAGGGGGAGATTGAGGAATGAATAGTACTCACTCCTGGCTGTGATGAGTGAATTGTCAACCGTGCGGTGTGATCGTGTGCTTGGTCTTTGGTTGCAGGTACACGGGCGTCGAGTGTCGACGGAGAGTTGCCGTGGAGGAGCTCAAGCCGGGCGGCAGCTGTGGCGTCCACTTTTGGATCGAGGGCGCAAGCAGCGACGGATGGCAGGTTTCTTGTTTTGCGCCACAAAACCAAGCTAGCGGACGGCGGTTGAAGACGCCAAGTCGTGGAGGCACGGGCGTCGATCTCGGGACTGGCGGAGGAACGGGCGTCGACGGCATCTAGGACCTCGCTGCTGGCGAGGAGGTGACGGACGTCGGGCGGCGTCTAGGGCCGTCAGAAGGCCGAGGCGGGAATGGCGTCTAGGGCCACGGCGTGGAGGCGGGAATCTTCCCGCGCGTGGAGTTTTGGCGGTTTTCTCAAAACCGGCCACCTACCCGGGTTTTGCGGACCCTCCAAAACCGCGGATCGGATCTTCATCGACGTGGCGGCATCGCGGAGAAGGCTTCGTTTCGAAGAAAGAACCTCAGCCATCAGATGTGATCGTGTACAGGGTTCTGCAGCTCCGACCAGTCTGACCGGTCCCTAGGACCGGTCTGACCGGTCTGGGTGCGGTTGGGGTATTTAAGTCCCCTCTCACCTGCCCGTGGGAGTCGAGTCTCTTGAGTCTTTTTCTATTTTCTCCTTCCCCTTCCTCTAGCTCCAGGTTAGGGCCAAGGTCTCCAACGCAAAGGAGGATAAGGTTATAGCTAATCTCTCTAATCAAGAGGGTGGATGATAGGGTGGTAGGCTCTAGCCTTGTATAGGTGAATTCCTTTGAGATTCATGAATGAAATCGGTTTAAGATTCACCCTTGTGTGCTGAGTTTTCGTCCTCCCCTTCCTCCCTTGCGTTTTTTGGCTCGAATTCTCCTCTTTTGGTGTGTTTTGTGTTTGAAGGAGACAAGCCCTTGGATTTGTGTTTTGCTGAACTCGTTGTGACGATTCTAATCCATCTAGCCTAGTGCCAAACCCCCTGGAATCGCGAGTTCTCACGAATTGTAGTTTTTCACGTTCTTGAGTAAACCCCAATCCACTTTGATCTTCCCTCGAATTCTCAAGTTTCTTTAATCTTTTGGGAGAGATCTCTTGGGGATATGTTCATGGGACAGTTGTGAAGGTATCCTCCAAGTTTCGTTGGATTTGGACTTCGTTTGCTCAAGATTCAACATTTGAAGCCTTGTTCACGGGCTCTCTGGGAGCAACCGGTCTGACCGGTGTCGACCACTGGTCTGACCGGTCCGACCGGTCTGACTGGGGTGCTGCACCGGTCTGACCGGTCCCTGGCTGTGAGGTTTGCAGATTTTCTCGTTCGCTTCTGTGTTTTCTCTCGCTCGTTCCTAGGGTCTATTTGTGTTGGTTTAGCTCTTCCATAGCTATTCCACACTTCACCTAGAACTCTAGGGGTTGGGTGCGCAATTGGGAGATATGCCATACTTTTGCTTCGGCGAAAGTTTTAATCGGCTCTCATTCACCCCCCTCTGGTCGTATTTTCGGTCCCTCACCCTTTGACTGCTTCGGTTATTCCATCGGAGAAGATAATAAGCAGGAAAATGTCAAAAAGAAACGGTAAAGCAGTTTGACTTGGAATTACTGTGTAGTAATTACAACGTTAAGATATTGTCAGATACTATTTTGGCTCAGCTCCTTTGACCTATTCGAGTGCACCGTGCTCTACTTTATCAAAAAGATTACTTTTTTATCAAACAATAGCATAGGAAAATACCAGTTTATTAGCTACCAAAAAATAAAATTGCTATTTATAGGGCTAAGTACCTCAATCAAGAGTAGTAAAAACCTTATGATCACAGTCCACAGTTCTAGTCTTGTGTACCTCGAAGGGTGGAAAAAACATGGTGCTTACAGTCATGACTGGAAAGTGGAAGAGTCATGACTACAGATCCTATGTATGCACACAAGAAGTAGTAGTAATTTACAGCCTGTAGTGAGTCACTGTGGGAGAAAGGATTGTGCACCAAACCACCAACTCTTAATGATTGTTTTAAGCAAAAAAAAATAAAGCATTTTTTGTGTTAAGCATGTGCACTAGTGGAGTCAGGATGATAGCTAGGAACCAGGAAGATGCACGGTAGAAAAGCCTGTGTGCCCAGTGATGAATAATTTAAGGATACAAGCACACACACCAGTTTCCTTGCAGATTTCCAGTACAAGAGTCGTGCTGTCTTTTGTCTTCTTTTCTGCTCACTTGGAACCACAGTTGATGGTTGTTGTCTGCCTTTACATTATCCTTTTCTTTTCCATCAAAAAGGCAGCTTCTAGGCTTTAAAAATGCAGCTTATATATTCTAAAATCCCTAGGACAGACTCCAACTACACTGCACTGTGATAGTTAAGTGAACAGAGCATCACCGAGCAATGTGATGTTCAGCCAGTGATGACAGTGAATATTCTCTAGGAATATTGTCAACACGTTTATTGTGCATCTGGCTGTTACCTTGGGTTTCTGCAATGTGCTGCTCTGACATATCAAGATCACCATTTCTACCGGCCTACATTCTACATATACCAAATCCCAAGGATGTGACAGTTTTTCATGCAACGGATAACTGCCCATGGCACAACTTTTTTTTTTTGCAATAATCATTTATGAATAGTAAGTAATGCACATTAGGTATCCATGATATAATAACCTTAATTACCATGAGCTGCATAGGTTGATAGGTATTACTCCCTATTGTCAGTTTTGGTTGAAATGCCAACCAAAACTGACCGGAGGGAGTAGTAGCAAAAACATGCTAGGGCGAGGTCGCAAAAAGTAGTAGAAAATAAGAAGTAAAAGGACATTTAAATATCCTGTATTTCCACTAACACTGTTCCCAGATTCTATATTTAAAATACTGTTCGAATGGTACACATGGTAGGCTAGTGGATTATTATGAGGAACAAGTTTTCTAATAACTCCTCGCAAGAAAAGTTTATAATAATTGGTTTTCGTTGGATACCTTTGTAAAAGCTAAAGAGAAAAAGGATATTTCTTTGCTAAAAACTGATCGTGCGGATCATGGTACTTTAAGCCTATGCAATCCCAAAAGTGTGAACAAAATTCTAGTATATTAGTGCATATTGGATAGGATATATGATGAGTGTATTAGGTAACTGTTATAAATAAAGTACTATATCATGCAACGGTGCATGGTCATAGTTGGTAAGTCTCAAGGGGAAAATATCATGGTACATTAGAGATAGGGTCATAAATCCATATATATGCTAGCTACTTCTTGAAAAAAAAATGTAAGTTTAAAATTTTCATATGTTTGTTCAGGGTCAGGGATAATAATGCTAGTTTTCAATGTATCTGATTTAATAAAATCACGGTGAAATTATTAGCTGCTGGGAAAGCCTACCATATCACTTTTAACTTGGGACAAAAAGTGAGGTCAAGATTGCTTGGAATGGGGACTGTCGGATTGACCTTGTTGCCGAGAGCTAGCTAATAGTAGCTGCTAGCGTTTCTTCGGTGCACTGTCAAAATCCAAACATTTAACCTCTTTCGCAAGCAACTTCGTAGGCTATCATATGTATGAGACCATGTCATGTTTATATTGGTCATCTTTAGCTGATACAGCACGAGATAACTCGCCCCAGCGTCGCTCTGGCCTGGGGCGGCACGGGCGGCTCACCAACCCTAGCGCCGCCAGCCCGCCTCTCGCTCCCTCCTGGCCTCGCCGCCACCAGAGCTCCCCGGCGGAAGCCCGCTCGTGGGCAAGGACGGCGGCGGCGGGGAGCTTCCCCCTTCTTTTTTCATCCTTGTCGGGTGCTGGAGGCAGGCCGTGTGGTGCTGATGGCCGGCGGCTCCGGCGAAGGCTAGCTGATCTAGGCCTCCTGTGCCTGGATCTGGCGGCTACTGCAGCTGTGGAGGACACTCGCGATGACGACGGAGTGTGCGGTGCGAGGCCGGCATGTGCGGCCTGTGCCCGGCGGACCTCGATGCATCGGGTGGCGTCGCATTGCCTGGCGGGAGTCCCGCTCTCGCGGCATGTCGCGGCGGGGCGGCGGCGTGCGGGTGCGCGACGTCGACGCGGTTGTCCAGCGGCGGCCCACATCAGAGCACGCGGGCGGTGAGGTGCGCGGCGGGAGCGCGTGGTGGAGCGGCGGCGGCAAGAGGCTTGCAAAGCGGGCTGCGGCCGCGCACGGCGGCGTGCTGCTGGGCATGGACCTGCGCAGTGGCGTGGTGCTGTGGCCGGGGTGGCATGTGCGTGGTCTCCTCGATGGTGCCATGGAGATGCGGCTGGCGGCGGCCTGCGCCGGGGGCCTGCTCGACGGTAGTGGAGGGAGGCTGCGAGGAGGCAATGTGATGATGCGAGATGGCCGTGCTACAGGGAGGCACGGCGGCAATGCCGGCCCCGGGAATGCTATTGTGCTTTGCGGGGATGTGGGCACGCAGCCGGGACGGGATTCTCAGGGCGAAAGCCTGCCATCGGCGATGACGACGGCGCCCGAGGGCATCGTTCCCCTATTGTGGGCGTCATCTTGGAGCCCGTCCCTACGGCGTAGTTTCTCTGGGTGAAAACCATGTCCACTCATGGGACGAGCGATGGCGGCGCCATTGGCGTCGTTACCTTCTTGGAGGCGTCGTTGGTGGAGACCCATCTTGGCTAGCCGGTGGATTCTTTAACGGTGGCTTGGCGGGGCGGCTCGATGCAAGTGGCAAGCTCGAAGGGGTTGTTGAATTCAGCGGTGGCGACCGAAATCATGTTGGAGGCCAGGGATTGTCATAAGAGCGTTGGTTTTGGGCTGCTTGCAGCGGACTGCGGCGGCTGACATTGCCTGGCAATCGTCAGTGCGGCGTGGGACTGCGTCGAAGGACGGCGCTTGCGGCACCAACGTCATGGGACAACTTGGCTTGCAACGGACTACGGCGGGTCGTTCAGCTTTGCTCGGCGACTTCAGTGTGGTACATCGTAGGAAGACAGCGCTAGCGACAACTTGGTTTGCTACCATGGCGGCGGTGGCTGGTACGCGGGCTTCGCAATGAGATGTTGTCGTCCGGAGGGTGTGGTTCGGTTGTCGACGGAGATCGTGGAAGCGGGGCATCATTGTTCTTCATCCTGGTGGCGACATTATAAACGAATCCGCGACTCGGAGTACAGTGGCGGATGTGGCGAGGCCCCCGCGTGCAGTGCCTTCGGCAAGGCGTCTAGAGCGAGGAGGAGTCCAATGGCGGATGTGGCGAGGCCCCCGCGTGTTGTGTTTTCGTGGCGGCGTCTGCGAGGCGGTCTGCATGCGGTCTGGGTTCGGTGGTTCCACCCTACCAGTTGATGTACGATGTTGTAATGGCACTATGGCGGTAGGTCCCGCATGGCGGTGGTCTTCTCGGTGCGGTGCTATCCGTTCCTCTCATTTCCCTATCGACTTGGGGCCATGGCTCGACGGTGACTTCAGAAGATGAGAAAGGTCGTTAGCTACAGCGGCTATGTTTCTTTTCTGCCTCTGTTTCCTTGTGTATTGTCCGAGCCGATGTCACAATCCGATCGGAACGAGTTGTCTCGTTTGAGACATGTGGTGTGGATTGTGTCGACGTCCCAATCCGACCAGCTTGAGTTGAGCCGAGTTGAGTTTGGCGTGTGTAGAGGTCCCAATCCAACCCGCCGATGTTGTTACCGTGACATTTTTCTTTTTTCCTGATTATGGTCTCCCAGGGACATAATCTTGTATTTTTCTGATATATCAATAGAAACGCACTTGTCGAGTGTTGTTCGTTCAAAAAAAATGTTTATATTGGTCCGTCCAAATAAATTGTAACATGTCTCTGTTTTTTCTTCTTCTTCTTTTTTGTGTGGAGTAACATGTCCTGTCTAAGTGACTAGCCATTATACCTTGATCCTCTACATATATACCCGGCCCCTCCAATGATTTTGGAATATTTTTTACAGTTTTTTGTGAAATTTATTATATGTTCTAGTAGCTAATATAACACAAAGTGCTGGAAAATTATCTCATGTGGTGATCAAATGTATATTTAGTTAATTGGAAGCATTAGTGGGGAATAGTAGCATGTGCAGGGCTCGCAAGTACAACGGAGAGGATGAGTCAGAGTGTAGCCCCACACTGATATTAATGGATACACATACACTGAAGACACTACTACAGATCGGGCCATTTGTCCCGGTTTTGGAACCGGGATTCGACTCCCGGGTAGTAGAATCGGGACAAAATGTCCCTCACGCTAAGAAATTTTTTGCCCCATGCGGGATTCGAACCCAAGACTTATTGTCTGGCGCATGGCTTCCTTGCCAACTCACCTAAGTAGTACATGTGACTCAGTAAAGAATAACTTCTTTTTGAACTATCACGTGGAGGGGTCTTTTGTCCGGGTTGGTAATACCAACCGGGACAAAAAGGTCCTTTAGTCCGGGTTGGTGTTACCAACCGGGACAAAAGGGTTGGACCTTTTATCCCGGGTGGAGCCACCAACCGGGACAAAAAGGGATCATTTTGTCCCGGTTGGTGCCTCCAACCGGGACAAAAGACATCTGTCCCCCCCCCCCGTTGGCCCGGCTAGCCGTTGGACCCGGGACAAAAACCACCTTATGTCTGAGGCCCAAAAGCAGCCGGGACAAATGGCCTGGAATAAAAGCGTGTTCTGTAGTAGCGAGAGAACCCCCTCGCCTCCGGCTATCATTGATGCATAGCTGCGGTTGTTCAGGGGATCCATGGCACCCCCCATCTGTCATCCCATCCCCATGCTTTAATGAGGCACCGAACTTTTCCTTCTCCAAACCTTTCCTAGTAGCCAGAGTTTTCAAATACAAGTCAATTTATACAAAAATCAAATCGAAAATCCCGAGTTCACTATATATATATATATATATATATATATATATATATATATATATATATATATATATATATATAGCCATTCAAACCAGCTCAATTTACCTAGTCTGGATCTATTTGAATTTCGAGAAACTTTATTTAGAAAAATATTTACATAGCATGATCTGGTTTTTTTCATACAAGATCTTTTCTAGCCACTTAGCATTTATGCATCTAATAACATCTCCAAATAAAATATGTTACATATATACATATATAGTTGTAGATGTTACTATGGGCTATCTTCATCTGAGGTCATACAGAAAAAATTGTCATATTTTAAGTATGATCCGTGGGACATATGGCATGTAAATTCGGAGATCGCCAATACGTTCTTGAGGCCCGATTCCTTATAAACATTATATAAGTTATCCAACTGTCACAAGAGTTCTGTTAGCCATTGGACGACAGCTATCTGGTGAGGCCAGCATGCCCTATTTTAGATCATAACAAATTTAATAACTAATTTTGCAAAGTCTCTTAAAGTATTTTTTTAATGAAAACTCAAGTTAATTAGATGATGGATTGGCCGCCAAACCTCGTACAACAAGCTAGCTTCCCAGCTGATGAGTGTAGTACCATCGAGAAGAAGTTATAGCCACTTACTATGTACGATGACATTGTATTAACCCTAGCTGACCGTGAACAACGAAGCTAGCCGTATTTTTTGTGATCCATTTGACTCGCTCGCTCCTATCTGATGCCGAATTATCGGTATTCCGATGGGACGACGACGATGGCGTTATGACTAGTTTACCCGTACTAAATTTCGTTTGAGCAAACGAATCCATCGCTCTGGATGATTGGACTTGGACGTATGCATCATGTGGTTAGGTTTGGTGGTGAAACTATTTAGAATAACAATGCACCTTGCATTGTTCTCTTCCACTTTATGGGATCTTTAGTTTGGATTTGAAGATAAATTGCAATGGATAGATGTGATTGCAATCACAAACAGACATTTACCTAATCCGATCGCCTCGGTTACAATTTAGAAAGATTCACCTAATCCGATCGCTCGTATGTGTTTGTTCACTTGCATAGGTTGTCACTACTATATGTGTGCTAGGTCTTCCTTTGTAGTAGATATAATTACATGGTGCAATGCAAGCAAGTACGTGTTCATAGATCAGGTTCGATCAGCCGACCAAAGTTAGGCATGCAATGCAGAAGGGCACAAATATAAGCATTCGGACGATGTGGCCGGCACTTTACAATAGTGCCAAGCATGCTCGCAATCAGTGCGTCCATGTGATCGATGCGAGAGAGCAGGCTGCAACGGAAAGCGATGGATCTTCCTTCGATCCTTTCATCGATCGCCAGCCACACACTGATCGTCGACCGGCCGGCCTAGCTTGCATTGCTTGCTCGTCGATCTCTTTAGCGTGCCTTGATCGTGATCGATCTCCTTCGGTATCTCGCGGACCCCAGCACCGTACCTTTTCTCGATCAGATGAGCACATGAAAAGGCACACTGTGCAGGACGTTTGCAAACGTGTGTAGACATCGGTCGTCGTCCGTTCATTGTTCGTGGTGCAGCAGCAGGGACCTAACTGATGATCAAGTTGTTTGGTTTTGGCCATACCTTATGTTTATGTTGAAGTTTTACTAAACATGCAAAGATCGATCTTGGCTTACCGCTACATGTTTAATTTTGTGCTCCAAAAGTTGCGCATGAGAATTTTTCTTCATAATAATAAATGTGGCTTGAAACGAGACATCCAATGCAAAATCATACCCGTACAAGTTCAAGATTGGCTACACTTTCAAATCTCATCAAGCACCAGGACAACTAGGATCCATCCATCATGTACGTACGTATTTTCTTCCAAAAACTCGTACGTTTTGCAAATGAGAGGGAAAAAAAGGGAAAAAGACACGGATTGGTGAAGATGCTGCATGGAGAACTGGAGATGCAATGGAAAGGTTGGGATCATGGACGGGTGGAAAAGGCGCCAAGGGAGCAAGCTGCAATGATGACGATGATGTGTGCCTGCGTGCCAGTTGGAGCGTGGCGCACAAGCCGGCCCGGGTGCGCCACTTCTCCGCCCGCTGCTTTCCATGCACGCCCAGGTGGGCCACACACGCTAGCTGCCCAGCAAGTCCGGCCACGTAGCGGGCCCACTGGGCTTCGTTTCATACGGGCACCTGTGGGTCCAGAGGGACCCACCACCTGTTCCGTTCACTTCGACGACAAAGAAAGCTTTTCACTGGCCCCTTCTTTGCTCTTGGCGAGACGTCTGGCGAGGAGCTCTTACTCTTAGGGCTTGAGCTGAACTTGTGTTAGAGTTTAAGCAGGAGAAACAGGATTAGGAAGATGGATTTACCTAAACGACAGTTTTCTAAGTCGACTTTTTGTTTGGCATCCCATGCTAGCTTTTCGAGTTGCCTCACCTGTCATATAGACATGGATCGTGTCGTATCTCACAGCTCCCAGAAACACAGGAACATAATTTTACATAAGGCCTTGTTTAGATGCGAAAAATTTTGGGTGTAAAGTATTGCAGCATTTTCGTTTATATTTGATAATTATTGTCCCGCCATGGGTTAACTAGGCTCAAAATATTCGTCTCACAAATTATAGTTAAACTGTGTAATTAGTTATTTTGTTTAGCTACATTTATTACTTCATGCATGCATTCAAAGATTCGATGTGATGGGGCATCTTGTAAAGTTTTGAAATTTTGAATGCATCTAAACAAGGCCTAAAGCAAGCTAATTTTATCTGGCAAGTCAAACAGTTTAAATTGCATAAAAGGGAGTATATATTTGTATGTATGTTTTGCAAAAATTCAAGAAAGTGGCATGTACATAATACATGCAGAGAATACAATTTTTCTAGGATAGCAAACATACTTTCGGAATCTTGCACCCACAAACCTGCAATGCTACACCCTGAAAACCCTGCCTCTATTTTCGCTTTTGCAAGCATCTGCCACCTTTGAAACCTGTAATAGCACTCACGACTCACGCACGCAAGCTTTTTTTTTTGTACGAAATATAATGCATAACGGTTCAAACTTTCAAAAAAAAAATGGTACCATGTTGAACTAAATTGCTATTTGAAAAATAACCCCAAAAAAAAGGAGAAAGTGCCCTAAAATGATCATGCATTCTGGTCCTCCAAATCGGAATGTCGGCACAGAGCACAGAGGGGTGCAGACTTTTGCGGCGCAAGTTTCTGTCAGCCGTACTGTGTACCACGTCAAGTCGCCGCTCATCATCAGTGCGCTTATATGAAAAAGGAATTTGTTTGACAGTCAGATCAAATGATTCTGCTGGCCTGGAAGGATTGGGGAAGAAGAAGAGTGCCTATTTTGTCACAGAGTGTTTATAAATTGTATGAAACAAAAAGTGTTGAATACCAATTTGCATTGCCACTGCATCAGATCAACAACAATAATAGTCTGAAACGAGCGTGTTTCAGTCCTATAATAAGATAATGATAATGAGGTAGTCAAAAAAAAAAACTAATTAGCTAGGCAAAGGCTCAAATCTTGTTTGGTGCATATATATAAGATAATGTTACTCTCCATTCGTGGTTTGACTCGGCAAGGTTTCAAAAAACTAAACATCGACTCTTACTTAATTGGAAAAAGTTCAATTTACTCCCTTCAAGTATAATCATAGTCTAAATAACACCCTAAACTATAATTTGGTTCAATTTACCCTCCGAGACCAAAACTATGCCATTTAGTTCATTTTACCCGTAGTACAATTTATCTTTTTTTATTTCTCCGTACACAAGTTGAATTTTAATTTCAAATTTTGCAAGATAGTAGTGGACACCATAATGCATTTTAAAAAAAATTTATAATTTTTTCATCATTATTTTTCATATAATTTTGAACTCTAATGATTAATTTATTATTGAATATCCTAACTTATCAAAATAATGATAAAACATTATGATGTATTTTTTCTAACATGTGTTATGATGTGTACTATCATCTTGTAAAATTTTAACTTAAAACTCCACCTATGCATGGAGAAATGAAAAAGACAAATCATATTATAAGGTAATTTGAACCAAAGGGTATAGTTTAGTGAGTAAAATGAACCGGACTTTGGCTATAGTTGAGGAGAGTAATTTAGATTTTCACATTTTTAAGTATTTAAAGTAATAACAAATCATAATCGTAACAAAGTACTTTAAAATTAAAAACCAGTTATATATTTTTTAATAGAGAAATTTATACCACATTAGGCTAATTATATCGATTGAAGGTTATTTGGTTCGAGTCTTAAAATCATAAACACATTGTAATAAAATCAAACAGAGGAAATACATATATGTTTTGTTTCTTAATAATGCTGTGCAAGTATAAACCATCAAACATAGCAGGGGAACAACACGTGCTTCCAGATGAGAATGAGATGACCAAAACCCTGACAGGTCAGAGGCGATATCTGAACTCCTGATTTCCTGAAGCCATGTCGGCCTCTTGGCTCCACATCCATTCCACCACACCCTGATGATCTCCGACCTGGCCGCCGCGTGGTCCATCATCCAGGGGCGCCGCCGGCCAATCAGTCCGCCGCGCCGTGGCTGTTGAGGCCGGCCGGCACCCCATCTGGGGCTGCTCGGTGGCGCCCATGGCTCACATGCCCCCAGGTTTGTCTCTTTGGGCCATGGACATGCATACGGTTGGTGGTTCCGGCCAAGCCTAGCCTTATTGGTAACACACCTGTCTCGCGTGTTGTTCCCGTCACCTGAGCTGTTCGCGATTGCTCAGCACGCTGCTGCCACTGTTCAGGGGACACAGGGCACATCATCATCACCTTCCCCTAGCGTTGCCACCAGGTAACATCACCTCATGGGATGAAGAGTTCATGCATCCATCCATGCTCCATGGTGTGGTGAGGTGTGGCTTGCAACCAAGGGCTCCATGAATCTAATGAGCTCATTAGTCATTGACAATGCCACATAACATGGATGTACAATAGCATTCCTGGGTCGTGGCACAGATGTTCATACATCTGGACTAATCTGACCATTGGCCAAATGAGAACAGCAAGTCAGCAACAGATAGACTTGTGGACTTCTTGCATTCCAGGAACAGCTGTCTATTGCTCCAGAAAAAGAGCAGAAAAGTCCACCTTGGAAGCAAATGAGGCAGCTGCTGCACTATCAAAACTGCTGGTTTTCTAGCCAAAGATCATAATCAATTTATTGCTAATTCTAGTATCAGGCTGGGCTCCAAATATAACGTGGTAACATGCACCATAACTTACCGCCAGGTACATAAATCAGTTCATAACTCATCATCAATCTACCCATATCTACAGCAGCAGTAGTGCACCATAGGTTTATTAAATATACGCCGAAGAAAATTTCTCACGCTATCTCTAGCTAGACGAGGCTCTTCATCTTGCGCCTCAGCCATATGGGCCTAATATCTACACTCAGAGAGAGGAAGATCTCCCGGTTGCTTGGGTCCAAGAAGACGTCGGGGGCCAGCGACTTCTCAATTGGGGAGAGGTCCGCCATGCCACTCATAACCTCGATGCACTGTGGGATGCTGAACCTGTCCACATGGATCTCCGGCTTCTTGTCCCTCTGGGCCATAGCAAGTGCTTCCATGGCATCAGAGGTCCCGTCCTCACTGGGCCTCCTAGAGAAGCGCCATTGTTCTCCACGCGCTTCCTCAACAGGCCTCCTGGAGAGCTGCCAGGATGGCGGCTCGGGCCGCACTTGAGTCAGTGGTTTTGGGTAGAGGTGCCCGTTCATGGTCTGGACTTCGACGCCTACTAGAGTCTCCTGTTGGAATGAAGACTCCCTGGATACTGGAGATGGAGGGATTGGGGAGAGCTGTCGATTCATGTAATAATCATCTTCATCGTCGCTCGAGTCAGCTTCTGCCCCATTCCTTTCGTTCACTACAGGTGCAGCAAGAGGACTTTTACCATCCAAAATAACGCCAACTGTCGAATAAGAAATGAGGATACAATATGTTAGTTCCGGGAACAGGTTAAAATTGCATCTTGATATCATATCAGCTTCTCTCATCAGGGAACCAATAGCAAGCAACCTACCATAAAAATCCAACATATTATTCTTCATCCATATGAAAACTTATGATATACGCTATTCTGGAAGCCAAAACGAAACATATAACATAGCAGGTTAACTTCAAGGTACTCCTATCTGAAAACAATACCTTGTACAGAAAGAAATTAGGAGAAGCAAACATAACAGCATTACAAATCAGAGCAAATCCTCTACTCTCTCAATAGCAGCTCATGTAGAAGCACTTCTAGTAGTATATTATCTCAACTTGTGCTGTGTAGTACATATGCTAACACTTCGACCTATTGTGCTGTGGTAGTCCATCATACATTATTAACTTCAGTTTTCTACACATTGCCATTATGCCATATATTAACATGTCTTGTCATCTAGCATCAGCTAGGAACCTAGGGCACACATGTTTCACTTAAGTTAACTTAGCAAGGCATATATTGACACCTTGCAGTTGCAGATAGCACTTTAAAACTGAAGTAAAGAAGCAGAGCACAGCAGCACCCAGAAGCAAAGAAGCAGCCTGGAGCCCTGGTGTCCTTCAGAAGGAGACGGATAGGCACTCCTCAGAGGGCACAAGCGATGACCAGGCAACAGTGAATAGGGCCAAAAAGGCCATGGCAGAACTGTGAAAGAGAGGAATTATGGCGAACTTGAGCCAGAGAAGGGCAGATGACAGGGGAATAGGGCCAACAAGAGTGAGGGCCACCTAGCGTTAACATGGTGTGCACCTCCCTCACTCATGTCCAAATCTGAGTGCTAATCTGGGGACAAACTTCCAAACCTATGCTTTGAAAACATTGACAAAATGTTTCACTGCAGTTCCAGACTTCCGGTTGGTATATCTTAGGACTAGAATATTGGCTGATTCACACTTTCATAAGAAATCAATTTATATACTACAGTGGCGAATAATTGTAAATATTAATCACTCTATTTGTTTACAAATTCTTGTCAAATCCATTTGTTAGGGGTGGACTTTCACAACACCTACTGATTCCATGTTATTAAGGTATTTTTTATCAAAATTTATCCAAACAATGGCATCTTTGTTTTAAAGCTTTGGTAAACACAAAAAAGGTGATAGGCATTTACAGATAGGTGACTGAAGTGTACAACCATATCTAGGGCTGGTTAGGTCAATTCCTTCCATGGAAATAAATTAAGTGGCTAGTTTTCATTCCAATTGGCGATGGCCTATAGGCTATGGGTTCTAACTCTGACTTCATATTTCTTCGGAAAACATTTAGCTCTCAAGTTCATTCAGATTATGACAAATCATTATTTAAAGAATTTACTTGCACAACTCCCTGGCCCCTCCTTCAACATACCAGCACAGCATGGTTCTTAAGGCGACAAGGCATCCTGTGGCGCCTTGGGTACGCCTTAATAAAAGGACAGAGGGAATGGTTTTCATCTTTAGGCATGAAATCTAAGGTATACAAGTGGTTTATTTCTTGAGGCAATACTTGACTACATTCTTTTCCCTTATTTTCCCAAAAGACAGTTTTTCTCACTATACATTCTTGTGCAAAAACAATTCATAGAACCACATTTTTAAGAGAACATTTCAAGTCAATAGGCTTTTGACAACATGGGCGGTGGGCCCACTTGCTAGAGACCAAATAGCTCAATTGATGATCGGCCACGTGGCAATCAAGAATGCCTCAACACGTCACAATAATTTCCCTAAATGAGGTAAGATTCGCCTCAATGTTTACCAAAGTCTGTGAAAATCCTCATAAAAAATTCTTAAGAGGTGCAAATAACTAATACTCCCTCCATTCTCTTTTGATAGTCCCGTTTCCAAAATTAAAATATTCACAAATGATAGTACTATTTGCTCTTGATAAGGACCATGGCAATAAATAGCACCAGTAACGACGAGTTTCTAGCAAAGGTATTGGAGGACTGGCAAAAAGCCTTGTGTTACATTAATTAGATGATAAGCAAGGTTGCTTTTCCTTGGTCATCGTGTCAAGGTGAAGTAGGACTATCAATAGAGAATGGAGGGAATAGCTTACACAGAAACCTGTAGTTTCAAAAAAAAAGAAAGGAGAGTGATTGGATTCCAGGTGAATGTTCACCTCGCCTTGTTGAATGAGGACGAACATTTCTATGCCAGGTAACATTATCTTATGAGCTTTGTTTTTTTGGGATTCCATTGTTATCGTAAGCAAGAGAGCAAATTTTGATCTCTCAGCATGAGCAAGGTTACCCTTGCTAGGCCCAACAAGCTCGCTCAAGAGGCAAACATGCCCTTGAACATATTTATTTCTTGTGAGTTTCATTTATAGGGGAAGTCCAAGACCACGCCCTATTGCCTCTCCCGTCTAAAACCTTTGAGACATTCCACCCACAAGCATCTCTGCCCATGACAGGGGAAGCCCTTGGTTGAAGATATGATGTGGTGATTATGTCTTGCATTGGGACCATAGACCCTGTTTGGCAAGGCTAAAACAAAGGCTCCATCTCCCAACTCAGTGGTCTAAAACATTTTTAGCAAAATATGTAAACAAGGGTTACTCACCCAAACACTCTTGGTCCGCCCCCTCGCCCAGCTCCATGAAATCTTGCAGCTAGGAATACCCAGCTCCAATTAGAGATGAGGGCATGAGGCTATGCTAAAAGGGACATAAGTCAACTCAATGAGGTTGGCAGTCACCTTTGTTAGAATTGCACATAGTTAAGCCATACTGCCTAGAGGAGGAAGGTATGGTGGTTGGCTCTTATCATAAATTGTGGTGATGGTTCTAGGATATGTATTCTAGGTATAGGGATGAACAAGATGCTCAGTTCGTACCACCCAAGAGAACACTCCTTATCCCAACAGATAGAAAATAAGAAGGTAGTGCTGGGAATTCAGAAGAATCTGTCTCCAGCTGTCCAAAATCATCTAATGCAATGCAGCAGGCAACTCCCAGAAAGGAAAAGAATGGCTATGGCATAATATTCAGCAGCTGTCCTAACTGATTCTATCTGTGCAGAAACAGAACTGCTGATATGGTAGATAGCAGGATTAGAGGCTACCCGCCCTCACGTTGGAGGCTCTGGGAAGTATTTGGTTCTAATCTTGCTTGTTCTTCATTGATACAAGATAGTCTCTTTTATAGAGACGACTGACTTGACCCCTAAGCAATATGACTTGACCCCTAAACAATATCCTAACCGAATCAATCCATCTTATCTCTTTCCTAATAAACCAAATTAACCAAATCAAATAGGATTCGGCACTGTTCACGCACGCGCTACAGTACTCGTGGGCCTAGATCGGCCCATAACACTTCTCACGCATTTTTCTTCCTCCTCTCATATGTGCGGCCCACAAATGAGTTCACAACACTTCCGCCCTCCTTTCGAAACAGCTCGTCCTCGAGCTGAAATGATGGATAGCGCTCCTTGAACGACTCCAAGGGCTCCCAAGTCGTGTCGGCCGCTGGAAGGCCGAGCCACTGCACCGAAAGCTCCCACACGCCACGGTTGAGCCTTGCGCGCAGCACCTTCTGAGGAGTAGGGACAACCCGGCCGTGGTCGATCGGCGGTAGTGGTACTGGTGCAACAGGAGGATCGCCCATATGCTTCTTGAGGAAGACCACATGGAAGACGTTGTGGATGCGGGCCGAAGCTGGAAGCTGTAGACGGTAGGCGACGTCCCCAATGCGCTCCACAACCTGAAAGGGACCATAGAACTTGTGTGCCAGCTTGGCAGCCGCACTGGATGTAATGCCCGCCGCAGCCCGATGGTTGAGGCGTAACCATACCCAATCTCCGACAGCAAACTCCACGAAACGGCGAGAGCGGTCAGCCGTCTCCTTCATGATGTCTTGGGCTTGGTGAAGGCGATCACGAATGTCGGTGAGGAAGACGTCACGCTCATAGAGCTGGCGGTCCAGGGCCACCACCCGCGCCAAACCTGGCCTGTAAGATGCCAAAGTCGGTGGAGAACGCCCGTAGACCACCTCAAATGGCGTGGTCTTAAGCGCAGTCTGGTAGCTGGTGTTGTAGCAATACTCGGCCCATGGCAGCCACCGCAACCATTGTCGTGGTCGATCACCAACGAGGCACCGTAGATAGACGCCCAAGATTCTGTTCGTGACCTCAGACTGCCCATCCGTCTGAGAGTGGAAGGCAGAGCTGAGGCGCAGCTTGACACCGGCGAGGGAGAAGAGTTCCGTCCAAAACTTGCTGGTGAAAACAGGGTCGCGATCGCTCACGATGGAACACGGCAATCCATGGAGCTTCACGATGTTGTCGAAGAAGGCCTGGGCGACGGAGATCGCCGTGTAGGGGTGCCCCAGCGCGATGAAGTGGGCGTACTTGGAGAAACGATCGACGACAGTGAGCACCACCGTCTTGCCGCCGATCCTGGGAAAACCCTCCACGAAGTCCATGGCAATATCTGCCCAGACCGAGCTTGGCAACTCCAGCGGTTGCAGCAGGCCTGCTGGGTGAAGATGCTCTGTCTTGCTGCGCTGTCAGACAACGCAGCTGCGGATGTAGTCGGTGACGAGTCTGGACGCGTGTGGGCTGTAGAAGGATGTCCGCAGGCGATGCAGCGTCTTCTGGGCCCCTTCATGGCCGGTCTCGTGTGCATGCTGAAGAAGAACCGGCCACAAGGCTGAGTCGTCGGGGACGAAGATGCGTCCCTTGTGGAGCACTAGTCCGTCCCGCTCTGTCCAGGCTGCTCCGGCCAAGCCGTCGGCGATCTCCTTGCGCTTGGCGATGAAGGAGGGGAGGGACGCCACCTCCTGCTTGAGCTCGTCAAAGAGCTCAAACTCTGGTCGGGACAGCGCCAAGGCGTTGATGGCGCACTGATCCTCGTCGCGCCGGGAGAGAGCATCGGCGACGACGTTCTGGCGCCCCGGCCGGTACTCCACCGTGAAGGAGTACCCGAAGAGCTTGCTGACCCACGTGTGTTGAGGGATCGTGGACAGCCGCTGGTCCAGGAGAT
This sequence comes from Panicum virgatum, assembly GCF_016808335.1. Taxonomy (NCBI): domain Eukaryota; kingdom Viridiplantae; phylum Streptophyta; class Magnoliopsida; order Poales; family Poaceae; genus Panicum; species Panicum virgatum. The sequence goes on from NC_053147.1 coordinate 66,375,472, forward strand.
GCTTGAGGCTGCAGTGGTCGGTCCGGACGATGAATGGGCGCGTCCACAGGTACGGTCTCCAGTGACGCACCGCCTGCACAAGACCGATTAGTTCGCGTTCGTAGGCCGCCAGCTTCATGTGACGGGGCGCGACCGTCTTGCTGTAGAACGCGATGGGGCCGTCAAGCTGATGTAGCACGGCCCCGAAGCCCGAGCCGGAGGCGTCGCAGTCGACGACAAACGGCTTGTCGAAGTCAGGAAGCTGTAGCACGGGTCCTGTGGTGAGGGCGTGCTGGAGGGCGCGGAAAGCGTCCGTTGCTTCCTGCGTCCAGCAGAAGGCCTCCTTCTTGAGGAGGCCGGTGAGGGGCGCCGTGATGACGCCGTAGTTGCTGATGAACTTCCGGTAGTAGCCTGTGAGGCCGAGGAAGCCCCGAAGCGCCCGCAGTGTCCTAGGCAGCGGCCAGGCCTGAACAGCCGCTACCTTGGACTGATCCATGGCCACGCCATCGCCGGTGACGATGTGGCCTAGATAGGCCATGCTCTTCTCGCCGAAAGAGCACTTAGACCGCTTCAACACCAGCCCGTGCGCCCGGAGGGTGTCGAAGACGGCACGGACGTGTTGCAGATGCTCGCTCCATGTCTTGCTGTAGATGAGGATGTCGTCGAAGAAGACAAGAACGAAGCGACGGAAAAAAGGGCGCAGTACCTCATTCATGAGCGCCTGGAACGTGGACGGCGCGTTTGTGAGGCCGAAGGGCATCACCAGGAACTCGAAGTGGCCATGATGGGTCCGGAAGGCCATTTTGTCGATGTCGGCGGCGAACATCCGGACCTGGTGGTAGCCGCTACTCAGGTCGAGCTTGGTGAAGAATACGGCGCCGCGGAGCTCGTCCAAGAGTTCGTCGACGATAGGGATGGGGAACATGTCGCGGACGGTGACGGCATTGAGGGCGCGGTAGTCGACGCAGAATCGCCATGCCCCGTCCTTCTTGCGCACCAGCAAGACCGGGGAGGAGAACGCGGACGTGCTGGGGCGTATGATGCCTTGCCGCAGCATGTTCGCGCATTGGCGCTCGATCTCGTCCTTCAGCAGCTTGGGGTATCTGTACGGTCGAACCGCCACTGGAGCCGTCCCGGGCAGTAGGTGAATGTGGTGGTCGAAGCTGCGGCTCGGTGGGAGAGTTGTCGGCGGCTCGAAGAGGTCGGCAAACAAGTCGAGGAGCTGGAGGTAGTCGATCGCCGCCACGGCCGCAGCAAGGCGCAGTCTAGAAGGAGCGCCCTTGCCCACGAGGCGCACCCGTCGGTCGCCGTTCCAGAAGGATAGGCGCTGGCGCGCGCAGTCCCAGTTGAAGGAGCCGAGGGAGCGCAACCAACGGTACCCCAAGACCAGCTCGTAGCCCTCCAGTGGGATGACGAAGACGTCAATGTTGAAGGGTTCGCCGCCGATGATGACGCGGACCGCACGGCAAACCCCGGATGACTGCAGCCGCTCGCCGTTGGCTACTTTGACGTGGACGCCGCTCAAGGGCTCTGGAGATATGCCCAGGCGGTCCGCTGTGGATGACGCCATGAAAGTGTGCGTGGATCCCGAGTCGACCAGGGCGGTGATGGGGACGCCTGCGATGTCGGTCTCGAGAAGGAAGGTGTCGGTGCTGCCGAGGCCCGTCATGGCGCACATGGACACCTCGACGGCCGGCTCGGAGTCGTTGTCGGAGGCATCGTCTTCCAGGGGGGAGTCTTCGGATATCTCAATGGTGTAGACCCCCTTGCCCTTGCACACCTTGTTGTGCCCGGGAGCGAACTTCTCGGGGCAGTTGAAGCATAGGCCGCGAGTGCGGCGATCGTCCATCTCCTCTGCGGATAGCCGCCGGAAGCATGTAAATGGCGGGGCCGCTGGCGAAGGATCCGGCGGCGGTAGAGGGACGGCCGTGGACGCAGAGGGCGCCGGCCGATGCTGGGAGGTCGCCGCGGACGCTGGGGCGGCCGGCGACGCCGCTGCTGACGATGATCTGGAACCCCGGGGAGGAGGGCGCCACGCAGATCGCGACTCCGTGGCGATCGAAGTCGAACGCCGCTCGTATACCCGAGCGAGATTCATGGCGTCCTCGAGGTGCTCCGGGTGCTGCATCTCCACATCGATCTGCAGTGTGCCGCCCAAACCGGCCATAAACAGGTCGGTCTGCTGCCGTTCGGAGACGTCGTCGCAGCGGGCGAGTTGAGTGAGGAACTGGTCGATGAAGTTGTCGACCGTACCCGTCCGGCGGAGCTGGGCCAGTTCGCCGAGGGGGTTGCTGCGGATGGATGGCCCGAAGCGACGGTTGATGGCCTGAACGAACTCCGGCCACGATGGAACGCCGCGATTACGCTCCAGCCGAAAGTACCATCGGGCAGCTGCCTCGTGGAGGTAGAAGGATGTCGTCCAGGTCTTGTTCTCCTCCGGGGTGCGATAGGCTTGGAAACACTGCTCGCATTTGTGCAGCCAGATTGCCGGATCGTCCTTGCCGTAGTAGTCGGGGAACTTGAGCTTGTGCGCGGGCGATGGGTGGGGGGATGGCGGATCAGATCCCGAGGCCTCGAATTGGTTTGTGGGAAACTTCTCCAGGACCCAGGTTTGGATCCGATTGACAGCTACGTCCAGTGCTGAATACTGGTTCTTGACTTGGCCGATCTCATGGGTGTTGAGCTCGACCGCGCGGAGGAGGTCGTCGAGCTTGGTGCTAATGTCCGCCGGAACCTGGGCGTCGGCCATGGCGGACAGAGGTGGCGCCGGGTGAGGAAGTCTCTGATCCGGCGGCTGCGAGGGCAAGAGAGCGGCGGCTAGGGTTGGGATTGAGAGGATTGCGGAGGAAGAAGGGACGGATGCTGCCGTGCTACAGTACCCGCGGTACTACAGTACCCGCGGTACTACAGTACCCGCGGGTACTGTTCACGAGATGGCGGCTAGGGTTGGTGGTGGGGTTGGAGGCGCAGGATTGGAGGATCGTGATACCAGATGATATGGTAGATAGCAGGATTAGAGGCTACCCGCCCTCACGTTGGAGGCTCTGGGAAGTATTTGGTTCTAATCTTACTTGTTCTTCATTGATACAAGATAGTCTCTTTTATAGAGACGACTGACTTGACCCCTAAGCAATATCCTAACCGAATCAATCCATCTTATCTCTTTCCTAATAAACCAAATTAACCTAATCAAATAGGATTCGGCACTGTTCACGCACGCGCTACAGTACTCGTGGGCCTAGATCGGCCCATAACACTTCTCACGCGTTTTTCTTCCTCCTCCTCTCATATGTGCGGCCCACAAATGAGTCCACAACAATTGCCAACAACACTAATAAAAGCCAAAGCACAAAATCCAGAGCTATGGCATTCAATCTCACATTGTCAAAGAAAAACTGTTCCTGAGAATGTTAGAACATGAAAATGTTTGAGAGGTCAGCTACTTGAAAGATAGTCAGCAAATTAAAAACACAACAGTCACTGCAAACAACCTATCCAGTTGGCAGTTGAGGAAGAAACATGTGCAATCTAAGGTACCAAACACTAGAATTAAACTACACACATCTGATACAAAGTAACTCTACTTTAATATCATGCAATTTACTACATCTATCTAGCTCCTTAATCGTATTACCTTTTCTCCCAAAGGGGTTTCTACAATCTTCACATTTACAGTTGATGGAGCATCCAGCCCCTCCCTTCAAATAAAAAGAAATCTTTTCATAACCATGAAATGACACATGATGAAAAATGTAACTTGACAAAATAAAGTTGAATATGGAACCTGGAAGCAATCACAGTACTTCTTTAGGCATCCTGACTTCTTGCAGGTGCATTTCCTTCTAATAAGATCCATAGGACACCTTATAAGTTGTTCCTGAAGATAGTGAATAGCAGGATCACCAAAGAAAGAACAAAGAAGTGTATAAATAAACATAGATAACCTCATGTAAGAAGAAATTTGTACCACTGACTCTTGTCCAGCTTCTAATGTTTGGACAGGTTTGAAAGGTAAAACTGGTGCAGTCCTTGGAGCCCCTTGCATTGGCTTGTTAAGACAAGGTTCACATCCACATGATTCAGTACAATGTGATCCAGAAGCAAAGCACACACAATAACTGTTACAACATAATGCAAAAGATGATTACACACAGAAGGGAACTTAAATTTAGCAACACACCACAAAAGCAAGGTGCGTGCGCACGTGTCAAAAATACAAGCTCTGTAAATTCAGAACTAACAAGGGAACCAGTTTCTTCTCACAAATCTGTATATGAAGTAATCAAACAACATGCTGAATAAAGCTGCACCACTTTGATACTTCAGTACTGTGAAGTGCGAACTTGACAAAAAAAATGATTTTTTTTTCGTCATACATTCGAAACATAAGACTGAAATCTAAATCAACACCAGATTCACTAGCTACAGCAAACTAAATCAGCATTGATTCAAAATTGCAAAGACATCCTAGCGCACACAGACTATGAGAGGTTGGACTAGAAGGATTAAAAAATCTCGTTCTGTCCCTAGCCACATCTCAACATCCAGTGCTGTGATCAGAGAATGAGGAAGACTGCAAGCGCGGAGTTAAGGAGGAAACTTACAGCTTGAGGCACTTGGACTTCTTGCAGCTGCACGTCTTGCACCCTTCCCCATCCTCCGCCTTCCTCCTGATCCACCCAGCAAGGAGACAAAAAGAAAAGAAAAGTAAGCAGCAGGAACCAACCGCACGCAACGAACCAAAAGAGGAAATCGGACGCGCAACCGAAACTTTGCAGAAAAGGGAAAAGGGAGGAGGCGCACGGACTTCTTCTTCCTGTCGGAGGTGCCGTTCGCCTCCGCCGGCGGCGGTGGCGGCGGCGACACCGCCGCGGAGGCGGGGGCCGCAGCAGCAGCTTCGGACGCCGGGGCTGGAACCGGGGCGGGGCCCGGAGCGGCAGCGGGAGGTGGCGGGAGTGGAGCTGGAGGAGGAGGCGTGTTGCGGGCGTCGTCGGGCTCCGATCCGGCGGGCTCGTGCTGCGGGGGCTTCGGGGCCCCCTCCTCCACGTCCATCGGATCGGGCGCCGGCGCCGGCGCCCCGATCGGCGGCTGGGGCGGCGTGGGGCTCGCCGTGGCGACGAGGCGATGGCGAGCGCGAGAGGCGTGGGGTCGGAGGGAGGAAGGGGGGCAGATGAGAGGACACGAGGCGAGCTGCTGCTGGTGGAATGGGGTTTACGATTCGTGCGTGGCAGCTGGACGGCCCAGATCGGCGGTTTCCTCCTCGGATCCGGTTTGGCTTCCGTTTCGACCTGGGGGCTTTCCGGTCATAAAACGTGATTAGCACACACATAAAGTGGCTCCCTTTTTCTTTTTTTGGCAGGCCGTGATTGCTAATAAATTGCAACCAGCCCAAATTCCAAATCCTATGTTGAAGTTCTTGGGAGTTGCTACAAGTACTAGATACTGCAATAAATTGGTGTGGACAAATGAGATATCCTAAATCAAAAAATAAGAAAGATAGGGCTTGGAAAATTATTGGTATTATCACTTTGTTTTGGGTGAATTTCTTAGATTTTACAACTAAGGCCTTGTTCAGTTAAAGATGAATTCATTCTGGACCAGAAATGATAAAAACAATAAAGATATAACAAGAGACTAGGATTTATTCCGGATCGGAAACTAATTGCAATAAAATAGACTCATGATAGCTATATTAAGAGACCAGGAATTCACCCATGAGTCCATAGGTGTGAAATTAATCCTGGTATTTTGTTGTACCTATTATGAGTCTATTTTGTTGCAATTAGTTTTCGATTTGAAATAAATCCGGGGTCTCTTGTTATGTTTCTTATTGTTTCTATTATTCCCGGCCTGGAATGAATTCATGTATAACCGAACAAGGCTTGAGTTGTTTCGAGTAGTAAACATCCACTATGACATTACACGGTGGACATTGTTGATCGAGGAGCATTGTGAGTATGTGTGAAATGCAAGAATAATTTTCTTAAGCGAAATGGCTAAGTAAAATTGGATCCATGAAAGAAAAATATATTGTTTATAAAAATCAGAAAGAAGTAATAGCAAAATAATTATGATAGTTATTAGTATCTTTGGGATAGAATGGATATGCTCTAAAAAAAACCATGGAAAAGGATGCCTTGAGTTGAAAGGGTCGAATCGAATGATTTATGCCTGGAGATTGGAATATTCAAAGGCCTTGTTTGGTTAGGCTAGCATTACTAGCGCGTACGTTTTTCGAAAAGAGAATTTCGCATGCGTGGAGTACTAAATGAAGCCTATTTGCAAAACCTCTTCAGGGATTTGTGTAACTTTTCGCGACGAATCTAATGACGGTAATTAATTGATGATTGGATACATTGATGCTACAGTAACCATCCTCAAAACATGCGATCAAATGCCTCATTAGAATCTTCAGGGTTCCTAGCGCGGGGGTTCTGAAGTTGGTTTTGTAAATTGACTTTGTTTAACACCGTAACTAGCTATCAAAGTGTTACTATTTCTTAGAATGGGAGAAACCAAGCAAAAAGAAGTAAACAACACGGCTTGAGTAAGAGAAATGCGCTCAAAAATCTCTGCCTGGTCGACAGAAGGCGGAATTGATGAACTTGATCGTGTCACTGTTCCCTGCAGCGAGCGATGTTGCATTTCGAAAGAAAAAAAAAGTAGTACATGCGTCTCTCTGGCGTGTGCTTGTGTGGTGTACTGGTGTGCCTATGTTTTTCGCTATGCTCTAGGTCGTGCAATCGTCAGGAGGCAAGTGGACACTGGCAATTTGATACAGTATGTCGAAACGCGTATATTCTGGGAAAAACAAACAAACGAAGAGCATAGGAAACAAAAAGAAAAGGTGCATGATTCATCCTGAGTCTGTGATCGACTGATCCTGCATGAAAAGTTCCGTCAAGGTGCATGTCGTCATCGACGAGTGACCATGGTCCATGGGTTCTATCGCGTTCGGACATGCCATGCAAAGGACAGCACCAATTCTAGCTGGAAATGGAAACTACAATGTCAATAACTCTGAGCTGGAAATGGAAACTATAATCAGGTCATGCTCACCGAGAAACATACAGGGTATCGTATCAGGCAGCGGGAGTTATTGTTCCAATCTTAACAGTTTGTTTGACCTAAGATAAATAAGTCTAACAGTTTGGTTACAGCAACATGAAGTTCACATTTTGATCCCGGGTACATAGAAGTATTAAATAGTTTTGGGTCTCTGGAACATAAATAACATGAAATTATACAGACAGACAGCAGCGGGCATCGAGGCCTCAACATAATTTACCAGCAGACCAAATGCCACAGATGGTTCTGGAGGGAGGGACTTTGGACAGCAGGCAGTGGATTATTCAACATTACGTAAAAATGGTTGATCAAGATCTAAGCAGAATGGGAGAAACGAAACTTGCTTGGTTGTTCATCAATAGAGCATCATAAAAAATAGTTTTGATGCAGCCAGCCGGTAGGGGATCTCAGGAACTGACAGGATGAGCCTGTACATGAAGAGAGATAAATTAGGCGAGTTGAGATTGGGAAAGGATTAACATCTCAACCGCAAAAAGAAAACAACAAGGAAAGGTTGTCCTAAAAAAACAAGAACCAAGAGGTTTACCACAAGTGCCAACCGATCACGAATTTTCAAGGTGCTGGTGTCTTGCTCTTTTGATCCTCATTGTTTAAGTCACCACCAAGGGAAGGGAAAGAAGGTATGGACTTGAGAATCAGTTTCCTGCCACTCTTACAGATTGGAGACAGTCCAGTACCCATACGTGGCGGAGAGACTCGCTTCTTATTAGGAGACACAACCTTGACAGAAGTTTGAGGAGATGAATTCCCTTTTAGGTTATCTGATGTGCTATCTCCAAGAACCATTTCTGCATAGTTTCCAAATTGGGCGAGCAGAATATCGGTCTTCAGAGGAGCTTGAGAGTTGCACAGCCGAGAAGGATGTCCAACAAGTTTCGTTGAGGATCGTGGCTTCTTGGAGCTTGGTTTCTTGGAGCTTGGGGGTGGAAGACAAGCCAAGGGCCTGGTAAGAGAAAATGCCTTAAAACTGAGTGTTCAACATAAGAGGTAAGATTCGAGCAACAGATGTGCAAATGTATGATAACTGACGTACGCACCTGCATTCCACCATCGAAGGTGTTGTCAGTAAATTCTCAGTAGGAGCAAGGTCAGTAGCTTGGTAGATAACGAGCTGTTTATCCATTTCACATTTTTCTTCTTTCACACAAACATTATTTTCTTCTGATGCCTGCTTAGGCTCCTCTATGCTTAACGCAGCAACCCCTTGAATCAAGTTTTTTTTAAAAAAAAGGCGTTAGAAAAACAGTAGCTTTTTATTGGTAGCAAAATCTAGGGCATGGTTACTGAAACGAGAATTGAAATAAGCTAAGCTAGCCATAGTCGATAACTTCATATCATAACCAAAAGTGTGGATCAAGTACAATGATTATTATTTGCTGACTCAATGTTCTATGCGCCAATAGTGCACCCTTTTAGAATGATATAGCTAAATGCAAGCATCTTGCTTGAAACAAGCAAAACATCATATGAGCCCAAGCTAATCTTGGGAAATATTTACTTCGTAGTGAAGCTTCTGTTGAAATAATACAGAAGCACACGATTACAGTAATCAGAGCACCACCATGGATGTGACATTGTTTGAAAGTGCTATGCTATATGGCCATTTCCAGCAGAACTAAATTACTAGTACTATGATTGGAAGATCTCTTAGCTACTTTTATAATTTGCAGATTGAAAAGGACATCATAGATGCAACTAGGTTCTTAAAGCATGCAGGTTGATGTTGCAGTTTTTTTTAAAGAAACTTATGAAGCTGTATTTGACTCACCCTCCCTTGTTCCAAAAGCATTCTTACAGCCCTCACACCTGCAACTTATGGAGCATCCCACACCGCCCTTGATGAAGAGTAAAAATAAGACAGATACAAAGGGACCAAAAGATATTTCAAGAAAGAAGGGACCAAAAAGAAAAAGGTACTAAATCGTGGTAGGAATTAGAACCTGAAAACATTCACAGTATTTTTTTAGACACGATGACTTCTTGCAGTTGCACCCTCTTTTATGACGAGCTGAAGCAGGAGTTTTGTTGTTGAAGTCCTACAATATTGAAGGTGATGATATTAGCAAAAGAGGAGAAAGGAAGTAACTAACTGCAATAAAGGTAGTGGCTCTTACCCCTAGTTCCAGGCCAGGCTCAGATGTGTGAATTACTTTAGGAGCAAATGCTAATGGATTGCGAGATTCAATCTGCTGTCGAGTAGATAGAACTGTTTCCATATGACTCTCGTTATTTAGACAGCCTTGGCATGTACAAGGTTCAGAACAATACACTCCAGCCGCAAAACACTCACAGTAACTACATGAGAATTACGCAGAAAAAAAAATTTAGTATGGTATAAAAGAACAATCTATCATAGTGTGATATGTCGGGAATAGAATAAGGGTCCCTTCAAAAGAGGAAAAGCATTACGATCAGTTCAGAACAGGTAAAATTCATCGGAGAGAGGTGAAACCAGATAAAATATCAGCTTGAATACATATTTAAAAATATAGCTTGGAAAGAACATGGGTAACTCTTGAAATGGGTTAATGTCTTGAAAGAACAGGGTAAACATCCATTAGAGAGAAGTAGAGGTCTGAGGTCGGATGGCCACGACTGGACCATTTAGAGAGGGAAAAAACTAGAACGGCCAGCCTGCGAAGGGCATGGCAGGAATTTTAATGACTTTTTTTTAAAAAAAAAGTAAGAAGTTTAATGACTGGGACAGTTGTTTCATTTTATCTAGATTAATTAAGATAGGAATGACTTGACTTGACCTATAAACAAACAATCTCAAACAAAGTTCTTATGTTGCGCAATGTATTTTTTTCCTTTCATGAAAGAATGATCCAGATGATCAAGTCTCACTAGCTAATGGACGTACACCATTCAAAACAACTCAATTTCCATATTCCCTCTTACTGCCCAACCCCTCTCAGTTGAGTGCCTAATAACATCAGATGTATCAAGCCTGAAATCAACAAAACTGTCTATGCTGCTCATGCAAACTGTTCTAAATTCAAAAGTTAAAATTAACTAGTTCATGAATACAGGAATAAACAAGGTGACCAAGAAGCGAGATGACTGCAAAACAAAACCTGAACAATATGCAATAACTTTACCTGAACAAGAAATAGAGCGATAGACAGAACCACGATTTCATTAATAATCTTTGTCAGTGGCTCTTGTCGGATCGCATCCGTAGCCTAACCCAACTTGAAAAGGCCTTATTGTTATTGTTTGTTTAATGTTATATCCAAAGCTTAAAAGTAAAAGCACTTAAAAGTTAAAACAGTCATAGTGACAGATACAACTACATATTAGTCAATAAAAAACATGAATAGATTAATAACCAATCATATAATCTTAACAAGAATTACTAATAAAGATCAGCACTTTTGACATACATTGGTACCCATTGTTCGTCTAAACGGTCGTTTAGCCCGTTTAAACACTGTTTAAACACTACACAGTGGCACACCGTTTCCGTTTAATTGGTTGTTTTCACCGTTTAAACAGCCGTTTTTCCTGTTTAAACACTCGTTTTGCCCGAATAATGGGCTAAACGGTAGGTGACCGACTGTTTACCGTTTAGCGTTTAGGATAATACTGTTGGTACCTCAAAGGAACCAATATTCAAACTCATTTCACTTATCCATCAATCTTGTCACATGCAGTAGGCGGGGATAAATTTATAAGAGATGCAAGGAACCTTACAGTTTCAAGCATTTTGACTTCTTACAGCTACAACGCTTGCATGATGTACCATCATCAAACTTGTGCCTGCAAAGTACTATTGCATTTCGTGAATTTTCCAACGAAACAATGCTGTTGGCCTAAAATGAGGGGTGTAGACATAGTACCTTTTCTTCTTGGGATTACCCTGACTAGAAGGTTCAGCGCTTGCAACATCGGTTCTTTGAGCAAACTCATCATTTATAATGTTTTGTTCAGAAGGCGATGGAGAAGATCCAGCAGGACATGGAAAATTACTGGATTCATTTTTTATACTAGATTGGATGTCTCGACAGACTATTTTTTCTTTTGGTATTGCAGCAAGGGCATTCAAATGCAAGCCAATACCAGGCAATGCACATGGAGGGGTTCTTAGAAGCTTTGAGTTGATGTCACCAGGAATAGTTTTGCATTTGGGGGTAGTTGAATTTACAGAATGACGATCTGAAGCTTTATCTACACTTTTATTACTAGCCCCAGCCTTTTCATTGAAAAGGCTGCGCCTCCGCATGCCACGTAAATGCTGTGACAAGCCCTGCAAGAGTAGAAAACATGTTCCTTTACAACCATGAAGTAAAGAAAGTTAGATTTACTAAAGACAGCACTATGAAGTAAAGAAAGTTAGGCAAAATTAGCACACATATGATTTACCAAAATCAGCACATCTTGATACTTCAGTAAAATCAGCACACATAATTAAATAAAAAAACCATTAGGCAAAATTAGATTTACTAAAGACAGCAAAATGAAGTAAAGAAAGTTATATACTTATGACAATGTTGTTAAAATGTGAACGCAAAAATTGTGCGATTAAGAGCAATAAATGTACAAGGGACGCAAAATGATAACAGCCTATCGAAACAGATTTGCTGAAATCCATTCTGCTATATATAGTTCCCAAGTGCCTAGTAACTTATATGAAGAAATATATTGCAGTTGTTATTACATTCAAATTAGGCCAATTAGCACTTAGCTGCTGCTACTACTCCCTCCATCCCAAATTATAGGTCATTTTGGCTTTTCTAAAGCTATGTACCCAGAAAGCCAAAAAGACCTATAATTTGGAATGGAGGGAGTATGCATTGGTAATATACTAATATGTGAATATGTCCAAAACTATATGGTAAAAAGAAGCATACATACATTTTTCTCTGTTGGCATGTAATCTTGGGGATCACTGAGATTGTCACATGGCATCAACTGACTTTGCAAAGCACCAGGGAGCGCTTGCGGGGTATAATCCACTGATGCCCCTTCCACTGCCCCAGTCCAGTGAAGATGAGGCTCATGCGCAGAATTTTGGATGTAATAGTTTGGTTCTTCACTCAACAAGGATTTGCCAGAGTCGGAGTTATCAGCTTTCTGTGTATCATTCACCGACTGTGTTTCTGTTACAAAAGGCAAACCTAATGTCAGCATATCACTACTTGGTTGATTTGCAATCATGTAATCCCCATTATACGCAATGGCCTCATCCTTTTTCTGTTCAGAAAGCTGACTTTCATGAAGATCCATCCCAGAATGTGATGAATCCATTTTGTCTGGGCCACTCTCATCAAGGTTCATACCTTCTAGGTCCGTACACTCCTGAGACATGGTAAGGTCTGTTTTAACATCAGCACATTGATCCTTGTCACTTTCAACACCGCCCACACCATTCTGCATGGATTGAGGCAGTTGACTCTCAGAGTTTGATGTATGGTCCGAAGAATCAATAGGAGCCTCGTTTAGGCGACAGTTGGTGTTGCAATTCTCTGACACAATGTCTCTACATCTGATCATCCTAAAAGTGATTGTGGATCCCACACGCGTCCTGACACTGTTAGGTGAGTGCAAATCTTGAGGAAGTTGAACCGAATCATCCCTGTCAAACACAAAACACAAACTATAAGGCAGGAAGACAGATAGGTAAAACTGGACATTAACTAGGAAACAATGTATAAGCACCTGATCAGAATTTTAGGTTCCTTTGCTGGATTGACATGTGGCGAGGCAAAGATTGAAGAAACAGGTGCCAAGTCCGATGACTTGAATAGCTGCACATTATGTGCTGTGTCTGAAGGTTTAGGTGGCGGTATAGGTGAGAGATTGTTGATGAAATTAAAGACAGGAGAATCCTGCATGCAGCAAAATCCAGTGAGAAACAGTAAGCGGCAGATAATCATTTCATCAAAATTGCACAATTATTAAAGTGAGCTTAGGTGCCCAAATGCCAAACCAGTTGTTTCATCATCCAAAAAAAAAATGTCAACCAGTTGTGCATTGGCCAATCAAAAAAAAATGTCAACCAGTTGCGCAGTGGCCAATGTAGCAGGTCTGAGAACATGTAACAGTTGCAGAAGGAAACTGAAGCGAGGAACTTGATTCAGACAGATCCTAATTGGCAAGCAGATCATCTCCACGACCTAGCAATATGCATGACCGGACTCTCACGCCCAGGCTAAATGCACAGCCAGTGGCAGGCTAAATGCACAGCCAGCGGCAGGCTAAATGCACAGCCAGCGGCAGGCTAAATGCAGAGCCAATGGCAAGCATCAAACTCTGGATAACACAGCTTTCCCACGGACAACAACGGGCTGCAAATGCTACAAAATCGGTCAAATCAGCAGGCATTCGCGGATCTGGGCAGCGGCGTTGCTTACTAACCCCACCTTTCCTCACCAATGCACGCATCGGAGCTTGTCAAATCTCGCCGAAACGAGGCGGCATTCCACGCGGACAGGCAGCCCCGCAGGACTCCCCAAATCAACAATCAAATTGGTCCATCCATCCACGCGTGCGAGGTCTCACAAGGCTGGTCAAATCCTCAAAAGCTCTTCCCCCCTTGGAGCCCTCGAATCCGACACCGGGGAACGCCACGGCCGGGCGCGTCAGAACCCTAATCGGCCCAACCGGGGGCCGAAACGCGCCACCCCCGAAACAAATCAAGCAAAAAGTCAAGCGGAAGCGGAGCAGCAATCCGCATCGGCCGCGCCCCGGCCGGCCAGCCAGCCGCCGGCCCGAGCAATCCAACCACCATCCCACGAGCTGCCCCCATCCCGATCCCCCCTGAAAACCCCCTCACCAAAAACCCCCACAGTAAAACACGAGAAAAGTCGGCGGAATTGGTGGCCCGGGGGGCGCGAGATGCGGACCTCGAACCCGGCGGCGCCGGCGCCGGCGCGGGGCCTATCCGGCGTGTCCATCTGGTCCGGCGACCCCGCGGGGGGTCTCCCGCATCTGCCTCCCTCCTCTCCTCTCCTCTCCCCTCCCCGCCCCGCCGCCTCCTCCTCCTGGTCTACTACTCCCACTGAGTGACGATGGGTAGCGGAAGCCGCGGCTGCAGCGACCCCCCCACGCGCACTAGTCCGTCCTAGTAATTTTTACTGGGCCTGCGACGACCAAGGCACACGCCATCCCCCTCTCGCGTGTGGTCGGGTCGCGTCGCGTTTCAAGGGGGGCGGCCATGGGCGGGAACCCAGGTTTTCGGGGCGGCGGCGGTGGGAGGCCACCTGTCAGCGGGGGCGGGACGCCTGGGCCCTGGGCCGCCGCCGCAACAGCCAACAGGCCAGTTGCGGCCGGGCCTTCCTTAGATAGATGGCATGAACACGGCATGAATTGGGTAGATACCAGAAGAGATCTTGGTTGATTGTGCGTGTGTGTTTGGCAGCAGCCAGCAGGCATGATGACCCTCATCACTTCATATTGATCCTCCATCCTATAAGGGACGGATTGAATTATGCTACGTCCACCAACGTTTGCGCCCCCCGCTGAGATGGCTTAGCGGTACTGCATCAAACAATGTGTACCCCAAATCTCCCCACTGTAAAAATCAAAGGCTCAAAATACGCTAGAACTCAATCCAACGGACGTGAATCCTCTGCTTCAACGCGTTGAAGCAACGAGCCGCCGACCGCGCGTGCCCGCTCTCTGCCGCGCGCCGGGTTCGAAACCTACCAAAAAAATCGCCGCGGCCGCAGACGCCGTAATCCCGCGCGACGGTCTCCGCCTCCGCTGCCGGGTCAGACGCAGTCGCGCCGGCCGACTCTAACCCTAGCCCCCTCCTGTCCTCCTCGAGCCCCGGCTCCTCGCCGCCGCCTCCTCTCCTGCTCCCTGCCGCCACCGCCGAAAGGGGTGGGGGAAGGGCGCGTCCGGCGGCCAGCGTCCGCGCGCCCTCGGTGGCAGGCGTGGGCGGCCACCCCGCCGCGCACCCTCTGCGGCAGCCGGGGGGAGGGGTGTCGTGCCGCTTGCCCTCCGATGTGCCCCGTGCGCCCTCCGCGGCCGAGGTGGGCGACCGGCGTGCCGCTTGCCCTCCGGCGCGCGCCGTGGGCTGGGCGCCCTCCGCGGCAGGCGTGGGCGGGCGCCGTGCCGCGCGGCCTCTAGCGTGCTCCGTCCGGCGTGCACCGTCAGCAGCCGGCCTGGCGGGCGGCGGGCGGCTAGCGGCCTCGGCGTCCAGCATGCGGTCGGATGGGAGGTGGAGGTGGAGCTCGATTTGGAGGCTGCGGAGCTCGATTCGGCAGCGGCGGAGCTCGATTTGGAGGCGGCGGAGGTCGATTTGGATGCGGTTGAGGTCGATCCGGTAGCGGCCTCGCCAACTGGCCGAATCCCGCCGCCGCGCAGCCGGCCGAGGCAAGGCCCTTCGCGGGCGCACCACCCCTACGTTTCTCCAGCACCCACGCCACCAACGCTCGCCGCCGCCTCTGTCTCCAGAAGCACCCGCGGCCCGGAGAATGCCCGCCAACCGCCGCCGTGTGGGTCGCTCCTTGCCTCATGGGTTGGTCTGGAGGTCCAACGACGGGGAGGCCCATCGTGGAACGAGGCGGGGACATGCCCGCCTGAGCGCGGGGGACGGGTGCGTCCGTTTCTGATATCGTGGATGAACTGAGCGCCGGCGTGGTGGTGGACTGGGGCACTGCGCCAAGTGCGAGGAGCGCCTTGGAAGAAGCACACCATGATGGGTTCACCACGACACCATTTCTCCATGCTCCAGTAGAAGGTGCGGGTGTTTCCTGATCTGATTTGGTTTGGGTGCCGCGGCACCCGAAGAGACGGCGGCAGAGAGGCTCGCTCGTCGTTAGGGGCACATGGCACTTATATTTTTTATCCCAACCAAAATTACCGTCATATGCAACTGAAGAGGCCTTGAGAGTCTGGTACCCTGATTGATTCAAAAGATAAGCTATTTAAGTTGATCACTAATGAGGTTGCATTGAGTTTATCGTTTCATGCTTGTTCCCTGCTAATTGATGATAACTTGTTTTACATTCATCGTGCATTTATTCTCTGATAGGCCAGTTGGCAAAAGAATCAATTTTATTTGTATTCAGTTTAGATGATAACATGTGATGCCTACTTAGAGCATAGAGCCGGTTACAAATTTACTTAGTCATTTGAAGTAGCTAAAGCTTATGTACTCGTATGTGAGTTAGGCATTTTTCTTTAATGATTCATTTGCTAAATACATTAAATGGCAGCAATGGTAATTGCAAGGTAATATTAATATTCCAAAATTGGAAAAAATTACACTCAAACCTTTGCACATGCATGATAAGTTCAGAGTTGTCTTTGGTTATAATCTACCTTCCAATTTTGAATTCATGTGTTTCTTTGACAGTTTACATTGCTTCTTATATATAAATATAAATGCTTTCTTTATAGTTTGGACTCATGGCGGAGCTGTGCGGCTAGATGATTGGATCTGATTGATGCAGTTGAGTCCAGGTAATGCATATATATTTTTTGTGTCATGTCCAGAGAAGTAGTTTGTTTCAGAAACTGATTGAACGATGTTAGGTATTTGTTCTCCCTTCTGTCCTTGCTATTTATTCTCTTTGCTAAGCTGCTTGACCTTTTTCAAAGGTTGTCAAGAAATGAGTAGATCTTGCTGTTTGACCTTTTCTCTATTTGATTTTATGAGGTGCATAAATTTGAATGTGAAATTAGCTGCCATAATAATGTTAGAAGTTGTCTTTGCTAATGGGTGGGTTCAAGATAACTATATTCTTTATTACAACTATCTTACCGTTATTTCTTTCAAGCAAACTAAATTATGCTAGGTCAGTTTTCTTTTTTCAGATTGTACTGCACCAACTTGAATGGTGCCGATGATTAATTTGTTTTTGCTGCATTTGCAGTGTCATCTATTGCAAGACTCATTATGTGTATTTCCATGAACTTCTTCCAAGATTTCAAATGGATTCATATTTCGCTCTTATCCTTTGCATAGGTATTGCATCCCATTGCTGATTCTATCACTATCAACAAAACGATCTGGATCCGGTGCTTTTTGTGACACGTCATGCTTGCAGGTACAACTTATGTACAGCTTATGCATATATAATTTAGATGTATCTTTATGTTTAGTTCTAAGATGAACCACTTCTTCTTGGTATATAGTGAGAATGAGCGAGGTAGCACATGTTTTATATCAGTTCATACAGCACAGTGCAATGTATTTTCTAGATATGCATAAATAAGGTGTCACCCATAGTGTTAGCATGGGCAAGCTACTATCAACATATAATAACTACATGTTACATCTTTTGTGTGAAACATATATTTTTCATTTTGAACTATTGATTATGTGTTGTTTTGTGTACGTTTAAAATTTTTCCGTGGCGTTAGCACGGGCACCTTACTAGTGGGCATTAATAGCTGCAGTTTTTGCCAAATATGCACTGATCATAGATTTGTTGGCATCATTCCTTCATTTGGCTGTATATATGGCAACCAAACAGGTGTGTGAGTAGCAAAATGGTTATGCCTCTGCGAGCGTAGCATGGAATTCGCCAGGTGATGCGATGCGTTGCATAGGAAGGATGTGTCGTTTTTTTCCCCGACTTGGAGTTTGTTGGCGAAAGAGAGGGAGATGAGAGGAGGAGATAAGTTGCGCCGGAATTATTGTCACATGGAGTGAAGAAAAAAAATGATACAGCTAGATCCTATGTCCTCTTGGATGTTGGGAAAAAATAGTAATCATTTGTGAGAGATCGAAATCCAGCTATATGCTTGGGCCCGTTTAGTTACCAAAAATTTTTGGACAAATTATTTTGGCAATGTTTGCAACACTAATTAGGAATATTAAATGTAGACTAATTATAAAACTAATTAATTTATTATTAGTGGTTGTTTACTGTAACACAATATTGTCTAATTATTGTATAATTAGGTTCATTAGATTCGTCTCATGATTTCATCCGTGGGTTATAAAATGGGTTTTGTTAGTTATCCATATTTAATGCTCCTAATTAGTGGTCAAACATTCGAAGTTACTGTAGCACAGGAAATTTTTTGGGAACTAAACAAGTCGCTGGTCCCTCTATTCTAAATTATAGATTGTTTTACAAAATTTAGATATATAAATTTTGTTATGCACCTAGATAAACAATATATCTAGATAAATAGCAAAATTATATATCTCGTTTGCTAAAATGATCTATAATTCAAAACGGAGGGAGTAGAAGATATGTTTTCTCATCGGGATATGACTCCTCCAAATTAAGCTTAGATCCCAAAATTTTATACTAAAAAACCTCACATCGAATGTTTGGACACATGCATGAAGTATTAAATAAAATCTATTTATAAATTTTTTTGCACAGATGGGTTGTAAATCGCAAGACGAATCTAATGTGACTAATTAATCTATAATTAGATTTTATTTAATACTCAAAATTAGTAAGATTCCCTTTCAAAATTTTTTGCCAAAATCATCTAAACACACCCTAAGTATCACCAAGAACACACAGGCGATTACAAAAATCTAATTATAGACTAATTAGTCTCATTAGATTGAAAGAGGTGATTACATAAATGCATGCTAAATTAATGTCACATTATATTATATGTATAAACTAAAGAATCGAACAAAAATAAACTAATTCTCTCGGAGCCTTCCGTTTCAAAAAGAAAGAAAGAAAATTCTTGTGGGAGAGAGCCATTGTGACTTTTTTTTTGAGACGAGAGCCATTGTGACTTTTTTTTTAGCATCGAGAGCCACAACTTGAGAGTGGCCGCACGGCACGAGTGAGTCCGTCCGAGTCACACCCTGTTCACCAAACCGGTGGGAACTGGTCCGGTTACTGGTCAAACTGGCCCGGCTTGATTTCGGTTTGGGCCGGTATTAAACCGGCCAAAATTCAAATTTGAATTCAAAAAAATAAAAAATTTCTAAAATTACTTTAAGGTGTGACGAATCTAATGGTGTCAATTTTTTCTCAAAAATTTATTCATTTAGTATAGTTTGCGGGGATTTGAAGTTAAACAAAAAAACGTGCATACAAAAATATACAAATACAATGTATACAATGTAAAATTAGTACAAAAGAGGGGTGGAAAATCCATTTAAACTAAAATATATTATACAAACATTTATTTAGTATACTTTGCGGGTATTTGAATTTAAACCAATTTTTTTTGAATTTGGCCGGTTACCAGTCAAACCGACCGGTAAGCCGGTCGGAACCGGTTGAACATGCAATTTTGAATTTAAATGGTCTCTACCGGTTTTCGATCAAACCGGTTCGATAAACCGCTACCGGATCGGGCCGATTTGACCAGAACGGTCGGTTTATTTAACCCTGGTGACACCCACACCGGTCGTGCTCATCCGCCCGGACACACGCGCCCGGAAGGAAGGAAGAGAGACGTCCGGGACACGTTCCCTTCTGACCCGTCCGACCGACCAGTCACCACTCACCACCCTTATCCAGCGGGGCCCTCCAACCCACGCCCACGGCCCATCCCCTCCGTTCCCCCCGCAAATTATTTCCCGGCGGCCCATCGCCGCGCCACTCCGCCTTGCTCCCTCGCTCGCTCACCACGGCTACGACTTCCGCCGCTCGAATCCACCAACCACCTCTGCAGCGCGATGGCATCCCGCCTCCTCCGCCTCCACCTCCGCCGCCGCGGGAGCCCCGCCGGTCCCGCGCCGCCCCCGCTCCCGCTCCTCCTCGCCGCGCGGCTCCTCTCCTCCTCCTCCGCCCCCTCCCCTGCCGCGGCGGCGGGCGCGGGGATCGAGAAGGTGCTGGTGGCTAACCGGGGCGAGATCGCGTGCCGCGTCATGCGCACCGCGCGGCGCCTCGGGGTCGCCACCGTCGCCGTGTACAGCGACGCCGACCGCGGGGCGCTGCACGTGCGCGCCGCCGACGAGGCCGTCAGGATCGGCCCGCCGCCCGCCAGGGAGAGCTACCTCAACGCCAAGGCCATCATCGACGCCGCCCACCGCACCGGCGCCCAGGTCCGGTCGCCCCCGCCCACCACCTACCCCTGCCTCGCGTAGCTGCTTCCTGTCAGTCTCAGTTCATCAGTTCGCGTGTCACACTCTGCGAAGGCGAAACGTGCTCAACTTCGCTTATTGATTGATCACAGCATCATTGCTCTGTAGACGGTACTTAGTAGTACTACGTTACTTGAAATTAGCAGCCCTCGCCAGTCGCCACAACATTCCACTCTGGGTGACACTAGCCAGCATGTGAAGGTCAAGCTCTGTGTCTAGTTGCCTTTTGATATAGCATTGGATGTTAGGATCACATTTTCGTGAAGATATACATAAGAACAGTGTCATCAGAAAACAGTTTGAAACTTCAAGTGAGCCATGAATGATGCAGCCCTGCAGGTATGAGTATTTCTGAGGCATTGGTTTCTGTGTGCTTCGTGCAGGCTATCCACCCGGGGTATGGGTTTCTTTCGGAGAGTGCTGATTTTGCGCAGCTCTGTGAAGCTGAGGGGCTCAAATTCATTGGCCCACCGGCATCTGCAATTAGAGATATGGGTGATAAGAGGTAAACATTTCCCTGCTGTCTGCTGTGTTCACACATTGTTAATTCTTTTTGTTTGGAACAATGCATTCTAGATACTATTCGTAAAATGCAGTGCATCCAAGAGGATCATGGGTGCTGCTGGAGTGCCGCTAGTTCCAGGATACCATGGGGCTGAACAAGATATTGAGCTCTTAAAACTTGAAGCTGATAAAATTGGTTATCCAGTTTTGATCAAGCCTACCCATGGTGGAGGGGGCAAGGTACGCTGAAATGTTTCACTCACAGGAAATGCTTGCGGTAATTTGCAATGCATATGACTTTTAGGTTCCCTGTAGTTGTTGAATTTTCCATTTATTGGGTGAAGCTTGCTCTGTAGTTCCATGACCTATTTTACTAGCATCTATAACCTTTTAATCCTATATAACCATTTCATCCTATATCCTTTCTTAAGGGGATGAGGATTGTTCAGCGGCCTGATGAGTTTGTGGATTCTGTACTGAGCGCTCAGCGGGAAGCTGCAGCATCATTTGGTGTAGACACGCTATTGATTGAGAAGTATATTACTCAACCCAGACATGTAGAAGTCCAGGTAGAACTCAATTGATTTTTGGACCTGCCAGTCTTTTTTTTTCAAAAAAAAAAATGTGCATATGCAGTTACTCCTTATTGTCTTTTTGTGGTACTAATTTGATTTTTGAAGGTATTCGGAGACCAACATGGAAATGTAATATACCTTTATGAGAGAGACTGCAGTCTACAAAGAAGGCATCAAAAGATTATTGAGGAAGCTCCAGCTGTAAGGCTTTGTTTGCTGTTATTTCCCTGAAATTTGTTTTTTCTTAAAATCTCTTCGAGGATGCTCCAAGGCTTTATTATCTGCTGATCGCACTTAAAGTTGCTTCAAATAGAATCATTAATCAGCTTTCTGTTGATATATGGTGCAGCCAAATGTTACAGCTGAGTTTCGGTCTCATATTGGTGGAGCTGCTGTGTCTGCAGCAAAGGTGATTGCTTCCGAGTGTAAAGGCCTTGATTAAATCATGCACGAGACAATTTGGTATCTCCAGCATATTGTCGTAGGTTAAGTTATTTTGTCATCCTATATACACACTAGGTGTCAAGTTGCCAACTTCTTTTTTTTTATAACAATATATGGAATGGGAAATGTGCAAGCAATTTTTTACTTCACATGAATTTCAATTAGAACTTATATGTATTGTTTTTGTTTCATCCAATTTTTGTAGAATAATACTTTACAGTTGCAAGCTACCTACCATTTTCTATGTTACCTGTCGGAACAAGGGGTTCTTTCTCCGTTTCCCTCTTTGACATGTTCTTTCGTAGTTATTCCTTTTAACTTTTGTATTTTATATACAGGGTCACTTATTGGATTCTTTGTGTTGAAGGCAGTTGGTTACTACAATGCTGGAACAGTGGAGTTTATTGTGGACACTCTTTCTGGAGAATTCTACTTTATGGAGATGAATACTCGACTCCAGGTACTATATATTTATGATCATCTAAGATGTTCATGTATTGATGTATCTTTCATATTGTTGTTGCACAGTACTTGATTGGCTCACTTGCGACAACAAAATTAACCTTGTCAATCAATCTTTGAAGGTTGAACACCCAGTGACAGAGATGATTGTTGGTCAAGATCTTGTGGAGTGGCAAATACGTGTTGCAAATGGAGAATGCCTACCATTATCACAGGAACAGGTCCCATTACATGGTACTGCCTTAGCAGGAATTCATGCTGTCATCCAAAACTTTATAGATGTGCCATGTTCTTTCTCTGGGCTACTACTACTACTACTACATTTCGTTCTGACTGTAAACAGCACTATCCATCTTGACTAGTAAGGAACCAGAACATTCTCTAAAAGCACATTAGGACTCATTTGCTTTCCTTTGAAACATATGTATTGGTTACCTCGTGGTCTTCTCGTGAAATGCACCGGGTTGTTTTCAAATTTAATGTAGTTTTTGTTGTCTTAGTTCTTAATGTTTGTGGAAAATAACTTGGGCACTCTCAGATTCTCTTTAAGGAATGTGTTTACACATTGGCCTTTTTAAATTAATGGCGCTGCCTGAAGTCAGAATACTCCTTAATTACCTGTGTACCTTGATTTAGGACATGCATTTGAAGCTAGGATATATGCTGAAAATGTTCCAAGAGGATTTCTTCCTGCAACAGGAACCTTACATCACTACAGACCTGTCCCTTCAGCCCCAACAGGTAAAATTTAGAAATGTGCTATCATCTGTTGTATTACCAATTAGATTTCAGCATGGCACAAGTAACATATTCTTGATCAGTAAGAGTTGAAACTGGAGTTGAAGAAGGAGATACTGTCAGCATGCATTATGATCCCATGATAGCCAAACTTGTAGTATGGGGTGAAAGTCGCAGTGCTGCACTAGTCAAGCTAAAGAACTGTTTGTCAAACTTTCAGGTACAGAATGTTCACCAGAATGACACATTTCTTTTGATCTATTTTTTTCTATCTCTCGAAAACGCAGCAGAGCTTCTTTTGATGTATTATCTGTTTGCATCTTTTCTTTACCTATAATAGTTATTTTTCCAGTGACCCTTGTGCACATTAATTTAATTGTAATTCTAGTCATCCTAAAATATTTTACAAACATGAACATAATTTGGTAGAATTAGTCTATATTGTTAGTTTATTTCGCAAATTCGGATGCTGTTTTATTCCTCTGCGATGCTTGTACCAATATACCATGCAAAATTTCTACATAGAATTAGTCTATATTGCTAGTGCTTGTAGCCTTGTACCAATATACCATGCAAAATTCAACATAGAATTAGTCTATATTGCTAGTTTATTTTGCAAATTTAGATGCTGTCTTTATTCTTCTGCGATGCTTGTACCAATACAACAACAACAACAACATAGCCTTTTTTCCCACGCAAGTTGGGGTAGGCTAGAGATGAAACCCGAAAGAAATAAGTTCAAAGTTCAGGCACATTGATAGCTAGTCTCCAAGCGCTCCTATCCAAAGCTATCTCTTTAGAGATATTCCAATCCTTAAGGTCTCTCTTAACCGACTCATCCCACGTCAGTTTAGGTCAACCTCTACCCCTCTTTACATTACCGACCCGCTTAAGAACCCGATTACGCACCGGCGCCTCAGGAGGCATTCGTTGGACATGTCCAAACCATCTTAGCCGATGTTGGATAAGTTTCTCCTCAATTGGTGCCACTCCGACCCTATCCCGAATAACTTCGTTCCGGAGTCTATCCCTCCTTGTGTGCCCGCAAAACCACCGCAACATCCGCGTCTCTGCTACACTCAGTTGCTGGACATGTCGCCTTTTTGTAGGCCAACATTCAGCACCGTATAACATCGCCGGACGAATTGCTGTCCTATAGAATTTGCCTTTTAGCTTTTGTGGCACCCTCTTGTCACAAATGATGCCAGAAGCTTGCCGCCATTTCAACCAGCCAGCTGAAATTCTATGACTAACATCTTCATCAATGTCGCCATCCTTTTGTAGCATCGATCCTAAATACCGAAAAGTATCCTTCTGGACCACCACTTGCCCATCTAGACTAACGTCTCCCCCCTCATGCCTAGTCGCGCTGAAATCGCACATCATGTACTCGGTCTTAGTCCTACTAAGTCTGAACCCTTTCGACTCTAACGTGCGTCTTCACAGCTCTAACTTCCTATTAACCCCTGCCCTACTCTCGTCAACTAGCACCACATTATCAGCAAAGAGCATACACCAGGGATCTCACCTTGTATATCCCTTGTGACCTCATCCATCACTAAAGCAAATAAATAAGGGCTCAATGCTGACCCCTGGTGTAGGCCTATGTTAATAGGAAAGTCAGTGGTATTGCCATCACATGTCCGGACAAACATCGTCGCATCCTTGTACATATCCTTAATGAGGGTAATGTACTTAGTTGGGACTTTGTGCTTCTCCAAAGCCCACCACATGACATTTCTCGGTACTTTGTCATATGCCTTCTCAAGGTCAATGAAGACCATGTGCAAGTCCTTCTTCTGCTCCCTATATCTCTCCATCAATTATCGTATTAAGAAAATCGCCTCCATGGTTGACCTTCCAGGCATGAAACCAAATTGGTTTTGGGTCACACTTGTCACTCTTCTTAGGCGATGCTCGATAACCCTCTCTCAAAGCTTCATCGTATGGCTCATCAGCTTAATCCCACGGTAGTTAATACAACTTTGAACATCGCCCTTGTTTTTGAAGATAGGTACTAATATACTTCTCCTCCATTCTTCCGGCATCTTGTTTGACCGAAAAATGAGATTAAAAAGCTTAGTTAACCATACTATTGCTCTATCTCCTAGGCATCTCCACACCTCAATGGGAATACCATCAGGGCCCATCGCTTTACCTCCCTTCATCCTCTTCAAAGCCTCCCCGATCTCTACCTCCTGAATTCTCCTCACAAAACGTCTGTTGGTATCGTCAAAAGAGTCATCTAACTCAAGGGTAGGGCTCTCACTCTCCCCATTAAACAACTTGTCGAAGTATTCTCTCCATCTATCCATGATCTCCTCTTCTTTCACTAGCAGTCGATCTGCCCCATCCTTAATGCATTTGATTTGGTTGATGTCCCTTGTCTTCCGCTCACGGATCCTAGCCATCCTATAAATGTCCTTCTCACCTTCTTTCGTGCCTAGCCGCTGATACAGGTCATCATACGCCTTACCCTTTGCTACACTCACAGCTCGCTTTGCAACCCTCTTCGCTAATTTATAGCCCTCGATGTTGGCTGCACTCTTGTCCAGGTGGAGGCGCTTGAAACACTCCTTCTTCTCCTTAATAGTGCTTGTACCAATATACCATACAAAATTGAACATACACTTCCTCTGGGTGGTTATTACATACTAAACCATTCCATAGTTCTTAAGAGTGGCATTCCATTAACAGTAAACTGCTGTGTACATCTTTTATGAATAAACAACTCATGAAACTTCAGAAGTGTAGAAATAGAATCTCAGTCATTTTAATAAGAACCTCTGTAACACCTTGGTTTATGAATAAACAGATTGCAGGTTTGCCAACCAATGTTGGTTTTCTCCAAGAACTCGCAAGTCATAGTGCCTTTGAAAAAGGCATAGTCGATACGCACTTCATTGAGCGTTATAAAGATGATCTTTTGAGTACTTCTACGAAGGCCTCAGGTGAATCGCATGGTGTAGCTGAGCTTGGTGCAATTCTGGCTGCTGCGTGCATTTGCAAGAAGGATCACATTACATCGAAAGAATCAATACGTATGTTAGACTCAACCATTTTTTCGTTTCAACAACACCATTGCTGATATGATCTGTTAATGACATACAATACATACTTTTCAGGAGCTGACAAGACATTGTCTGTATGGTACAATAATACACCTTTTAGGATGCATCACTCTGCTAGGCAACCACTGGAATTGGAGTTGGAAGAACATGATGGATTCAGTGAGAAACTGCTTAAACTATTCGTTACATATAAGTGTGACGGAAGTTACTTCATCGAGGTGATTATATACACTGGACAGAAATACCTTTCAAGTACCTCTTGCATATTTGAACTTGGGTTGATGGAAGTTATGTCAGAACAGTGGTTATTACTATGTGAATAAGCACATACACATGCAACGCACCCATCTTATTTTTTGTATAGTGAACCTAGCTAGTAAACCAAATTCAGGTGACCAACCTGATGGTTTTACATAATTGAGAGTCAAAACGAAAAGAATATTTGATAGAATAACTCATATGACATAACTAGTGGAAGCGAGTATTCCTAAACCCATTAGAAATTGGTTTTAACCTTGTGACACCGTAGACAGGACAGTATAATGTATGTTGTCCACCATATGGACTTCTACAACTGACTTCAGCTAAGGAGATTAAGCAAATGGGCTTTAGCATACAATTATACAGCCACCTTTCCTTTTGATCGATGCCTTCACTGATTATATTTCTTTATTGATCAGACAGAAGAGGGCACTTCTGGTTTTGATGTCAAAGTTGAACACAAGGGTGACCACGATTTTCGTGTAGATGCTGCTGGTCTGCAAACTGATGTGACTCTAGCTTATTATTCAAAGGTTAAACTGATACTTTTGTCACAGAGAACTGGTGCATAGATAGTTTCAGGTGAATGTAGTACCCTCCCTAAATTCTTAACCTTCTTGCAGGATAATAGCAAACATATACACATCTGGCATGGGAAGCACCATCACCATTATAGACAGACTCTGAGAGCTCAGCACGGAGCTGATGATAGCTCCCAGCCTACTCATGCTTCTGAGGGGAAGTCACATCCAAAAGGCAGTGTTCTGGCACCGATGGCTGGTTTGGTTGTGAAGGTTTTGCTTGAAGATGGGGCGCAGGTGGAGGCAGGGCAGCCTGTCATGGTTATGGAAGCAATGAAGATGGAGGTCTGGATAAACTATCTTCCTGATTATGTTCGAAGTATTTGGCCAGCTCCATAATGAACGCTAAAATCTCTATCTTGCTCTATTCAGCATGTGGTGAAGGCGCCTCGTGCTGGATATGTAGAGGGCCTGAAGGTCACTGCTGGCCAACAAGTTTTCGATTCCAGTGTCCTTTTCACAATCAAGGTATGTAGTCTTTTTATTATATCCTGGAAAGCCTTAAGTTTGACTCCTTTTTTCGGTCACAAGTCACAACAAAGTTAGCGCTAAGTTTCATCATCATTAGGGAATAGAGAGACCAATAGCAATCAAACTTTTAAGAAGGCATTCAACTTAGAAGATTCACTACAATGGAAGTGTAGAAATCATTAGGTGATGGGAGTTGGACGTTTGTATCGTGCAGCATAAGCTGCAGCAGGCATCTGCAGCCACAAATCGGAATAGCCAAACGTTTCATCTCCAATTCTACCTTTTCCTGTTTTCCAGGACAACTCTGCAAACTGGGATGGAGCGAATGCAGTCCTGCCGTGGAGATAGACATCTGGGATCCATCTGCGGGCGAGCAATCAGCTCGGCCATGATCTCCCTGCCCGATCCGGTCGAACCTAGCATTCGCCGCAACGATTCCATTGGCGTATAGTGTATGCATGAAACTGTCGTCGCATTGTAAATGAAACGGAATAAGCAAATGGAAGCCGATTAGCATTTCTGCCAGCGGCAGCCGGCAGGCACGCACAATGTTACGTTCTCCTTTTCCACTTCCAGATGCCGCCGGGGTTGCGTCAGAGCTCAAGTTCCCCTGGTCCCTGGAGCAGCACGGAAGCGACGGCGCGCCCGGGCGGCATGCGCGGAACACCACTGCGACGTGTGCGCAGTACGTGGCCGGATCGCCGCGTATGTATGCAGCTGTAGAAGCAACCCTGATGCTCTCGGCCTCTGGTTTTCAGCCCGGCCGCACGTGTGCAGGAGGAGGTAGTGGCGTGCGTGGCGGCGACGCCTCTCGCATCGATTCGCGATGGTCAAACAAGAACCGGCCGGCCATGGAACCTGTCGTTCAAGATGCCCAATCTTACGACATGGCGAGTCGCGACCATGGATTCTACTAGTTCAAGTCTTGAAGAGAGGGAGAGGATGATTATATATGCAATGCAATAGATATTATATATTTTATTTACACGTTGAACATATACTTTTTCTATTTTTATTGACGTACCGTATATTAGATTTGTCCCATATTAAACTTGACTAATTTGACTAAATTCATAAAAAATATAGCAACAACTGTACTATTCAACATATGCACTATCTACATATAATTTATATGGTTGATTCAATGAACCAAATTTGGTATTATAAATATTATTTTTTCCATAATTTGGTTAAGTTTACTAAATTTGATTTTAGATAAATCTAATGCGATATGTGGTCAGCTGGATGGGATGCATGCATAAAAACGCCATTACCTGTGTCAACGAGTCGATATGCATGCAGATGATAACATTTTTTGAATCGTTGGACCTAGCTTGATTTGATCCCGCAGACGTACAAGCAAACAAGAAGCGTCATTTAAGGTGTCGTAAAACATTTTGCTCGGATGACCTTTTTTACATTTGACTTTGCTGCTCCATGTCAAATCCATAAACGATGATTGCGTGCTGAATCAAAATGGATCAGAGTATTAGATTAGACTAGCATACGACCTGTAGCAATATAAATTTTCTAGATCTATGTGAGATCATCAATTTTGTGCTCTTTCACTCTGATATAAGTTGTGCTGTAACCGCACAAGGTATTTGCCTGTCTGTGTTCCTATTGGGATTCGGATTGACGTGTTTAGATTCCAATTATAATTCCGAGCGATCTGTTCAGATTCCGATTCGAATACCAATTGCTTTAAAGTAAGTAGAGATAGAGATAACTGCTCATGAACCAATGATATACTTTTCCTCATGGCCTAGCTAGTAGCATTTACGGCCTTTTAACCTGATCTATCTCTGGAATTTGGAAAATGAACAACGTGATGCAATGTACCTGTAATAAACAAATAAATTTCAAGCAAACATCATATATATCAGACTGCCACAACACATGAAGGAAGATTAAATTAAAAGATTACACTTCCTATCTCTCGCACACGCCTTTGGCACATTAAATTCCTCTATTTTTTTTCCTTAGAAACAAAAGAAATTCCTTTTCTGTTCGTGGGGGAAAAAAGGAAAAGAAATTGGTTTGTTCAACAGGTCGCCCTTGGCTGGGAAGCCACATATATCAATGTTGAAAACGTGGTTTAATCCTTGTCATTTATTGCTGGAAATTCCCCTTCCGAGTCCTGACCAGGGTTCACATAACCGGTGGGAACCGGTCTGGTTTGACCGGAAACCGGCCCAAATTCAAAATTTAAATTTAAATTAAAAAAAATAAAAAATTCCTAAAAAATATTTCAAGGTGCGACAAGTTTAATGGTGTCAAATTTTCTCAAAAATTCGTTCATTTAGTATAGTTTGCGGGAATTTGAAGTTAAACAAAAAAACGTGCATACAAAAGTATACAAATACAATATAAAAGTAGTATAAAAGAGGGTTGGAGGGTTCATTTAGACTAAAATATGTTATATAAACATTTATTTAGTATACTTTGCGGGCATTTGAATTTAAACAAAAAAATTTGAATTTGATCGGTTACCAGTCAAACCGACCGGTTACCAGTTAAACCGGCCGGTAAACCGGTCAAACTGGCTAGTAAACCGGTACGAACCGATTGAACTGCGCTATTTGAATTCAAATTTGAATTCCACCGGTTCCGACCGGTAACCGGCCAAATCAGACCGGTATACCGGAACCCGACGGTTAGCCGAGACCGGTCGCAAATTAAAACCCTGGTCCTGACAATCGGTACACCACGGGCCAAACTTCTGGAACTCCTGTCTTGCACCTGCTGACCTGCTCCGGCGTCCGGCATCCTCGCAACAAACCCGCCTCGCCGGCGCCGCAGCCACCTCTTGGCTCCCACCTCCGCCTCTCTCGTCCCACAGCGTCCCCTCACCGCAGCGGCGTCACCTCGAATTTCCCGCTTCTTTCCCAGTCCTCCTCGCCGTCCGCCTGCTCTGCCCCCCCCCCCCCCCCCCCCCCCCCCCCAACCTGGTACTGGAGCTGGAGCTGCAGATCCACCCGGACCTGGCGACCTGTTTCTCCTCCCGCCGGTAAGCACACGCCCTTGCTTTCTCCGGAAGAACCCCCCTTGCTCTTATCAGAGCTGGCTAGTCTGTCTGGTTGCAACCAAATCCAAATCCGAATCTTTCCCTCCCTCCCTTGCTCCAATCCCCCCTATTCCGCAGCGATTTGCTTGCCGCGTGCTTGTAACCAGTTGGCGTCCCAAGATTTTTAGGCGCTCGCTTCCTTCGATTCCGCGTGAATTCCGCCCCTTTATGCCATTGCCTTCCAGTGCTCCATCCAACACAGCGGAGGTTGCAAGTCTCCCACAAAGTAGAAAAGTTGAGTTCTTTGAAGTCGGAGGCCAGTCCCGGGCCGCGATGGCGTCGAGCGGCGGCGGTGGCGCGTCGGCGGCGGCGGCGAAGAACGAGGCCTACGTGCGGGCCGACAAGATCGACCTGGAGAGCCTGGACCTCCAGCTGGAGAAGCAGCTGGCGAAGACCTGGGAGAAGCACAAGGGCAAGTCCATCCAGGGGCCCCGGGAGGACTGGGAGATCGACCTCGCCAAGCTCGAGATTCGGTACGTCATCGCGCAGGGCACCTACGGCACGGTGTATCGCGGCACGTACGATGGGCAGGATGTCGCAGGTACCCAGTTTTTCTCATTGTTCCTTGGTTCGAGTGTCCGCATGAGATGGAACTATTCAGGCTTGGAATTCTAGATTTCCAGTAGAAGTTCAATGGTTTACTTTGGTGAGGCATACATGTGTAGCCAACTAACCATTACAAACGACGCAATTCTATTCAGTTGGCACATGTACATGAATGCATCAGCTAGGACTTACATATTTTCCGTGACAGGAATATCCTAGTTCCATTAACAGGAAAAGCTAGCTCTTATTGTGTGATCTGAATATTTATAGTTCCTTTTCCTCTTCTATCATTGGATACCTGTTCTAGCAAATAGTTGGCTCCTCTGTGTTTTTTTTGAAATCCCTCCGTGTTTCATGTTCCATATGAATTAAGAAACAATTCTTCTTCATGGAAAATAGAACTCTCATGTCTACACGTGTCAAATGTGTAGTCATGTATGTGTTTTTACTCAAGTGATGTGCGATGGTTATGTGGTGCTGACTTATCTCTTTGCACTAGTTTATGTGTGTGAACTGTGAAGTATTGCACCTTTGTGGATTTAGGTTTTTCTTTTACTCTAGGTTCTGATCGTGAATTCTTAAAACCTAAATACTTGTGAGATAAGGGAAATTTGCCATGATAACTTCATTTCATTAGGTGTCTGCATTGTGCTTTGGTTGCATCTGTGATCTCAGCTTATTCAGTTGTCCTGTTCCTGAACTCTCCTGTTACACAGGACGGAGATGCTGTACATCTGTCACCATACCTTTTTTTAGCCTTGTAGACAAATAGACAGCTTTCTTGAACAGCATATTATCAAATTGATGAAGTTATATGAAACTGTTTATATTTCTGTTGAGTCCGATAATTTAACAAATTACCAATAGCTGGTGCAATTACACTGTCCTGATCTTCTGATGAGCTTTAGCACACTTTTTCCCCCTCATGATACCTACAGTAAAACTGTTGGATTGGGGTGAAGATGGCTTTGCAACGGAAGCTGAAACTGCTAAACTGCGAGCATCATTTAAACAGGAGGTTGCGGTCTGGCATGAGCTCAACCATCCAAATGTTACAAAGGTGAACATTTCAGCTTTGTGTGTTTTAGCAGTATGTGACACTTGGGACTTTCTGTGCAATGTTTATTCAGGACTGTCAATTTTTGGTGCTGTCTTTGCTCTTCAGTAGTAGCTTTCTTCTTGTGGTCCACTTACATAGTTTGTTTACTCTTTACTTTCTTTCATGCAGTTCATTGGTGCATCAATGGGTACTGCAGACCTTAAGATTCCAGCCAATAGTTCTAGCAGTGGTGCACGCACTGAGCTGCCACCAAGAGCATGTTGTGTTGTGGTAGAATATCTTGCTGGTGGAACACTAAAACAATATCTAATAAAGAACAGGCGAAGGAAGCTTGCATACAAGGTTGTGGTTCAAATAGCATTGGATCTGGCCAGAGGGTAAGCAAGCTATATAAAACCCCGTTTTGTTCAGGAGTTGGGTAAAGTTGCTATCATGCATTTTCTTATATTAAAGCTTAGGATGACCATTTCTTTTGTTCTTTTTGCAGATTGAGCTACCTGCACTCAAGAAAGATAGTTCACCGGGATGTTAAAACTGAAAATATGCTACTTGACACACAACGGAACCTTAAAATCGCTGATTTTGGCGTTGCTCGTGTTGAGGCTCAGAATCCAAAGGATATGACAGGTGCAACCGGCACACTTGGCTACATGGCCCCAGAGGTATGCTACTTTACTGTTTAAGATTTGTACGAAAAAAATGCTCTTCTATGTCTTTCCTTTCTCGGTTGGGCTAAGTGTTTCACTCTGTTACAGTTTTAGCTAATTATTTCTGCTCTGTAACTATTTGTTCCTTTCCTATTGGTGTCTGCAGGTCCTTGAAGGCAAGCCATACGATAGGAAGTGTGATGTCTACAGTTTTGGCATATGCTTATGGGAAATATACTGCTGTGACATGCCATATCCAGACCTCAGTTTTGCAGACGTCTCATCTGCTGTTGTCCATCAGGTCTGTTTTCAGATGCTGACTTCAATGTCGATATCTGTTTTTTTCACCCTTCGTATTGAACATGTCTGGGCAGAATAAATGAACAGTGGTTTTGTCTGTGCAGAATCTGCGCCCGGACATCCCCCGGTGCTGCCCAAGCACGATGGCGAACATCATGCGCAAGTGCTGGGACGCGAACCCAGATAAGCGGCCGGACATGGACGAGGTGGTGCGGCTCTTGGAGGCCCTCGACACGAGCAAGGGAGGCGGCATGATACCGGAAGGCCAGGCGGGTGGGTGCTTGTGCTTCTTCAGAGCCCGCGGTCCTTAGAAACAAACTTTTGCAGCCTTCCTCTTCTTGTCGATACCATACAATGTTGGAGCCAAATGTGGGCCTGTTAGTTTTTCCATTTGGTACCAAATGGCCCCTTGGCTGTTCTGATTGGAGATAGCTTGACAATCCTTTGTTATGTTTGACGCTCGTTTAATAGTGATGTGAATACCAGCGAGAAGTCCATAATACAGAGAGTTTGGACTAATTCGTGGTTGCATTCTTATAATTGTTTGTTTATGAAAGTAAATCGCAAAATGCACTGCTAATCTGTTATGGATTTCTCTGGGGGAGAACAGGGTGAATGCGTATGTATGGGAAGCATATCGGGACAACAAAACGGCAGGAGTAGATTGATTGTTGGAATCTCTTGTAGCGAACGACCGCATAATTGGATTTCCGAGTATGTACTCGAAAAGAAAAAGGGGTCGGAATCCAACCCGAATCGTACACGGGCGGTGGATAGGGTTTGCAGCAACATAAATATGAGACAGCAGGGAAGGGAATCAGCAATCCCAACAAAGCTACCACCGTGCTGATGGAGACCAGAGGCGCCGCTGCCACCGTGCTGATGGAGACCGTGCTGATGGAGACCAGAGGCGACGGCAGCGGCGAGTTGTCTCAGGAGGCCAGGAAAAGAAAGGCGACGGAAGAAGTGGCGGCGGAGGAGGAGGAGGATGATCTCGAAGAGGAGGACGACGAGGAAGGCGTGCATCCGGTGGTGGTGACGGAGAGGAGTAAGCACGGTGATGGATCCCTCTACGAATCCAGAGTCGATGTGTTCCTCTGGCTCTTCAGTCTCAAAAACACCGGCGAGAGTAAGTAGCTAGCTAGCTTCTTCCCCTTGTTCATCTGATCGAGCTCCGTCGCCGTCCACCTAGCAGTCTGGCTTGTTAGAACTAATTAACCATAAATAGAATATTAGCTTAGTCTAATCATGATCACTAATTAATTTTAATGCGGAATTAATTACTTAATGACTAACCAGAACTGATAGCCATCATGGAGGCCTCTGTTGTTGAACTTGATGACGAGCAGCAACTCCCGTCGGTACCATAGAGGTAGTAGAACCAGATGTATGTTAATGCAGATTGAGGGACACCGCGCTTCCAAGCCTTCCAGCACTTTAGAGATCAGTTAGGTTAGGAATACGCTAACATTAACGGCTTAGCTCGCGAGTAATCGCGATTAGGGAAAAACAGGGTTTTCCCTTGGTTATATAGTGTTGTAGCCTTGGGGTCGGGCCCTTAAATGGGCTGAGTTTGCCTCCCGATCAAAAGCAAATAACAGGGATTAATAATTGGATTAGGATTGGGCCTTTCGGCCCAATTAAATCTTGACCGAGATCAATAATTCCAACATTCTCCCCTGGGACCTTTTATTCACAACATAATAGTTTTCTTTGGAATCACGTTTCAAAACTTGTAGACCCATTACAGCCTATTGCCTTGACTCCATCAGAAAATTGCCATGATATGAATTGTTCAAAATTCACATCCATTAATCTTAAAATAACCGAGGCTATTACTTTTGTGCCCAAAACTTAAATTATCATTAAACATTACGTATCTCCGTCATGGTTAAACAACTAATGTAAATCATCAACAGAGTTTGGATGAAAATTGGAGAAATACATATGGCACGATATATATATCAAATCATATATATATATATA
Source organism: Panicum virgatum (assembly GCF_016808335.1). Lineage (NCBI taxonomy): Eukaryota > Viridiplantae > Streptophyta > Magnoliopsida > Poales > Poaceae > Panicum > Panicum virgatum. Next base: position 66,410,223 of record NC_053147.1, read on the forward strand.
TAGATATCTCATCTCAAGTTATCGATATAGAGAAAACTTATCCTATATCTCATTGAGATTTTCTTCTCTATTTTCTTCCTTTCTTTTGTGAGTTTCCATTGAATTTTGAATAATTAGAATATTAGAAGTGTCGGCCCTTAAACTTATCTGAAATAATTCACAACGGTAGCTCTTTCACTATTTATCTTGGCACGACGAAAACTATACCACTGATCAGCTTTCTTTGCTAACCTAGCCCACCCCAGCGGTGGCTAGTTAATGAACTAGAGTAGCAAAGCTATGATTAAATGCTCACAAAACAGCAGTGGCCAAAATCATGAACACAACTATACTTCAATCATCTCTGATCCAAATTGAACTAATCTACAACAGCGGTGGCCAAAAAATGGATAGAACAACAGGACCTGTGAAAGTTATCCCGTACCCAGCGGTGGCCAGAATAAAGAATAAAATCACACTTATTTGAGACAATCGGCTTTCCCATCACAATGGTCTTTGAATAATCATGTCTTAGCATGATAAAGTTGCTCTTAAACTAACTTAGTAATCATATACAATGAAATGCAAATAAGCGCATGATAATAACCCTACGTTGGTCTGATTATAATCACGCAATAAGTAACAACTTGCATCACCGGTGGGGAAAACAAACGAAACTTAGCTGAAACTCATAATTAAAACAACGGTGGTCAAATTTAATTACAAATTTACTCTAAATAAATTTTCCCATTGGTTCCATTTATTTAGAGGCATCTCATAGTATATTGGTGTATAAGCACCAGCTAATATTTTATACTTAAAACTTTATGCTTAATTTTGCCCATGAGCTTGTGAACAATCAAATATTACGGAGAGAGTTATAATAAATGTATCTTACAAGAACAATTGTTTACTAGCTTTATTAATTGGAGCATCTTATGAATTGATGAGACATTCCACTCTCCCCTTCGAATTTGTGGTCTAACTAATAATATCACAATTTCGACAAGGTCTCATCAACAACTAATTGAAGCATTACACAATATACAAGGAATATATATAAAAATTCCTTGACAAAAAAGCAGATCCAACAAATGATTATGTCTTTATTATTTTGAAACTTGACAAAATGTCTAGAATCACTTATTACTGAAACAAACATGCCTTTACTCAATCCAAAATATATATCATCAAAATAAACACTAGAGCTAAGCTAACAGCTACGAGCTAATGCAAAGTTTCTAATGTCTTTTGCCTTTCCATCGTCACTTGTTGGATTTTCTCCCCGTGTCTCCCCTTATCTTATGGTTCAGACTTAATGACCTGCAGGGGAATGCATCTCAATCAATCCACCAAAACTTATGTAAAAATTTAATTTAATTCAACTTATGAGACAACTTTATTACCCTTATTTTCAATCCATTCTTTAAACTCAGGGCATTGCTTCATAATGTGACCAGGTGACTGGCAGAACTTGCAACTTCGAGTTTTCAACTCTGCAACCATATCATACATGCTACCATTTTGCCTATCATAATGTGAGGTACACGACTTATTTATGAGGAAATTGGCATAATCAACTTCATAATTTTCCTCAATGGAGTTTAGAAACTCCTTAGCACTTAGTTCCCCATCATTCTTTATACACGGAAGTACTCCTCTTATGGCAACTGAGATTGATTGGTTGATAATCATTTTTCCAAGCTTATTGGAATGTTTCCATTTCTCTAAGTTGGAGTTAAACTTCCTTATTTGCTCATCATAACTCTCAGCATTTGCCGCAGGAGCAATTGGTTCATCCTCACATAATGCGTAATCAAGGTCCAGAACCTTGAGAACAGCATGCACCTCTTTATTCCACTTGGGAAAATTGGTGCCATCAAAGGGCTCAATGGTGCTTAGCAAGCCCTCATAATTCATTGAAAAAATCATAAAATTGAAGTCTCAATAATGTTATACAATAAGATGCACATAAAGACACAAGATTAACCATACGATGGTCTGATTAAAATCATGTCATAAGTTTCAATTTGCATCACCGATGGGAAAACAAACGAAATTTATCATTAACTCATAATTGCAAGTGTACTCTAATCAAACTTCTCGATGGTTCCATTTGATTAGAGAGCATCTTAATTGTACATGGTGGAAAACATATAATTGTTCAGCTTAAACAATGTGAACTAATGCAATGTTCATCAATAAAGCATAATGGAAACATTAAGGAAAATACACTTATTCTGGAAATTTAAACTCAAACTTAAACAGTGAATTAATATATAAATCATGAAGAGATCAAATTTCACTGTAAATATAAGCCTCATCAAAAACTTTAACTTTGTCTTATATAATCAGTGCATAAAACATTATTAAACTTAATTGCACTGAAATTTAAATTTTATTGCACTAAAAGAAATAAGGCTCATTAATCTTTAGATTATTTTCTCATTTAACAAGCACATCAAACTTCATGAAATTAATTGTGATTGAAATAGCAAGACTCATTAATAGCCCAAAATTGAACTCTTTATTAGTGATAATTTCCCACAATTATTCTTAAATTAATCTTATAACATCAAAATTATGGGAAATAATACTATTCATAATTGAGAAATATCTATCATAAATAAATTAAGCAATAAACTTATTTGAAAAATTATAAACAATAGACATTTCAAATATGAAATAAATACTTATGAGCATTAAATAAACATAAGGTGATAATTATAAGTGCAACAGTAATTAATTAAAGCCTTTAATCTTAAATACTAATTCAATTAAAGCTTAACTCATCAAATCAGTAAAAGAAAGGCTTTAAATCATAAAGCTGGGCTAAAAGCTCATAAAACCAGCCCAAAAGACTTCCCGAGTCGCCCAGCCCAGCAATGTGTGTGGCCCATTAAGCACGCGCTAGCCCAGTTAGGCCCACCCGCTGCAAACCCTAATCGCGGCGAGATCGTGACCGTCCATTAGATCCGATGGCTCGAAATTCATCCCATGCGCATATAAGTCGGGAGAATGGTCGGAACCCTAGAATCCCTCTCACTTCTCCCAGTCTGAGCCGCCGCAACTCACGCAGGCTTCCTCCTGCTCATGCGCCTGGGCACGGCCGCTGGCCTGCTGGCTGCCCTGCCACGCGCGCGCGGGTCCCTTGGCCACTGATGCTGCGGGCCCGGCCACTACGCGTGCGCGGCGAGTACCGATGGCCGTGGAGGCACAGCTCCGCGGGAGCAGTGCCCGCCTGCAGATGCGCGTGCCGCTCTAACCCCGCCGCCGGCCTGATGGCCACGCGCGGGTGCTGCGCGTGTTGCACGCGCCCGCCTCATGCGTGTGCCTCGCTGTGCGCGGTGGTGGTGTGGGCCCGGCATGCGCCGCGGGTCGCCGTGCGCGCGTCGCCGCCCTACCCCGTCGCCTCTGATGCGCAGGTCACAGGGAAGCTTTGGCCGGCGGGCCGGCTGTGTGCCGTTTAGGGCCCCTCGCCGACGCGTGCGTGCGTACTAATCGCGCACACGGCCGTCGAGGGCTCCTTGCGGTGCAATTTGCTGGGCCGGTGCATGCCTGATGCACACCACATGGTCAGCCGAGGTAAGTTTTCCTCAATCTTAGGGTTAGGGTTAGGAAAAATTGGGGCTTTTGCTTAATTTGTCATGATTTGCCCAATTCACCTTCTTCTCAATGCTTACTGATGCATCTAATCTCATAATTTTGGATCTAATGTGCGGAAATTAAACGTTATCAGGGGCATAAATTTGGGGAAAAACTTAGTACCGAAACCCTAGAACCCTAATTGCATAATTACTTAACTTAATCATGAAAACGTCTCGGTCTAATCATGAATTAGCATAAACATTAAACATTTGCATCTAATCCGAGACGCTTAGCATTAACAGATCAAGATTAATCTTAAATTTGACCTAAACCGAATTAGATTAGATCTAATCAAGCATGATTAACATGTGAAAGCCATTATGCAGGAACTTAATTGTTGTCAGTGTCCTGACCCGATGGTCCGGCACCAACTAGTGATGATGTTGCGTGTCCCTAGTCCCAGATAGTTGACACAAGAGGCAACACAGTAACGCACGGTTTATCCTGGTTCCGGCCGCGGGGTCGTACGTCCAGCAAAGGGGTGTGCGAGTGCACTGTACTATCTTGCACTGGGGGTGCCTGTAGTAGGGGGTACAAGCGAGGCGAGAGAGGGAGGGAAGCTCCCAAGTCTCTGCTAGAGGAGTAGATTGAGGCGAGTGCCAATATTGGGGCTCAAGAGCGCGTGTGCTCTGTGAGTGGTGCTGAGTGTAGTGTTCTGCCCAGATGGATAAGATAGAGCCCGCCTCCCCCTATTATAGACACAAGGAGGGGCGGTGTAAATGTACGGGGAGATCGCGGAAGTCGTCGTCTTCTCCCCGAATCGCGGGGGTGCAGTGGTCGAGCACTGTAGAAAGTACACTGTGGGGTATGGCGTCTGACATGGCAGTCATCCTGGGCGTCGTCCTTGGCCTTGCGAAGATCGCGCCGGCGTCCTGACAACTCTATTGGGCGGCGTGGTGGTTCCTGTGGAGAGTACCGTTCCCCGCGTTCGATGTGGCGGCGCTCCGAGGGTCCCGCAGGCGGGGGTCCTGCCCTGGTCAAGGTCGGGGCCGCTTCCGAGGGCCGTGCCCATGCTGTTCGAGGGTTCCGCGGAGGGGAAAGTACGAGGGAAGTACGGGGAGTTGGCAGCACAGTGGTTGGAGCAGTGCCGAGCATGTCTCGCACAGCATCGCAGGTTCCCACAGTGGCGTCACAGCGTCCGGAATGGCGGAGCAGTGACCGGAGTTGGCGGACGGGACTCCGGTCACAGCCACTATGGGGAATGGAGGCCTGACGTCGTCTGACCCGGGCGCTACGGAGGAGTGGTTGGCATTTAATGCCTTCGTACGGCGGGCGGGCGAGCGGAAGGGCCGTTTGTCCTTTCCATCGAGGGGTGGCCTCGAGCGAGTCGGAGTCAATCTTCTCTCTCAAGGGTAGGCTCGCTACCCGCGAGCAAGGCGGAGATGCGGGGCGCCTTCGAGGGTCTCGGTGGAAGGCCCTCGAGCGAGGCGTAGATTGCCCCGCGGGTTCGAGGGGGGTGCGGATGGGCCGTACTGTGTACTTGGGCCGTGGATTGGGTTTCTTTGAGTCATTTCCTTTCCTTTGGATTGGAGCGAGGCTGTAGGCCTTCGTGGGCCCGATCGCCAACATATGTTTTGTGTTTTAAGGGTGATTTAGTCCCCTGTTTAGGGTGTCCCTAATCATGGTACCCGACAATTGTGCAAAAAGGATCTAAACTGCACATCACGTTTTGCATCTAAGACCGACCAAAAACACAGGCATAAACATGGCAGAGAAAAAGAATCGTGCATGAACAGATCCAACAGAGGCTCATGATATTAGGATCATGATAGAACTAAGAAGGCTCTTGATACCGATTGTTAGAACTAATTAACCATAAACAGGATCTTAGCTTAGCCTAATCATGATCACTAATTAATCTTAATGCGGAATTAATTACTTAATGACTAACCAGAACTGATAGCCATCATGGATGCCTCTGTTGTTGAAGATCTTGATGACGAGCAGCAACTCCCGTCGGTGCCGTAGAGGTAGTAGAACAAGGTGGATGTTGATGCAGATCGAGGGACACCCCACTTCCAAGCCTTCCAGCACTTTAGAGATCAGTTATGTTAGGGATACGCTAATCTTGACGGCTTAGCTCGCGAGTAATCACGATTAGGGAAAACCAGGGGTTTTTCTTTGGTTATATAGTGCTGTAGCCTTGGGGCCGGGCCCTTAAATGGGCTGAGTTTGCCTCCCGATCAAAGGCAACTAACAAGGATTAATAATTGGATTAGGATTGGGCCTTTCGGCCCAATTAGATCTTGACCGAGGTCAATAATTCCAACATGGCTCACAATGTATATCCCAACCCAACTCCCGATCATCAGCTTCCATGCAGGCGATGAGGCTGACGCTTCCAAACACCGAGTGCCTGGAGCTTCCAAACGCGGACGACATGTGGGCAGTCCCATTCTGCTAATCTTCTCCGTCAAGCTCGCCAGGCTACCGAGACCAGTGGCCGCCACCGCCGGCCCCGTCGAGCTTTACGGGTTCATGGTCATCAGGGACCTCATGGACCCTCTTCGCAACTACGTCTTCAACCGCAGTAGGGACGACCCCCTGGTCATCCTGGACCTCCGCTCCGACCCCTTCGTCCACTTGCCCGGCCCCAGGAGGGGCGTCAACATGCATGCCCATGTGATGCTCGAGTACGACGTGAGGATCAAGGGGGGGGAGGAGTACAAGGACCTGCCGTTCATCGACGGGGTCGCCGTCTTGAGCGAGGAGACCTGCATCGACGAGCCGGCCGCCTGGCGCATCAGGGGCGACCACGGCGGGGCGGTGGACGTGAGCTGGGCGCGCCTCACCAGAGCCATGGAGGCCACGGTGGACGTCCGGATCCAAGAACCGGCGCAGCAACAGCATCGCAACAATGGCGGCGGTAGCGGCGGCCTCGACCTGTCCGTGTCTGCACATGTTGCTAGGATAACTGAAGAGATCAAGCTCTTCCACGGCGTCGTTGCCAAGCCCTGCGCCCTCGATAGGATTCTAGTTGCTGTGAGCTTGGATTCCGACTTGATCTTGCACCTCAAAGCTACTCCTGGTGGCGGCGGCCCGTCCCATCATCTTGGTGATTTTGCCTTCAGGGTTGCAGCGCATGGGTCTGTTAGGGCGTGATTGGTTCACTGGCTAGTTCTATCCTGGTTAGAAAACTAAGCCAGGCTAGAGTTGGCCAGGCTTAACCAATACAATCCGTCTGTGTTTGGTTGGGTGGCTAGCAGTAGCTCTGTGTTGTTCAGTTTATGTTTGGTTGGCTGTAGATATTGGTAGGGTGACCTTGCATTCAATGTTGGTGAAATTACCACCCCTTCTCTCCTACTCTGGTGAGTTGGTCAGCGCCGCGCCTCCACCTCCCTCCTCCCTCCTCCCAAGCTCCCTCCACACCGCGCCGCACCCTCCTTCCTCCCTCCTCACCCTCCCTCCCGAGCTCCCTCCGGAGGAGGCGGCGGCGGCCGGATCCGCGCCTTCTCGAGCTCCCTCCCTCGGCGGCGTGGAGGAGGCCAGAAGCTCGGCCGACGAGGCGACCTGGTGCTTGTGGAGCTCCGCCGTGGCTCTTCCCTCCCTCGATTCGATGCGGTGGCGCCCTCCGGCCAGCCAGGCGCTCGTCGCTGCGTGCAGGGCCGCCTGCACGGGAGCGGGGCGGCGCGTCGATCCGCCGACCGCGGTGCGAAGCAAGCTGCGGGACGGGAGCGGCGGAGCGGGGATGACGACCCGTAGCAAGGCTGCGGCAGCGCACACGCGAGGCGGAATGGCCGCGACTTGTGGGGTTCGACTCGGCTGGAGCTCCGGCCGGATCCGCGTGGGGCCTCGCCGCGCCCCTCTGCCGCGCAACCTCGCCGGGTCCTCCCTCTCGCGGTGGGGTTCCGTCCCTCTCTCCCACGGCCGCGCCCCGACGTCCCTGCGCGCCTGACGGCACCGATGAGGAAGCGAACCGAGATAGACTGGAAGGATGTGTTCGAGGTCTTCCGCCGCCTTCCCAGGGCCGAAGCAGGTCTTCCGTCCCACAGCGACGGCGGCGCGGGCGGGCGCCGCCATCGTGCGGTGCCCGAGGCTGCCGTGCACCGGCCTTCGGTCGACGCGGCCGCCAAGGTTCGCTCTTGTTGGTTATGCATGTCTTTTTTTTTCTTGCCTACACCGCGCGGGGTACTACAAAATCTGAGCCATTCTTCATTCTTCTACGGCCTGATGATGTTGGCGAATGCATGTTTCAAGAACATGAGCGCCTAGGAGAAGGTGCCTCTGCATCGGCCGTAAAGAAATCTCGCAAGATATAGGTTGTTTTTATGTTTCCATATATGAGTTATTCATCTTGGGATGGAAGTCTTAGAATGAAAGAAAGAATAGAATCTGAGACCGGGCGGGAGAGGTGTAGTTCCGCCTGTGTCGGTTAAGGACCGAGCCATTGTCGGCCCTGCTGATCATGTTTGAACTGTACTAACCGCATACCGGGAGTAGGAGGTAGTCGAAACCGGTAAGCCGAGTACTGCCTCACCTCGAAAGTACAGGACTCCATCTCACTTCCTGGGGTAGTCGAGTAGTCGCGGAGAAATGGGGATGCATATGTTTACTTTTTGTGGGCTCACATTGAGCTCGGCTGACCATATGATGGTGGGACGGTCCTGTAGTTCGAGGCGGGGAGGGGAAAGGTCGGTGCGCGGGGTCCGACGGGGCTTTTGCGTGCCGTGTTGGTTAGGTCCACCTTGCAAGATTAAATCGAATCGATTCGCCGTCAGTCGCTCTCGGACATGGGCACCTTGATCACTGCGTCACAGCGTAGTATTGAGTGGGAGTATGTATGACATATGGTTATATTCACTTGGAATGTTATTATATGCTTTACCATGTTTGCTCTAGATATGCCAAATTTAGATGATGGTCAAGATATATAGAATCATGAGCTAAAATATGGAAATAAGGATTCACTTTAGTCGCGTTTTCATGTAACATCCCGAAAATTCACCAAAACAAATCACTCGCTAAAAATAATTTTCAAAATTTTTTACGTCGCTGAACTCGAATCGTTTCAGAATCTTTATCTGACCGGGCTCCTTTTCCGAAATCCTTCCCGGCGATCCGCCGCCCGACACCGAAATCAATCATCATTTATAACTTTGCATGTCTCCTCGTTTCTCGTGCGCGTCGCTTCTCGTCGACGCCACGCCCGGCTCGCGACCATCGCCGCAAATCCCGCCGGCATCTCCTTTTCCTTTTTCTTCTTTTCTTTTTTTTCCTCCTCTCTTTTTCCCTTTCCTCCTTTTCTTTTCTCTGTTCTCTTTTTCCTTCTCTTTCCTTCCTTCTTCCCCCTCCTGCTCTCTGCTCACGCACGCCCCTCCCCTGTGCCATGCGCTGCAGCACCCCCTATGCCCACGTGTTCCACGCGCCGCGGGATGCTCGGCGCGCCGCTCGGCCTCTGCCCGAGCCATCCCGTCGCTTGTACTGCTGCCGCAATCAATGCCGGAAGGGTGCCTCACCACGGGTCGCGTCGTCCTGCCGAGCGTCGGAAGCCGTGGACGCTCTGTGCGGTGGTCGTCGAGCACAGTACACTGCCGAGATTTTCTCCCGTGCGAACCGTCTTTGGCTCTCTATAAATCGAGCTGAGCCTCGCCGTTGCGCCCCGCACAACTCCCAGCCACTGCCATTGCAGCACACAGCCGAGCCGACCCTTTTCTTCTTCCTCTAGCTGAGGTACAGAGCCCCGTCGATCTCCCTATCGAAAGCCGCTTCCGTTGAATCGGTCCGCAGGTGAGCAAGCCGAGACCTCCAGCTACCTCTCGACACCACCCTCTTAGCTTCTCCCTCCCTCCACCGTGCTCACCCCGAGCTCCAGTCAGCCATGGCCGCCACGCCGGCCGCAGCTGCCGCTTGCCTTGGTCTCCACCCAAACCACCGTCCGAGACAGACTTCGTTTGACCAAAGGGTCCTTTTTCCTCACTCCCCAGTCACCCTCTCCCTCTCTCCTGTGTGGATTTTGAGCTTCCAGCAGCTCCCATGGCGAGCAGAGGCGTGGGAGACGGAGTGCTCCTGTCTGTCCCCTCCCTCGATCCTTTACTGATAAGGACTGTAGTGCTAAAACAATATCCTACTGCAAGCCCAAGTGACAAAGCCCCCTGATCAGTTTTATTCTCCACCTAATCACGCCCTATTAAGTTCCAGAACCAGCCCACAAGGTGCTAAGCCAGCAGCCCACGCAACCCAGATCAACACCTGTTAGTTATTTATTTTCGTAATTATCAGACCAACCACCTTATAAAGCCAATATCTCAGCCATTTCAACTCCGTTTAACCTGATTCTTTTTCCTAAATTCATTTAAAATCAAACTCTATCTAATACAATTATATTTGTGTAATGTATTGATGTATGTGGCTTTGCTTGTTTGCGTGCGACGAAGTAGAACCGATTACAGAGGAGAACCCGGAGGAACCAGGAGATCAGGAAGCCACCGTCGCCGACGCGTACGTAAGCGAAGGCAAGTCTCATCGATCCTTTACGTTGACTATGATTGATCCTAAGTGAGGTTAAATAAAACTTGATAGACATAGGGAAGACATGAGATGAAACACTGAGAGAATGAGAGAAACCACTGGATGAAGCCATGTTGCATGCTGATTTACTGCCAGACCTGCATGTTATTAGATTTTGTTAAATGGTGAAATTGGGTTGGTAATGAGATCAGGGCAGTATGAGATGTGTTGGTGCATGCGTTACCGTGGTGGTAGACATGCAACCGAGCTCTGTCGTGGTGACATCTCGGGTCTGGATGGTTATGGTTGCGCCTGCCCTGATGAACCTTAAGGACCGTGTGTTGTGGTGCCATCTCACCTAACCTACTTTCAGTACGACCACATGAGCTTGTATGGGCAAGCCTTAGCCTAATCCCACTGGCTAACCTGGTAGTCGTCCGAGGTGGTTATGTTTGGAGTGAGACCTGGATTGGTCAAGACCCGGGGGTTTGTGGGCGACTAGTCGGGGTTGATCCACGGCTAGGTGTCGGCTATGACGGAGCCGTCTCTGGACGGTGAAGTGCGTGTGGGTAAAGCGTACAACCTCTGCAGAGTGTACAATCCATTCGAATGGTCCGTGTCCTCGGTTTGGACAGGTTACGGTGGACATCTCAACTAGATGAGCTACCTAGCCTATGAGATGGATGACTGGTTGGGTTACCTTTAATCCTACATTTGTTATTTATTCTGGTTGATTAATGGACCTTGGCATATTAACCTGTAACTCCCTCCCCGTAAGGGTGAGGTGGGACTTGCTGAGTACTTTCGTACTCAACCTTTGTTGATTATTTTTTTTCAGAGGATCCTGATTTTGTGCCTGAAGATTACGAGTAGATCGTGTCCGCACCCAATGTGATAGAGTGGAGCCGTGATGGATGAAGAGCTAGTCTTGCATGTCGTTATGCTAGTTGTGATCCTGTGATTATTCTGTGTAGCGCTGTGTTGTCACTTTACCCCTCGTGTACGTGTTGAATAAAGCTCTGTATGACTCTGGAATCCACTTGATGTAACATGTATTATGCCGGAGACCTTATTCGGCAATTAATACATGGTTTAGCCTTGATCTTTGGGTCAGGGCGCTTCAGGTGGTATCAGAGCCATGCTTGGCTGTAGGACGCGAACCGGTAGTGAACGATGACCGTAGGAGCCCTAGGATGGTCAATACTTGAAATCCTATTACTCCTTAAACTTTATTGTTGTTATACTAACCCTACCCTTGTAAATTAGATGGCTGATGACTGGACCACCACCTACTGCATCAACGAAGATGGATTCCCCAAGGTGCTTTATGCTGCCACTGTGCGACTTGGTATTCCGGAACGTCCGGAGTACGTGGGTCGCGAGTTCATGGAGTATGACACCGAAAGCTGTGAGGTCACCATCCATATTGGCGCCAGTGATAAGTACTTGGAGATGCAACCCTGGAACGTCACCGCCACAGGAGCCCGTATGCCTAACACCATTCAACTTGTAGCTCGCAAGACGCTGCGGTACTTGTGCCAGATGTTTGAATGGCACTTGGGTTCCACCCCATGAAGTACTTTCTCCCGCTGGATCGTAACCGTCCTGCTTGGGCGGCGAGGATCCGCAACTTGGAGAGCACCACAGGAACCCCACAGTTGTCGCAGGAACCGAGAAGGACAGCGGCGAAGAATGGGGGCGACGAGCCGCGGCGTGGGGTTTCGAACCGCCGCCACCTTCCCGGGACTGAATATCTTCCCTCCCGCGACGACCGCGGCGCGGGCGAGCGCCGCCGCCCAGCGCGCCGGCCGTCGACCGACGCGGCCGCGAAGGTTCGCTCGCATCCTGCTGATTTGATTTGTTCGAACTTGCATAGTATCTGTCGTTTTGCGTGGGCTGCTCATTTACGCTTGAGAAGAACGTACTGGTTAAAGGCATGTGCAAAACTATGGATCGATCGGCCGCACGTTCTGTTTCCCATGCGTGCGCATTCTCCGCGGCGGTATTCTCAAAATCTGAGCCCATTCTTGGTGCTGTCTGTAGGCCGATGATGTCGGCGAATGCCGTTTCAGGGAGATGAGCGTGAAGGGGAAGGTAGCACTGCATCCACTGCAAAGAAATCACGCAAGCTTGGTATGAGTTTCTTTTTTTTTTATGGTTGGTATGAGTTTCACATTTGGGGCCTGTTTGTATTGTATGATTGGATTCCAAAACGGATCAAATTCACTGATGAGGAGACACCTGCCTCTGATTTATCAGCTTTTTGCCCCCCTTCTGTCTTTTGATCCTAGGCAGCAGCTGAACCAACAAAATGCAACACCAAGATTTGATCCAACTCCAATTTCACTTCTGCATAGTCATGGATCTAGCTTTTATCAAAGCTTCAACGTGGTCATCCATCCACTGCAACAGATTCATTTCTAGTGACAAAAATATACTTCAATAACCTAATTTTCTGTCTTTTTATGTCACTTATCCCTAACAAGCAGCTTCTGTAAACGGGATCATACCATTTTGCACAATATAATCTGAATGAAACCTCTGAAAATAAATTGCAGCATATATGGACTGTCCATTAGGACTAACTGTGCTCATTTACTGTTTGTAGACATTGAGAAAGTCCACGTGCTTGGTGAAATCAACAAATCACTTCAAGCATCTTTGAAGTCTGCTGAACCTCTACATGTGCCAAAAGGTACCTCCCCTGAAGAAATCTTTGAGGCGCTCAGAGGGATACCCAGATTGGCCCGGGCCGACCTGCTGCGAGCCTATAGTATGCTTATCCGGGATGATTGCCGGTTCAGATCTCTTATGGCACTCCCCAAAAACATGAGGAAGGAATGGCTGCTCCTGGAAATTGAAAGCATATGAGGCTTATCGAGACAGCATGCCAGTGATAGCCAATTGGGATCTCTTAGCCTTCTAATGGAATTCGAGAATAAGTGAGACTTGTTGAGTTTGCCCTACATATCACGCACGAATATCTTGCATAATAATGTGATGGTGTTTCTAGGGAACTTGTTTCAGTAGTTCTTTGACTCTTGAGGCTTCCTTCCTAGTTGTATTTTGGTTGTGCAATGTCTAATGTCCGCAGCTACTACGGATTCTCCATGAACGTAACGTTGCTTATTCATGAAAATGTGTGGAAACTGGAAATATCCTTTATTCTCTTCAATTTCGGCGGTGTTTATTTAATTTTGTGGGAACATGCAGAGCTGGGGGCGGAGGAGTGTGTTCTTGGGGCAGAAGCACTTGATCGCAGCGCAATGTGTTGCTGAAACTTAACGGGTAAGAAACCTAGCTATTGATGTTACATACATCGATCCTGCGAAAGGCCGGGCGGTTGAGATGGCTAGCCCGGCCCGGTAGCGTCGTGCTCCCAGCAGGTCCTGAGTTCGAATCTCATCAGAAGCGAATTTCAGACTGCTGGGAGAAAAAAAAACCCCCTCGCTGTGCTCGCCGCAAGGCTTGGCCCTCTCGGGCATGAGCCAGGGTTCGAGGGGTTTGCTTCCTCTTAATGAAAAAACGGTGGGGGTCCATTTCACACCCCGGGTAGAGTTTTTTTACATACATCGATCCTAGGGTAAAAAATTGATAAGTTTTTTGTTCGAAAAAAATTGATAAGTTTTAAGAACTAAATATGTCAAAATAGGAGGTCCAAATTTTTAAAATTATATTGTTTGTTGAGAGTGGATTTTTCCCACGTGGGCACATGCCCACCCAGAGGTTAGCCGTCAGATTGAGCTACATTGGGATATGAGTTTTTTTTTCTGTGTTCTGATTACGGCGTGACGGTAGAATGGTTATATGTTGTAAACTTTTTCACTGTTGTTTAAGAGAATTTGAAAGGTGCACGGACCAAGGACATATGGGCTGCGGAAACGTAGTCCTGCGCGCAAATGCTTGAGCGCTGAGAAGATCAGGTGATGCAATGCTGTGATCGACATGGGAAGGTACCCTACTCTGAAACTTGATGAGGACAGACAGGGCTGTGCTGCCATTCGTGCGCAGTTGCTAACAAAAATTCATTTATTCCTCAGTCAGGATAGAGACATACAAGATCCTTACAAAGCAGCTCCAGCGTTGAGATTCATAGGGTGCTTGGAGGAGAGAGGGAAAGATTCCTAGGGTGCTTCCCGCTGGACACAAGGGGTGCTAGGAAGCACCTCCCTAGCATACGAGTAAAAAAAAATATATTTGAATTTGTTATTTGCACATGGCTCGGTAGAATAAGTGTTATGCACGGCAAAGTATACGTGAGGCACAAGAAGAAGGAGCAGGCGCCGTCAGCCGTGCCGGACGGGGATTGTTTAGCCAATCAAAGTGGCTAAATTTCAGGAGTTTGTTTCCTTTTAGTTGGATTATGTTAAGAGATAAGCTCTAGGAGTTTGAGTTGGTTACGTAGAGCTAGCTTATATATAGTCTTTGGCTTGTAACTAAGGATTTTCTCAATCAAGTCATATCCCAGATATCGTTTCTCCCACGTTCAAGGGAGCAGTCCTGCCCCCTGGCTGCCGCTCCGCCGCCGACGGCGTCGAGGCGGCGACCGAAGGGTCCAAGCCCGCGGCCCTTCACCTCTCACGAGTACAACCTCCGCTATCCTCCTCCCTCCAACATCCCTGTCTATAACAATCTGGTATCAGGGATGCCGGGTGACGATGTGGATGCCGCGGAGTCTCTCAACAAATCCATCCAGAAGCTCTCGGACCAGATGACCAGCCTCTCCAAGGATTTCAAGGCCTTGAAGCCACTCATCCCGGCGGTGAACGAGCTGGTCAAGCTGCTCGCTGCGATGAAGTCACTCGCGGGCTCAGTCAAGGACGCCGAGCAGCAAACCGCGGCCCTCAACTTGGCAGTATCCAAGCTCGAGGGCTCCGGGTCAAGCAAGATCGCCAAACCTTCTGGCAAGGAGAAGAAAAAGCAGATTAGGCCGGTGGACGGCGATGATGCAGAGTATGGGCCGTCCGAGTCCGAGGGCGGGGGTGGCGATCCGTCCGACCCATCGTCCTCCTCCGAGGGGTCACGTTCGCCATCACCGCGTCGTCACCGTCGTGCGGACCGTGACCGGGACTCTCGCCGCTGTTTCCGGGGTGAGGACGAGGAAGACCGGCTCCCGACGCGAGTCCTCAAGATCGACTTTCCGACGTTCGATGGATCTGGTGACCCATTGATCTGGCTAAATCGCTGCGAGATCTATTTTCGAGGCAACAAAACCCCGTCACGTCGGCGTGTATGGATGGCATCCCTGCACATGACGGAGTCGGCACAGCTGTGGTACTATAAGTATGAGATGAACAACGGCGAGCCGTCGTGGCGCAATTTCGTCCGACTCGTCCAGAAGCGGTTCGGACCAACCATGACCGACACGCCGCTGGGAAGCCTTGCCCTACTACGCCACGCCGGGAACGTCGTCGACTACTCTAACAAGTTCATGCACTTGGCATGTCGCAAGGCGGAGCTCTCTGAACTCCAACATGTGCATCTCTTTGTGGTTGGACTCCAAGAGCCGGTGAAGACTGACGTGGGCCTCCGATCGCCCAAGACGCTGGACGACGCCATCATGTACGCCCGGGCGTACGAACAGCGCCAGTCGGCGCGACCGCCGTGGCGCCCGTCGCCCGTACTGCCATGCAGACCAGCGCCTCAACCACAACAACGGAACACGCGACAACACCGGGCTCGGGGGGCTCGCTTCCGCCACAGGGCCCCATTCGTCATCGGCTCACGCCGTCCGAGATGGATCAGCGGAAGAAGGACGGCCTCTGTTACTTCTGCGACGACAAATACGTTCCCGGCCACAGATGCAAAAAGCTCTACCGAATGGAGCTCGTCGCGGACCATGACCAGGACGACGACGATCAGGAGGGGGAGGCAAGCGACGGAGAGCACTCCCTGCATGCGCTCCTCGCCCTTCAGAGCCCTCTCGCCGCAGATGGTCCGGTGGTCTCCGTCCGAGCATTCACGGGCGTGCGTTCTCCTCAATACCGCACGTTGAAGCTGCACATCCACCTGGGCGGCCTCAAGCTCATTGTGCTCGTCGACACGGGCTCCACCAACAACTTCATCGACGAGCGCGTGGTGGCGCATCTTGGTTCACCACCCTTCCCGGCACCGATCGCAATGTCCGGATCGGCAATGGTGACCACGTTCGGAGCACGGGGGTCATTCCGGGCGTGCCGGTGGTGGTGGGTAGCCTCGCAGCGAACGAACACTTTGACGTCGAATTGCACACCCTTCCGCTGGGTGGCTACGATGTGATCCTTGGCGTCGAGTGGCTCAGCACGCTGGGGCCGGTGCTCTTCGACTTCCAACGCCAGACCATGTCCATCGCCAGAACTGACCGCCGCGTTCTGTGGACGGGCTTGGATGGTCCTACAGTACCAGTGTTCTACGCCATAGACGAACACCTCGATGACCTGTTGCGGCTGCTCCTCGACGATTATGCAGTAGTGTTCCAGGAACCGCACGGCCTGCCTCCGGAACGTCACCATAGCCACCGTATTCGCCTGGTGGCCGGCACCGATGCGATTGCAGTACGCCCGTACCGCTACGTACACCTGCAGAAGGACGAACTGGAACGCCAGTGCGCTGACATGCTCCGACAGGGGATCATCCGTCCAAGTTCATCAGCATTCTCCTCTACGGTCCTACTGGTGCGCAAGCCGGATGGGTCCTGGCGCCTCTGCGTCGACTATCGCGTGCTGAACGCGAAGACCCTCAAGGATAAGTTCCCCATTCCCGTGGTCGAGGAGCTTCTCGACGAACTTCGGGGTGCCAGGTTCTTCACCAAATTAGACCTCCGTTCGGGGTACTACCAGGTTCGCTTGTTTGAGGGCGACATCGACAAGACGGCTTTCCGCACACACCAAGGGCTGTTTGAGTTCTTGGTCATGCCGTTCGAGTTGTCGAACGCGCCGGCTACCTTCCAGGCGTTGATGAATTAGGTACTCCAACCGTTTCTCCGGAAGTTTGTATTGGTTTTCTTCGACGACATCTTGATCTACAACACTTCCCGAGCCGAGCATCTACGCCATGTCCGCCTCGTCCTCGACACCCTGCGCCGGCACCAGCTCTTCCTCAAGCGAAGCAAGTGTACCTTCGCCCAGTCGTCTGTCACGTATCTGGGCCATGTGATCTCGGAGCATGGCGTGGCCATGGACCGCATCACGGTGGACGCGGTGCTGGCATGGCCCCAGCCCCGTTCAGTCCAGGCTATCCGCGGCTTCCTCGGCCTCGCGGGCTATTACAGGCGCTTCATAAAGGACTACGGGGCCATCGTGGCTCCCTTGACAAAGATGCTACGGAAGGAGGCCTTCCACTGGACAGAAGAGTCCACGGCTGCCTTTCAGGCTCTCCAGAACGCGCTCACCTCCGCCCCGGTGCTCCAGCTGCCGGACTTCTCGCAGTCGTTCGTCGTGGAGTGCGATGCATCGAGGTCGGGATTTGGGGCGGTGCTGCATCAGGAGGGCAGGCCGATCGCCTTCTTCAGCCGACAGATCGCGCCGTGACATGCCAAACTTGCCGCCTATGAGAGGGAGCTTATCGGCCTTGTACAAGCGGTGCGCCATTGGCGGCCTTATCTCTGGGGCCGAGAGTTCGTGGTGCGCACGGACCACTACAACCTCAAGTTTTTGCTTGACCAACGTCTTGCCACGATCCCACAACATCAGTGGGCAAGCAAACTTTTGGGTTTTGATTTCAGGGTGGAGTACAAGCCAGGCGCCCAAAACGTGGTGGCGGACGCGCTGTCATGTCGCGATGCTATTGGCGAGGGCGAGCTGGCTGTGCTTTCTGCTCCGTCCTTCCAGCTCTTCTCCGAGCTCCGGGACGCGGTTGCGGCTAACGCGTCTTTGGCCGAACAGCGCGGCAAGGCGGATCAAGCAACAGAGGGGTGGAGCTGGGTCGATGGCCTGTTGCTCCGCCATGGCAAGATCTACGTACCGGCTTCACTGGACTTCGCCGACACATTGATCGCCCAGGCACATGGCGCGGGTCATGAAGGCACACAGAAGACACTTCTTCGCCTACGTGCCGACTTCGCCGTCGACAGAGATCGCGTACGAGTGTGTGACTTCGTCCGGCGCTGTGAGGTGTGTCAACGTAACAAGACCGAGCACCTCCGTCCGGGCGGTCTCCTCCAGCCTCTACCGGTTCGGTCCATGGAATGGGCTGACATCGCCATGGATTTCGTCGAAGGCGTGCCCCGTGTGAGTGGCAAATCCGTCATTCTCACAGTGGTGGATCAGTTTTCGAAGTATGCTCACTTCATGCCGCTCGCCCATCCCTACACGGCGACCTCGGTGGCGCGTGTGTTCTTCGACGAGGTGGTGCGCCTCCACGGCTTGCCAGCTTCCATCGTCAGCGATCGCGACACCATCTTCACTAGCTCCTTTTGGCGCGAGCTGTTCCGTCTGTCCGGGGTGAAGTTGCAATACTCTACGGCATTCCATCCCCAGTCGGATGGGCAATCGGAGGCAACGAACAAGATCATCATGATGTATCTACGGTGCTTGACGGGGGACAGACCGCGGCAGTGGCTTCGCTGGCTCCCATGGGTGGAGTATTGTTACAACTCCTCCTATCAAGCTTCCCTCAAGACGTCACCATTCAGAGTTGTGTATGGACGTGACCCGCCTACCATCGTGGCATACGGGCCTGGTGACTCCAAGTTACCAGCGGTGGAGCAACAGATGCTGGAACGTGATGAGTTCCTTGCTGAGATCAGGGATAGGCTGGAGCAGGCGCAGCAACAGGCCAAGTCCCAGTACGACAAGACACACCGGCAAGTGGAGTTCCAGGTGGGCGACTGGGTGCTTCTGCGGCTGTTGCATCGGCCGACGGCGTCGCTCAATGATATACGTGGCCGACGGAAGCTAGGCCAGAGATATTTCGGTCCATACAAGGTGCTTGAGCGGATTGACTCGGTCGCATATCGTCTTCAGTTGCCAGCGGGAGCACGATTGCATGATTTGTTCCATGTGGGACTCTTGAAGCCATTCATCGGCGAACCTCCGGAGCAAGTCAGGCCGCTGCCTCTTGTACATCATGGCAGGTTCTGCAGTGAGCCAGAGAGGGTGCTCAGGGGTCGGTTGGCTCGAGGTACTTATGAGTTGCTTGTCCAGTGGAAGGGTGCTGATGCCACAGCTGCTTCGTGGGTGTCACTGTCGGAGCTTTGCAGCCTCTATCCGGCGTTCCAGCTCGAGGACGAGCTGCTTCTCCAGGGGGGAGAGATGTTATGCACGGCAAAGTATACGTGAGGCGCAAGAAGAAGGAGCAGGCGCCGTCAGCCGTGCCGGACGGGGATTGTTTAGCCAATCAAAGTGGCTAAATTTCAGGAGTTTGTTTCCTTTTAGTTGGATTATGTTAAGAGATAAGCTCTAGGAGTTTGAGTTGGTTACGTAGAGCTAGCTTATATATAGTCTTTGGCTTGTAACTAAGGATTTTATCAATCAAGTCATATCCCAGATATCATTTCTCCCACGTTCAAGGGAGCAGTCCTGCCCTCTGGCTGCCGCTCCGCCGCCGACGGCGTCGAGGCGGCGACCGAAGGGTCCAGGCCCGCGGCCCTCCACCTCTCACGAGTACAACCTCCGCTATCCTCCTCCCTCCAACATCCCCGTCCATAACAATAAGTGGGAGAATGAGGGGAAAGTTGGTTGGGTACCAGGCAAGAGGGTGCTTCACACTGGATCAAAAATGACCCGAGCTCTACCTCGTGATGTGTCTGGGTGCTACCAGGCAAGTGGGTGCTTCACGCTGCTGCTGCTGAGAACTTGCATGATAAATTACATATCAATATAGTTGTTCAGATTATGACAACACAATTGGTCTTGGGCATGCAATGCCATGGGCGGATTAAGGGGGGGCTAGGGGGGCTGTAGCCCCCCCCCCCTCCCCCCACTACCAAAAACACCATTATTATCAAATGAGAAAGATAAGAAGAAAAGAGAAAAATATGAAGAGGAATAGAAGAAATGAGTGGGGATGAAGAGGAGGAAGAACCAAGCCCCCCTAGGTTTTAATTCTAGATCCGCCAATGTGCAATGCTATGTACCCAGTTCTGAAACCTGACAAAATTCAGTTGCACAGTCAACTATTCAGGTACTAGGAGGGCTCATGAAATCCAGACAAGAACTGCTTCCACCCAATGGCGATTCAGACAGAGCTGATGTGGCCATATTCATGTATCCATTCAGTTGGTGAGAGTGCTACCGGCTTTCCATCAACAATGCAGATGCATCTTGACACAAATCCGCGGCCTCTTCCTTTCAGCGGAGGGTTGTTCGCTGAATTCGCATAGTGCAAGAAGGCTTTGTAGTTGTGCACGAACATTCAGTCGCATTCTTTGGTGTAGAAGCTGAAGGACCTGAAGATGAGGAAGCAACATGCCTGCACTTCCCCCTTGTGCCCCCCTCACTGATGCGCTCATTGCATGTCTTGCTGCTGCAGAGGAGAAGAATCCAGTATGTGTGTCGCGTTGCTCAGCCACTCCTCTCACGCCTCCTTCCTCCCACAGCCAGCAAATGGAAGCGCGCGTACTAATTTCCTTAGCATGGAATGCATTCTGACACCCAACAAATTTCAGTCAGCACCATTTAAGTAGGGAGGCTCGTATGCTTGCTCCACATATATGGCTTCCCACACAACTTGATCCTCCGAGTTCCTCTCTCTGCCTCCCGGTCTCGTTTGGTTTTTTAAATTGCTGCCATGTCGAATGTTCAAATGTAAATTCGAATATTCAGATGTCAGTTTAATATAAAAATAACTGTAATCTATTAAGTATAGTTAGTGCACAATTAGTATATTGTTACTGTAGCAATTAGTGGTCAAATTATGAACTAATTAGACTTAATAGATTCATCTCGTGATTAAATCATGACATATAAAATTAGTTTGATAATAAATCTATATTTAGTTCTTTTAATAGGTGTTTAAACATGCGATGTGATGGGACAAGTGATTTAAACTTAAAAAAGTAAGCCGTTTGTCGTGGTGTGCAAACCCAAAGCCGGGTGGCGTAGTGCACCCGCCTAAACCCAGAGGTTGAGTACTCGGGTGTTAGCTAGGATTAGCCCAATCTAGATGCAAGAACACGATGAACACAGCTGGTTTAGAGTGGTTCGGGCCGCCGGAGCGTAATACCCTACGTCCACTGTGTGTTATATTGCTTGTGCTCTCAAGAGATTGAGAACAGAATTGTTCGGATTGAATCCGAGCTTGTGCTGTGTCTGCCTCCCTTTTTTCTTGGAGAGTCTAGAGTGTGCAGCGAGCGCCTCCCTTTTATATCTCAAGGGAGGCGCGTACATGGCCGTTGAGTCCCCGACAGGTGGGCCCAACGATGTAGTATAAAATAACATACTGTACAGACATTATGGCGTTGCAGGCGACGAGGATCTCATTTCTGGATTTCCTTGTTTTACCCGTGGGAATCTTCCGTCCGGCATAGCCCTGCCCTGTCTTGTCGAAACGGCACCAGGGCGTAGCTTGCGGCGTAGCCTGCCGTGTACCTGAACGGGCCGTGTAGCTTGCGGCGTAGGCGATATGATGAAAAGGTGCCGTGCCATCGTATCCGTTAAATGCGGCAGACAGGCTCTGTGCGGATGCGACGCATGCGGCTGTACTGTGTACCTCGGTAATATGCGGTCTACAGTGAGGCCTGACAAAAACTGCCCCGCATGCTGCGACGGCAGAGCACGCCTCAACCACCCGCATTGAATGCGGTGGGTGGGCGAGTCTTCCAGCGGAAGACTCGCATCCGCGCCTGCGCCTGCAGGACACGTGGCGGCTCCGGACCCCTCCTGAGCAGCTATCTGAGCCGAGAGCTCACGGGGATCCGGATAGGCATGTGGAGGTCCCGGACCCACCTGCTGGGGTCCAGGTCCGCGGCCACAGGTGCTGAGCATTTCCACCTCTGGGACACGTGGTGACACCGGTCCCGTCCCTGAACGGGAAGCGGGTCCGGGACCGTTGGTCCGGTGAGATGGAGTCAGATCCCAGGGGTCCGGCTGCTCAGCTCCTTAGGGCGTAGTTACGGATAACTACGCGAGTCTTGGTACAGTAGCAGTGGGTACCCCAGCTACAGGGTACCGATAGAGGCCCCCGGGCCCACCTCGGGAGAGGCAACGAACCCGCAGGTGGGGCCACTACTATGAGCAACTTGGCTGCTTCTGGCGCCCAGCGGTGCGCGCCGCAAGGGTCTTGTCCTGCGTCGTCCATCCTTTGGGTCACCTGCTGCATCATCATGTTTGGACCTGCACATGACTCAAGGTAGATGCTTAGTAGCGTGCCCACGGGTCCAAAATCCTGTTGGCTGTGATCCTTTGAGGTAGACAGCTAGGCTCAGTGAACGGAGCTCAAGGGGCCGGCCTTTAGGTTAAGAGAAAGTCCGGACCTCCAGGTTCCCAGTCCTAGGTACTACGACACTCATTCACAGGAGGTGGTGCGTGCAGGCTTAGGGTACGGAACCTGGCTAAGCGGCTACACAGCTACAGACCTCCCCAGAGAATGAGTGCGCTTCCCTGAACCTGCAGGTTCCCAGGGGTCCAAACCCCTCTCTTTCATGAGGGGTCTATAGCTAAGTCACTAGCTAGCCAACTCAATTCGGACCACAATCACCACACAAGAGTAAGAAGCCATGTGAGGGTTAGCGCAAACAGAATGCATAGATTGAAATTGGAATGTAACATCCTTAGAGGCGAACTGAGAATAAACTTTTCCTTTATAACTAGATGTACATGAGATGTGCGATGTAAGCCAGAACACGGGTTTATGAGGCCGGAGCTATCCGGACCTCCGGGCCCCCAGTCTTAGGTACTACGGTACTCGCCCTAGGGAGGTAGAGCATGCAGGCTTAGGGTATGGAACCAGACTAAGCGGCTACACGGCTCCGGACCTCCCCGGAGGGTGAGTACGCTTCCCTGAACCTGGTTCGCAGAGGTCCGGACCCCTCCACGGGGGAGGCTCACCGGACTGGACCACACGGAAGTACTACCTAGTTACAAAGGAAAAGGTTTTATTCCCTGCTGAGCCTCTAAGGGTAGGACTTACATAGATGTAGAGTCGGGGGTGCGAACGGAGTTGGCTTTCCACCGGAGAGAGCCACCAGAGTCGGTTTAGTGCGACCGGAGTGGGCTTTCCGCCGGAGCGGGCTTGGTGCGACCGGAGTCGGCTTTCCGCCGGAGCGGGCTTGGTGCGACCGGAGTTGGCTTTCCGCCGAAGCGGGCTTCCTCACATGAGTGAGGTATGCTGCGAGCTGGGATTTGTTGAAGCTGTGCTCCCCCCAGACCTACTTGATGACGAGCTGGGAGAGCATGACCCGCTGTCGCCATCCTACTGACGCGGGCGCTTGCCGAGCGAGTTCTGGCCCCCGGGCATATCTTGAGGGGCCGAGTGCCATGCACGGCCCTCAGCGGCCCTGGCGCACTTGTCCGCCAAGGCAAACAAGGTGGCAACAATTTCCACCTGGTGTGTGGCCAGCTTCTCCAGCATCTTCTCGTCACGGACCCCCTTGGTGAAGCGGGAGATGAATGCCCGGAGCGTCTCTCCGGGTTTCTGCCTCACGGCGTGGAGGTGAGCCTCCACACCATGATGCTGATAAGCACAGGCAAAGTTCACTGTAAATCTAGCGCAGAGCCCCTCCCAGGACTGAATCGTCCCATGAGTGAGGTTCATGAGCCAAGTCCAGGCTGGCCCAGTCAAGGCTACATGAAAATAGCTCGCCATGACAGCGTCATTGCCACCAGCTGCTGTGATGGCGGTAACGTACACCTGCAGGAATTCCGACGGATTAGTGGTACCGTCGTACTTCTCCGGCAGGTGCGGGCGGAACTTGGACGGCCATGCCACCGTGCGGAGGTGATCCGCCAGCGCCGCACAGCCCACCACAGCCACCGGGGTTCCCGCCTGTATTCGGGCGTTTCCCGGAGGCTTGGGTGCCACTGCATCCAAGTCGGCATTGAGGTTGCGGCCCTCGATGTTGAGGCGGCATTCTCGCATCCTTTCCACGGAGATGCGGGCGTCCTCACCCGCGCGCCTGCGGTTGAGCTCCTCCCGCAGGTCTTCTGTTCGCGCACCCCTCACCGTAGGGGAGCGCACAGACACCGACGCACCGCCCTGGCGCCGGTGGTAGGGTACCATCGCATTGCTAGGCGAAGGTCGTTGCCCAGTCCTTGCAGAACTGGGAGAGGCCTGAACCAGATGGAGGAGGCGGTCAACGTCGTCCCGCCACTGCCTCAGGGCGTCTGGCGAGGCTGCAACAGCCGGAGGGTTGCGAAGCAACTCCCTAGCTGCCGCCAGCGCTCCGCCGCTCGCAGCTTGTGAGGGGGCCCTTGACGGGCGCCCTGACTCTAGCTGACGTGCAGCGCGCGCCGCTGCTGACGGCAGCTGCTCCACGGGCACGGTTGCCCCTGGCGCAGGAAGGCGAGAGGCGTGTGGCGCGGACGACGTCACACCCTCCGTCATCTCCATGTCGTTGTCATGGTGGGAGTGCTCAACCACCCGAACCATGGAGATGACCAAGAGATGAACTAAGACCAGCTAAAGTTCCCCTACCTGGCGCGTCAAATGTCGTGGTGTGCAAACCCACAGCCGGGTGACATAGTGCCCCTGCCAAAACCAGAGGGTGAGTACTGGGGGTTAGCTAGGATTAGCCCAATCTAGATGCAAGAACACGATGAACACAACTGGTTTAGAGTGGTTCGGGCCGCCGGAGCGTAATACCCTACGTCCACTGTGTGTTGTATTGCTTGTGCTATCAAGAGATTGAGAATGTAATTGTTTGGATTGAATCTGAGCTTGTGTTGTGTCTGCCTCCCTTTTTTCTTGGAGAGTCTAGAGTGTGCAGCGAGCGCCTCCCTTTTATATCTCAAGGGAGGCGCGTACATGGCCGTTGAGTCCCCGACAGGTGGGCCCAACGATGTAGTATAAAATAACATACTGTACAGACATTATGGCGTTGCAGGCGACGGGGATCTCATTCCTGGATTTCCTTGCTTTGCCCAAGGGAATTTTCCGTCCAGCATAGCCTTGCCCTGTCTTGTCGAAACGGCGCCAGGGCGTAGCTTGCGGCGTAGCCTGCCACGTAGCTGAACGGGCCGTGTAACTTGCGGCGTAGGCGGTATGATGAAAAGGTGCCGTGCCGTCGTATCCGTTTAATGCGGCAGACGGGCTCTGCGCGGATGCGGCGCATGCGGCTGCACTGTGTACCTCGGTAATATGCGGTCTACAGTGAGGCCTGACAAAAACTGCCCCGCATGCTGCGGCGGCAGAGCACGGCTCAACCATCCGCATTGAATGCGGTGGGTGGGCGAGTCTTCCAACGGAAGACTCGCGTCCGCGCCTGCGCCTGCGGGACACGTGGCGGCCCGGACGCCTCCCGAGCAGCTATCTGAGCCGAGAGCTCACGGGGGTCCGGATAGTCACGTGGAGGTCCCGGACCCACCTGCGGGGGTACGGGTCCGCGGCCACAGGTGCTGAGCATTTCCACCTCTGGGACACGTGGTGACACCGGACCCGTCCCCGAGCGGGAAGCGGGTCCGGGACCGTTGGTCCGGTGAGATGGAGTCATACCCTAGGGGTCCGGCTGCTCAGCTACTTAGGGCGTAGTTACGGATAACTACGCGAGTCTTGGCACAGTAGCAGTGGGTACCCCAGCTGCAGGGTACCGACACCGTTTAGTTCCCAAAATATAAATTTTTAGATGTCAAATCGACTGTTTGACCAGATGTTGGGAGAGTTTTTCGAACACTAATTAAAAAGACTAATTTCAAAATTCACCTGAAAACTGCGAGACAAATATTTTGAGGTCTTTGACCGCATCATTAGCACATATGGGTTACTGCAGCATTTATGGCTAATCATGTAATAATTAGGCTTAAAAGATTCGTCTCGCCATGTACATCCAAATTGTACAATTAATTTTATTATTTATCTATATTTAATATTTTATATATGTGTCTAAAGAGGGAGGCAAAAAAAATTTGACCAAAATATTTTGGAAACTAAACGGTCCCAAATGAGACCTAAGTCAATTCACTGTTCGTCCCGTGATGAACCAGAGACTTCTAAAGAAACCACCAAAGTATCGAGTACCAAGGCCGCTGTTGCTCGACAAAAGCTTGGTGGGCTGGTGCCCATGATGTTAGTGTACCATGTTGGTTATCCTTGTGGATTGATCTTACAGTACTCCGTCCGGCCCAATATATAAGGCGTAACCACTAGTATTAGGTCTTGTTTTGATTTCAAAATTTGACACCTAAAAATATCACATCGAATGTTTGGACACATGTATGGAGTACTAAATAAAATCTATTTACAAATTTTTTGCACGGATGAGTTATAAATCGCGAGAAGAATCTAATAAGCCTACTTAATCCATGATTTACAACAGTGATGCTACAGTACCATCCGCTAATTATGAATTAATCGTAGATTAGTTAGGCCCATTAGATTCGTCTCGCGATTTATAATTCATCCGTGCAAAAAGTTTTATAAATAGACTTTATTTAGTGCTTCGAAATAGTAAGATTTTCTTTAAAAAATTTACGCCAAAAAAATCTAAACACACTCTTACAACGCTCCTTGTATTACGGAACTTATGAGTAAAAATGCAAGAACGGGACACAGCGCCATCTTCCAACAGCTCCCTGTGTCTCTGCCGCGAATGATCGTAGTGTGTAAGGAAGATGCAGGCCTTGGAAGTTCCGTTTAAAGACAACATATCGCTCCGTTGCTGAAGCCTGGTGGTGCCAAGCATTGTGTGCCATGTAGTACAGCTGCCGGCTTAAAAGTGTAACCTCTTGCTAGTTTTCCTTGCTGAACCTGTAGGATGTAAGCTTTGGCTTGAACCTAATCAGGTAGAGATTCTCTACCCTCCCGTTGTTTATTTACGCGCGGGATTTTCTCTACTGTACACAGGGTGGTAATAATGTTCTCTTCACAATTTTATTTGGCTCTTAATTTTTTTATCTTAAAATTATATAAAATTAGAGTTCGTTTTTTATGACCCGGTCTTTAGATTATCTAAGTAAAAATTAAGACCCTAAAAGGCACTCTACTATAGCAAAGAGATCCAGCTAAACAAGCCTAATACAACCCATCGAGTGGCTAGGCGCATGGCCGGCCCAGCTCCGCCCCTGCGCAGCACGCGCCGCGCACAAGACGCCGGAGTCAAAGCCGAGTCGTTGCGGGTCGCAGCTCATGCCACGCGTCGTCGCGGGCTCGCAGCGTGGCGAGCTCGTGGGGTACGTGTCGCCGGAGGGGCTCGCGGCAGCCGGCAAGTGGCGGCGGCCGGGAAAACCCGCGGTGCATGCCTCCGGTATTATCCTCTCCGGTTTCGCTATCCGCTCTCCATTCTCTCGCTCTCGCAACGCAAGTCGCAAAGCCCCACCTCCCTTCACTCTCATCGGCTGGCAAAGGACAGCGGCGGCGATGGCGCAGAGGCATATCGCCGGCGTCAGCGTCGGCGGCGGCGGCTACTGGACCGAAATATTGGACCAGCATCGGGCAGCCTACTACAACCCCTTCTCTGTGCTGGCGCCCTCGAACAGGCCGCCGGCGGGGGATGACTCCTCGGGCTCGTCGTCGGACGTGGAGGACCCGCAGCTCGAGCTCCCGGCGCGCGGAGGCGGAGCTCCTCCGTTCACGCACGTCGCGCCTCGTCCGCTCGAGCTCCCGGGCGCGCACCCGGCGCGCGGAGGCGGAGCTCCTCCGGTCGCGCACGTCGCGCCTCATCGTCCGCTCGAGCTCCTGGCCGCGCGCCCGGCGCGCGGAGGCGGAGCTCCTCCGTTCGCGCGCACCGCCGTGCCTCCTCCGCTCGTCCGGGCGCCCGACGCCGTCCCCGCGGCCGGCTCGACCTGGACCCGCGCCGCTTCCGCTTCCAACTCGGGGTCGGCGTTGGCGGCCGCCGACAGGTTCGTGCTCGAGCTCGATTCGGGTCAGTCGGGCCATGGGCCACTCCGCCGCCGGTGATGGTTCACCAACCGTTCCTCGTCTTCTTCTTCGTTGCAGGCTGGTGACGGCGAGCGCGGACGGGGTGGCGCCGCTCTCCCGGGGGAGATCTACAACGCGCTCAAGGCGATCCGACCCCGCCTGGCCCGCGCCGACCTGCTGCGAGCCTACAGCGCGCTCGTCCGCAACGACCGCCAGTTCAGGTCGCTCATGGCGCTGCCGGAGGACATGAGGAGGGACTGGCTGCTCATGGAGGTCCCGGACCGGAGGCATTGAAGCCCTGCTGGCTGTTCGCCGCTTCTGCTCTGCGCGTGGATCGAGCTCCAAGCTCGTAGCTGACAGCACGCGTGGCAAGTACCGTCCAATGCTGTGCGCTTGAGTAGTAGTAGCAGCTTGTGGTAGTTAGGCATCAGTTGAGTTTCTTTCACTAAGCTGTAGTATTAGGGGCTTGTTACTCCTGTAATCCTGTTGGAACATGTAATGCAGCGTCATCTGTAATGTTGTAGTGTAAACTGTTCCTCTGAAAATGTAGTGGTCGATGTACCTGTTGCTCGTGAGCAAATGTTGTGGTGATGGAAGTTCTCGAGGTTCTTGGCGCACACTGACATCTGGGACATCTTGAGCATTTTTTTTACAGACTTGAGCAGTTAAGATTCTCGTAAATGCAGCAGTTGTGGTGATCCCAACCTTCTGTTGGACAGTAGTGTAAGAGCAACCGCAATGTGTTTGCCATAAGGTAGTCCATAGGTTTAAAATATTTGCTATCAGGTAGCAGGAATTAAAATATTTGCTATCAGGTAGCTGGAACATTGTGAAACTAGTCCATAAGGTAGTCCATAGTAAAATGTACCCATAAATTTATGGACTACCCATAAAAATTAAAAATTATTACTTTTTCTTACTCCTCTCTCTCTCATGGTTTTGCAGCACAGACTTGTAAAGAAATTTTTTTATCTAATATGGGACCCACCTTATAGACTAGTTGTTGGCTGAAATATTGGGAGGATAGCAATAGCTATAGTCCACAGACGCAAAAGCTGTTCATATGGACTACTTAGTCCATATACATTGTGGTTGCTCTAATGCAATGTCTGGTGATGTTGCCGGAAGCTGTCATGTGAGTTTGTCCTCGAACTGTCAGTGTGCAGCGGCGTTTGTTTGTGACTTGTGAGCACACGAAGCTTGTGGATTCCTTTAGAGTTATTCCACCTGGTACCTGTGGTTTGCAAGCTGATAATTCGATGGGGCATGGTATTCTTTCCTCAATTTCATCGTGCCAATGTACACCCAAGTTTCACTACTGCTCTTTAAGGCCCGTTGTGGTATCTTCTTTCGTTTGAAAAAAAAAGAAAAAAACTGTGGTCTCATCTAGATTGGTTTGCAAGAATGCTTTGGATTCAGTTTGAATTTAAACCAAAACCTAAGGTGCTTAGATGGGCTAGATGTGTCTGGACCTTTTCTAAATTTTGCATAGATGCAAAATTAAACAACATCGGAAAATGGCAGATCATGCTCCGAGGCTCAAGGGATGTGCAGGTCGAAGTGCAGCAGAGATCACACACAGTGCAGCTCATGGTTTGCTGTTCTGAAATTTGGATTTACTCAAGTTGTGTTCTGATTGTCCAGTACTAATCTGACTTATCATTTGTAATCTTCCCATTGTTTATCTGCTACTAGTGGATATGTACGTGCCACATGCACGTGTTTAAAGTCAAATATTTAAAAGTAATTGGATTGCATCGAACTATACTACTAAAAATATCATTTATGGCATGATGGAATAACACAGAAAAAAGAAACAGAGGAGTTTTATGACTTGCAACTTACCAAAGGCCCATCAACCTTCTCCATCTTTTATTTGCCATATAGACGCTCCACCAAAGCGAGAGCAAACTCAATTGTTGTTTCTGAACCCCGGCTAGTCACGGCATTCCGATTCACCACCACCCTTAAGTTCATAGGCATCACATCTGCAGTGAACTTCTCCACGAATGATGGATAACAACTTGGGCACATATAATTACACATCTAATTTCACCAAAAAAATTATACCCTGGGGATTGGTGGTAAAAAGCTTGCCGATATGTGCTCTAAGAATTCATCGCCTGACGCATGCAAGCAAATTAAAAAACAAACATTGTTAAATAAAGTCCCTAGACGATCGATGTTGCTTGATGTCCTACGCCATAGAGAAAATAAATACCTTAATACAACATGCAACTTGGGGGTCAGTATCTGATGGGAAACACAGGTGGATCATGACAGTGCCCTGATTTAATGAAACAAAGAACAAAGATGGAGATCAGCGATCTCGACGGTAGTTAGCAAAACAAAAAAAACAAACATCGCTAGACAAATCCCTGGACGCCATGGAGAAAACATGCACCATGGCCAAGGTGCAACGGGGGGAGGGGGAGGCATCCTCACAGCTGATTTAATGAATCCAAGATCAAAGATGAAGGTCGGCATTTGCCTGGGACTGTCAGCCATCGCGATGACAGCATGATACAGTGGGCGCTCGCGAAGGCGGCCCGGCGATAGTGTGACGGTTGCCCGCGAGCCAATCTCGGTCGAGCGTGGGAACGACGCACCTGACGGAGCACAAAAGCCCTCGATCAACCAGCGCACAACACAAATGGAAGGTTTAGCACTCAATCAACCAGCGCACAACACAAAAGGAAGATAAACAAAAAAGAGTTAATCAGCTCACAACAATAAAAAAAATAAAAGAAGAGATTTTAGGATGTCTTACTAAAAATTATGGTTGCCTCATCTCTATATAATGGAAAGTAACAAGTGGGTACAAAGGTGGGTAGGTAAAAGTGTTTGGTGTAAAAAATATTAGGATTTTGGTGGAAACATTTTCCTTCTATCAATTTCGTGAGTCTACACCTTCTTTCGTCAAATCTTTGGGCTGGCAAGTGGGACCTACGTGAGGGGTACTGTGGGTCTAATTTTAGTGAGAAATAGTTTTAATTGTTTTAACTTTTATAGTATAGGTTAATTTCTCAAACTGAATGAGGACTTCAGAAAAGCGATCGGTAGCCTCGACGAGCTAGTTTCCCCTATCTTTGTCTGTTAGTGCAGAAGATAGTCAGCTGATTGCTTTCCAGAAGATCATGCATTCAGCAAAAGCCTTTGTTCTTCGAGAATCACACCATGATCAAAGGTTTCATGGTGCCTCCGGTGGGCTTGTCAGGTTACCGCGTGGCGGCCGGCCGCGGGAGTTGACGACGAGCGAGCGAGAGGGCCACGCGGACCAAATTACCGGACGCGGGCCTCAACAAAAGAAGGATGGGCTGAAAGTAAGTGGGCCTCCATTTGGCCCAGCAACGCTGCCCCTTCACTTTGACAGATCGAATCGTGACCGCAGAGTCCCGATCCAACGGCTGAAAATACCTCAAACCTGGACGGTAAATAGAGTACCGTCCACCCCGAGCGTCCCCCCCCCCACCCCCACCTAGCGTGCCGCGCCGCGCTCTCGTCCTCGCCGCGCCGGGGCGCTCGGCATGCGGCATCGCCGGGACGCCGGCGTCAGCGACGTCACGGGAACTCCCCTGATGTCATCCTCCGCGGCCTTCGGCTCCGACTTCCCTCTTCCCCGTGCCCGTCACCTTGCCGCATTGCGCTCCCGTCTCCCGCGGCGACGGTGGCTGGCGGCCGATATCCTCCCGCCTTCGTGCCCGCGGCCGGCGGAACCCGGTACGGCACCGATGACCAATCGACCGCCCTCCGCCCTGCAGCCCTTCCGCGTCGATCGATTTTGTCTAGGTCCCACCTCCATTGCTTGGACTTGCAGGGCCACGCCGATGCTGACCGCTGCTGCGTCCGTCGCTTGCTGCCAATGTAGACGCCGGACTGGCTGCTGTACCGTTGAGGTGACTGGTGAGGACTGACGAACACTCAAAAAGCTGTTCACTTCCTTTGCAGGTTCTTGATCCATGACAGCATATCAGCATGAATAGCACTGATTCACCAACGATCCACTGCTGTCTTGCATACAATCGGAAATGAAGGGATCGGAGAAGACGTCTGCATCGATCTGGATCTTCAGGATTTACAAATGTTCAAAATTTTGTTGCCTTCAACGCTCAGCATGCTAGCGTGAAGGGCTAAACGGGACAAAACACACGGCATGTCCTCATTCTCTGTTCGGCATACAACCACAAGAATTACCGTTGTTGGATCCTTGGGCCAAGGCCCAATGGTCTGCTAGTATAACTTTGCTGTTGATGATGATTCCTGTTTACTTGAGTTCTAACATGGTTACTGCGTACATGTGCTGTTCATGGCTTCATTTTCTGCATGTGATGTGACACGAGTTTGGCACCATGAACAGTTGCAGTTTGCAAGTATAAATGATTCTGGAATCAAGAACTAAGTTTTCTCTCTCTAGCCGAGAAGGCTCCCAACCCCGCCGGTGACCACTCCGGTCCCGGCGGCCACTCCGGCACCGACGGCCACCCACCCCGCCTGACGGCCACCCTCCCGCCGGACCCCTGCCCTCCCGCGCCTACCGTCAGCGATGGTCACCCCTCCCCTAGCTCCACGGGCGCTGCTCCGGCCTCATCTGGCGAAGCCCGTTGCCCGCCGCCGGCGTCCTCTCCACTCTCCGCAGCCGCTCGCCCCTTCTACCCAGGGGAATCCTCCTCCGGCCGGCCCAAGGCAGTGCGTTGGGCCGAGGAGAGCGACGAGGAGATGGTAGACTACGACTTCACTCCATCTCCTCCCCCGCGCCCTACAAGCTATTGGGATGCTGTCTGCCGCAGCTCTTCTATCCCCGCGCCTGTGGTTTCGCAGCCGGCAGTGACTGCACCGCCCCCAGGTCCGGCATCGGAACGACACAAGCGCCGGCGCCCGTCTCGTCGTGTGCGCCGCCGCAGAGCACCTCCTCTTCGCGCTGCTGACCAGCCGGTTGTTCACCACCCCCCTGCATCGACCGACAGCGGCCGTCGCCGGCCCCGGGTTGATGCGGATGGGTTCCAAGAGGTGCTCCCCTGCTCCGCGCGCCTGCGGCTTCGTCGTGATGCTCGTGGAACCAGTGTCCCTGCTTCCCGTCTCCTTCCCGAGTTGGTGGACAGATGCCTGAACTGCCTGTCTTACAACCATCGGGTCGCCACCTGCCGGATGCCTAGGTGCTGCCTGCGTTGCCATGGTTTCCGCCACCTTGCCCGTGATTGCCACATGCCACGGCGGCAGCACTCCCAGGAGGCGGCCACCGGCTCTCGGTGAACTCCACGGCGACGCTTCGTCCGCGTGTTGAACAACGGTCCGCCCACACCAATCGCCTCCGACGCCCTGGGTAGTACTCCTTCCCCGCCGCCTTCAGCGACCGCCGTCGCCGCTCGTGCAGCCTCGATGGGTCCGGCTTGTGACTCCCCACAGCCGGAACCGGAGTGCTGCTACATTGACCGCAGCGAGGCGATCGCGGCCGAAGAAGCTCGCCTGCGACTCGCTCTCATTGGGCAGGTCAGTAACATTACCGAGGCTGTTGGTTACCTCGACGTCCTGCGTTTCATTGTGGGCGACACTAGTGTCGCCGAGGGGGATCTCTCCGTCAAGTTCTACCATCATGGCAGCTTCCTAGTTCTCTGCTCTACACAGCTTGTGCGGGACCGTATCCTTGCCGCCAGCCCCATTCCCCTCGCCTCCACGTTCCTCTCCCTGAGGCCATGGACGAGGTTGGTGAACGCTGAGCAAGATATGTTGTTCTACAAGGTTGAAATTGAGGTTGATGGCATTCCGGCTCATGCCTGGGATCTCGACACCGCAAGCAAGTTGCTCGCCCCTCAGTGCTGGATCGAACGCCAGGACGAGGCGACTGCCAGCAAATCGGACATGTCCACTTTCAAGGTGTCGGCCTGGACGAAGGACCCGGCGTCTATCCCAGCGGCCAAAACCCTTCTCATCGCAGAGCCGGAGATCCAGGTGGTCCACTCTGATCCGATCAACCAACATCTCCTCACCAATGTCACACCATACCTGCGGCAGAAGCGGGTTCTACAATACCCAGTGGACTTCCACCTCCGCGCCATCTTCGACTTCGGCTCGCGAACCCCCTCCTCGTCCGGTGAGCCCTCCCACTCCGATGACGGCGACAGTGGTCCGGATGGCAACCCGAACTGCTCCTCTGGCTTTCCACAGGGTTCGGCTCGCAGTCCTCGTGTCAACACTTTCCCTCGTCGTGATGGCCGACGCGCCAATGGCCACCGCGGCGGCGGAGGTTCGGCGGGCCACTCCACGGACTGGTCGCGCTGCGTTACGACCACTGGTGGGACCATCTCCCAACGGTCAGAGTCCATGATCCCGAAGCGATATGCTGCCCACCTGATGGCCGGGTTTGACAAGCAAAAGGACTTTCCTTCCTTGGCTGCGACCACCAAGTCGACGACAAGACCGCTTCATGGGCCACTGAACATGACCTCGCGGCGTGCTCCTGCTGTGCCTGAAGTGGGTGCTACAGCCAATGCCACCCTATCCCCTGCCAGAACCCGTGCTAAGGTTGTCGAGCCGCTTCCGGTCGATATGGCAGAGGAGTTTGTTCTCAACGTTCTGGCAGCAAGGGACGTCTGGGCCGCAAGAGTTGACGACCCCATGAGCGCTGAAGCTTCCCTCTCACCGCGCCCATTGGGCGGCGCATGCACTTCACCGGCAGGACTCGGTCCTGCAACGGTTAACGAGGCATGCTCCCCGGTATGCATGCATGCATCTCCGGTGGGACTCCCTGGAGGATTCCCCGTGTCGGGCACCGCTGCGACGGATGACACGAGCGCCCACCACGGGTGTTCCCCTGCTGCGCCGACGGATGAAGACCACATCGGCTGTCCCGTGCCACCTCCAA
Source organism: Panicum virgatum (assembly GCF_016808335.1). Taxonomy (NCBI): domain Eukaryota; kingdom Viridiplantae; phylum Streptophyta; class Magnoliopsida; order Poales; family Poaceae; genus Panicum; species Panicum virgatum. The sequence continues at coordinate 66,445,084 of NC_053147.1, forward strand.
CCCGTCCACCCACCCCTCTGCACCGGCCGCGTGTGGAGGTGGCGAACACCTATGTCGCTTCGCCACTGGTGGCTGTAGGCGCGGTGGCTACTAGCGACCCCCTGCCCCCGACGACGCCGGCGTGCCTGGCGGACTCCCATGTGGATGGGCCTGGCCGTGCGGCCCATGCACCGGGCAGCCCAGATGCTCCAGTGCCCAATTCGCCGGATGATGATTCACAGCTACCGGCTGATTCCCGTCTGGAGGCTTTTGCCGATTTGATGACCACACCGATTCGCACACCGCTGGCGCAACCCCCACCGCCAAAAACGGGACGGGTTGCCCGCTCTACCGCTGTTGTCACCCTGCCAAAACGCAGCAGCAGGATTGCTAGCCAGAGCCTGGCTAATGTCCCAGTGGCCAAGCGTGGGGAGATCATGGTCATGCGTCGACTGGGCTTCTTAGATGACAAGGCCCCAGCGACGGCCACCTCACTGAAGGCGTACAATGAGATCTACCGCGGCAAGCTACAGTCCAACCATATTGAGGCCATGGATGAGCTGTTCCCCTCTCGCGCCAACAGCCGCCGACACGCCCTGTCGACGATGTGAGCTGCCATATCATCGGTCGTCTCGAGTCAGCTATGGGTGCTAGCAGGAGCCAAGAGACTAGGTTGTTTATTTCCTGAGTAATAAAGCTTTCTAGTTCTGAACCTTTGCAGCTATCTATTTCTGTAATGGCGGCTGCGTATTTGTTGCTGCGCATGTCTTGGCATTGCGCGTTGTAAAAGCACATCTTTTCCTACCTATTAATACAAAGATACGCAGCTCTCCTGCGTATTCGAGAAAAAAATGATTCTGGAGTGTGCTCACACCACAAAGTAACGATACTTGGCCCCGTTTGGTTTGTAGCGTGTTAGTGAATAGTAATATTTTGACCGCTAATTACGGTGTCAAACAAAGCCGGTTTACAAAACCAATTTCAGAACCCCTGCGCTAGTGACCCTGAAGAATCTAATGAGGCCTTTGGCCACGCGATTAGAGGATGGATACTGTAGCACCACTATAGCAAATCATCAATTAATTACCGTCATTAGATTCGTCGCGAAAAGTTACACTCATCTCTGAAAAGGTTTTGCAAATAGACTTTATTTAGCACACCATGCATGCAAGATTCCCTTTGCAGCGCTTGATAGCGCTCGGGAACCAAACAAGGCCTTGGAAACAGTCTCGGGAAGTTGGGATGACTTAGCATCAACAATTGCATGCCTAGAAGCATAATATATACCCCCGATTTTACTTGAGAAGTATGAACTTCAAACTTGTATTTTTCTCCTCTACAAGCTATGGAGTATTGGAGGACAACAAAATGTAAATGTTATCAGGGAGGAACACTACCGAAAAACCGGTGTATGCCGTGTGCAAAGGGCTCTACCGAGTGTCAAAAATCGGGCACTCGGCAAAGAAAGCCCTTTGCCGAGTGTCTACCATTGTTGTCGAGTGCCAGCACTCGGCAAAGATTAGACACTCGGCAAAGCCACTCTTTGCCGAGTGTCTTAGATCATGCACACGGCAAAACCGGCGCACGTGTCCATCACGAGCACCAATCGTGCGCCGGCCGTGTGTAGCGAAAATGGCCTCTCATGCCATATTTCAATATAATGTTTTGGCGATTGATGACACACACAATACTTGGACTAATGTGATTGTTAAGATGACTATTCTCAGGCTTTTAGGTTCAAGTGATGACAAAGAGAAGAGAGGCGTAGCAAGGCCCGAAGGGCCACCCCTACGGGGGTTCCGCTTCGGTCCAAAGGACAAGAATCGAAGAGACTGTGAAGAAATTCAATACACCGGTTGAACCGACGTTAAGGAAAAGACACACGCCGGTGTAATTGTCCAGAAGCTGGAAACTGAAGATACACTCACCGGATTAACCGACGTTGAAGAAAATGCATACGTCGGTGCATTGCCAAACGAAGACCGATGAAAATACATACACCGGTTGAACCGACGATGCATCGGTCAATTGCATCGGTTCAGTTGTCCAGAGAGGTGGTTTTTTGAGGAACGTGAAGAAGTTACAATCACCGGTTAAACCGACGCTAATTTTACATACACCGGTTGATTGCATCGGTTAAACCGGCGATACACCGGTTAATTGCTAACGGCTAGTTTTTCACGTAGCAGTTTACATACACCGGTTAAACCGATGATGGCTTTTGGGGTACGTCGGATTAACCGGCGTTACGCAGTTTTCTGGCAGCTTTTCTCCAACGGCTATATTTGCTTGTGCTGCCTATATATACCCCCAAGGCCGGGTCATTTGAGTGGGCTGGAGTTCAAGGAAGTATACAAGAGCTAAAGATCATCTCCAACCACCATAGAGCTTCATTGTACATCATATAGGCTTAAGCACACTTGTGAGAGTGCTTAGTGCTTGTTTAGGCTTAGTTCTTGAGAGAACTAGCTTGAGAGAAAGTCTTGCTGCGGCAAGCAACTTGTGTACTCGTCGTGTGACCCTCCGACTTGGTGTGGAGTGGCAACGACACTTTGTGCGGGGAAGGAGGCCCCTACTTGGTGTTAAAGCTCCAAGATAGCGAAGACGGTGCCGTGGTGACGCTTCGAGATAGACGGTGGCGGTGACCTCGTCTTTGTGACTTGGCGTCACTTAGCCTTTGCTTGTCGGGAGCCTTGGAGGCGTGGCAAGACGGTGATCAAGCGAAGAGACTCGGCATCCCACTTGTTCTTTGTGAGCAAGTGGCCGTGGACGTAGGGAGGGACTTTGGTGTCCTAACCGAACCACGTTAAATCGTGTGTCTTGGTGTCTTCACGGGAGTTTGCATATCCTCTCCCTTACCGCTTTACTTACCGCATTACGTTTCCGCATTTACTCTTTCTTGCTTACCTTTACTTTCCTAGTTAGTTTGATTAGGATTGGCTATAGGTTGCAAGTCTTTTGGGGTAAGTAGAGGGTAGCATAGATAAACCTTAGTCATAACTAGCATGTGTAGGACGTGTTAGGTTTATCTTATGCAATTAGATTGAGCCCTAGGATAGAAAAGCGATTAGCGACCCTATTCACCCCCTCCCCCTCTAGGGTCGGACACCCCGGTGATCCTTACACCGTGAAAACAACTAACAGCCATTAGCTTTGCCGAGTGCGTCACATCTGGCACTCGGCAAAGCCAATACTTTGCCGAGTGTCTTTTGTCGGCACTCGGTAATCTTTGCCGAGTGCCGAACGTGCGGCACTCGGCAAAGTATTCCTTATTTGTAGCACTTGGCAAATTGTTTTTTTTTAAATTTTGCATTCCAATTTTTTTCTTCTCTCCTCTAATTTGAAAAGTTACTCCTGGTGACATATGATACGTTTATCAATTGGTTTACTATATTCCGTCATTTTATTTTGTTTGCGAGAAATTATCAGTCGAAATTAAATGTAATTGCATGTGGGTCGAAATTACAAAATAATTGAAAGGGAAAGTGATATTCATGTTATTGAATCAAAACTGAGGCATGTCGGGGAGAGAACTTCAAATTTGATATATTTTGATCACGAAACTTGACCGCAAACCTGCCCGGACATTCGGAAAAAGTAAAAAAATAGCAAACAATGTCTAAAAATCATGGAACTTGTTGAAATGTCCTGATATAGTATCGGGAGAGTGTGAAAAAGTTTAACAATATTTCAGACAAATTGTAACGTACGCTGCTTACAAACCGGAGGATCTCCGAAGAAGTTTCAGAGAGATGCGAAGTATCTGACAGGATTTGTAGTTGAAATGGCAGTCGCATCGAGTTTTCACTATGAAACTTTTTGTATAGACAACTAACAACCAAATATCTGTCCTGTGAAATTTTGGTTATTTTTTGAGTCTGTTCTATATATTTTTTAAATTTTACACTCATATATATTTTCAAAGTGCATCGTAATAAATTTGACAAGATATTTTCTACCAACTATATGAGTAGAAAAATTAAATACATATTGTTGAGTGAATTTGACAAGATATTTTCAAAATGCGTCGTAATAAATTTAGAAGAACAGAAAGAGAAGAAGAAGAGAACAAGAAAAATGAAGAAAAAAAGTTTACTGAGTGCTGCCTATCTGGCACTCGGCAAAGAAACTATTTGCCGAGTGATTTCTTCTTGACACTCGGCAAAGAAATAGTTGCCACATCATCAATCCAAACTCCTCAAACGCTGCTCTCCCATTGGTTCAATTAATACCCTCGGATCTTCTCTCTCCTTCCTTCGTTGGATAAGACCCTTTACTCCCCTCCCTCCCTCCCTCCCTCCTCTCTCTCTGGTGAGCACGACGAAGCTCGGGCATGATGGCTCGGCCCGGGTGGCGGGGTGCGGACGACCAGCACCGGCGCGTGGCGCGGCCTCGAGCGCCAGCCGGCGGGATGCGGACGACCGGCCCTAACAGCAGCACGGCCTCGAGCAACAGCCAACGAGGGCCACGAGCGGCAGTCAGGGAGGACTGCTCGGCCGACTGGATGCGGACGGCCGGCCGCGGCGCCGGCGCGGCCTCGAGCGCCAGCCAGTGGGGGCCACCAGCAGGGGCCTCAACTAACGACTGGCAGGCCCTCCCCTCCCTCTCTTGGTGTCACCCCTCCGCTCCTCTCCCCACGGCGGTGGTGGCGGCGGCTGCGAGTGTTTTTTAAATTTGTCATTCATTACTTTTCCGAGTGCCTTTCCGTTCGGCACTTGGCAAAGACGTTGTCAATGGTCAAACGACCGTCTCCCTAGCTTCTTTTTGCCGAGTACCTTCTGGCTCACGGCAAAGGCTTTGTCGAGTGCTCGAAAAAAAGACACTCAGCAAAGATGACTTCGCCGTCACTTTTTTTGCCGTGTCCGGTTTGCCAAGTATAAAAGGGTCTTTGCCGATTGTATTAGGTACTTGTCAAAGCGCCGGAGTACTAGTAGAAATGTGTTAATCTATGATGATTTCCTTGTGACGTTCACAAAATTTGTCATTAAACATGATACATGAATGACAAAATTTTAGGATTCGTCATGGATCATGGGTGACGGAGCCCAGCCATTAAAAAATTACGACGAACTGCAACTGAGCGTCATAAAACAACAATAAATTTCGTAATAGATCATATTCGCCATTTAGGTAATGAATTCTGATGAATATATATCGTCACTGATTACCTCATGTGGGCCCGTAACCTTGTGCCACCCGTGGGCCCCACCTGTCATGCCGGAGACACCTGCCACGTGGAACCCATCTTCAGACATCTGGGCCACATGGGCCCACAACCTTGTGCCACCCGTGGGCCCCACCTGTCATGCTGGACCTACCTGCACCCATCTTCAGATGTTCGGGACCCACTAGCCACATGGGCCCGCAACCTTGTGCGACCCGTGGCACCCATCTTCAGACCCACCCGTGGCACCCAAAGACACTAATAAAGTTAAATGGGGCAAAAACAACAGCAGCCAGGAATCGAACCTAGGACGTGGCTACCAACACCACGTTTCTTAACCACTAGACTACAACATCGTCCTTGGCTTTGTGTCGTTTGACAAGTTACTTGAATGAAATAAGCAGTGCAGGTATACTTGAATGAAATTCGCATATGTGGGGCGGGGCACGATTTGCATCTGTGGGCGGCGACCGGTAGGCAGGCTCGCGGCGGGGGCGATCGGCAGGCAGGCTCACGGCGGCGGCGGCAGGCAGGCAGGCACGCGGCGACGGCCGGCAGGCACGCGGTGGTGGCGGCCGGCACGCATGCCGCGGTGGCGCATGCTACTGCAGGCGCGGCTGCGGGTGCGGCGACGGCCGGCACGCACACAGCTGCGGGCGCGGTTGCGGGTGCGGCGACGGCCGGCACGCACACAGCTGCGGGCGCGGCTGCGGCGACGGCCGGCACGCATGTGGCTGCGACGACGGCAGCCACCAGGCACGACCGCGGCGGCGTCTTTGAGCAGGCACGCGAAGGGCAAGGCAGAGCCCCGGTGAGATTCCCTAATTGATGGTTACCTCAATGTAGATTGTTGTCTGAGATTTGTGCCATTAAACTCTTGCCATGGATAATGGATTGCACATCTGGAATGTTAAGGGGGATTGGCATGATTGTGAGGGTTAGTAATTTGGTTGCGATGAGGAGATGTTGAACTGGCACTATGTTTCTACTCTGATGTGCAGCAGAGTAAAATCATGCTACCTTTCTAATTTCTACTCTATGTGCAGTGGAGTAAAATCATGTACCTAGGAAATCATATGAAATAAGCAGCCTATATAAAATTGTGGACTTATTTATTCCTTCTGAAATTGAGTTGCATATACAGTTGCTTGAAATTGTAGTGTAATTGTTTGATAAATTTGCTCTGAAATTAATATTGTTACGTTCAACACAGATGGATAGAAGATGGATACATGGAAGACAATTCACAACCGAGTATATGGTAGGAGTTGATCAGTTTATGGAATTTGTGGGCCAAAAATTTGGGAAGGATGTTCAAATACGTTGCGGTAACCATATACATATTTTTGGGATTTCATGTACGTACACTCGGTGTATTCATCATGGAGAATATGTGGATGGTGTAGAGGTTGAGGTTGTAGAGGATGAGGCTTATGAACATGGCAATGATGGTTTTGAGATGGATGCGCACGAGCATGATGATGAGGACGATCATGGAGTGCCAGAGTTAATAGGAGACCTGTATAGAGCAGCAAAGGCAGATGAAAAAGAACCTAATTTCTTCAAAGTCCTTGAAGATGCGAAGAGATCACTTATTCCTGGATCTAAGCATTCAAGGTTTTTATTTATGGTGAGGTTGCTCCATATCAAATCATTTTATCGGATCAGCAATACGGCATTTGATGCATTGTTGAATCTATTGTCAGTCGCTCTTCCAAAATGTGACCTAACGAAATCGTATGATGATGCTAAGAAGTATCTGCGTGAGTTGGGCCTTGGATATAACTCGATCCATGTGTGCAAGAATAATTGTGTGTTATTTCAGAAGGAATATGCAGAGCTCGATGCAAGCCTAAAATGCAAGAAATCTAGATGGGAAGATGCAGGTGGCAACAAACGGGTTCCTCATAAGGTGTTGAGGCATTTTCCTATTATACCAAGGTTGAAGAGGATATTTGCCACCAAAGCTATTGTCGAGAGTACCCAGTGGCACAAGAAACAGCGTAGGCACGTGGATAATGAAATGAGTCATCCAGCAGATGGCGAGGCTTGGAAGCACTTTGACAGGAAGTATCCATCTTTTTGCTGCGGATGCTAGGAACTTGAGGCTTGCCATAGCTACCTATGGGTTCAATCCATTTGGGAAGATTAACACCACTTATATTATGTGGCCTGTCCTTGTGAAGCATTTGAGTTTGCCACCATGGGAATGCGTGGACGAATCAAATTACTTCATGTCCTTACTCATCCCAGGTCCAACATCTCCAGGAAAAGATTTTGATCTATTTCTAGAGCCTCTTATAGAGGAGTTGCTTGAACTATGGGGGGTGTCACTGAAAGTGCATCTAGGCCCCTAATTGATTTTGGTGATTTTTGACAATCACAATTTGGGGATATGATGCTTTGAAGAAAGTGTGTGCATGAATAAAATGAGAAAAACAAGAAGAAGTTGAAAGGAAGGTCCCCAATTTCAAAATTAGTATGGTGGATTCAATCGGGATTTAATTTTAATTTTCGATTTGAATTTGAGTATAAGATTCACCGTACTATCAAGGGGGACGCATTTCGAATGAATTTTTGGTTGTTAGAATGCTTCACATGAGATGCAATTCTTGAGAGAAAACACGCACAAAACACTTCACAGCACAAGTTTCTGCACTGGGTCGGATGATCCGGACCTGGTGACTTGTGATTGTCCAGATCAAGGCCAGGCCGGATGATCCGGCCATACACCGGATGATCCGGACCTGGGAATTTTTTAGTGTATTTTGCCTATTCTGTTATCACCCCGGATGATCCGAGGTAACCTCGGATGATCCGGGCTCCACCAGAAAACACACAACGGTCACTTTCGGGGGGTGGGAGTATATATACCCCTTCACCCCCTTCATTTACTTCACTCTCTCTTCTCGACCAACCTCGACTCCAAAACATTAAATCCTCCACTTCTCCCCATCCTAGAGCTCAATTCTTGCAAGGAAACAACTAGGGATTGAGAGAAAGTGAGATTCGAGGTGTGATTTGAGAGCAACCGTGAGCTAGCACTTGTTCATCTCAAGAAGCATTCGAAGCAACCTTGATTCATTGATTCACGTTTGTTACTCTTGGAGCTTGGATCCTAGATGGTTAGAGGTGCCGGTGAGCTCCCTTTCCTTTGTGGTTGAGCCTCCGGAAGTTTGTATTACCCGTCCTTTGTGGACTTTTGCTAGTGAGCACCTCAATCCTCCCAAGTGGTTGATTGAGTGAGGGAAAGGGTTAAAGGGCAACTCTGCTCTTTGTGAGCAACTCAATGGAGACGTAGCTTCTTTGTGGAGTGAACTTCGGGTTAAATCTTGTGTCTATTTCATTTTTGTTGTATTTATTGTTCTTGAGCTAATCTTGACTTGATCTACTTGTTAGTTGTATTCCTCTTGTGCTAAAGTGCTTTACATGCTTGTTTACTTCATTTGTAAACTTTGTATTCAAAGAGAATCGTCAAATGCTAAGTTAATTTTAAATCTCGTGCAAGATTCCTTTCCCCTGTCGGATCATCCGACCCTAGGCCGGATCATCCGGGCCTAACCAGGACTGGATCATCCGACCCTAGGTCGGATCATCCGAACCTGACACTTTTCTGCCAAGTTTTTCAGGAAATTTTTAAACAGGCCTATTCACCCCCCTCTAGGCCTAGTGTCGATCCTTTCAATTGGTATCAGAGCCTAATCTCTTGATTAAGGCTTAATCGCTAGGGGAAAACTCTATGGCCGATGAGACTTCCGCAAGTGGTGGTGGTGCTCCCTCTGCATACGAAGTCAATGATAGTGACTTCGAAGTTAGTGATGTTGAAGGTAAAATGATCGAGCAAGAAAGGGCAATCAAGCGAAAGAAAAGATCAAGAAGAAGATGAGTGAAAGAGTTGGAAAAAAAGCTCTAGCTCTTTTCAATGAAAAGATGAAGAAGGAAAGTGAGAAGAAGGATCAACAAGGATTTCACTCTATGTCTCATACATATGATAGCTCAAATTTCCAATCCTCCAACCTCTAGTTCTCTACCGTTCCAATGGGCAAACCTCCTTACTTTGATGAAACCGATTATGCACGTTAGAGCGATGACATGTAAGTACATTTGTATGGAATTAACCCACACCTTTGGACCATTGTGTGTGTTGGTGTGCCTCAACTCGGAGAAGGGGAAGTGGTCACTCCGAAACATGAGCATGATTTGTTTCGCAATGTCCAAGCCATGAGAGTCATTGAAAGTTCTCTTTGCACAATGGAATACAACAAAGTTAGAGGAATGATAAGTGCAAAAGAGATTTGGGAAACTCTCCAAATGTCACATGAAGACAATGATGAAGTCAAAGAAGGAAAGATAGATCTTCTTCAAGGAGAGTTTGAATCATTTGTCATGAAGAAGGATGAAACCCTTCAACAAATGCATGATAGGCTCACTCTTCTAATTACCGAGATTAGAACTCTTGGTAGCAAAGATTGGGATGATTTCAAGGTCACTAAGAAGATGCTTAGAGGATATGCACCCAAGAATCCAATGTTGGCAACCATCATTAGAGGCAAAGAATCATATTGAAAGATGAAGCCAATCAACTTGTTGAATGAATTGTAATTTCATGAGATGAATGATCTAGATGTTGTCAAGTCAATTGGTCAAGATGAAGTCAAGACCATTGCTCTCAATGCTGAACCTAGCAAGACGGTTGAAACAAGTGAGAAGCCGACAAAGCAAAAGAAGAAAGTTGAGTCAAGTGATAGAGATAGCACCGATGAAGAAACGGCCATGATGGTGAGAAATTTCAAGAAATTTATGAAGAAAAGAAACTTCAAGAGAGGGACCAAACAAAGAACATGCTACAAATGTGGTGAAAAGGATCACTTCATAGCGGATTGTCCTCAAAATGACAATGATGAAAATGAAGACTAGAAGCACAAGGGCAAGAGCAAGGACAAGAGTTATGACAAGGATAAGAGGTACAAAGAGAAGAGCAAAGAGTATAAGAAGAAGCATGGCAAGGCACATGTTGGTGAAGAATGGGAGTCTAGTGACGACTCTGACAATGAGGGCACGGCGTCTCTTGCCTTGCTCTCTACATCATCAACACCGAAGCTCTTCAACAACCTCTCCGATGATGAAGATGAAGGCCCTATGTGCCTCATGACCAAAGGGACTAAGGTATCAAACTATACCAACCCTCCATCCTCTTCTACCTCCACATCTAGTGAAGTAGAAAATGATTTAGAGGTAGAGGAGGCCCAACTCAAAGAAAACATGATAAAGAAGTTTGGGAAACTAGGTTATAAACAAATTAAAAAACTTATGGAGAAATTAGAGAAAAAGAAATAGATTCTTAGAGAACAAGAAGAATTGCTCATCCTTGAGAAGGAGAGAAACCTTGCTATAGAAGAATCTTTAGCTAAGGAAAAAGATAAGGTTCAGAAATTGACAATGGACTTGTCTCTTGCCAATGACTCAAATGTGAGGATGTCAAAGGATCATGCCTTGGCAAATGATTCACTTGCTAGTCTAAAGAATGCACATATTCTTGTTGGATTTGAACGCGCATCGAGTGAGCTTCAAGAGAGGCATTCACGCCTTGAAGATATTTACAAAAATCTTGAAGTGAACTATTGCACTCTTTGGGAGAAAACCAAGTCTAATTCCAAAGCTACTCTTGACTCTAATGCCTCTACTAGCAAAGGGTGCTTGAAATGTCATAATCATGGTATAGATGTTTGTGTTACTAACTTTGCAAAGCTAGAAGAAGCAATCAAGGCAAAAGATGCTCAAATTTACAAGTTGAACATGCTAGTTGAAAAGGAAATTCTTAAGCCAAAGAGTGATTTTGAATCACACCCGGCTTATAATACGGCTCAAAGGTTTCCAAGCATTTTTGGTGGACTTGGCTACACAAGAGGAAATAATGCAAATGGTTCTAAGATTGTGAATGGCAAGTCCATTCCTCTTTGAAAGAAAGGAGCAACCCTTGAAGACTTGATGAACATGGCTCATCGTGGTACAAAGATGAGTGTTGACCAAGGTAAAAACAAGGTTGAGAACACAACGAAGGTCAACACAAGCAACAAGAATGTGTCATCTCCCATATCACGCAACTACTCCATTAACTACACCGTGGTGATTCAAAATGGGAAGATGGTGGTCAAGTACATTGGTGCTCACACAAGGAAGTTGAGGAGTGTGTGGGTGCCCAAGATGGCTTATACTAACCTCCAAGGACCCAAACAAGTTTGGGTACCTATCTTGAGCCTTACTTTGTTTTGTAGGCATACTCCTCCGGTGGAAGCGCATCGTTGATTGATAGTGGTTGTTCAAATCATATGACCGGGGAGAAGGACTTGTTCACTTCTTTGGAAACGGATGACATACCCAAAGAAACTATTGTCTTTGGAGACAATAGCAAAGGAGAAGTGATCGGTTTTGGTAAAATCGCTCTTTCTCATAATAATTCAATTAATGATGTTTATTGGGTTGAAAAGTTGGGATACAATTTGTTGTCTGTCTCACAACTTTGTTTGATGGGCTACAATTGTCTCTTTACTAACGAGGGTGTGACCGTTACTAGAAGGGAGGATTCCTCTATTGCTTTTACGGGTCTTTTAAAGTGCAAAGTTTATCTTGTTGATTTCTTTTACGGGTCTTTTAAAGTGCAAAGTTTATCTTGTTGATTTCTCTAAGGAGAAAATTGAGCCCAAGACTTGTTTAGTGGCAAAATCCGACTTGGGTTGGCTTTGGCATCACCGTCTAGCCCATGTTGGCATGAGGAACTTGGCCAAACTTCAAAAGGGCAGGCACATCCTAGAACTAACCAATGTTGTGTTTGAGAAAAATAGGTTGTGTAGTGCATGCCAAGCCGGGAAACAAGTTTGTGCTCCACATCCTCCCAAGAACATCTTGACATCATCAAGACCATTGAAACTTCTACACATGGATCTATTCGGGCCAATCACCTACATTAGCATTGGCGGTAACAAATATGGTCTTGTTATTGTTGATGATTTTTCTCATTTCACTTGGGAATTCTTTGTGCATGACAAGAGCGAAGTACAAGGAATTGTCAAAAAAATTCATTACAAGAGCTCAAAATGAATTTGAGTTGAAGATCAAGAATGTTAGAAGTGACAATGGCTCGGAATTCCGAAACACCAATGTTGAGGAATATCTTGATGAAGAGGGAATCAAGCATGAATTCTCCGCTCCATATACAACTCAACAAAATGGAATTGTGGAGAGAAAGAATAGGACATTGATTGAAGCCGCAAGAACCATGCTTGATGAGTACAAGACTCCGGATATCTTTTGGGCTGAAGCAATCAACACGGCGTGTCATGACATCAACCGTCTCTACATCCACAAGTATTTGGGCAAGACACCCTATGAAATAATCACCGGTAACAAGCCTAAGGTACATTACTTTAGAGTTTTTAGTTGCAAATGTTACATACTTAACAAGAAAGCCAAAAGCTCAAAGTTTGCACTAAAGGTTGATGAAGGTTTTCTACTTGGTTATGGTACTAATGAACATGCCTGTCGCGTTTTCAACAAAACCACCGGTGTTGTTGAGACCACGGTAGATGTGAAGTTTGATGAATCCAACGGTTCTCAAGTAGGGCAAGTTGATATGAACCTTGTAGATGATGAAGAACCATTAAATCTATCAATCATGAGAATGGGCTTAGGTGAAGTAAGGCCACGAGAAGAAAGGAGTAATGCTACGGTTGAAGCAAGAAATGATGACCTATCATCATCCACTAGAGTTGAGCCATCAAGCTCTCAAGTCCCTTAAGATCAAAGTCATGATCATGGTGACGATCAAGATCATGGCATGGATCAAGGGGGAGCACAATGTGAAGAAACTCAAGGAGAAGCACCTCAAGTTGAAAGAGATGATGATGGTGAACCTATTCAACCACAACGCCAAGTGTCTCATCCAAGAGTGAATCAAAGTGTGCAATGGGATCATCCCGTTGACAATATTCTTGGGAGTATCCGAAGAGGGGTAACTACTCACTCTCGTTTAGCAAGTTTTTGTGAAAATTACTCATTTGTTTCCTCTTTGGAACCTCTTAAGGTAGATGAAACACTTGATGATCCGGATTGGGTAATGGCTATGCAAGAAGAGTTGAACAACTTCACAAGAAATGAAGTTTGGGAACTAGTGCCAAGACCCAAGCAAAATGTCATTGGAACCAAGTGGGTTTTCCGGAACAAGCAAGATGAACATGGCATTGTGACAAGAAACAAGGCTAGATTGGTTGCTCAAGGTTTTACTCAAATTGAAGACTTAGATTTTGGTGAAACATATGCTCCGGTGGCTAGGCTTGAATCAATTCGAATATTGCTAGCTTATGCCGCTCATCATGATTTCAAGTTATATCAAATGGATATCAAGAGTGCCTTCTTGAATGGATCACTCTCCGAGCTAGTCTATGTAGAGCAACCACCGGGCTTTGAAGATCTCAAGCATCCGAACTACGTGTACAATCTCCATAAGGCTTTCTATGGGCTTAAGCAAGCTCCTAGAGCATAGTATGAATGCCTTAGGGAATTTCTTCTTAAGAACGGCTTTGTAATGGGCAAAGCCGATTCTACTCTCTTTACTCAAAAAGTAGATAAAGATCTATTTGTTTGTCAAATTTATGTTGATGACATTATCTTTGGTTCTACTAATGAAAAGTTTTGTGAAGAGTTTAGTAGGATCATGTCCAAGAGATTCGAGATGTCCATGATGGGTGAATTGAAGTTCTTCCTTGGTTTTCAAATCAAGCAAATGAAGGAAGGGACTTTCATATGTCAAACTAAGTATACACATGACATGCTCAAGAAGTTTGACATGGCCGATGCTAAACCAATCAAGACTCCTATGACTGTGAATGGACATCTTGATCTAAATGAAGATGGAAAATCCATGGATCAAAAGGTATATCGCTCCATGATTGGTTCTTTGCTTTATTTTTGTGCATCTAGGCCGGATATTATGCTTAGTGTGTGCATGTGTGCAAGATTTCAAGCTAATCCTAAGAAATGTCATTTAGTAGCCGTTAAAAGAATCTTGAGATATTTAGTTTTAACTCCAAACCTTGGCTTGTGGTATCCCAAGGGCTCCACTTTTGATCTACTTGGCTATTCCAATTCGAATTATGCCGGTTGCAAAGTTGATCGAAAGGGTACAACGGGGACATGCCAATTCCTTGGTCGATCCTTGGTGTCTTGGAGCTCTAAGAAACAAAATTCCGTTGCGCTTTCCACCGCTGAGGCCGAGTATGTTGCAGCCGGTGCTTGTTGTGCTCAACTACTTTAGATGAGGCAAACATTGAGTGACTTTGGTTGTGAGCACAAAAAGATACCTCTCTTGTGTGACAATGAGAGTGCCATCAAACTAGCCAACAATCCCGTCCAACACTCAAGAACCAAGCACATTGATATAAGACATCACTTCCTAAGAGACCACGAAACCAAAGGAGATATCGCTTTAAATCATGTGAGTACCGATAAGCAACTAGCTGATATCTTCACAAAGCCTGTCGATGAGCAAAGGTTTTGTTTTCTTAGGAGTGAGCTAAATATCTTGGATTCTCGTAACTTGGCTTGTCATATTACACATATCTTGTATAGATGCCTAGACTAGTGAAAAACATGTTATTTGTGTGAGTTTTCTAAATTTTTTGCTGTTGTGATCGTTGGATCACCCCTTGCCTCAAAAGATCATTATTATGTATTGTTGGTTGTGCCTGATCTTTTTGAGTCAAGGAGCTTATATATCCATTCATTATTCTCTAAAATCATCGGATCAAGAATCTCTTCTCAAATCTATCTTGGTTGGGCAAAATATTCTGGGAAAACCCGGATGATCCGGACCAACGTCGGATCATCCGACCAAATCTTTCAGCGCAATTCCGGATGATCCGGCCATGCCCCGGATCATCCGGCCAAGGGGCTCGAACCTCTCTGATCATTTCCGGATGATCTGGCCCTTGCCCGGATCATCCGGTTCCCTATGCCCGGACCTTTCTAGTCAAGTCCGGATGATCCGGCTTTACCCCGGATGATCCGGCCCTGGCGGTCAGGGTATATATATAGGGCCGCCCGCGGGGGTGCCCTAACCCCACTTCTTTTTCAACCGCCGCCGCCCCTTTGCCCCTCAAAAACTCGCGCAGCGATCTCTCTTTTCATTCAAGGATTTGTTGAGCTTTGTTGCTCCTTTGATTCTCCACGTCTCGGAAGATCCGGACCCCTCCGGAACTCCTTCAATTTGCGCGGGAAATCTCAAAGGTATTTGATTCAAAATCATCTCGCCCCGATCTCTTAATGTAGGAAGTTCTAGAGGATTTCCTCCGGTGAATCATCTCATATATCTATATAGAGGTCATGCCTAGAGTTTTATAAGTTTTTTTTGGTCAAATCCTCGGATTCATGGATTTGGGGCTCATCCCTAGCCTAGCCCGGATGATCCGGTGCATACTCGGATGATCCGGCTATGCCAGGGATGAATTACCTTTTCTTTGAATCTTTCAATTCCTATTCATCATATCTTAAATCTTGGTTACTTATCTTGTGTTCTAGATGGTGAAAACTAAAGTAAGCCGCAAGAAGGGTCCCCCCACCGACTCAGACAGTGATGAATCTTATAGGGGGAGCTCTGATGAGGATGTTCAAGCCAGGCCACAAAGCACTAAGAAGGGTGCATCCAAAAGAAATGTCAGAGGCCGTGGCTCAGGAAATCCACCAAGGCGAGGCAGAGGTACTTCTAGGGGGCAATCTCGCTCTGCTCTAGCTGATCTTTTGCCATATATTGATATTTCACATCTTGAGAGAGTTATGGCTACTGTTCAACGCCCAACTCGTCACCGTCTCGATCCTCCTATGGTGAACTACAAGAAAGGTGGAAGTTCTGTTGAGCACTTGAGATATAGTGAGGATCCAGCTAAGGTGGAGCGTACCTTCCGTGGTGATTCTCGCTTCTGGTTTCCTCATCAAGCCGATTGGTATGAGTCAGTCATTATTACCATGAAGCATATCACCACAGAAATGAAATGGATTGACTGGAATTATCTGAAGGGGTTAGCTTCACCTCTTAAGGAAGTTGTGGATGTTGTGTACGACCACTGTCAGCAGATGGACTTGACTGAGATCTTGAGCTTCACTTGTGATTGGAATGAGGAAGTGGTGGCCCAATTCTATGCCACACTTCATATTAGTGAGTGTGGAAGAATCTTTTAGTTTTTTATTGCAGGAAAGAGGTTCACATACACCATGGCTCAGTTCAGCTTCTTGTTTGGTCATAGTAGAGATCAAGTTGAGTATGGTGGAGGCTATATTGTGAATCGTGATGCGTCAAAGGTGGATTTACATGAAGGTAATGAACTTGATGCCTCCAGAATGCACTTTATGTATGATAGAGCTTATGGTGATATAGTGCTTGGGCAAGTCAAGGGCCTCACACCGTTTAATAGACTGCTCAACACATTGTTCCGCTTCACTCTCACTCCTAGAGGGGGTGACTCGGATAACATATCACATAGGGCCAAGAACTTGCTAGTACAGATGGCTCCTGGGAAGCGTAAGTTTGCTGTCATGGAGTTCATTTGGAATGAGATCATCACTTGTGCATCAGATCCATCTAGTGCCTATCATTATGCTCCCTACATATTCCACATGATCAAGAATGTGACTCATCTCAACATTGTGCCCAACATCTCACATGTGTCATATCATTCAAGCAAGGGCAAGATTAAGCAGTCTCTTCACATTGGCAATCATAGCACTGGTATTGATCCTATTGGACCTTTTCCTGACGCTTATTCATCCACATTTGCTCCTGGTGGATCATCTTCTGGAGTGGCTCCTCCACCTTCTAGAGGTCCTTCATCTTCTCGAGCAGCACCTGCTTCACTGGACCTTCCACCTCACATGGGCGACGTGCTCCCAAGAGCAAGAAAGGCAAGTTGGACTTCATTGCTCAAGGTATATTTGCTTGCTTCAATATGTGTCGCCAGAACTCTCAGGAGATCCGTGAGCATATGAGGTATATGGATAAGGAGCTTCTGAAATTTGAGAAGAGGCAGAAAGACATCATGGCCAAGGTTGATCTTCCATATTCTCCAGTTCGTGAGCCTAGGGACTTTTCCACACCTCCTAGAGTCTGCAATCCTTGGGATGACTATATGCCGCAAGAAAATCCAGATGATGATGTTAAGCTTGACTATGGCGGTCAAGAAATGCATGATGATGAGGAGGAAGAGGCCGGAGATGATAAGGAGACCGAGTCCGACGGTGATGGAGATGGCGATGGCGATGACGACGACGACGAGTAGCTTCCTTTTTGGTGCTTGATGCCAAAGGGGGAGTGAATTTGGCGCTTGGAGGCCCCTCATTCGCTTTCGCTTTATCATTTCATCTATTTATCTTATTTGTGTTATGGACATGTAAGAACTATTTGTGATGGTGTGATGTGTGGTGCGTGCCACGTGAACTATTTCGGTTTGTAAGAACTTAATTTGCTAGTGTGATGTCAAACCTTTTATTTATCTATGGTGTGATATTTATGGATGGTGTAATGTTATTTCTCACTTTATTGTTGTGTTGATCTTGTCATATATATCACGAATATTACATCACACAAAAGCACAAAGATGCAATGTTGTAGGGGGAGCTCACTTAAATATGTGCATTGGCATTTGGGGCCACTTTGAAATTCTTATGCACATATTTAGGGGGGAGCTCTCCTATCTCTTGATTAGAATTCTTGAATTTTATTCTCCCTTTTTTTGAGCCCAAATTCGTATTGTCATCAATCACCAAAAAGGGGGAGATTGAAAGTGCATCTAGGCCCCTAATTGATTTTGGTGATTTTTGACAATCACAATTTGGGAATATGATGCTTTGAAGAAAGTGTGTGCAGGAATAAAATGAGAAAAACAAGAAGAAGATGAAAGGAAGGTCCCCAATTTCAAAATTAGTATGGTGGATTCAATCAGGATTTAATTTTAATTTTCGATTTGAATTTGAGTATAGGATTCACCGTACTATCAAGCGGGACGCATTTTGAATGAATTTTTGGTTGTTAGAATGCTTCACATGATATGCAATTCTTGAGAGAAAATACTCACAAAACACTTCACAACATAAGTTTCTGCACTGGGTCAGATGATCCGGCCGAACAGTGCTCGGAGGTTCGAAGTAAGTCCGGATGATCCGCCCCTAGGCCGGATGATCCGGACCTGGTGACTTATGAGTGTCCAGATCAAGGCTAGGCCGGATGATCCGGACATACACCGGATGATCCGGACCTAGGAATTTTTTAGTGTATTTTGCCTATTCTGTTATCACCCCGGATGATCCGAGGTAACCTCGGATGATCCGGGCTCCACCAGAAAACACACAACGGTCATTTTCGGGGGTGGGAGTATATATACCCCTTCATTTACTTCACTCTCTCTTCCCGACCAACCTCGACTCCAAAACATTAAATCCTCCACTTCTCCCCATCCTAGAGCTCAATTCTTGCAAGGAAACAACTAGGGATTGAGAGAAAGTGAGATTCGAGGTGTGATTTGAGAGCAACCGTGAGCTAGCACTTGTTCATCTCAAGAAGCATTCGAAGCAACCTTGATTCATTGATTCACGTTTGTTACTCTTGGAGCTTGGCTCCTAGACGGTTAGAGGTGCCGGTGAGCTCCCAAGTGGTTGATTGAGTGAGGGAAAGGATTAAAGGGCAACCCTGCTCTTTGTGAGCACCTCAACGGAGACGTAGCTCCTTTGTGGAGTGAACTTTGGGTTAAATCTTGTGTCTATTTCATTTTTATTGTATTTATTGTTCTTGAGCTAATCTTGTCTTGATCTACTTGTTAGTTGTATTCCTCTCGTGCTAAAGTGCTTTACAGGCTTGTTTACTTCATTTGTAAACTTCGCATTCAAAGGGAATCCTCAAAAGCTAAGTTAATTTCAAATCTCGTGCAAGATTCCTTTCCCCTATCGGATCATCCGACCCTAGGCCGGATCATCCGGGCCTGACCAGGACCGGATCATCCGACCCTAGGTTGGATCATCCGAACCTGACACTTTTCTGCCAAGTTTTTCAGGAAATTTTTAAACAAGCCTATTCACTCCCCCCTCTAGTCCTAGTGTCGATCCTTTCAGTCACAACATTTGATGCAAGTAGCGGAAAGGAGTTCAAGCTTCGAGCTGCGGTACTATGGTGCGTACATGATTACCCTGCTTTGGGCACATTGTCTGGGCGGACGACAAAAGGATATTATGCATGCATTCATTGTGACAAAAATCCACTCTCACGGCCGCTGAGGAATAAGATTGGTTACCTTGGGCATCGTCAGTACCTCCCATTGAGCCACCGATGGCGAAGAAGCTTCCTATTTGATGGGCGCCATGATAAATGCACTGAGCCAGTAAAGTTTAGTGTCGAGGAGGTGCTACTGGAACTAGAGAAGGTCAAAGATGTCAGGCCGGGCAAACATGATGCAAGTAAGAAAAGAAAGCGTGGAGGGAATGAAGAACCCATAATATTCAGTCGCTGGAGTAGTCTGTGGAGGCTCCCATACTGGAAAGACTTACTGGTGCCACATGTCCTTGATGTGATGCACATTGAGAAAAATATTTGTGACAGCATTCTTGGAACATTGCTCGACATCGAGGGCAAAACAAAGAACGCTAATGCTAGGTTGGATTTGATTGACATGCGCATAAGACCTAACCAGCACTTGAAGGAGGATGGGAATACAGTTCGAAAACCAAATGCTTGCTACGTGTTGGCAAAGGAAAAAAGGATTGAGTTCTGTAACTTCCTAAAGAGTATAAAGTTTCCACATGGTTACGCAGCCAACCTAGCAAAACGCATAAGTTCTGATGGTAGTAAGGTGCAGGGACAGAAAACTCATGATTGTCATGTCCTTCTACAGAGAATTCTGCCCGCTGGCCTTCGGGGATTTGTGGAGAACTATACGAGACCATTGCAGAACTTGGCAAATTCTTCCGGGAATTGTGTAGTAGAAATCTGAGGATAAATGTCATAAATAGATTGAAAAGAGATATTGTATTGATCTTATGCAAGCTTGAGAAGATTTACCCCCCCAGCATTCTTTGATGTTATGGTGCACTTGGCGGTCCACCTGCCTGATCAGATATTGCTTACAGGACCTGTTCAGTATGGATGGATGTACCCTATTGAGCGGCGAATGGGTACTTTCAAGAATTCAATGAGGAACAGGGCTAGACCAGAGGGATCAATAGCTGAGGCCTATGCTGCTACTGACACCTTGACATTTTGTTCAAGGTACATTGAGGATGTGGACACTCGATTTAATCGGGATGCCCATGGCACTAGTGGGGATGAACCTGTTGGGGATGATATCTCTGTGTTTATGCATGGTGTTAAACTCATGGGAGGCAGTAGTGTTGATCGTGCCTCCGATGAAGACTTGGAGAAGTTGGTCTGGTACGTGTTGAATAACTGCGACGAGGTTTATCCATATGTGGAGTAAGTATCAAATGAAAGGTTCTTTTTATAGTTGTCTATATATGGTGCTACGCTACTATGTCCTAATACAACAATTGTGTCTTACTTTGTAATGCAGGCTGTTCAAGGAGGAGTTGGAGAGAGCCGGAGTTCATGATGTTGACAAAAGGCTTCAAAAAGAATTTCGTAAGTGGTTCAGGAGGCATGTAAGTATTCTTATGCATGTTCTCATGGCTGTAGGAATAATGAGAAGATTTCCTTTTTGTGGTCCTGAGTTTTTCTATTGCACATGGTTTGCAAATTTCAGATTAGAGAGCTTCAAAAAGAGAAACCGGAAGACGTTAGCAAAGGGTTGTTTGCATTGTCATGTGGACCTGATCCTCGAGTCAAGACTTGTAAAGCTTGCAGCGTAAATGGAATCCGGTATAGCACCCTTGATCGTGAGAAGTTCTTACAGACCCAAAATAGTGGAGTCATGACTGAAGGCACACATGAAGGCGCGACAATTGATTATTATGGTGTCCTGAGGGAGGTAATAGGGCTGCAATATAATTCCAATGTGGATGTCCGTCAGTCAGTTGTTTTGTTCAGGTGTGATTGGTACAATCAAGTTGGGAAAACAAGAGGGGTTAGAGATGATGGACATTTCAAGTCCATCAACATTGAATCATTTTGGTATAAATCTGACCCTTTCATTTTAGCCACTCAGTGGAAGAAGATATTTTACCTGCCTGATACACTCTAGGCAAAGATTGGCGGATTGTGCAGAAATTTGAACACAGGGCTATGTATAATGTTAGTGAAAAAGATGATCACTGTGCTTCTGTACACCAAGATGACAGTTGCTCTGACACAGAGCATGATGTCCAAGAAAGAGATGCTGATGAAGGCATGCACAATTTGCAAGATGATGGAGAAGTCACTATTGTTGAAGGTAAATTGGCAGACCTGATAGCAAGGAACAAGAAAGCGGCCTTGCAAGACAGTGATGATGAAATGGAGGAAGATGACACGATATTGCAGTACTGCAGTGACAATGGCAACATGGAAGTCGACGATATGGATAGTGGAGACAGTGATGATGATTGATCCACTATGTGCTGTTGTGCTGGTTCGTGTCACTAAGGTAATTTCCTATTCACTTAATTAGTGGAGACAACTGCAATAAATATTTATGCTTTCCTTTACCAAACATCTATTAGTTACCAAACATCTCTTTTTCCTGCTGTAGCTCTGTTTAGACATATCTTATTAAACTCAGAAAACAGAGTTATTTTCATGTTAAGTGATTTGCATGCTCTATACAAATATGGCTTATAGTATCTGTTCATTTATAGTATCTGTTCATTTGGCTTACCAAAAAAATGTATAGCCTTGATTTATCTGATGCATTGCTTTTATTGTGGGAAATCCAAATCTACATGTTCTGCATTTTCACAGTATGCAGCCCCATTTTATCAACTGTTTTATGCATTGCAGGACTCCGGTCCTTGACAAAGCTTCCAAGGCGGTTTGGATCTGATACTTGACAGTGGTGGATTAGGGAAAGAGATAACTGAAACCAACCGAAAAGGAGCAAGAGCTGTACCAAATGGCTGTGATACGGAACTGCATGATGAGTCGGAAATTACCTGTAGTTTTTGCGCCATATCTGTTTCTTTTCTTGTAGCATTGGTGATAGCGATTGTTGCTGTTTTTGGTTAAGTTGAATGCAGTGCTGAACTGTTGATGCGCCATATCTGTTGACCATTGTACTGATCACTTGCCTAATAAAATGGGAAGGATAAGTTTCTGATTATGTGCTTATGTTCCATATCTGCAGCTCGTTTCTGTTATCTGAACAAAGTTATGTGACCGAGCGAGGCTTGTTCTGAAGATTTTGCTTGGATACCTTTTTTCTATTTTTTCTTGCTATAACAACAAAACATGCAAAGTTACGTGCTCTTGAGCCAGGAAAAAAAAGCCCCTCCAGATTATTGAATCTCCATAACATCAATTTGCAGTCTGTTACTTTGTGATATTAAACATAGATTATTGAAGTGTTAAACAACAGTTAAATGGGAACGTATCGGATAGATAAATAGTATTTTGGGGACTTCTACAACACTAATTAGAGTATTATTAAACATAGTTTAATAATCAAGGATGGAAATAGATCGGATAAATAAATAGTTTTTTGGGCAAAAACAGAGAAATAAATATAATTTTTAAATATTTTTTGAATGAAAACGGATACGGATAATGTCGGATATTGTCGAATACGGATGTGGAATCGGATAGAGAAAATCAATGAAAATCGGATACGGATGTGTCCACTATACTACCACATTAAATTCGAAAACAGATACGGATATCTATATTGATGTTTAAGTGGATACGAATATCGGATAATTCGTATCCGCTATCGGATAATATGCACTATTACTAAACATCACTTTGGAGCTGAGTGGACACATCACTTTGTATCGGATACGAATACAAAATGGATAGTTCGAATCCGGATATCTTCTCAATTTGAAACATAATGCTAAACGAGTATTGACTTATTTTGTCAATAATGTTATCATTACTTCCTAGCAGTTTCCAGACTTTAGAAGTGAGCCATAATAAAGATAAATTAAGAAAGAGTTTCTTGTGGAAAGGGACACTTGATGCAAATGGTGGCCATTGCCTAGTAAAATGGAACAAAGGATTAAGGCAGACACTTGGGATTCTTGATACGAGTGGGTTTCTTGATACGAGTGGGTTTCTCCAGATAGACACTGGGTGAATGTAGTGGATACGAATACGAATGCGGATCTTATCGGATACGAATACAAAACGGATAGTTCGAATCCGGATTCGGATCCGGATATCTTCTAAACAAGTATTGACTTATTTTGTCAACAATGTTATAAAATAATTAAATAAATAAATACTTAATAATTAAGACATATATAAGACTTCAGCATTAAATAAATAATTATTTTGAATTATATAAAATAATTTTGTCATTACATAAATATATTCAATGGTTAAATTTAATTTTTTATATAATTACTAATTTTGACATTATACAAATAGAGATTTATTGGGCCAATTCTAGGAGGTTCCAGCCCAAACCCAGAATTTGGGCGCCAGCCTCAAAATCTCCCGCCGAGTTAGAAAATATGGGCCACGACTTGGATATATTTTCCGCGGCCGCCCCCACCTCCCAAACCCTACCCGCCCACGCCCCCTCACACCCGACCCAGCCACGCCACCTCCCAAACCCTACCCGGCCACGCCACCTCCCAAACCCGATGCCGACGCCTCCACCGACGCCGCCGCTGCCGCCGACGCCGAAGCTGACGCCTCCACCGATGGGATCTCAGGGACTTCTCCGCCTCGTCGCCGACACACTTCGTTGACGGGATCTCCTTGAAGCCGCCGCCTCCTCGTCCCCGACACCACCTCGCCGACCCACTTCGCGGACCGGATCTGCTTCCCCTTCGCCGGATCTGCTTCCCCTTCGCCGGATCTGCACTGTCACCATGGTGACAACGCGTTGTGGCGCAGCTCGAGGTATGCCAAGGTTGATCTCTTCCCAAGGTAAGCATTTCTTCCATGGTTCCTTCTCCATGCAGTACTGTATGCATGATAATCTGAAGTTGTATGGTGGCCTGTGGTAGTGTTGCTGTTGCATCTATGCAGATTAGGTATATGTATGGTAGTGTTGTCACAGTATGGTAGTGTCTGCTTTGTATATGTATGCATGGTTCTGTGCATCTACTGCGTATAGCTTGGAATAAATCATCTGGTACCCAGAGTTTGTGGACTTCATAGTTAATTTTTTGTTGGGGGAAAACAATTCTGAACATCAAATTGTGTATCTAGGCTTCTCTGAAAATACATGCTGTTAATATTCATGCATACATTTAGATTGCCAAGTTCTGAATTCCTGTGCATACATTTAGATTGCCAAGTTCTGAATTCCTGTGCATACATTTAGATTGCCAAGTTCTGAAAATACATGCTGTTAACATTCATGCTGTTAACAATTACTGTTTGCTGTCACATCAAATTCTTTTAAGCTGAATGCTGGCATTATATTCAAAATGTTGCCTGAGGTTTTGCTAATACTGTAAGCTGTCATGCATGAGGTTTTGCTAATATTTTAAGCTATTATGCATACTAGAGTAGTAATCTGTGATGTATGGTTTTGTTAATATTGTCCCAACTGAAATTTTATTTGTTTTTCTATATACTATTGTTAATATTGTCCCAGCTGAAATTTTATATTGTTAATACTATCTATCATACATGAATGCTAATATTTTGCTAATATTCCCAGCTGAATATTGTCCCAGTTGGTTTTCCAACTTAACATACATGCTGTTTGACTTAACATACATGTGTATCCGGTTCTACATTAGATAAATTTGTGCCTTGATCCAGTATTCTGTATTCCATACATTTGAGCCTTGACTTAACATACATGTGTATCTGTATACTATTGTGTTCTATGCAACTTTGTTCTATATTAGATACATATGAGCCTTGATCTAGTATTCTGATAGTGACCATTTACTTATTCCTTTAAGAACAACAACAAAATGAATATCAAAGGTGTCGGGATGAGAGGGTAGCAGATAATATAAGAAGGTTGGCACAACTTGGGCTCCATGAAAGCATGTCCGAACTTAAAAAAATGTTTTCACAATCGGGATCCACAAAGGGTACAGATTCAGGCAAGAAGAAAACTAGGTGTGAAGATTCTGAGTCATTAGAATACCTCCTTGAAGATGACAGTCAAGGAGATAATGATGATGATGATGAATCTTTAGACGAGGAGCAGCCCACACCCCTCATGATCGAGATGCTTCTTCTTTCTTGGCTACGGGGGCTAGAAAAATAGTGACTTTTTCTTATGCATTTTTTCCTTCTATGCAGCATTATTGTAAATTAAATTCAGCTCTTGCATGTTGACCATTGTGCTTACTAGCTGTTTTTTCCTTGCATAGTTGCCTAAAACTAGTAGAGTCAAAAGACTTGTTACAAGGAGAAGAAAGCAAGTGTCCGACATGGCTCCAGGAGGAGTAAGGCAGTCCAAGAGGGTGAAGGCAGGTGGACCAGCAGCGGAGAGAACAACTGGAGTCTCAACAAGGTCAGGGAAACTGCCCCAAACTTCATAAGAGGAGGTTGCTAATCAACAGTTGCCTCAGGAATTTGTTGAGACACCCCAAAGCCATGAAGATGTTGAGAGACCCACAAGTCCTTACGTGGACTGGTCTCTTGAGGACAATGATCAGCAGTCCCAGCCCACTGATGGAGGCAAGTTTCTATGTTACCAATCAATTTTGTAGGCTTAAGCAAATCAAATTTCATGAATGCACACTAACTAAATGATAACTTTGTTATATAGCATCTACATCTAGACGCCCGAGGCAGCCGAGGCAAGCAACCGCTGGAATACTTTTGGAAAGGATGAACAAAGCTATGGGAAGAAGGGTGCCTGTGATTGTTGCTGAAGGGGATAAGAGGCCAAAAGAACCAGTTCAAGCTGCCAAGTTTGCCTCACAAGCTGGTGTGGTCGTTAGGTCTGAACTTCCTATTCTTCGTCACTGGAAAGAGTACAAGAAGGATGAATCCAATTTTAAGGAATTCATGGGAAAGCTATCTATAAGTAGATTTACACACTCTTCTATGCTATACTAATAAGCTATTATATGACCTATTCTAAGTATTGATATGTGCAACTCACATCACTAGATTCGATTGGCTGTTAACAATGATGATGCAACAAAGGCAGCTTGCGCTGATGTAATGCAGTCTGCGATACGAAACCAGCGTTATAGGTTGAAGAAGAAATACTTCAATGATATCCTAGCAAATGAGGTCAGAACTACTTCTCCTGTGGAAAACATGACTGATGAAGAATGGACTGCACTAGTTGCCCACTGGTCTGACCCTAAGAATAAGGTATGTTCCAACTTCTCAATTTTTTTTCAACCTATACTTGGAAGCTGATCTAATAAGTGCATGTGTTTGCAGCAAACCTCTGAAAAGTACAAACAAAACCGGCAGAAAGTGAAGTTCCATCAGGCAACAGGTTCTCGCGCCTATGTTCCCCACTTGCATGCCTATGTAAGTCAATCTCCTTTTATAGTCAGCACCCACTATTCCCTTCAATGTACTATGTGAGATAACTATTCTAATATTCCATATATTTGTACCAGAGGCAGAAGAGAAAGGAGGTTGAGCCCAGCACAGAAGATGAAGAGCTTGATGCAGTGGAGGCTTTCAAGTCCTGCCATACAAGCTCCAAAACGGGGCTGACTGATGAGGCGCAACGTGCTGTTGTAAGTGCCATTTTGATATGTGATTTATTTATTGTTCGTGGCCTTATGTATCAAATACTAATGACTGTTAGGAAAGTATCAAATAATGGCTTGCCTGGCATGTAAATTATGTGCATTATGTGCAGTTTTTATCATAAACTTGATTTGAGATAATGTGTTGAGAAAATATGTGTAGTTTTTATCATAAACTGTTGCACTAATGTACTATATGGCTTGCATTCACTTATATTCTGCTGGTTTGCATTGAAGCTAAGTACATACATGCATAGTATTTATTCATGTTGGCTTCTACCCACCTAATATTCTGTTGTTTTAATTTTTTTTCAGTCTAAAATGGAGGCTTTGAAGGCAGCAGCTGTACCTGATGGTGAAGAGCCAATGTCTAGTGCACAAGTTGTTGCCAAGGTGCTCACCGAGGACAGCTCCATGCCAAACTCATTTATGAAGAATGCTGGTCTGCAGTCTGGGTGCTCCTCAAGATCAGCTACATCAACTGAAAGGGATATTCGGGAACAACTTGAAGCTGAACGACAAGCCAAAGCTACCCTCGAGGAACACTAGCAACCTTGAAGAAGAAGAGTGAGGTTATAGAGGAAAATCTTGCCAAGGCCCAAAGGCAGTTGGATGAAACCACAAAGACAGCAGAAGAGACCCAAAGGCGTTTGGAGCAAACTGAAAAGACAGCTCAAGAGAACAATATCATCCTCTGCCATTTCATGAGCTTCAATGGTAACTCATCCTAGACTTACGAGCTGTTCCTTTGTCCCAATCTAATGTTAGTCAAGTTCTGTGTTGAACTTGTGTCAGTCCATGGTGTGTTGAACTTATGTCAGTCCAATGATCTTGTGGTGAACTTAAGTCAGTCCAGTGGTCTGTGTTGAACTTATGATGGTCTCTGTTGAACTTATGTTGGTCTGTGTTAGCCAATTCAGAGATAATGTGGTGAACTTGTTGAATTTGTGTGTGGTGAACTGAGCTGTGATTAAAGTTTTATGACCTAAGCTGTGATGTAAGTTCTATGTCCTGCTGTGTGATCTGAGCTGTGTGTGATCAGACCTATTGTACATCTGTGATGAAAGAAGACGAAATATAGTGCCGATTTTTGGTGCCTTTTGTGATGATAAGGATGTATTCCATGATGAAAATGGACATGTTTTGTGACCAAAAAACGCTTCAGTGGAAGACACGTGGCGCAAAATGTGATGATGTGTGGAGCAAAATATGATGACACGTGGCGCGATTTGAAATGATCCACGTGGTAGGGCCAGTGAAGGACACGTGGCAGACGCCACATCATCAGCCAGCGTGGCAGATGCCATGTCATCCGCTACGTGGCAAAAGCCACGTCATCTGCCAGA
The DNA here is from genome assembly GCF_016808335.1 of Panicum virgatum. Taxonomy (NCBI): domain Eukaryota; kingdom Viridiplantae; phylum Streptophyta; class Magnoliopsida; order Poales; family Poaceae; genus Panicum; species Panicum virgatum. Next base: position 66,473,386 of record NC_053147.1, read on the forward strand.
TAATCCGATGCCACATCATCTGCCACATCGCACATGCCACATCACCTGCCACATCATCTGCCAGCGTGTCACCTCAAGCCACGTCAGCCCCCGGCATGGTCCACGCCACGTGGCATTTCCTTTAGTGACGATTTTGGCGATGTCCTGTGACATATATACTTTTGTCACTAAAGATCGTCTGTTCGATGACAAAGTCCGTTTCGTCATTAAAAAGATCATGTCTATGACGAATTTGATGATTTCATCACGGTTGGATAAATGTGACGGCATATGAATGACGAATGAGTTTTCGTCACAAAACATCTTCAGTGACGTTTCTGTGGCCTACTGTGACAAAAGAGAATGGTCATCTATGTGAGATTCCCTACTAGTTTTGAACCGAACATGCAGACATGTGTAGTAGTCAACGGAACGTATTATTTATTTTATTTTCATATATTCATAGTTGTTCTTGATTGATATACATATAGTTGCACTAAACTTGCAATGGGAAATTGTATTAAAAACCATAAAAGTGTTTTTTCTTCTAAGCGTCTCCGGTTTTAAGTCTGTCAATTACTTTAGTTCTGATTGCTTCTCCGAGGATCGTTCACTGAACGAAAATGTTCTTCCGTTTCCTTCTCCGATGATCAGGCTGACAAGGGATTGAACAAAACTTCTCCAGGGCTCGCCTCGCCGGCGGCGGGCGACTTGCATGGCGGGGGCGGTCGACGACGAGCAACGCGGATCAAATCCACTGACGTGGGCCTCAACAAAAGATGCGTGGGCTCAATTAAATGGGCCTCCACTTGGCCCAGTAACGCTACCGCGTCCATGGGCTCCTCTCAAGTCTCAACGAATCCTGGCCCAGTAAGCCATTTCCTCCATGTTCTGCATTGATCTGAATGTTCAGGATTTACAAATGTTCAAAACTTTGTTGCCTCCAACGCCAGCGTGCTAGCGTGACGGGCTAAACGGGACAAAACACACTGCAAGTCCTCATTCTTTATTCGGCATACAACCACAAGAATCAGAGGGACGGGCACTGGCGGTTCCTTGCACAATGAGGCTGTTCGGTTTATCTAGGCTTGGCTTGTCACGGCTTGTCTCGACTTATTTCCTCTCACAGAATACTATTCATTCTACCAGCCCTACACTATTCATACGATTAGCCGAACAGGGCGAATCAACCGCGGTTCGGTTGTTGATTGTTCATCCAACGACAAGGATTGACCAATAGTTCAGTTACCGTTGTTGGATCCTTGGGCCAAGGCCCAATGGTCTGCTAGTATAACTTTGCTGTTGATGATGATTCCTGTTTAATTACTTTGCTAGTGTAACCGTGTCAACCTCTCAATGAATCTTGGCTCAAAAAGCCCATTTCCTCTATGGGCCGAGATGGTACGGTCCAGCTCAGGCTCTGTTGTTCCGTGTACTACGTGGGCCTTGGCCTAACTGACAGCTCTGTGCATAAGAGTGATCACCGGCCCACACGGGCCAGTACCTAATCAACCTGCCGCCCGCCGCAGCCGAATCTTCCTTCCAGTGTAAGCTAATGATGATTAGCGGCGGCAACCTCCTCCATTTTTTTTCACCCTGCTCCGGTTTCGGGCGCGACTATGCATCACTTCGGGTGATGGTTTCACAACCTATCACCTGAAGTATTGATTTGGGCCGGCCCATTAGATGGTTTGATTGTTATGATGGGCATATTGCCTGCTAATCAAAAAATACATGCATGCAGAAAAAGATATGATGCTCACGTCAGCCACATGCACACAGATTTGGAAAATAAAAAAAGTTATAAATATTAAACCGAGCATCTCTATTAAATTTAGATTTCACCATTATCTTTTTCATGATAAGGTCTTCAAAACAAGACCACACTTCCATATATTTGCACAATACTTTTAAAAAATTATTTTCTTTAATACTAAATAATTAGTTTCGAATACTGGGTACAAATAATTTAACAACACGAACAAATAATTATTTTTACGAACAAATTTTTTACACATAACGAACAAATAATAATGTAGAATGAACAAAATATTAAACATCACGAATAAATGAGTTAACATGGCAGAACAATTTAATCTATAGAGTGAACAAATAAATTATACGCCTTGAACTTTTATATTATGACAGAGAGTAATAGAAACATATCAAAGAAATATAAGAAGAATAGGTAAAAAGAATTGAATAAAATCAAAGAAAGAAAATATAGAATAGAATAAGAATACACGAGAAGAAAAAAAGTAAAAACTAGTTTAAAAGGAAAAGGATAAATTAAGATAAGAATACAAAAGGAAAATAAGTATAAATAAAAGGAGAAAGAGACATAATTTTTATAAATGTTGGCTTAGAATAAAATAATAGAATGAGAAAAAGAAAATAACAAGGGAAAGAAAATTGTACATAAAAATCTAGTGGTATGAATATATAGTACAAAGAGTTGTACTGTCTCTCTGCCATCCTAGTTACTCACTAGTCTGCTAGCAGAAACATTAGGAAGCAAACCCCGTAGCAACCTAGTAGGTTGTATTGGGCCCACAATGTTAGTAACAAAAATCCCATCATCCAGCACCACATGAGCTACTGTGTTCAACTAAAAAAAGTTAATATACAAAGGAAAAATAAAAATAAAATAGAAAGAAAAAAGAAAAATAGAACCCAAAAGAAATAGATAAAAAAAAGAAAAACAGTAATAAAAAGATGCACCTCAGCTTTTGGGGTAGCAAACACCATGTGTGTTAATCACGCGGCCAGCGGCCACATGCTGCTGCAGCTAATAGGTCGCTAGTTGCATATTGCCTAGCTCACGTATGTAATCACGATAGACAGCCTAACTATTATATCAGAACTATAATTTCTATGTTGGGCAGATTCCCTCCACTGAGTCTACTTTACTCCTTCAAACAATAGATATAAAATTTGTAGCACGAGCGATGCAGGCTTTCCGTCCGGTTTCCCTCGCACAAACCCCCCAAAAGGCAAAACAAAACCCCCCAAATCCTTCCATCTCCCCCCATTCCCATCTCTCTCCCCTCCCCCGATCGCAGGCCGATCGGCGGCGGCGGCGATGGCGCCCGGGCGCACCCGGATCGAGATCAACTGGCGGGAGGTTTTCAGCAGCACCTCCCCCGACCGCGATGCCAGCTTCTGCGTCGCGTCTCCCTCCTCGGCGCCGCAAAACTCCCTGGCGGCGGCGGCGAGGGGGCCGCGGGGCGCCGCGAGGGCGTCGTCGGACGACGAGAAGCGGCGCGGGACCCCCTACCCCACCCGGAGGTTCGGGGGCCTGCGCGGGGAGCTCGACCAGAGGCGCGGCGAGCGCGGCCCCGGCGCGGTTGCGGACGACGGGGTGCCCCGCCGGTTGACGCGCGCGGCCGCGAAGAAGGTACGTGTGCCCGCCCGCTCATGTGTTTTCGTGCGTGGTTGAATCGAGCTCGAGTGATCAATTAGATTACGAATCGATTGGCTTTGCGGTGGTTTTGTGGGAGTTTATTGCGCATTCTATTCCTCAGGTGTGCGCGTGGGTTTCGGTCCCCCCTTTTGAGCTGCATTGTTCCATTATTCAGAGAAACTTCGCTCGCTTGGTTTTGCAGGCTGCTGCTCGGGGACCGGATGCTCGTTTCGGTGCTACCGACGTGTTCGAATTCGGTAAGTTCTGCTAACTTGCTGCCATTATCGTTTTTAAGCCGGCACACCTACCAGTGGCAACAGATGGATTGGGGGACTATTCGATCATGTGATGAGTTATGGAATTTACCGTGCTGGCTTATTCGTGTGGACCATTGATCGTGATGAAATGTTCGTTGAGTCTGTCACAGTTGTTCACTGATCCAAACTGTAACGGATTTGTGTCGTTTTGTTTGTAGGTCAGGAGGATGAGAAGGGGGAAAATGCGGGCCGCAAATACTCTCCCCTTTCTAGAGGGAAAAAGAATTATGGCATGGTACGGTACTTTTTTTTTTGGCCTTGCTGATCCATAGGCATCTCTTGGAGACTTGGACTAATGAAGGAGTTGTGAGTGCAGCTTCCTATTACTGAACGCAAACGCCAAAGGCATGTTGGACCAAGGACTATACCAGTGGATAAGATGTACTCAACCCAACCATTTTCAAAATCTAGGAACCAGCGGAGGGTTCATTCCATTGATCCAGAGGAGTCCGATCATGGAAAATCTCAGCAGAGTGGAAGTTTCAGTTTCAGTAGGTTTCACAAGAGGTAGGCATCCATTTAGGTTACTTTTGGTACTAAATTCCAATAATTTTATCTGTGCATTTTGTACAACCCTTTGGATATTTGTTATTATGGGAATATGCCATTATATGGAAATTTGTATACTTTTAAAGATATTCTCTGCCTCAATTATATTGCCCAAAGCATTTGCATATTATGCACATATGGTCATATATATTGGCATGTAGCTGTACCATTATTACTTTTATAGCATGTTACCTATCAACAGTTCATTTTCAATTCTTCTATACAGGAGGAAGGAACAGCTTCAGGATTCATCCTCTGTTTATTCTCAAAAGGTTGGTATGCTGATGTTTAATCTATACCAAGAAGAGTACATTGTTAATTAATCATCCGTGCTTTCCTGTTACTTGAATGTTAAAATTACACGATCTTCATTTTGGATTAACTGCTAAATGTGCAAACTATATTTGTCGCATTCCAGTTAATCCTATTGCATGCAATGCGTAATGAACATATTGTGTTTGATTCCAATGGTCACAAGAACAGTAGAAAACATAGTGAATGTTGCTGTTTACTGTCAAGTATATTTCTTTTCACTATTGATGGCTTTTTTTGCATGAACTATTGCCCACTAGAAAATAAACTCTCTTTGTTTTGACATGAGGATACAAAGTTTTGTATTTCGCAGTAGATCTTGTCTTCAGGAAGCTTTGGGTGGTTATTACTCCCTTTAGTAGACACTGCTATACTTTACAGCAATAATTTTTCCATGGTATTCTTTGTCCATAAGTTTGGTTACCATTTGTCGCATTGGCAGGTGCGAGGCCATTTGTAGGACACTATGCCATACTTTCTCATAGCACTTTGATCCCCACTTTTCCATTTTGACCTTACTTTTATCAACGAATTTCCTATAAGGTTCAAGATGTGGTTCTATTGGATGATGAAGATATGCAAACTGAGGGAGGAGTAAACTATGAGATTTCTGACATACGGTAATGTTATCTCTAGTTTTATATTCATCGCGGTACTGTTATCTGAGCTTTTGGTTTATGTTTCAAATGAGCCAATTGTATTTTCAGGAATGAACCAAAGATCTACTACCCATCAAGGTGAATATTTGCATTCTTTCTGAAGAATGTACATGGTTGTGTTTCCTTTTACCTTCTGTTGACTTTATTATGTGAACAGAGATGATCCACAAGCCGTGGAGCTCACCAGCTCAGATATTGCCTGTCTTAACCCTGGAGCATTTTTGTCATCACCAGTGATAAACTACTACATCCAGTAAGAATATCTCTATTTTTCAGCTGCAACTTTGTATTATCCTACTCTACAAAAATTACATTTTTTTAATCTTCTTGAGTGCATCCCTTATTTTTCAAACAAACAGGATGTAATCAATTCAAGGTTTGCTAAGGTAATATTTAGGTGTTATATTTTCTTTTTTAATGCTGCTTCACATTGTAATGTCTTGAATATCATCAAACTATTTATGGTGGGATATTAACTGAAGAATTGGTTAAAAGTAATATTATGTGAACTCTGAAATATGCTATTTGCGGAGAGGTATTGAAACTGAATAAAGGATTTCTGAGTTCTGATTATGCTGCATGTTGTCTTGTTTCGATGATGATGCTGTGCAGGAACATCAAAAGGACCAGATTGAACCGTGAAGATTGCAGAGACAAATTCTACATATTTAACACGTATTTTTATGGAAAGCTTGAAGAAGCATTGCATCCGCGGGTACGATCTTTTGTGTCATGCCGTCATACTTCTTTTACTAAATGACTTGCAATTATGTCTTTGTGCAAAAATGGGATAATTATACTCTTCTGGGTACGTGGTACATGAGTGCCTTGTAATAGAAGTTTTTGTTCTTCGTTTTTTTCCCTCGGATTGGCAGCAGATGTTCGCTGTTTTATTAAGAAGGAATGAAACACTAGTACAAAAGACAGCAAAGAAGGAAAAATTGAACACACAAACGCACCCCAACTCAAATTGTTAAATGTACACAGCCATGTCCAAGAGGAAAAGCCACCCAAACGAACATATTTATAGGATAAGGGAACTCAAGGCAGAAGCTTCTGCCGAACAACACAGCGAACATTCTTAAAGAACATCGCGGACCACAGCCAAGGTACTTGGATTCCGATTCTCAAACGCACACATTGCGATGCTTCCAGAGAAGCCGGACAACCAAAATGGCCAGAAAGTTAAAACCTTTCCGCCAGGGTTCATCCATTGATTGTACCGCAATACGGCACCATTCTTGAAAGGAGATAGGATCAGTGCCTTGCAAATAGAGGTTTTTTTCTTGATATGAGATAGACCCTTTTTTCTTGGGTAGAATTGCAATTAAATAAAAGTGCATACCCATTTTTCAAAAGCTCCATAGGGAAGGAAATTTCTAGACAGCAGTAGCCTTGCTTATTCTGTAAGGAAGCTGGTTCGAACCCAGGACCTCCAAGCTGCAAGTAGAAAGACTTTACCACTGCGCCAGGCCTGGCTTTCTTGAGCGATGAATTAAAAAAAAAATCTTGACCAGGGGGAGAGACATCTACCTGATTTTTATCTTAAGAAGCTTGTGCCGTGACTCCAACACAGGCTGGTTCAGCGAACCGCTTCTCTGGCGTGTTCATCTGATCAGTTGCACCGTGAGAGTGTTGGCTTGAGCGAGGAATTACAATGAACAATTTTTTTCCCCTTTGGTGAGGAGTTAACATTTGTTTCTTGTTCCCCTGCGATCATGACTGCTTAAGGGTTGGCCAGTTGCGAACATATTTGAGTTTTGTTTCAACTGCATTTCAATACTTATTTCATTTCGAACGTTCGCCCATCAGTCCTTTACAAAATTTCATCCTCCTTTTTTCTAATGACAAAATTCAATTCTGAATAAAACATCCGTCCAAGTTTTTTTCTTCAATCATTTATTTTGTCTTGGCATTATCTTCTGTGCTACTTGTTTGTTCATCATGTTTTTTATTATCTTCAGATGATATTTTAGATTAGAAAATTTATGCTTCCTTGGATTTTTTTATAGGGTGACTTCTCAAAGTTGAGAAGATGGTGGAAAGGTGTCAATATATTTCATAGAGCATACGTCATCTTGCCGATCCATGGGACGTAAGTTGTTGCTGAAATAAGACATTTACATTATGAAGCCAAATTACTATTACTAGCCAATATGCCCGTGTGTTGCCACGGTCGAAGGGCCTGTACGGATCAGTTTTTTTTTTTTGAGAAAGATACGGATCAGATTTTTTTATGTGGTTTTTTCTTCAACATAGAGTTTATTGTATTTTCACGTTCTCATTGTATTCTAGTCCATTTAGGTTACGTTATATAGTAGTATAGTTGTTCGATTCTCGTTATATACGCTTTGGGTCCACTTGTCAGTGATACGTGTTGGACCAAACGAAAATTTCTGGTGGAAACGTTGCTAGTTTTAGTAACTAGCAAATATGCCCGTGCGTTGCTACGGTCGAAAGGCCCGCACAAGTCGTAGCTGATTTTTTTTCCTATGATGGGTTTTCTTAAATAAAAAATATTGTTGTGTTTTCACATTCTCACTATATTCAAGTCCATTTAGGTTACAATATAATGTTGTTATTTGGTTCTCATTATATACACTTTGGGTCCGCCTGTCGGTGATACATGTTGGACTAAACCAAAAATTTTTGGTGGAAACATTATGTGCTTTAGAAATAGGTATAGATTTAGATCCATGCAGTATAATGATTAGTTTTTTTAGCAAGTTTCATGGTTCATCTGGATCTGCCTAGGGTCATGCATTGATTCAAATATGGCTCCTGTGATTCCTAATATTCTTTGGAAGCATTGCAACGATTACGTCTTCAACAATGCTACTCTGAATGCATCTTTGATCGTGTGGATAGTAGAGGAGGGAGTTTTATGGTGCAGCCGGAGCCTGGGGCCTTGTTTTCTCCTTCTCGCTTGGGATGTTGTTTTTTAGCATGGCATTCCTGCTCTCGATTTCCTAGGGTGTGTTGTGTGTATGTCGTGTGTGTTGTACATTTGGTACTCATTCTTCTTAACGAAATGTGTGTTGTACATTTGGTGGTGTTTCTTCTTAATGAAATGACACCTATCCTGCTTCGCTCGAGAAAAAGTACCTAATATTCTACTTCTTGATGTATTGTCCTTTTTAGAATATGCTGAATGCATTTGAAATCTATAATCATGTCTTTCATGCTGTAGTTTGTATATGTAGTATATTAAAAGTTACCTCTTTGCTTGTATATTCAGGGCTCACTGGAGCTTGGTAATCATTTGCATGCCTGCAAAAGAGAGTGTTTCAGGACCAATCATACTTCATCTGGACTCCCTTGGGATGCATAGCAGTACTAAGATCTTGAACACAGTTGAGAGGCAAGTAACAATCTCAGCTATAGTCATCTAGTTGTTTTTACTCCTGCTATTCAGAAACAAGAAATTCTAAAATGTGGCAAACTTGCTTGCTACTGCATTTTAGTGCAAGTGGTTGACCATCTTGCTTCTGTATTACAGATACTTTGAAGAAGAATGGCGGCACTTAAAGAAGAATCCTTCTCCTGAGACATCAGTTTCGGAGATAATATGGGAGGATCTTCCAAGTTATATACACAAGGAAAAAGTTCAGGTACATAATTTGAACAAATATTGCAAAGTAACGCTATAAGGTGCTTCCAGTTGCTCTTGGTATATTGGTTTCCAGATGTTTGTTTTAGATAATTGTCCAGATTGTTGCTATTTTGTACAATTTACGCACCAATCAATCTAACATGATTTTAACAACTACAGGTTCCACAACAGAATAATGCATACGACTGTGGCATCTTCATGCTTTATTACATTGAACAGTTTATAAGAGAGGCACCAGAAAGGTTCACGATAGATAACCTTGGCATGGTTATTGCTTCCTACTCTTTTCTATACTTATTCAGTTCTTGCGATGCTTTTTCTGTTGAGCTCTGTAAGACTGTTTGAGATAGTTTAATACTGAATTTGTGTTTGCTACACAGTATACTGAACTTGTGTTTGTTACACAGTTTGATTGCAGTTGGTTCAAACCTGAAGATGCTTCTGGGCTAAGGCTGAGAATAAGAGAGCTACTGCAAGAAGCATTTGAAAGTGCCAGGCTGGATGATGCTATGTCAGAAGCAGCCGCATCTGATGGCTCTTATATTGGTGACAGCATAAAGGGTGGAGAATTGGAAGCAGATGCACCTTCTGACAGTTCAGAAATGGTCTTAGAGTTTGGAAACACTGGCAAGAGAAATGAAGGCATCAAGGTTGCAGCCTCAGGAGAGTCAGGCAACTCTGGTAAGTGTAATGAAGGCATCAAGGTAGCCGAATCAGAAGAAGCAAGTGGAGAGTCTGGAAATGCTGGGAGAAGTATTGAAGGATATGAAGGATATGTTGCAGAATCAGAGGAAGAAAGTGGGGAGTCTGGAGAGGCTGGTAAGAGTGATGAAGGCATCAATGTTGCAGAACCAGAAGAAGCAAGTGGAGAGTCTGGAGATGCTGGTAGGATTATTGAATTTATCAATGTTGCAGAATCAGATAATGCAAGCGAGGAGTTTGGATATGCTGGTAAGACTAAGAAAGGCATCAAGGTTGCAGCATCTTATGGAGCAAGTGTGGAGTGTGTATCCACTGATAAGAGTATGGTGTCTGTATCAGACAAAGCACCGGCTAGCAACAGCAAATGTGTTGAAAATACTGCAGGCTGTGCTCTATCAGAAGCAGCTTCATTTTCTGATAGCGTGAAAGATGAAGAAGGTACCATGAAAGCAGATTTGGGCAGCTCAAAAACTGAGAAAGAAGGATTGATTGCAATTGTATCGCCAGAAAGGCCGAGGAACGAGGGGGGCATTCCTAGGACACCCATTCCAGATGTAGTTTGTGACAGCTGCAACAGTGACACTGAACCCACGATGAAGATTTTAAGAATTTTCAGAAAAAGTCCCCAAAAAGTTTCCGGCCGGTTAAAATGGGATAGCTGACCCGAGGGGCCAAGCGCGGTACTTTTGTTGCTTTCCCAGGAAGGTGGCAAACAATGCCAGATGTCAGCAAGGCTACTTTGACGTGGCTGGTACCTGTTGGCCAGATGATGTTACCTGTTGCTGTGTGCCCACCCGGTATCCGAGAGGTAAACCGAAGACTTGGCATGCAGTGTGCGGGTCAGACACATGACCATCTTATATTCTTTTGCTCTCGGGTCCTTGCTCCTGGTAGCAGCTTTTGTGTAGGAAGGCCATGGGCATGGGCGCGAGACATGTAAAGTGTACAGGGTTAAAGTAGTTAACCATATAGGGAGTATCCAGGATGGAAGTTATGTTTGTTACACCTTCGGACACCTGCAAGTGGTGCATGCATTCCGTTCTGAGATAAGCTATTGAAAATTGAAATTGTAGCAAGGTTCAGGTTCTGTGTGATTGATGTATGTCCATGGCGTATTTCTTTTGTTCCTTTGAGCAAACCAGCATGTGCGTCGTCGGTGCCCAACAAATTCCCCGCTCTCGCTTTGATAACATTTCTTTTGACCTGGGTGGAGCCTTCATGTGCGAAGCTGCTGTGACAGTGCAATGGCATTGGTGGATGCCATGACCAGATGCTGATTGGAAGGTTCATGAAGTGGTATGGTTGGCAGATTAGCATCTTCGCGTTGCTTGGTAACCCTACCATCTCGATGGATTGATGTTTGGCTGTTTTAACTCGACTTCACTCGAGTCCTCTTTTGATGTTACATGGACAGTCGGAATGATGTTTCAACCAACTTGGCAGCAATTAGCTAGTGGGCGATTCAGAGGAGATGGACGGAAGCGATCCAACGCTGCAAGCAACGCCACGAGGGGATGTAGCTCAACGTCGCTGAATTTGTGGTAGAACAAAGCACAAAAGTGTTTGCTGCACTCTTGTTCCTTCCCCCTAAATTCTCATGGTACTCAATGCTCGTCAATTGACAGACTTCCAGTTTCACTTTACTGTCTCAAAACGAGCAGATTTAGAGCTGGTTTGATTGGATGTTAAGATATTGGTATGCCAAAATATAGGTATGTCAATATTTTACTAAAATCTTGACAAGTTTAAAATAACACTTGGTTAAGTGGATCGTTTTTTAACCTTCAACTAAATAAGTGCTAAAATTTACCCATAGCATGATAACAGTTTGGAGACGAACCAATCGCACCCTTAGCATCTTTCTCCCTTTCAAGGAAAAAAGAAAACCATTCTTTCCTGGTTGCGCTGTGTGTGCCTCCCAGCTTTAGCTTTTGCTCTCCCGGGCGCCGTGCACGTCTCTTTCTCCCTCGACGCGTCCCATGTCGTGGAGATCGGCGAAGGCGGAGCCCACGTCGCTGCCAGCCGGTTTGGCGGTTGCTGTTGCAGCTGCAGCCACAGGCCCACAGCCACACGATAAGGACAAGGGAGACGCCACCGGAAGGCGAGGGCAAACCTGGCCTAGCTCCCGGATCTTAGCTCCATCTTCCTCACTGCTAGAAAATCTCTAATTAGTACCGGTCGGAAACCTCCGGTTTGTACCGGTTTCCCGACCGGTACCGCTCCTCCGGTACTAAGTGCACGCGCACTTAGTACCGGTCAGCTGGCCCGGTACTAAACGGCCTGTTTAGTACCGGTTGGTAACACCAACAGGTACTAAACTGCTGGCCACGCCAGCAGCTAGGCCGAGCAGTTTAGTATCGGTTGGTAATACCAACCGGTACTAAACGATTTTTTTTTATGTTTTATATTTGTTCTCTTTTCCTTTCAATTTCAATTAATTAGTATTAGTAGTCGTACTCGCAGCGGTTTGTGTATTCGTACTCGTACTCGTATCTAGAATTTGTATTTGTATATGGAGCAAAGCAAATAAAAAAATTATACACATACATGGATAAAAGAAATGTTAGAAATTATATACATACATGGATAAAAGACAATAATATTTACAAGTATGAATTCTCATAAGTTTTTTCCGACAAATTCTTCAATAATTCTAATCATCTGCATCGTCATCAGCACCAGCATCCTTCTTGCGGCGTTTGTTGAGTTTATCAGCTCGAGCCACACTTATCATTGGATCGGAATGAAATTCACCTTTTGGATTTATCACCTCATCCAACAGGAATCCACAGAGTGCTTCTTGAATTGCCCTAATTCTTTCCGGTTCGATGAGGTTCTCTTTCATTCTCCAAATCTGTCAACAACAAATAAACACCAATAGTTTAATTTAGTACCTGCATGGAATTAGATACAAGAAATTGTTACTAATGTTATATGTACTTTGAAGTTTTCTTGTGTCACCCTCTTGGTATCTCTGTAAAAAAAGTGCATGTGCTCACATACGTATATATCTACCAAATTTTTACAAATATCTACAAATTTACTATAATTTGAAAAAATATCTATAATTTCCACTATTTACTTCATTTGTATAAATATCTACAAATGTTCGAGAAATTTACTATAATTTTTTACATGAAAAATATTGTAACCATTCGTACTATTTTCTATAAATTTTTACTAATGTTCACAAATTTTCACAAATGTTTGATGCAATTCTTCATTTTCTATAAATGTTCACAAATTTGTTCAAAAGTTCACAAATTTCGTTGATTTTAACAAATGTTCACAAAGTTCATAAATATCTATAGACATTCCATCGATTTGAACAAATTTCTAACGATTTCATCAATTTTCTGCAAATTTCTAACAATTAAATAGCTTTACTGACGTCAGCACGTACTCGTGCTGACGTCAGCCCCAGTTCTCACAAATGGCGACGGCGGCAGTAGCAGCGGCGGCGTTCGAGGCGGCGGCGCCCGAGATTCCGGATCCCCCGGACGACGGCGCGGATCGAGCGGCGGACGACATAGAGGATCGTCGGAGGGCGCGCGGTGGACGGCGCGGAGGAGGGTGGCGCGTTCGAGGCGGCGTACGTCGGCGCGCGCGCGGATCGTGCGGAGGCCGGCGCGGAGGTGGCGCTGCGGATGGCCCGAGGCAGCGCAGGAGCCGGAGGCGGAGGGGGCCGGGAGCCGCGCGGCGGCGAACGGCAGCGTGCGCGAGCAAGGAGGCGCCGGCGGCCGGCGTGGAGATCGGGGGCGCCCGCTTCCGAGGAGGAGAGGGCCCGGCGTCGTGGTGGAGGAGGCAGAGGCGCGACGGGCGTCGGCGCGGAGACGGAGGCGCGGCGCGGCGGTGGGGCGGAGGCGGAGTGGCGACCGGCGGCAGCAGCGGCGGCGAAATCGATCTGGGCGGAGGCGAGAATTGAAGGTGAGGGGGAACGGCCGGGGCTGTGTTATATATATAGGGGCGCCACTTTAGTACCGGGCCAAGGCATCGCCTGATACTAAACTGGCGCCAGCGCAGATTAGTACCGGGCGTAGCCACGGCCCGGTACTAAATGTCCACATTAAGTACTGGTCAAGGGTATCGACCGGCACTAACCTGCCCTATCTGGCGGGAAAATTTTCACGTAGCATTGAGTCTAAATTTTTTATATCTGTTTCAATTGTGTGTTTCTGTGCAAACTATTATATAAATGCATAAAAAATAAAATATAAGTTATTTCATACACCATATATTACATCAATCACTTGGTTACATGAACATGAAAGTATAACATAATGATTACACATCATTGTTTAATGGAACATTGACAACATTTCTTTTTACGAATGTCCCTTGATCATGATCGAGGCGTAAGTAAGGAGCGTCCTCTTTGGACAACAGGATGCTAGGGTCAACATCGATAGAGAATGGAGGACGGTCGTAAAACTGATCAAAGTCTTCTGACTTGTTCGAAATGTCTTCAACTCCAACGATTTTTCTTTTTCCTAGAAGAACTATGTGGCGTTTTGGCTCGTCGTCGGACTTGCCTTGATTTTTCTTAGGTTTGCTTGCCATGTCCTTCACATAGAAAACCTTCGTCACATCCTTGGCGAGGACGAATGATTCGTCTTTATATCCAATCTTTTTGAAGTCCACTATTGTCATTCCATACCGGTCTATCGTTACACCGCCACCTGCTCGGTTCATCCATTGGCATCGAAACAAAGGAATCTTCAAGGGGCCATAGTCAAACTCCCATATTTCCTCTATGACACCAAAGTAGCTGTCTTTATTTCCATCATGGCCTATTGCATCAATACGCACACCACTATTTTGGTTCGTGCTCTTTTCATCTTGGCCTCTTGTGTAAAATGTATATCCATTGATCTCGTATCCTTGGTATTGCATGATTGTGGCCGATGGTCCCCTAGCAAGCCATTATAGTTGTACATCAATCGTGCTGTCACCTATGAGTTTTCTTCTCAGCCAAACCGCAAAGCTATCTATGTGATGACGTGTAATCCATGCCTCAGACTTCCCTATGTTTTCATATCGGACAATATTGATGTGCTCATCCATATATGGGGCCACGAGGGATGAATTCTGTAGAACAGTGAAATTTGCTTTGCGGATTTCATTTTCAGAGATGTGCATATTAGATTTCTTACCTAATGTGCCCTTTCCTTCCAATCGCCCATCATAGCGTGACATGGGGACCCCAATCGGACTAAGTTCATCAATGAAATCAACACAAAACTCAATGACCTCCTCTGTTCCATAGCCCTTGGCGATACATCCTTCTGGCCGAGAACGATTCCGAACGTACTTCTTTAAAACTGCCATGTATCTCTCGAAAGGGAACATATTGTGTAGGAATACAAGGCCTAAAATGTTTATCTCTTTCACAATATGAACCAGGAGGTGGGTCATAATATTAAAGAATGAAGGTGGAAAGACCATCTCAAAACTGACAAGACATTGGACCACATCATTCTGTAGCCTTGTGAGCTTATTTAGATCGATTGCCTTCTGCGAAATTTCATTAAGAAAGACACATAGCTTCACCACTGTTAATCTTACATTTTCTGGTAGAATACCCCTCAATGCGACTGGAAGCAATTGGTTCATCAAAACGTGGCAATCATGAAACTTTAGGTTTGTGAACTTTTCTCTTTCATATTAATTCTTCCCTGCATATTCGAACTTTTTCTCTTTCATATTAACCTCGACCCTGCGGTGATGACAATGTCTTTCGGGGGGACACGGTGCGGTACAAGGATGTCACCAATCGGTCAGTCGCAGCACCAATATTTCCGGTTAATAGGAACACAGCACTAGGCACAGGCAGCGTGCTCGTTGATATGCTCTCAGTGCAACAACGGCCACGCTGACTGCGTCAAATGCTGTCTTCGTATCAATCGGAAGTGCTGGTGATGCGACCAGCCGATTCACGACGTCTATATAGCGCATAGTGTTTCCCCGAAAGGTAGTGTCATCACTATTGGATGGAGATTAACGATGTATACTTGTTTCGAAATAAAGATTTTTTTAGCTTATAGATAGTTTCAATGTGAGACTGAATAAATACATCACTAGAGTGTCAAAATAATCAATTCATAATAAAAAAATCTATTATAATTCTTTCATTAGTTCATTATAAAAAAAATTAACTATCCACATTATGGTTATATCTACTACAATCACATGTTTTGTCTACACTCATTCTAAAAATTTCTACTATCCACATACTCATCTGAATCTAAAAATAAAAAATGTGCTACGGTCATTTGTAATATATAGAAAATGATTGAAAAATGTCTATAAATTTTTCATATTCAACCTAGCCAATAAATCTACTCCCACATTCAAGTCATCGGTTCTATATATCTCAAATTATTGCATAAATCAAAGAAATCATACTCATCCTCACTATTTCTAAAAGTCACAAATTTCTCTAACTATAGGGCATAAAACGAAGAATAAAGACTATCAATGAAGAGAGGATGAAGTTGCAAACCTTTGGCGTACTTGGATAACTATAACACTCACTAAAACTAGAACAAATGGCGGCAACTCTCTAAGGGAAGAACAACACCGAGCTCGAGCTTCTCTGGTGAAATGGCACTGGCTCGGGCTCAGGGAGGAAGAAGGGTGCTAATTTATGGTGGGCGCATTAGTACCGGCTGGTGGCTCCAGCCGGTACTAACGTGCTACATTTAGTACCGGCTGGAGCCACCAGCCGGTACTAAATTTCCTCGCGGCAGTTTAGTACCGGCTGGTGGTTCCAGCCGGTACTAAACTGTCACTAACTGTCGGTGGCGGATGTCAGAGCCTGTCAGTGGTGGACTTTAGTACCGGCTGGAGCCACCAGCCGGTACTAATAGGCTCCTAGGGCCACTATTCCTTTGGTCCGGTACTAAATTTGCACGTTAGTACCGGCCAAAGCCGTGACCGGTACTAACGGCTGCGGACGAATGTGCGTTTTTCTAGTAGTGCCTGTTACTTCTAGAACTCATCATGCAGTTTTTTTTTTCAAAAAGACCGAAGCGTGAAATTTCGCTCGAGCCATTATCTGTCGTACAAGTTCGGAATTTTCCTTTATATTAGGGGTGCAAATGGGTGACTCTTAGGTGTACCTCCAATACTCTTTAGTTCAAAATTTTGTGCTAATTTTCCAAATTGAGATATAATTTTGGAGATTTAGTACAAAATTTTGAACTAGAGAGGATTGGAGGGGCACCTAATAGATACCCATTGGCACCCCAACTTTATATGGCGTTGCGAATTGGTCCAAAATGCCCCTAACGCCCGAGTGAGGTGCTCACCCGCTAAGGAGCATGCTGTGGCAAGAGAAATCGGAACCTCCCACTCGTGGGTATCTATTCCGTTTTGGCTTTTATATGAGATAATGATGACGGTGATGACGATAAGCTACTAAAACACCGGCACGCTTAATCTTATTCTCGGTGTTCCAACATGCACCGTTAGTTTTATTCTATCTCTATCCCCCAGCTTGATAACATTTCTTTTGACTTGGGAGGAGCAGCTAGCATTCTTGTGATCGAAGCCAGGTGTCAGAGCTTATCATCAAACCTTTGGTACCCCCACAATATTATTACTGTGTGTGTGATGATGATGATTCAACGTGGCAATTCTGTGATATTCCATTGCATAATAATCACATCAGCCCCAAAAAAAGAAAAAAAAAACGTACGTCTTGATCAGCCGCAGAAGAGCATGGAACACTGTTTCCCTGATGCCCTCCTCCTGAGTCCTGATGAAAACGGCCTGTTTGTTGCCGTTTGATAGTTGCTATTATATTATGATCGACCGTCGTGGAATCTTTTATTTACCCTTTCTCCTCCACTTGCATTTGACTGTACTAAACTACCACGGCATTTTGACAAAAAAAAAACTACAACGGCATTTGCCATTGCTAGATGTGATGTGGCGGCAGCCTATCACTAGATGTGACCAGGGTTAACCATTTCGTTTTCCGGTCAAATCCCGGTGTTTACCGGAAACGAAATTTCGTTCCGAAAACGAAATTTCGTTCCGAAATTTCGGTAAATTTCGGCGAATTTCGGTGAATTTCGGTCGAAATTTGTTGAATTTTGAATTTGAAAACGAAATTTTCCGAAAAATACCGAAATTTCGAATCCCGGTAACTAGCGGAAACGGAAAATTTTCTGAAATTTCGGCGAAATTTCGCCGAAATTGTTAACCCTGGATGTGACTGCCGTTTTTGAGGGTAGGTGCAGTGAACCTGTCCCTGTACGCCGTCGCAAACCGAGGGTGTGTTTACTTGCTGAAAAAATTTGAGTTTTGGTGTTGTAATATATTTTATTGTTATTTGACAAATAATGTCTAATTATGAACTAATTAGATTTAAAAGATTCAGCTCATACTAATCAATTAGACTATGTAATTAATTATTTTTTAACTGTATTTAATGCTTCATGCATATATCTGAAGATTTAATTTGACAGGTACTGTATAATTTTTTTTGAAACTAAACAGGCCGGACGAAGTTTAGGTGCTCACTCACTTGTCATGCTCTCTCGTCGTTATCGCTGGTTGCTGACGAGGATGATCGATCGCGGTTTTTGTTTGGATTCTAAAAGGAGAAAAGAATGATAGCGATTCCATAGAAACACTACCACTCGCTCTGAACTTGGATACTGTACATTTGTTTTCACCTGGCCGAAGACAAATTGTGACTTGTGCAGTTGTGCTTCTCTGTCACTTTCTGCCTACCTACCAACTTCTAACCCATTTCACATCTCTCATGTATGCTAGGGTCAACATCGATAGAGAATGGAGGACGGTCGTAAAACTGATCAAAGTCTTCTGACTTGTTCGAAATGTCTTCAACTCCAACGATTTTTCTTTTTCCTAGAAGAACTATGTGGCGTTTTGGCTCGTCGTCGGACTTGCCTTGATTTTTCTTAGGTTTGCTTGCCATGTCCTTCACATAGAAAACCTTCGTCACATCCTTGGCGAGGACGAATGATTCGTCTTTATATCCAATCTTTTTGAAGTCCACTATTGTCATTCCATACCGGTCTATCGTTACACCGCCACCTGCTCGGTTCATCCATTGGCATCGAAACAAAGGAATCTTCAAGGGGCCATAGTCAAACTCCCATATTTCCTCTATGACACCAAAGTAGCTGTCTTTATTTCCATCATGGCCTATTGCATCAATACGCACACCACTATTTTGGTTCGTGCTCTTTTCATCTTGGCCTCTTGTGTAAAATGTATATCCATTGATCTCGTATCCTTGGTATTGCATGATTGTGGCCGATGGTCCCCTAGCAAGCCATTATAGTTGTACATCAATCGTGCTGTCACCTATGAGTTTTCTTCTCAGCCAAACCGCAAAGCTATCTATGTGATGACGTGTAATCCATGCCTCAGACTTCCCTATGTTTTCATATCGGACAATATTGATGTGCTCATCCATATATGGGGCCACGAGGGATGAATTCTGTAGAACAGTGAAATTTGCTTTGCGGATTTCATTTTCAGAGATGTGCATATTAGATTTCTTACCTAATGTGCCCTTTCCTTCCAATCGCCCATCATAGCGTGACATGGGGACCCCAATCGGACTAAGTTCATCAATGAAATCAA
The DNA here is from genome assembly GCF_016808335.1 of Panicum virgatum. Classification (NCBI taxonomy): domain Eukaryota; kingdom Viridiplantae; phylum Streptophyta; class Magnoliopsida; order Poales; family Poaceae; genus Panicum; species Panicum virgatum. Next base: position 66,492,544 of record NC_053147.1, read on the forward strand.
CACAAAACTCAATGACCTCCTCTGTTCCATAGCCCTTGGCGATACATCCTTCTGGCCGAGAACGATTCCGAACGTACTTCTTTAAAACTGCCATGTATCTCTCGAAAGGGAACATATTGTGTAGGAATACAAGGCCTAAAATGTTTATCTCTTTCACAATATGAACCAGGAGGTGGGTCATAATATTAAAGAATGAAGGTGGAAAGACCATCTCAAAACTGACAAGACATTGGACCACATCATTCTGTAGCCTTGTGAGCTTATTTAGATCGATTGCCTTCTGCGAAATTTCATTAAGAAAGACACATAGCTTCACCACTGTTAATCTTACATTTTCTGGTAGAATACCCCTCAATGCGACTGGAAGCAATTGGTTCATCAAAACGTGGCAATCATGAAACTTTAGGTTTGTGAACTTTTCTCTTTCATATTAATTCTTCCCTGCATATTCGAACTTTTTCTCTTTCATATTAACCTCGACCCTGCGGTGATGACAATGTCTTTCGGGGGGACACGGTGCGGTACAAGGATGTCACCAATCGGTCAGTCGCAGCACCAATATTTCCGGTTAATAGGAACACAGCACTAGGCACAGGCAGCGTGCTCGTTGATATGCTCTCAGTGCAACAACGGCCACGCTGACTGCGTCAAATGCTGTCTTCGTATCAATCGGAAGTGCTGGTGATGCGACCAGCCGATTCACGACGTCTATATAGCGCATAGTGTTTCCCCGAAAGGTAGTGTCATCACTATTGGATGGAGATTAACGATGTATACTTGTTTCGAAATAAAGATTTTTTTAGCTTATAGATAGTTTCAATGTGAGACTGAATAAATACATCACTAGAGTGTCAAAATAATCAATTCATAATAAAAAAATCTATTATAATTCTTTCATTAGTTCATTATAAAAAAAATTAACTATCCACATTATGGTTATATCTACTACAATCACATGTTTTGTCTACACTCATTCTAAAAATTTCTACTATCCACATACTCATCTGAATCTAAAAATAAAAAATGTGCTACGGTCATTTGTAATATATAGAAAATGATTGAAAAATGTCTATAAATTTTTCATATTCAACCTAGCCAATAAATCTACTCCCACATTCAAGTCATCGGTTCTATATATCTCAAATTATTGCATAAATCAAAGAAATCATACTCATCCTCACTATTTCTAAAAGTCACAAATTTCTCTAACTATAGGGCATAAAACGAAGAATAAAGACTATCAATGAAGAGAGGATGAAGTTGCAAACCTTTGGCGTACTTGGATAACTATAACACTCACTAAAACTAGAACAAATGGCGGCAACTCTCTAAGGGAAGAACAACACCGAGCTCGAGCTTCTCTGGTGAAATGGCACTGGCTCGGGCTCAGGGAGGAAGAAGGGTGCTAATTTATGGTGGGCGCATTAGTACCGGCTGGAGCCACCAGCCGGTACTAAATTTCCTCGCGGCAGTTTAGTACCGGCTGGTGGTTCCAGCCGGTACTAAACTGTCACTAACTGTCGGTGGCGGATGTCAGAGCCTGTCAGTGGTGGACTTTAGTACCGGCTGGAGCCACCAGCCGGTACTAATAGGCTCCTAGGGCCACTATTCCTTTGGTCCGGTACTAAATTTGCACGTTAGTACCGGCCAAAGCCGTGACCGGTACTAACGGCTGCGGACGAATGTGCGTTTTTCTAGTAGTGCCTGTTACTTCTAGAACTCATCATGCAGTTTTTTTTTTCAAAAAGACCGAAGCGTGAAATTTCGCTCGAGCCATTATCTGTCGTACAAGTTCGGAATTTTCCTTTATATTAGGGGTGCAAATGGGTGACTCTTAGGTGTACCTCCAATACTCTTTAGTTCAAAATTTTGTGCTAATTTTCCAAATTGAGATATAATTTTGGAGATTTAGTACAAAATTTTGAACTAGAGAGGATTGGAGGGGCACCTAATAGATACCCATTGGCACCCCAACTTTATATGGCGTTGCGAATTGGTCCAAAATACCCCTAACGCCCGAGTGAGGTGCTCACCCGCTAAGGAGCATGCTGTGGCAAGAGAAATCGGAACCTCCCACTCGTGGGTATCTATTCCGTTTTGGCTTTTATATGAGATAATGATGACGGTGATGACGATAAGCTACTAAAACACCGGCACGCTTAATCTTATTCTCGGTGTTCCAACATGCACCGTTAGTTTTATTCTATCTCTATCCCCCAGCTTGATAACATTTCTTTTGACTTGGGAGGAGCAGCTAGCATTCTTGTGATCGAAGCCAGGTGTCAGAGCTTATCATCAAACCTTTGGTACCCCCACAATATTATTACTGTGTGTGTGATGATGATGATTCAACGTGGCAATTCTGTGATATTCCATTGCATAATAATCACATCAGCCCCAAAAAAAGAAAAAAAAACGTACGTCTTGATCAGCCGCAGAAGAGCATGGAACACTGTTTCCCTGATGCCCTCCTCCTGAGTCCTGATGAAAACGGCCTGTTTGTTGCCGTTTGATAGTTGCTATTATATTATGATCGACCGTCGTGGAATCTTTTATTTACCCTTTCTCCTCCACTTGCATTTGACTGTACTAAACTACCACGGCATTTTGACAAAAAAAAAACTACAACGGCATTTGCCATTGCTAGATGTGATGTGGCGGCAGCCTATCACTAGATGTGACCAGGGTTAACCATTTCGTTTTCCGGTCAAATCCCGGTGTTTACCGGAAACGAAATTTCGTTCCGAAAACGAAATTTCGTTCCGAAATTTCGGTAAATTTCGGCGAATTTCGGTGAATTTCGGTCGAAATTTGTTGAATTTTGAATTTGAAAACGAAATTTTCCGAAAAATACCGAAATTTCGAATCCCGGTAACTAGCGGAAACGGAAAATTTTCTGAAATTTCGGCGAAATTTCGCCGAAATTGTTAACCCTGGATGTGACTGCCGTTTTTGAGGGTAGGTGCAGTGAACCTGTCCCTGTACGCCGTCGCAAACCGAGGGTGTGTTTACTTGCTGAAAAAATTTGAGTTTTGGTGTTGTAATATATTTTATTGTTATTTGACAAATAATGTCTAATTATGAACTAATTAGATTTAAAAGATTCAGCTCATACTAATCAATTAGACTATGTAATTAATTATTTTTTAACTGTATTTAATGCTTCATGCATATATCTGAAGATTTAATTTGACAGGTACTGTATAATTTTTTTTGAAACTAAACAGGCCGGACGAAGTTTAGGTGCTCACTCACTTGTCATGCTCTCTCGTCGTTATCGCTGGTTGCTGACGAGGATGATCGATCGCGGTTTTTGTTTGGATTCTAAAAGGAGAAAAGAATGATAGCGATTCCATAGAAACACTACCACTCGCTCTGAACTTGGATACTGTACATTTGTTTTCACCTGGCCGAAGACAAATTGTGACTTGTGCAGTTGTGCTTCTCTGTCACTTTCTGCCTACCTACCAACTTCTAACCCATTTCACATCTCTCATGTATGTACCTTTAAATTTTAATAGTTGTCATTTTTTTTTCACTTTTGCTATGGGATTACTGGTTGCCATTTGCGACATTTGAAATGTGTGATTTCCCCCAGAATCGAAGTGTTTGCGATGAAGTTGGCGGGAGCGAAATTTCTTGTATTCCGAGGCAGATTGCTAACTAAATTTTCACAAAAAGACTAGTATTAACTAAACATAATTTAAGAAATAAAATTGATAATGTTTGGAGATAACCATAACAGCCCTACTAGGATCCGGATGTCCGATCACGATTTTTTCATCGGACAGTCCGTCGCAACATTAAAAAATAATAACTGCAACATTAGAAACCAAGTTTGCAATGTAAAAAAATGTGTACAAATGATTCTGATATCCAATTTGCGAATGGAAATTCGCACCGCAACATGAACATCATGTTTCATACCACATTAACTGTGCAACAAAAAAACTAATAATTGCAACATATGTAAACTCTTGCAACACAGCATATCACACGTCCTAATTCTAGCATTTCGTAACCATAAACCCTACTGCCCCGTCAAGGCCATCACAGCCGAGCCCCATCTTCCCGGCGCCGCTCTCCTTCCTCCTATAAATCCTCCCCACGCCGAAATCCAAATCCCAAACCCCAAATTCCAGCCTCCACATCGCGAGCGAGCAAGGCGAAGCTCACAGCGCCCAGCAGGAGCGGCAGCAGCCAGGGCGAGGCGAGAGATGGTGGGGACCGCCGGCGGCGGCGCTGAGGAGGCGGTGCGGCGGTGGGTGGAGGCCGGCGGCGGGCGCCTCGTGCTGGACGGTGGGCTGGCCACGGAGCTCGAGGCCAACGGCGCCGACCTCAACGACCCGCTCTGGAGCGCCAAGTGCCTCCTCGCATCCCCGCACCTCATCCGCAAGGCAAGCCGCACCACGCCACCACCTTTCCCCCAAAAAACTACCACTCTTCCGGTGAAGCAGATTTAGTTGGTGTTCTACTTTTTTTTTGATTCGTTCGATCTTTGTCTTCTGTTCTTGGAGGAAAAACTAAAGCTCGCGGCGATGCGGCCTGCAAAAATCTAATATTTTTCCCTTTTTTTGTCCCAAGATTGGGAACAAAATTAACAATTGAAACTCCACGAGTAGTCAAGATTGTGATATCGTTGGGACGACAATTCACCACTATAATTTACACGGAAGTGTGGGGAGCATTCTTTTCCTAGTTCCAAGGGTGTTGGAACTGGAAGGAAATATCGCCGTATAAAAAGAATATGGGGAATGTCCCCACAGCTCCAATAGAGTAGGTAGGCTAGTACCACGACTAGTCAAGAACAGGGCAGTAGCATGGTACTCCTATGCTGGCATATGGGCTTGTGGTGGGGATTGGACTAAAAGATCGATAATTCATGCTTTTCTGCCGAATTTGCTCATGCATCAAGAGACAGTTTATGCTACCTACCGAATTTGGTGGGCATTCAGGAACAAATTTTGCTTTTTGATGATTTTGAGCTTGCTCTGGACCACTCTTAGGCAGTTTGGCACAGACTGTATGGCCGCATCGCAATCATGTATTTGCTGACTGGTCCAGCGTATCAAATTCCCAGATCTTATCCAGACTTAGACTTATCCTCAACCGAGTCTATCACAATGGCGCTCAGAATTCAGAAATCAGAGTAAAGTTCATCTCCAGTCCTTAAACTTGTCTGATTGCGTTACTTAGGTCCCTATACTCTCAAATTGCAGATCTGGCTCCCTAAACTTGGCCTCAGGTGTCGTTTAGGTCCTTGTACTCTTAAAATGCAGATCTTACCCCCTAAACTTGGGTTTGTATGTCGTCTAGGTCTATATACTCCCAGAATATGGTGTCATCCAATCAATAAAGTATGATAGGATCAAATTGTTATGCTTTCAAGCAAGCCATTACACTCATTGTCTTCTCTTTTGACTCATTTTGTTGCCATGGCGTGTTTCTAAGCCTTTGATTCTAGTTTGCAAAGTACAGCTACGAGTTATTAAATTTTTGAACAATCTTCCAAGAATAGAGCATGGCTGCCATGTACATCTAGCAAGATAGGAATTGCGTCAGAAGTGAAAAATCATCAAGCTTTCTAGATTGATAATCATCAATATTCTCTACACATGCTAAGCAAAAAATTAATTTATTTGAGTATAATTAAGTTATATTTATAAAAAATAAGCAATATAATTGGAATGATGCTGCATTTTGAGAGTATTGATCCTAGATGACAACCGAAGCCAAGTTTAAGGGTCCAGGTATGTATTTTGAAAGTACAGGGACTTTTGATGGCCCCTGAAACCAAGTTTAAGGTGCTAAATATGCAATTTGAGAGTATATGGACCTAAGTGACACATACAAACAAGTTTACGGACCATTCCTGCACTTTACTCCAGAAATCAGGACCCATGTTTGACTTAAATCATGGAAGCTGGACTTACGTGTGTAAACTTCTAGGTTAGCAGTGAACTATTAGGTGTAATGAGAAATCAAAGTAAAAAGGGTATGAAATAGCAAATTCTTGTGGTGATCAGTTGTTCAAATCTCTTTGTTGTTTCAGCAGTTACAAAAGGGCGTACCCAGTGCCGTAGGCTTCCCGCACTGTGCGGGGTCTGGGGAAGGGTTGTTTTTAAGCCCCAAGCCTTACCCACACAAATGTGCAGAGGCTGGGGCTTGAACCCGGGACCTTCCGGTTACAGACGGTAGGCTCTACCGCTGCACCAGGCCCGCCCTTACCTAAGAAACATTTCTCTCTCTCTCTCTCTCTTGAATTTTGATTTAAATAGTTATGCTTTCATACGCAAACAGCAATTTTTGGATTGTTATGGCATATTAACGCCCCTTTGTTTACTTTTGGTGAAACAGGTCCATATGGACTACCTAGAAGCTGGTGCAAACATTATAATCACAGCATCATATCAGGTTCCAAGCTGGAACACCATACTTCTTAGTTTTATGTGATGTTCATTTGTCAACAGTACTGACTGTCATCTTGGATATTGCAGGCCACGATTCAAGGGTTTGAGTCAAAGGGTTTTTCAAAAGAACAAAGTGAAAACTTACTAACAAAGAGTGTCAAGATTGCACAGGAAGCTCGTGAGATGTTCCTGAAGGAACATTTAGATCAATCCATTCCTGCACAAAAACCTATTCTGGTTGCAGCTTCTATAGGAAGTTATGGGGCTTATCTTGCTGATGGCTCTGAGTACAGGTATTTAACTACTTAACTACAAAGAACATGTTTTCACATACGAATGCCAGACTTTGACTTCTATTTTGCTGAAATTAGTGGGGACTATGGTGAAGCTGGTACAGTAGAATTCCTGAAAGATTTTCATCGGCGGAGGCTTCAGGTTCTTGCTGAAGCAGGTCCTGATTTGATTGCTTTTGAAACGATCCCCAACAAACTTGAAGCTCAGGTCTACTATTTTGTGATCTTAATCTTTTGCCTTGCACTTTATACTCATCCTTGTCAAGTCTCTGATCGTTGGCTAGTTTTGTCTTTTAGGCATATGTTGAACTTCTTGAGGAATGTAACATACATATCCCTGCATGGTTTTCCTTCAACTCAAAAGATGGAGTTAATATTGTAAGTGGAGACTCGTTGATTGAATGTGCTACTATTGCTGACAAGTGTGCAAAGGTTGGTGCTGTTGGGATAAATTGCACACCTCCAAGTTTTATTCATGGACTGATACTCTCCATTCGAAAGGTATGCACCACCTTATGCCCTCAATTACAAAATTAGTTCCTCCTAAGCATACAAAGTGCATATCAATGATTTGCATTCTTGTTTCTCTTACACATTGCACAGATCATTGTGTTGAGCAGGCTGCAGTTCTATTTATTTGACTTGCTATGTTTAATTACCACAGATCACAGACAAGCCTATTCTGATATATCCCAACAGTGGAGAAAGATATGATGGTGAGAAAAAGGAGTGGGTGGTAAGTTCATCCGGCGCACTTAAGCTTATTCTTACAGCAGCTATCTTCTTTGGAACATGAAAAAATGAAAATGAAATACCTGGTTTTATTTCTTTTTCTTTTTCTTTTGTCTTTGCTGTTTGGGTTTTCATTCCACCAAAGTTAGAAATGTAAATGCATGCAAGTCCTTCCCTAGGTGCAAGGAAAGTTGTACTAGAACAGCTTATCGTTATCCCTTCCTTTTCCCACGAACAACATGGCTGTTTGTTGGTGTATATTGAGCTCATGTGTATAGAGGCCCATGTATATGAATTATATATACTCACCCTTCTAGGGTTGGAGGAATACATCCATTATTCCCTCCTACATGGTATCATTAGCCTAGGATTAGCCTCTCTCTCCTCTCTCCCAGCCGCCGCCGCCGCCGCCGGTAGCCATGGCCGGCCGCCGGCACCTCCACTCCCCTCCTCCTTCCCTCCCCTCCCCCCTCCTCCTCCCCTGCGCCGAGCGCCGCCGCTGCAGCAGGAGATGCGGCCCGATCCGCCGCCGTCCTGAGCGCCGCGGACGCCGCCGCCGCGGCAGGGGCCGCGGGCGCCACTCTGGGCGCGGGATCTGCCGCCTCCTCTGCGTGGGCCGCCGGCGCCGCTTGGCCCTAGCTCCGGCCGGCGGTTGCCCTTGCCCTGCTCGAGCCCGCGCCCGACGGCGCCGCCGCCGCCGCTGCTGGCGCGGCTGCCAGGGCTGCGGGCGCATGGGGAGCCGATTTCCACCCACCGCCGCTCCAGGCGCCGCCTCCTCCCCTGCATGCGCCGCCTCCTCCCCTGCGGCGCCGCCCCTGCCCCTGATGCAGCCCGATCCGGCAGGGGCCGCGGGGGCTGCGGGTACTGGCGCCGCGGGGAGCCCTGCGGCCGCCGCGCAGGCCGCCGCGCCACCGTCGCCGCCGGGAAGCAGCCTGCTGACGCCGCCCTCCGCGGGTAGCAGGCCGACGCCGCTCTCGCCGCTGCTCTCGCCGCGGCCCTCTTCGCCGCCAAGTCGGAGGCTTCGGCGGCCCAGGAGCGGGTCCGCGTGGCTGCCCTCGCCTGGGAGCGCGAGCGCGCCACGGCCGACGTCCTCGCTCTCCGGGTCGCCGAGGCGGAGCGCTTCCTCCGCGTCTCCTCCGGCCAGCCCGTCGACCCCGAGCACGGTGCCTCTTCCTCCCACCAGGCTCCGCCCGCTGGATCTGGAGCCCGGTACGACCCGACCGACCCCATGGTCGCCCAGCTCCACCTCCAGGCCGCCGGTGTCCAGAACATCAGGGCCCTGGTCTTCGTCCTCCTCGACCCCGCGTCCTCCTCCTACGGCCGCTGGCGGGACCAGGTCCTCCTCACCCTCCGCCGCTACGCCCTCGACGACCACATCCTCGTCGACTCGTCGATCGAGGCGCGGGACGTGGCGTGGCTGCGCCTCGACAGCGTCGCCATGTCTTGGATCTTCGGGACCATCTCTCTAGATCTTCAGGACCTCATCAGGACCCACGGCGGCACCGCGTGGCAGGCCTGGGTGGCGCTCGAGGGGCAGTTCCTCGGCAACGCCGAGTACCGCGCCCTCCAGCTCGCCGCCACCTTCCGCACTTTCGTGCAGGGGGACCTCTCCGTCGGTGAGTACTGCCGGCGGATGAAGAGCTTGGCCGATGCTCTTCACGACCTCGGGGATCCGGTGTCCGATCGGGTCTTGGTGCACAATGTCCTGTGGGGCCTGAGCAGCACCTACGACCACCTGAAGAGCTGGATCGCCCGCCAGAGGCCCTTCCCCACCTTCCTGCAGGTCCGGGACGACCTCGCCCTCGAGATCACCAGGGGTCTCGCGCCCGGATCGTCCTCGCCCACCCACTGCGCTCGTTGCTGCTCCACCGGCTTCCTCCGCTGCTCTTGCCACCTCCCTCCTTGGTGCTGCTCCCGCCGGGCAGACCGAAGGAGGGGGGGCGTGGACGTCGCCGGGGGGGGGGGGGGGACGGGGTGGTGGTGGTGGCACTGGTTGCCCTGCTTCTGGGGGTACCGGTACCGGTGGGGGCCGTCAGGGCGCGCCAACTCCGGCTCCCGCTCCTGCCCCTGGAGGTACGCCCTGGCCATCCTTCAGCAACCCAAGGTCAGGGCGCATCTCGATGTGGCCGTTCCAAGGTCCGGGAGGGGGGGCTCGTCCTAAGCTCTAGCCAGCGGCCATGTTCACTGGCGCTGCTCCACTCTTCGCGCTGTCCTGGACCCTGCCCGCTCAGCCCAGCCAGCAGCCGACCTGGCCTGGGGGGTGGGACCAGACCGCTTTGGCGCAGTCCTTCAGCACCATGGGACTGACGCTGCCGGCCAGCACCGAGTGGATCGCCGACTCGGGTGCCTCGTTCCACACCACTCCTGATGCCGGTATCTTCTCTTCTGTCCGACCCTCACACCCCTCTTGTCCTTCTATCATGGCTGGTGATGCCTTCCTGTCACCGCCGTGGGTTCTGCTCCTCATCTTTCTAATGTTCTTGTTGCTTCTCAAATGGTTCACAACTTTCTTTCTATTCGCCAGTTTACTGCTGACAACTCATGTTCTATCGAATTTGATTCCTCTGCTCTTACTGTGAAGGATTCGGCTTCCCGGCGTCCGCTCCTCCGATGTGACAGCCCGGGGCCCCTTTACACTCTTCGGCTTCCTGCTTCCGCTGCCTCGCCTTCGGCTTTTTCGTCTACTGCTTTTGCCGTGACGCCTTCTTCCACCACCTGGCACCGCCGGCTTGGTCACCCCGGCCGTGACGTTTTGGCTTAGCTCAGTCGTAGTACCGATGTTCCATGTACTAGGGCTCTTGCTGAGCACCTCTGTCATGCGTGCCAGTTAGGTCGTCATGTTAGACTTTTGTTTTCTTCTTCTTCGCATGCTGCGCATGCTTTTGATCTGATTTACTGTGACCTGTGGACATCTCCTGTACTCAGCATGTCTGGCTATAAATATTATCCGGTCATTGTTGATGATTTTTCTCATTACTCTTGGACTTTCCCTTTGCGCGCCAAGTCTGAGACCTTCCCCACCCTCCTCCACTTCTTTGTCTGGTTGTCCACTCAGTTCGGCCTCACCGTTAAGACCGTCCAGTGTGACAATGGGCGGGAGTTCGATAACTCCACTTTCCGGTCCTTCTTCCTGTCTCGGGGTGTTCAGCTGCGTATGTCTTGTCCGTATACCTCTCCTTAGAACGGCAAGGTTGAGCGGATGATTCGCACGATGAACGACGTCGTGCGCACCCTTCTGATCTAGGCTTCTCTGCCCCTGCGCTTCTGGGCTGAGAGCCTCCACACTGCCACCTACCTGCTCAACCGCCTTCCGTCTACTGCTTCTCCTGCTCCCACTCCACACCACGCTTTCTTCGGCACCCCTCCTCTCTACGACCACCTTTGGGTCTTCGGGTGTGCGTATTACCCTAACACTTCCGCCACCGCTTCTCACAAGCTGGCGCCCCGCTCGACTCGTTGTGTGTTCCTCGGGTACTCCCTTGACCACAAGGGGTACCGATATTTTGACCTCACCTCTCGTCGCGTTCTGATCTCCCGACACGTCGTCTTTGACGAGTCGGATTTTCCCTACTCCTCCTCCACACCTTCTCTTGACCCCGAGCTGGAGTCTCTGTTTCCGACTGACCCGGTGGTTCAGCCACCGTAACCTGTCTGTCCTTTTCCTGCAGGTTTTCCCGGCACGCCGGCACCGCTTCCGGTGATCCCTGCTGCGCCGAGCGCGGCCCCGGTGTCTCCCCCTGCACTTGCGCGGTACGCTCAGCCGGTGCAGGTGTACTGGCGTCGCTCGGCGCCGCAGTGGTACGCTGAGCCGATGCAGGTGTACCTGCTCCGGAGGCTCCTGCGGCGCCGTCGTCGCCGCCGCCTCCTCCAGCTCCCTCTCGAGCCGAGCCGGAGGTGTACACCCGCCAGTCATCTATCGGGATCCTCGGCATATCCATCCCATGGTGACTTGGCGGATGACGTCTCAGGCCGCGACTCTCTCCGCCACCGAGGGAGAGCCGCGGGTCTCTCTAGTACCCTCCTATGTCCGCGACGCCTTGGCGGAGCCTCACTGGCGTCGCGCGATGGAAGAGGAGTACGCGGCTCTTTTTGCCAACCAGACATGGGACCTCGTGCCGCGTCCGTCTGGTTGCAATGTGGTGACTGGCAAGTGGATCTGGACGCATAAGCGTCGGGCTGATGGCACACTGGAGCGCTACAAGGCTCGCTGGGTTCTCCGGGGGTTCACTCAGCGGCCTGGTGTGGACTATGATGAGACCTTCAGCCCAGTCGTGAAGCCCGCTAAGGTGCGCACGGTCCTCTCGCTTGCGCTCTCGCGCTCTTGGCCTGTGCACCAGCTGGACGTGAAGAATGCGTTTCTTCACGGAACTCAGTCAGAGACTGTTTACTGCTCTCAGCCAGCGGGATTTGTGGACTCGAGTCGTCCGGATATGGTCTGCCGGCATAACAAATCTCTCTATGGATTGAAGCAGGCTCCTCGGTTTTGTTACTCTCGGTTCGCCACGTTCTTGCTGACATTGGGGTTCATCGAGGCCAAGTTTGACACGTCTCTCTTTGTCTATCGCCGTGGGGATGAGGCTGCATATCTGCTGTTCTATGTCGATGATATTGTGCTCACAGCCTCCAGTCAGCAATTGCTTCAGAGTGTCATCTCCTCGCTGCAGCAGGAGTTCGCTATGAAGGATTTTGGTTAGCTCCACCACTTTTTGGGCGTCACTGTTGAGCCTTGCCCGTCTGGTCTTCTCCTTCACTAGCGGCAGTACGCACTTGATATCCTGGAGCGAGCTGGGATGACTGATTGCAAGCCCTGCTCCACTCCTGTCGACACTCAGACGAAGCTGTCTGCTGATCTGGGTGATCCGGTGGCTGATCCTACTGCCTACCAGAGTCTGGCCGGCACGTTGCAGTACCTTACCTTCACTAGGCCGGACCTCACCTACGCTGTCCAGCAGGTCTGTCTCCATATGCATGATCCCCGGGAGTCACACCTTGCTGTGCTGAAGCGTCTCCTCCGCTACGTCCGTGGCACAGTGGATCTCGGTCTGGTGCTTCACCGCTCGTCCTCTGCTGAGCTGGTGGTCTACACCGACGATGACTGGGCTGGCTGTCCGGACACTCGTCGCTCCACCTCTGGCTACGCCGTCTTCCTGGGCGGCAACCTGGTCTCCTGGTCGGCCAAGCGGCAGCCAGTTGTCTCCCGCTCCAGTGCCGAGGCGGAGTACCGGGCTGTCGCTAACGGCGTGGCGGAGGCGTCCTGGCTACGACAGCTCTTGGCGGAGCTCCACAGCCCGCTCGCCAAGAGCACGCTCGTCTACTGTGACAACGTCAGTGCCGTGTATCTCACCACCAACCCCGTCCAGCATCAGCGGACGAAGCATGTGGAGATTGACCCGCACTTCGTGCGTGACAGAGTCGCCATCGGCGATGTTCGGGTACTCCATGTCCCGACTACCTCCCAGTTTGCTGACATCTTCACCAAGGGGCTGCCCTCCTCGACCTTTTCAGAGTTTCGCTCCAGCCTCAACGTAGCCAGTGGTTAGTTGTGGCTGCCGGGGGGGGGGCGGTATTAGCCCTTTGTACTCTCTTCTTGTTCAGTCTTGAACACCGCTGCGCTGGTTGTTCAAACTGCGGGGGGGGGGGGGGGTTGCCGTGTTGGCTTTCTTGTTGTCCAGTCTTGAACACCGCTGTGTCGGTAGTTCAGACTGCGGGGGGGGGGGGGGGTGTTGGTGTATATTGAGCTCATGTGTATAGAGGCCCATGTATAGGAATTATATATACCTACCCTTCTAAGGTTGGAGGAATACATCCATTATTCTCTCCTACACTGTTCAGTCTAGTATTTGTGGGGGACATTATGAAGGAGAGATGCATTCTCTTATTCCTTTTCCTTTTGGATACATATGCATAGCCAACATTGTGCATTTTCTCCCTTCTCATGTTCAGTATTTTTTTCATGTTAAATACAAGCCATCCTTAAGCCAAATAGAGTATGTCAAAACAAACATGGGGTGGTCTGAACTCTGGAAGTTCCATATGCTGTGCAGGAATCCACTGGTGTATCAGATGGTGATTTTGTTTCCTATGTAAGTGAATGGTGCAAAGATGGGGCTGCCCTTATCGGAGGTTGCTGCAGGACAACTCCAAACACCATCAGGGCCATTCAGAGAACTCTAAACCAAGGCTCCAACACGCTGCAGTTACCTGTGGCATAGAGCTGTGCTATACTTCCAGATGCGTATCTCCTCACGGTTACCTTGACCAGCGGCCTGATGTACTGTTGCATATCCTGCAAATGAGATGGTTCTGCACCTATGTCTGTAAATTCTGGTGTATTTCTGAGTTCTTAAGCTTTTGCACTTGGAGGTACAGCTAGGGAAAGGATATGAAGCAACATGATGATCGAGTTCTACTGAGTGGGTGAATCAACTTGCGGCTGAGTTGATTAAGCTTTATTATCAGTACTAAGAGTTCAAGAGTTTGTACAACTGAGAGTTGCTTTGGAGATGCTTTCTTGCAAAGAGTACTTCCAGTTCCCTGTGAAATATTTGTTAAACCATGAGTTTCATCGGATAAATATATGAATGTCCTGAATTGAAAAGTTCTTTTATTTTGTCACCGCCGAGCTTCTGTGAGGGTGCCATCAATTTTAGACTTCGGGGGGGGGGGGGGGGGGGGGTCCTCACTGGTATTCCAGAAGTACAATACCAGCTTTCTTTAGTAAATTGGATGACATCAAACTGCTAAGAATTTTTCCCACTGATAACAGATCGAGTAGCACAGGCTTACCGCCTTGTGTTCACGCAATAATGTATCCAAGCAAAGGTTCATAACATGGTATCCATTAGGATCTGTCATCAAAGGAATTGTTATGTGGCTCGATGCAGTCACAACCATCGAAGCAGCCTCTGTCACACCTATCGAAGCCGCCTTTGTGGTAGCTATAGTCTCGATGACCTTTTGCATTACACGAGTCCTGAAATTTTATCTCTAAAAGATAAGAGACTAAAGCAGTAAATATTAGTGATGAAATAGCAACGATCAGATTATGTTCATACCCATGCGCGTTGCAACAAATTTTAATAAGCTCTGCAGGTGCTTTGGTAATTTCATAAATTATGCGCATCCTTCAATCATTGATTCCAAGAATATTCTGCACCAAAAAGTTGGCAACCGGATCAGATTATGTTCACCAATATGATCAATTATTCCATAAAAGACTTTATCAGCATCCTCTTGAGTGCCTTCTGTTAATATTTTCAGCAGAAAGTGGAAGTTTTTCTGCTCCTTAGCTAGGATACATATTCTTCCAACAACTTCATCAACTGTCAGCTCAGTTTTTTATGAAAGTAACTGGAGCATGGAATTACTACTCTGAATGCCAAGGTGGTCATGACCATAACCATTAATCCTGTGGTCCATATCAGCATAGCCATTAACTGAGGGAGCAAACTTGATAGCTCTAACTGAATTTCCAACATCATGACTCCTCAGGAAGCTTTCTGGATAACTGCCTGTGTTGAATCTACCAGATGTCTGATGATGCGAGAAACCTAGTCTATATGGATGAGCAAGGTAATCTGTTTGCTGATGATGCGAAAAACCTTGTCCAGATGGATGGAAATACTTTTCAGCTTGCTGACGATTGCGAAAATCACCGCTGCCACATGAACTGTCAGTGTAAGATGTAATGCGTAGGCTGTCTGTGAATGTATTATTCAGCCAGTTATTTCTGTTCTGAAAAGCAGCAACATTGAAGTAAGGATACCCATTTTCCAGCCCATGAGAATTTGGTGTTCCAATATACGAGGATGGGACATTTGCAGGATTACAAACTGCAGCATGTTCATTTCATCTATGTTGATAAACATCAAAACCAGAAACTTGTTGCATTTGTGGTTGCACAACAGAGTATGGTTGTACACCATGTGGCCATACGAAGTTTGAGCTTACATTCTGATTATGGGGCCTGTACATCTGAGATTGCTCATCAACATAACATTGTTGCTGGAAGGGTGAAGCAGATGCAGTTGATGGGTGGTAAGGAACACCAAAATTGCAATTCAAGCTTTTCAGCCCAGAGGTTCTTGAAAAATTCCCCAAGTGCGCTGGAAACCCATAACCTTGTTCTTGGTGTTCGACATCAGACTTTTGCTTAGCATGTGCTACACTAAACTGTGGAGGCAGGGAATCATCTTGGCGTTGTTGCAGGCACATGTTGCTTGTTTGGGGTAACATCCACATGTCCAGATGGATGGTGTCCGTTTGTCAGTGCCACATTGTGATGGCTGGTAGGCGGATCATCTGCACGGGTCTTGAAACCGAGAGTCATGTCGTCAAAAGCAGATGTGAGGGACTAGTCACAAGGTAGCCAACACGGACCATGTAACAGTAATATTATAGTGACATCTAGAAATTACATAAAATAGAAAACATCAAAGCTTTAACAGTACTTCCATCACCCAGAAACAACAGTCTCGTCCATAAGCAACATGGCATAATTGTAGCTCAAACATTCCACAGCCCCAAGGAAAAGAAAAAGGAAACAAATTCAGAATTAAATGTCGTCACATGCAGCGCTAAGTGAGGTCAGCTAAACTGACAGTAGATCCACATATTTTAAGCCATGATCTTGGCCGATCTCATGTAAAGGCTGTCCACGACCTTCCCAACATTCGTGATTGTCTCGAGTGTGGCAGGGAAGATCTCCTCGGTCTTGGTATCCTCGAAGATGATGAGGCAGCCAGCACCCTGATCCAGAGTCCCCGCGAATTTCTTGTCGAGGATCATCTGGGACAGCTTCTTCTCAACATGGCTGATTGGCAGCTCAATCATCTCGGCTATGTGTGCAATCTCCACCCTCGAGTAAGGCTCAATCAACCTGCAGAGGTTCTGCTCCAGTAGGGTATCGTACAGAGACGAGAGGTGCCTGTGGACGATAGGATCTTCCTCCAGCTGGGCTTTGTAGTCACGGAGGGCAGTTTCAAAGTACTTCAGAGACCTTTTGGAGTAGGCATCGGCCACAGCTTTCATGGCATCAACATCAGGCCCCAGATACTTCAGACCAGCCTTTGATGAGATGATTCCTGCAACATCATCAGCTTGATTGACCATTATCTTGCACAGAAGCATGTACTTCAAGCTGAAGATGGCCTTAGGATCCTCCAGAGAACTGAAAGCTTCAAATGCTTCGAAGAAGTAGCTGTAAGCAGTCTTGTAGTCTTTCTCTTCAGCATGAAGGATTCCACTCTGCAGATCAATGGTGCCCTGCTGAGATGGTGGCACATAAATGGCATTGGCTGCGGTTCTTGCAGCAGTCAGAGAAGCTTTGGCCTTTGGCAGGTTTCTCAGAGAGAAATGGAGTTTGCTCTCCAGAAGGTCAATGTCCACAAGAAGCAACTTGTCGTCCAGCCTCCTGACTTCCTTGATGAGACCGGAAAGGAGCGTAAGGGCCTCAGTATACTCCTGGTTCTCTAACAGAAGGGCTGCCAGCCTTGCTTCCACACGCTGCCTGAGGAAGGTACGCTTCTCTGCACGGGTCCATTCTACCATCTCCTTGCAGAGTGAGATCTGAAGCTCAGATGTTCCAGGTATCTTGGCAACAGCATCAATGATACCACGCACAATCTTCGCAGTCTTTGCCTTGGGGATCAGTGCAAAGAAGGGCCTGAGCTGGGTCAAAAGATTCCTGAGGTCCTCAGCTCTGTTTTCTTTCGTGAGGTAATTTGTCAGATTTGTAATGGCAAGCTCTTTTACTCTCACTGCATCTGCTGAAGAAGATGGGTCTTCGAGCACTTGGTAGAGGATTGAGATGGACTCAGAAGCATCCTTAGCCTCCTGAGCCTTTGATATCGACTCAGTGGTAGCAGGAAGGTACGATGATTGCACCGAAGTAGACATCGCCGTTCCCTATTGCAAGAGAGTTTACCACACATGGTTAGAAAATAGAACAGGATGGCCAAAATGTAGAAGAAAATAAGTAATACAAAGTACAGGGAACTGCAGGATATGGTATGCACATCATCACACATACGAAAAATAGTCTACTCACAAAGTAAATAGGCAATTTCAACAGAAAACTAATAACTACTCGCAGTACACAGGTATTTCAGCATGCCTACATAAGAAAATAACTACTCACAGTACACAGGTATTTCAGCATGCGTACATAAAAAAAATGTATGCAAATGGAACCAGCATGAACTAAATACGGCTTCCGTAACTAACAAAACAAACGGGCTTAGGATTTAGAAATCATTACAAAGTGAGATAGTGTGCATTCTGAATCAGCTAGGGCTATGCCACACGGCAATTAACAGACTACTTGTTTCTGCCTAAAACATCAATGGATATGGACTCATGAGTCATGACAGAACAAAAAAAAAACTACAGGCACATTGGTTCCTTCTTCTGGTTTGCAGTATCATAAGTTGACTAGCAGCCAAAGGGCCTCTAGCTGAGTTGGTTAGAGGAGCCCAGCGGCACTCCTCAGGTCCTGGGTTCGACTCCCCGTGGGAGCGAATTTCAGGCTGAGGTTAAAAAAATCCCCTCGCTGGCCCCGGTGCCAATGCACTGGTGTGGACGGCCCACCAGGTCGGCCTGAGGACCCTTACATGGCCCAGGCAGGATTCCCATGGGCTACGGCCCCCAGTGTTAGGGCGGGGCCAGGGTTCGGGGATTTTCTCGGTCGGGGAAGCCGAGGCTTCTTCTAGAAAGTCAATACCGGTCTTTCCCCACCCGGCCGAGTTTCTTTTTTTTATAAGTTGACTAGCAAATAATTTAAGTTCCATAATGGAAAGGACCAGGACACCACCCTGCGTAGAACTAAAACAGTTCGGTAAACCTAGACACAAAGAGGAACATGACACTTGAGTAATTCGGCGGAAGCCGTCCATCTCCTCTGGTAGAGGTGGCTCCTAGAGCTAACGGCCTAACCAACAAACCAAGCGCTAGCGAAGGGAGATGCTGTACTCAGGGCAGAGCAAGGGACACGAATCCTGCCCGGATTGCGCCGGCCGAAAACGGCGTCCCGGCTACGGGCTTCCGAAGGGCGGCAGCGCGCGTAATTCAGCGAGCAGACGGCTCGATTGGTAGGGCAAGCGCAGCGAACAAAGCCGCGATTCACAGGGAGGCGGCGGGAGTCCGATCTGATCCCACAGCTCGCAGGGAAGAAGAAACGAACAGATCCCACGGAGAGAGCAAACACGGATCCGTACAGGCAAAGCTAGGGCTCTGTTTACCTTGCGGACGGAGGGAGAGGATGTCGATCCGAGCCCGGGAGGAGGCGGCGGCGGCGACCTTCTTCGTCGGAGCAGGGCGGCGGCCGGCGGGGTCCGGTTCGGTGGAAGGAGGCGTGTGAGGGTGGTTCGGCTTCTGGCTTCAGTAAAAAAAGGCTTTCTTGTTTGTAAAGAAAGAAAAAAAAGGGAAGCTTTTGTACATTAGGCCCAGTTAGGAACGGGCCGACTTCGTGTTGCCTGGGATTTCTTTTTTTTTCTTTTTTTGAGCGTGAACGCTGGGATTTCTAACAGCGGTTTTTTCTTTTTTAAATTTAAAAAAAATTAAAATTTCAAAAATATATGTCCGTTTTGGAAAATTTCAAAAATATACCCCGGTCGCTCTGGGGCGACAGGGCTCAAATGTAATTTTTTTTCAAATTTGCAACGAAGTCCCTAGAGTAAAAAAAAAGGGGGGCCTGTCGCCCTCCCAACGGGCGACAGGCCCTTGTCGCCCGTTGGGGGGGGCGACAGGGTCCCCTCCACCTGGCCGACCTGGCCGCCATATGCCGCCATTCCCTTTGTCATTTGAGCCTAAAAATTCAGAAAAAATGCTGGAGTGCTTGCCGTGTTGTCACATCTTTTTGAAATGGTGGAAGGGCACTGTTATTGGGTCACGTATGTCTGGGCAAAGAATGCGACATTTGGGAAACTCGTGATCGCCGTGCTGAGTAGTGGCAACCTGTGATCTCGTACTCGCAGCTAGATACACTATGGTTCCTATTTTGAGCTATTCGAGCGTGTAGTCGTCATCATCGTCGGCAGGATCTCGGCCGCTAACTCCTACCGCACCTAACTTGTCCTTTATTCAATCACGGAAAAAAATCACAAGAACTTCCCTTATTTCACGAGCATTATGGAACCCACAAACATAACAAATTCACATCAATAGTACCTATAGAAACAAATGACAAGTAAACTAGCACAATCATAAACATCGGATACAAATAAGCGGTCCACAGCTATCTCATTACAAATAAACATCAGAGATACAAACATCAGATATATCTAACTACCCCTAGGGCGTCGGACCCTCTTAGCCCTCTGCTGGGCACGGACATGGCCCTCGGAGTAGGTGAGAACATCCGGAGACCTCACCTGTCGCTCAGGAAGCGCAAGGGGCTGCGGTGTCTGCTGCTGAGAGATCCCAAGTGGTGCTCCTCCTAGCTGTGAATACCCCAAGACATCAGGGTCACCTTGCGCGGCAGGCTCTTCTGGAGTCAAGCTGTCGAAGTCGTCTAAGGTGAAGGTCTCGTTATCTGGTCGAAAGGAGGAAGAAGAAGGTCCGGCGCCCGCATCGGGGTAGAATCTTACGCAAAAAATGTGGATGTTAGCGTACGCTCGTATATTTCGTAATGACATGTAGAAACCGAAATACGAAACATAAACTAACCTGTGTAGACCGGTATCTGTGGCCCCAGTACCATCCCTGGATACGGTCCGCCAACTGGTGCTGTCCCTCTAAACATTCCAGTATGGCCGAACACAGTAGCTGGATCGTATCCTGTATGTGATATTAGTAAATATATAGGAACACTTGATCTAATTTGAAGAGATATGTATGTTACCTGCACTTGGGAAGAACTGCGACGTCGGCCCGTGCACGGTCGACGGACACGGGAACGAAGACGAGGCCTGGGACGACCCGTGGCTGTCTTCGTACTGCACACGGCTTCCCAAGTTGTGCACTACCTGACGCAACTGATCACGTTGCCTCGACCATGCCTCTGTCTGCTCAAACTGGGTCATTGGGGATCCGGCACGTACCCTCGTCAGGTAAGTCGAGCAGTCCGTGTCCATCATGTTGCAAAGGCGAAACTGCATCCATTTAGTAAAGGTACAATTAGAAATGCACGAATTATCTTACGAATATGAATATATATATATACACCGCGCCAGCTAGTGCCTCCACGTGGTGCCGGGCGTAGCCATCCTGAGTCCTCGCCTGGTGTGGCTTCGGGTGAGTGTCAACATAAACCAGACGAGCCCGAGTCCGGGGGTAAGTACCAGGTGAGGTAAGTCCTAAAGGAGCTGTCTGTATGTGGTCCTGTTGGATGGACCAAGTGCTCGTCTGCCTGTTCCCATTGGTCCACCCACGGCTGAATCTTGGTGAGCCAATCATCAGAGCACGACAAAGCCACTCTTTGACAACCTACAAAATTGGACCACGAAGAATCATTAGATTCGACACGAATGTATGAGCCAAGTTCATTCATAATTACCTGTGGTCCTGGCGACTGACAAGCTCCAACGCGGTGGGCACCGGAAACTCCTGGCGCTGCCCAAACTGTCTCCTGACTCTCCAGGGGCAATATGCCTCAACCGCGATGTCATAAACCAGGACGGCGGTAGTAAGCCACAGGCTCGCATTCGCGGAGCAGTGCGAAGACAGACCTGCTGGTGCACGGGTAGCCACAGCCTCTGGGCTGTAAGGCTCCCATGTTTTGGTTCTCTGTCTCTTCTGACTCATTTTGCTCAACATAATTGGTCTCTCTTCGAATACTCGGAGTTCCTTGATCTGCACAATGTTGTATTTCATTTTGTGTCTTCTCCCGGATTTGAACAAGAATGGCCAGAGGCCACCCACGCTCTAGAGCTGCTTGCATGTACTTCTGCCAGTCATCAGTGCTGTGTATCATCATTAATTCTCATAATTCACTTTCTACCTCCCAATTAACAAGAGATTGGACAGTGATCACATGTGTCAACGGATCAACACGGAACCCACGCTGCAGCCACTTATATATGGAACCAAAACTCCTTTCTAGAAGTTTATCTATGCCGCTAGATGTGCACTTAAAGACAGAAAGATCTACTCTATTTGGCCCATACATAACATTGTATTCACCATAAAATACTTGAAACTGCATTTTGCTCGACATATCTGTATATCACATAATACTTATCGAGTTATACTCTTTGCTTCACTACCTTATTCAATAATCCGTAAAAACTAAGTATGAAATTCAACTACAACGTATAAGTATTCATAACTACGTGATGACACTCAAATTCTATACTGCATATGCCAAATTCTATTCTAAATCATAATTAATTTATAAACACGTCTCTAATAGTACTGCAATTGTAATAATAAATGCGTAGTACTAATTTTTTAAACTAATTTACTACTACGTAACTACAAACTAAAATATCATTAAACTCCTACTTAAATGGTTCTACTATACCACTAATTAAATTAAATTACTCCCCCCTACTTAAATTACTCATACTTAAATACGTAGTACTTAAATATAACAATATATAAACTAAATGTACTAACCTGCAGATCACAAGTGCTGAATCCGACAGGGCTTCGCCGCTTTCCTTCTCCTCACTCCTCTCTTTTTTTTCTGGATTTTTGGTGGAATTTTCGGGCTCAAATGAGGAGGGAAGGGGAGGGTTGGAGCTTATATAGAGGGGCTTACCCCGGTCGCCCAGGGGGGGCGACAGGCCCCCTGCCGCGCCCGCCCAGCGATCGCCCGAGGGGAGGGCGACCGGGGTATATTTTTGAAATTTTCCAAAACGGACATATATTTTTGAAATTTTAATTTTTTTAAATATAAAAAAGAAAAAACCGCTTTCTAACAAGAAGAACACTGGGCTTCCCCTCAAAAAATGAAAAAAAAGAAGAGTGGGCTTGATTTTTATTTTAGTGCTATATTTCGTTGGGTATTCAAATAACTAATATTTTTTATATTGGAATAATTACAACCATTATGTTGGGTGGATGACTGATATATTTTTTCTGTAATTGTTACGCAAATTTAAGGAACACCATGGTTTTATAAAACGTCATTCCACTAGGCAAATCTACGGAGCGTTCGAACTTGGATTTGTTCAAACGCAGCATGTTGTTGATATGATGGCTGTAGTGTTCTTCCTTCTTCATCTATTCCCTAACATCATCCTTCCTTTTAATTGGCAGGTTCAGAGGATTCATCTTTACTCTGCCGAGATATGAGTTTTTTTCTTGTGAAACTTGTCAAGACAAGGCTTCCAAAAGAGAAGAGGGTAAATTTCCAACAGGTTGCTTGGAAATGTAAATGGGGTTTTTTTTCTTGAAAACGCGCGCAACGTATCATTGTATTAAGAAGAAGAAGAAGAAATTGGTATAGTGTTCGGTTACAACCCAAATAGAACGGACTCCAGATGGACACAAGACGGCAAGCCAACTAAATACAACCCGAAATATAAACTTCAACATGAACGACTCACATCACATCCCAGACAACCTAAACGTCTAGCTCTAAACATAGCCCAGTCAACGCTCCATCTCATAGAGGGAGAACTCTTGCTCTTGTTCTTCAACATCGGAAATAGAAACATAAATGGATAAGAAGATAACTGTAGCTACTCCATCCGTTTTTATTTACATGTCGTATTAAATTTGTTTTGAGTCAAATTTGACTGACTTTGACCAAATCTCTATAAAAATATAGCACCAACTATACTATCCATACTATCCAATAAAAACAAATTTAGTATTGTAAATTTATTATTTCTTCCTATAAAATACTGACATGTGAATAACAACAGAGGGAGTACTCCTAACGTGGACAAATCTTTGTAATTGGCTGGTTCAGAGGGTTCAATCTTTACTCTGCCGAGATATGAGTTTTTTTCCCCCCTGTGAAACTTGTCAAGACAAGGCTTCCAAAAGAGAAGAGGGTAAATTTCTAACAGGTTGCTTGGAAATGTAAATGGGTAAGAAGATAACTATAGCTCCTAACGTGGACAAATCGACCATTTTACAACCTGTTACGGTGGTCCTGCTACGGCGTCCCGACCGCGGCAGGACGACTGAGGGACAGCGCATCTCGTACGGCGTGACAGTGGACAGCTCTGAAACATTCATCACCTGTCTGAACTAGGAGCTCCTAGTCGACTCAACTTGACTTGAGGAGAAACACAAAACGTCCTGCTTAATTTTCCTCACGCCCCTTTTGCACTGTACTCCTGCTTGACTATTGACCATGCATCCTCATGTATCTCTTCCATCTGTCTTTTTTCGCGAATGCCTGAGCACGTTTTTTATTAAAAGGGTAGAAAAGTTTAATTACAACGATAGATTACAGAAAGTGGAATCCACCGTGAAAAGAGAAGAAAAGAAGCTTATTGCATAGTAACCATTGGCGATCCGAATCCCTACCAAAAGCAACAGCCACCGGAGCAAGATGATGATGGCCAGCATGGCACCAGGAGATAACCTCATCGGCAATCAGAGATTGCAAGTCCACGATCGTGCACGCGCGATGATCAAAAGTCCTTCTGTTGCGCTCTTTCCAAAGGATCCAACATGTTAACACCACCAAGGAATCAAAACACTTCCTATCTGCTTTGGCGATCTGCTTGTGGGCTGCACCCCACCAGTCAGCAAAGGAAACACTGTCAGCAGAGGGTACGAGGGCAGTCTAGCCGAGCCTGCGCAGAATCGAGTGCCAGCATTGTCTAGCGAAGACACAAAGCACCAGTAAGTGGTCTATAGTTTCAGACGACTGATCACAGAGGATGCAAGAGTCATCATCCTGGAGGTTACGCTTCTTACGGCGATGGGCTGTCCAACAACGGTCATGAAAGGCCAACCAAATGAAGAACTTGCATTTGGGGGGAGCGCGAGTTTTGCATAAGATATTGGCTCCTTTGATCGGATGCTGGCCAATGAAAAGGAACCGATAAGCTGAAGCCGTAGAGAAAGCCCGATCAGCAGTCCATTTCCAGCATACTCTATCTGGAGAGGCGCTTAGTTGGATGAGTTGCATGCTATCCCAGGTTCGCAGATATTCCACAAGAACCTGCACAGTTAGGGCTCCCGTGATATCCTTGATTCATTGCCTGTCGGTAAGGGCCTGGGCCACTGTGCGCCGCGCACGAACACGAGAGGAGACGGCCCTGCAAAGACTAGGAGCCACATCCTAAGGGCTAGTTTGGGATGCCGGGGATTAATCCCCGGGGCTTCCCTCCCCTAGGCCCCTCCCCCCTGCGCCCGTCAGACCCCCGGGGTGCGCTCTCCCCGCAGGGTGCCTATCCCGGGCAGCATTTGGCGCCTCCCCACCCTCTGCTGCTGCTGCGCTGCTGCTTCCGGCTGCGCTGCTTGCTGCTGCTCGGCTGCTGCTACTGCAGCCAAAAGCAGCCCACTCCAGCCCTCCAAACACAATGAATATATTCAATAGATCAAATCTGCGACGTACACACACTTTGGCATATAACTCAAAATGCCAGCACGTGTGAAACTCAAAATCTGCGACGTACAAAATATATTCAATTCATTCTCAACCGATCACAATGCAAGCCAGAGTAGTTTTCCATTGATCAAATCCCAACACGTCCAATTCATCCATCACACAACAGGATAAAATTCTTGAGAAATTCATGAAGACAGAAGCAGAAGCACGCAGAAGCAGAAGCTGCACTTGCATGTCTCGTGGCAGGATAACAGCAGAAGTAGAAGCACGCGTGAACATGCTGCCAAAGGAAGAAAGAAACAATACTGCCAAAAATCTCTTGCAGGAACTAAAGTAGTAGGAGCATACATCTGAAGGCACAACCAAGAACAATATATAAGAGCCTGTTATTCTTCAACAAATGGAATGGTCAGAAACAAATGCTAACCTGCATGGAAACAAGCTCAATGGTCCCACCATTTCCAGCTGGTAACATTGTAAAGACTTCAAGACCCCGACAACCACGAAACCAACTTGGACGGTCCTTCAAGATCTCCACAATCTATCAAGCAAGCTATCATAAGAAACCTCCAGAGAATTTACTAAGAGCAACAGTATGTTCCAAAAAATTTCATTAAAAAGTTCCAAGTTTTGGAACGAAGTGGCACTAGAGGATAAGTGTCCAACATTGCAAGGTAGATATGAACAGAAGATTTAGTAAAGAATCCTTGTATATGAAGCACCTAAGCTACCTGTTTTAAGAAAATTATTTTAACCAAATAATACAAAAACGATTTTAGCCCACTGAGAGAGCTGTATTTGAGGTTATATACATTTAAACCTGCAACCTAATTTAATCAGCAAGCAGCACATAAGCATCTCCAGAAGCTACACAAATAACACAATATATTACTTTAGACGAATTAGGAGTTGCCTAGCCAACAGCTCATATATTCTCCAGTTATATGATCTATACACCCCATTTGTAATAAAGGAATGAGTTTTCATGACTGATGCGAGTGTCAATTTTTTTTTGAAAGAAATGATGTTTCAAGTTGTTTTCCCATTGCTGTCTCAGCACAGTCCCCTCCCCTGGAGCTCCTTTGATGAGCAAGACTTTCTTGTGCTTGAAACTCTGCAGGCAAATGTCAAACTCTCCACAGCTAGGCCACTGTGTCTCTCCGCACACCAGGAACAGTGTAAAGACCGGAGATGAGATGCAGACTGATTGATCTTTTCTTCTTCCTTCAAACTATTAATAACAGGGTTCATGGCCATCAAGTAACATAGGTGACTAAAATAGCATGCAGCAATTCATGAACATGTAAATATCTAACAGCCCATCAGTGACCTGTCAGAAAGGCCTTGACAACCACAAACAAATTTATTAAAATGCAAGCAATATGTCAGACTAAAATAGCATGCCGCAATTCATCAAAACCACCAAGAACACCATCTGAAAAGAATCATGCAGAACATACCAAAACACACAAAGCAACAGTCCTGCATGCACACAGTTTAGTCACTGCCTTACTGCCCAAAGCACCACCATTAAAACAGATGTACTCTATGTTTCATCAGCATATGAATAATGTGTAAAAAAAAAGAGTCTCTAGTGACTAAACTGTAATGATGCAAACCAGGAATACCCATATATAGTGATGTGCGTATGTGAGATATATATAGTTCTTTTCTCAGTACAGAAAGAACGGATGAGGCATGAACATTGGAAACTTCTGTGACTGCTTGCTTCCACCAGTTGGTATGCAAGTTTTAGAGATATCAAACTAAGATTCAGAATCCAGTTACCATCAAACTTTGCAGCAGAACGGATGAGTTTATTAATACTGAGACATAAATGTACTAAATTCGGAATCCAGTTACCATCAAACTTTGCAGCAATTGGTATGCAAGTTTTAGAGACACGCTCGGAAACTAAAAAAAATTTCAAGCGTAAAGGACATGCTCAGAAACAGGGCCATCATTTATGTCGAGATTAATCCGTGATTCGTTTCTTTTTGTGCAAAGCAAATTGAATACATTATCACATCTTTCTGTGACTGCTTGCTTCCACCAGTTGTTATGCAAGTTTTAGAGATATTAGCCGGCAGCAACAACATTAGCATATTATTTTCATAGGGTACCAGGACTGAATGACCATATAATA
This sequence comes from Panicum virgatum, assembly GCF_016808335.1. Classification (NCBI taxonomy): domain Eukaryota; kingdom Viridiplantae; phylum Streptophyta; class Magnoliopsida; order Poales; family Poaceae; genus Panicum; species Panicum virgatum. The sequence continues at coordinate 66,519,580 of NC_053147.1, forward strand.
ATTTACCATACATTAACAGTTTGGATATAAAATAGAGTGATTATTGGAGATGACAAAGGAACCGATGCAAAGTGATTTTCCTCAGCAACCAGAGCTTACCTAGGCCAACAATGTCGATTGAAGTGATCAGCAGGTTGTGAATCTTGGAGATGCCAGCCAATCAGATCAGAAATCACCAAGATCTAAACAAGATCTAGAAATCAGGAGAGAGGAGATCAAACCCTAGGCAATATAGGAGAGGAGAGGAAGAACTCACATATGACGAGGAAGTGGAGGCACCGTGGTGGCTCTGGAGGCGGCGGCGGCCGAGGTGGTGCCATCGTCGCAGATCGGATGCCGTGGGGGTGCGAAGGCGGAGCAGCATCACCAACAGGGAGCTGCAGGGGTGGCGTCTAGACGGGGGTGGAGCGGCAGCGCCGAGCCGAGCCTTGGAGCGCAGGTGAAGCGGCAGCAGAAGCAGGGAGGCAGAGCACGCGGCGCGGCGGCGGAGCGCTCGCCTCGCCTCGCGTCGCTCGCGAGCGGACAGGGATGATGTTCCCGGACCCAAGAGGTGGGGACGAGTCTCCCCGGGGAAAACGCGAGGATCGGGTCGCCGAGCCCCCCGGCGTGGGCTTCCAAACATCAGGGAAATTTAGCCCGGGTTAAACTTCCACGTGGGCCTCTAGCCCAGGGAAAAGTCCGGGATCCCCGCCGGGATTGGGACTCCCAAACTAGCCCTAAAGCGAAACCCCCTGCAACCACCGGTCCGACCAGAATAGAGCGGTGGCACCGTCTCCAAGTTCCAGATAGATGGAGGCCCGAAACATTGCATCGACCACGGGCTCCCTATCGTCACTCAGATGTAGCCAAGGTCTGGAGGGATCTGTTCGACGCAACCACAACCATTTCATTCGGAGAGCAAAACCAAAACGGTTCAGATCCAAGATCCGCAAACCACCAAGATCAGGAGGCCGGCACACACGCGGCCAGGCAAGAAGACAGTGACCATTCTTAGCCGACGCCGCACCAGACCACAAGAAGCCTTTACGAATCTTATCAATGCACTGGATTGCCCAAGGAGAGATCTTGATAGGCACCGCACAACAGTATGCGTGGGAATTGCAGACAAGGTGGACTTGATGAGCACTGTACGACCAGCTTTATTGAGCAAGTTTGCCTTCCAGGATGGCAAACGCTTGGCGACCTTATCAATCAGTGGTTGCATATCTATCTTCTTGAGCTTCTTAATTCCTAGAGGTATTCCCAGGTAAGTAATGGGAAAAGGGTCGATCTTTGCTGGGAAGTTTGTTAAGAGTGTAACCGCGGCTTGCAAATCACACTGAATAGCTGGCTGAACTTCCATCTGCCTGAACTTGAAATTTCAAATGGCACCACATGTGTTTCATTTCAAAGCCCCAAACACACACCTGATAGTGTAACGAACTTGGCCTCATTTAGGCCATTTCGAGTGATTTTGGTGATCGAGTGAGAACGCAATCAATGTGACTAACGAGTTTGCGAGATCATATTTGTAGGATTTCTTAGGTCCCTTGGATGACGTATGTCCAATGCACCGTCGAGACGAGATGTCCAATGCACCGTCGAGATGAGATGTCCAATGCAACGTTGAGACAAGACGTTCAATGTGCTGTCGAGATGAAACGTCCAATCCACCGCAAATATATCAAGTCGCAGTGAAAAAGCAGAGACGAGATGTCCAAATGACCGCTGCGACGAGTCGGACAAGTGGAACAAGAAACAGAAAATTCCAGTGGGGTCGGATAATCCGAATGTGACAGGTCGGATAAACACTTCAAAGCAGCCGGATTATCCGACGCGTTGAAAACACATGTCAGATTTTGAGTAAGAGTATTCTGCAGAGAGCATATTTTCAGGGTTGAAAATTTCCTATGGGGTCGGATTATCCGACGCTATGCAAACTGAAGGTCAGACAAAGACTCGAGTGATTCTGCAGAGAGCCTGTATTCGCAAGATGGATTTTTGGCTACAGGGTCGGATGATCTGACGTGGTAGTCTCTGAGCGTAGGACTAATGAGCAGTGGCAATGATCAGTAACCATTGTTTGGAATTCAAATATGGCAGTTGCACCGGATGATCCAACGCGCCATTCACAGAGCGTCGGACTAATGGGTCGGATGAATGACATCAGCAGATCGTTTGAATTGTAACTGCTTCAGGGAAATGATAGTGGGGTCGGATGATCCGACGCCCTTGGGCAGGCACCGTCGGATTATCCGACGCCTACGCAGAAAAAATGGTAACGGCTCAAAACGGCTAGTTCGACTTGGTTTCCTATATAAGCGCCTCACCCCGGCCATTTTGGAGTTGCTAGAGTTCAGAGAAACCCTAGGCACTTTGAAGAACATCTCCAAGCCAACCAAGAGCAAATTGATCACATCTTTAGGATTAGTTCTAGATTAGCTCTTGAGTGAGTGGGCAAGGTTGTGTACCTTGTGAGCTGGTTCTTGAGTGAACGAATGTGTATCTCGGTGAGCCGGCCATCCTTGGAGTCTTGGTGCTTCGCCGGCACGTCTTCGACCCTCCGGCTTGGTGTGGAGCGGCGACGACAAGCTTTGTGCGGGGGACGTGGAGACTCCCTTCCTTGGTGGAGAAGCTCCTTAGTGGAACCCGGGATTAAGGTGACCGTGGACTCCGTGTCTTCAGAAGAGAGTTGATTGCCGAGAAGCAATACTCTTTGTGAGTGCTTCAACAGCGTGGATGTAGGTGTGCCTTTGTGGCTAACAGAACCACGGGATAAATCCTCGTGTCACAAGAGTTTACTTTCTCTCGTCTCTCTTTAAGCTTCCGCATTTACTTATTGCAATATTTGTGTGCCTTTACTTTCTAGAGTAGAATCTTAATAAGATTGGCTATAGGTTGCATAATTCTTTTGGGATGAGGGTTTTTACACTAGAAGAACACTAGGTGCACATTTAGGTAGTATGTCTTAGTTTAATTTATGTGCAAATAGTTAGAGTTTGAGGTTAAGGTTTTTAGTTTGCCTAATTCACTCTCTCCCTCTCTTAGGCTACGAGCACCCGATTCCTTTGATGCAAATGGCACGTGCACGTATGATTTTTTCCAAGCCACTTTTCTGAATGAAGACTTGAACACAAAACCACCACAACTTGTTTAGAAAATGCATGTGTCCTAGCATGCAGTCAAGAGTCATTTTGGCTGCTGACTCTGAACGACTCAGGATTGGGAAAAGATCTTCCACCCCTGAGCATCAGGGTCAAAAGAGTTCTGAGCATCAGCTGTCTGTCTGCACGATTTGGAAAGAGGGCTACGTCTCAAAGAGAAGAGGGAGACGACGACAGAATGAAGGTGAAAGAAAAAACAGCAAGAAACGGCGTCGGTGGCCGGCCGATGGCCAGGGCTTCTCATCGCCATCTCGTTTTCGCCCTCACCACCGTCGTCGCCTTGCTCCGCGCCGTGGCCAAGGACGACAACATCTTGCGGCCGTGGCCGCCTGACTGCTCGACGGCGGACAACTACTCGGCCGGCAGCCAGTAACAGAGGAACCTCGCCCATCTCCTGTCCAGGCTCCCCGCGGCGGCCGGCGACAACGGCTGGTTCTAGGAGGGCAGCGCCGGCGCGGGCGCCGACCAGGTGTTCGGCCTCGTCATGTGCTACGCCGACTATAACGCGACGGCGTGCCGGGACTGCCTCTCCAGGGCGCCCGCCGGGATCACGACGGTGTGCCCGGGCAGCCGGAGCGTCCGCGCCATGTACGACGCGTGCGTCCTCCAGTACTCGGACACGCCGCCAATTCCGGCCACCGCCGACCTCGCCGTCCTCTACAGAGTGTACCTGTCTTTCCCTGGGGTGTCCGTCACCTCGGAGGGCCTGCGGGAAGCCTGGGTGCCGCTGATGAGCGAGCTCACGGGCGGCGCCGCCGCCTCGCCGCTGCGGCTCGCCAACGGCAGCACGCCGTACTCGAGCTCGCAGCAGGAGATGAACGGGCTGGCGCAGTGCACGAGGGACCTCAACGCCAGCGAGTGCGCGCGATGCATCAGCAACTACGCCAGCCAGCTGGGGAAGGTGTTCACCAACAACTCCGGCGGCGACTTCAAGGGGTACAGCTGTTACCTGCGTTACCAGGTGGCTGCGCTCGACATCACCCTGCCGCCGGCGCCCGTGCCGGCGCCGCCAGCTCCAGGTAAACATTCGATTCACGTACGCAGACCTCACCTTTATCGATTGGCGAAGCACCTTCACTCCACAGGACCTTCATCGTCTTCCAAGAAGGGGATTGTCATTGACGTGTCCGTCTCCGTCGGTTCCGTCTCGACCTTGATGGTTCTGGGCTTCTCCGGGTGGCTTCTTCTCCGGTGGCGGCGGCGGAAGATGGCTAAACTCCACGAGGAAACGTTGGCGATGGAAGACGAATTCGATAAAGGGACCGGGCCAAAGCGGTTCCGCTACGGCGAGCTCGCCATTGCCACGGACAACTTCTCGGACAGGCAGAAGCTCGGGGAAGGCAGGTTCGGGTCGGTGTACAGGGGATTCCTGAGGGAGATGAACCTTCACGTCGCCATCAAGAGGGTGTCCAAGGGCTCCAAGCAGGGGAGGAAGGAGTACGCCTCGGAGGTGAGGATCATCAGCCGGCTGCGGCACCGCCACCTGGTGCAGCTCGTCGGCTGGTGCCACGGCGGCGGCGACCTCCTCGTCTACGAGCTTGTAATGAACATGGCACCATTTATGCCATTTCGAGTGATTTTGGTGATCGAATGACAACACAACACTTAAACTAATATGATTGTTAAGATTATAATTCTCAGGCTTTTAGGTTCAAGTGATGACAAAGAGAGAGAAGATAGACGTAGCAAGACCCGAAGGGCCGCCCCTACGGGGGTTCCGCTACCCGGTTAGCGGACGGGGGTCGAGGGGGAGCCGCCCCTCGCGGGTCTCAGGGCAGCGCCCTGAAAGCTCTTCGGTTAGGAGCACCAGAAGAACCGACGCCAGGGGCACCGGTGCATCCGACGCTTGTCGGAAGAACCGACGCTACGATGTTTGGTGCAGGAGGAAATCGAAGCCAAGTTAGCCTAGAGGCACCGGTTGAACCGACGGTCCAAGAAAGGGCCTCGGTGCATTGGCCGTCCTATGTTCCAGAGACGATGTCAAGAGCCCAGAAGAAGTTTCTTCAGCACCGGTTCAACCGACGGTGCATCGGTGCATACCACCGGAGTAATGACGTCAGCGTTCAGAAAAAGATCCTTCAGCACCGGTTGAACCGACGAGGCATCGGTGCATTGCATCGGTTCAACCGGTGGTCACTGTAGCAGCAGTCAGAAGTTTAACAGCTACTCCGTGGCTTAGAGTGACCGGATGAACCGACGCTACCCCGCCAAGAGGCATCGGTTCTTCCGGTGGTACGCAGATTTTCAGCTGACCGTTGGAGCAACGGCTACAAGACTTGGTGGCCTATATATACGCCTCACCCCGGCCATTTGAAGATTGCTAGAGTTGCTGGACATCCCACACACACCCAAGAACATCTCCAAGCCATACAAAAGCATCAAGATCATATCCTTAGCCCTTAGCACACTTTAAGAGTGTTGTGTAAAGGATTAGCTCTTAGTGAGTGAGATTGCAAGGCTTAGAGTCTTTGTGCTGTGGTTCATTAGTGAACCAAAACAAGAGCTTGGTGCGCCGGCACCTTGGAGCGTGAAGCTCGCCGGCAACGTCATCGACCCTCCGACTTGGTGTGGAGCGGTGACGACATCTTTGTGCGGGGGATGTGGAGACCCCCATCCTTTGTGGAGTAGCTCCTTAGTGGAACCCGGGGCCAAGGTGACCGTGATTGTGTTCACGGAAGAGACTTGGTGGCCGAGTAGCAATACTCTTAGTGAGTGCTACAACAACGTGGATGTAGGTGTGCCTTTGTGGCTAACCGAACCATGGGATAAACACCCGCGTCAAGAGTTTGCTATCTTCTATCCCTCTCCTTAAGCTTCCGCATTTCATACTAGCAATTTGTATGCCTTTACTTTCATAGAATAGTTTCTTAATAGGAAAGGCTATAGGTTGCTAAACTCTTTTGGGATAGGGGTTTTACACTTGAACAACCTAGTTGCACATCTAGATAGCATGTTTTAGTTTATGTTTTGTGCAAACTAGTTGGAGCCATAGGTCTAAGTTTTTTATTAGTGCCTAATTCACCCCCTCCCCCTCTTAGGCTAGAGCACCCGATCACTTTCAGAGCTGATACCCAACGGTAGCCTCGACAAACTATCATGGTCACTCAGGCAAGTGTTGACAATCTCAAGCAGTTGCCTTTTATTTCATTTTTTTTTCTGTCTACTAGGCACAATCTCAAGCAGGACCTCTAAGATTTTCCACCCAAAGCATCTCGTGTTTTTTCTTTAAGATCAAAACTCTAATAGAATAAAATTGCAACTAGTAATATCAAGATCCTTCAAGATCATGTATTCTGCAGGCACAAGATTGTTCTCGAGATCGCCTCGGCGATTCTTTACCTGCACCAAGAGTGGGAGCAGTGCGTCCTGCACAGGGACATCAGGGGCGGAGACAGGGGGCGGGTAGGGGTCTGACCCCTATGGTTCCCAAATTTATATTGAATATTTGAATTTTAATTAAATTTTTATATAAATTAGTATGATTGGCTCTCCCTAATAATGAAAAAAATAAATTCCTGACTCCGCCCCCAGGGACATCAAGCCGAGCTACGTGATGCTGGACGCGACCTTCAACACCAAGCTCGGTGACTTCGGGCTCGCCAAGCTCGTCGACCACGCCCGGGGCTCGCACACCACGGCGGTCACCGGCACGCTGGGGTACATGGACCCGGAGTGCAGGGTGAGAGGCCGGGCCAGCGCCCAGTCCGATGTCTACAGCTTCGGCGTCCTCCTCCTCGAGGTCGCGTGTGGCCGGGCCCCCGCCGTCGTGCTCGACGACGACGGCGCCGTGATCCACCTGTCGCAGCACGTGTTGGAGCTCCACGGCCAGGGAAGGGCCCTCGACGCCGCCGACCCGCGGCTGGGCGGGGAGTTCGACGCCCGGGAGATGGAGAGCGTGCTGGTGGCCGGGCTCCGGTGCACGCAGGGCGACCGGAGCACGAGGCCGTCCATAAGGCAGGTCCTCGCCGTGCTGCGGTTCGAGCTGCCGTTGCCGAGCCTCCTCCCTGCGAGGGCGCCGGTGGTGGTCTACACGCCGCCGGCTGGCCTGCTGATGAACTCTGATCCATCTTCTCATGGGACAGACAGCACCTCTGCAACGTCAACCTAGCGCCTGTTGGGAATGATCTCATCTTAACCTTGCGTTACGATAACTAGTCTATCAACCGTGCTTCCGCATGGATTAATTAGAATTAATATAAATATAAAAATAATAATTATAATTATCCATCTCATGTCAATTTTCATCTATTAAATATTTTAACACATACACCAATATATATATATATATATTTATTATTATCTAGTTACAATAGATTTTATTTTGCATCACACCTCCATATATATTTGATATATATTTAGTTGAACTATTTATTTGTAAATAGTCACCATATCATGGATATTATTTTTATATAAACAACAATATAAATATATATTAAAAATGAAATAGTAATTTAGAATTTTATATTGATTCACTTTAATATTTATTATAACTATATAATTTAGATTCAGATTTAGTAGTAACTTAACTTGTAGTAATATTGTCATAATTGGATAATTGATAACTCTTGGCACTTATGCATGGATTATCGTGCGCTGAACGAACAGAAGGTGAAGGATAAGTTTCCCATTCCGGTGGTGGATGAACTCCTGGACGAGCTTCGCGGCGCTCATTTCTTCACCAAGCTGGACCTCCGTTCCGGCTACCACCAGGTGCGGATGCACCTCGACGATGTGCACAAGACGGCATTCCGCACCCATGAAGGCCTCTACGAGTTCCTGATCATGGCTTTCGGCTTCCAACGCACCGGCTACGTTCCAAGCTTTGATGAACGAGGTACTCCACCCCTTCCTCCATCGTTTCATCTTGGTTTTCTTCGATGACATCCTCGTCTACAGCGACTCCTGGGCGGAGCATCTTCGACATCTGCGCCTCGTCTTCGATGCCCTCCGCGCGCACCGGCTCTTCGTCAAGCGCAGCAAGTGCTCCTTCGGCACCTCCTCCGTGGCCTACCTAGGGCACGTCGTCTCGGCTGCGGGTGTGGCCATGGACGTCGACAAGGTGCGTGCGGTCTAGGACTGGCTGCAACCGCGCACTCCACGCGCCCTGCGTGGCTTCCTAGGGCTCACCGGCTACTACCGCAGGATTATTCAGGACTTCGGCGCGGCGGCCACCCTTCTCACTAGGCTCCTCCAGAAGGACGTGTTCGCATGGCCGCCGGACGACACGGCCGCCTTCGACGCCCTCAAGCGGGCGCTCACGACCGCATCCGTCTTGGTGCTTCTGGACTTCACCAAGCCTTTCCTCATGGAGTGCGACGCCTCGGGCTCCTGCTTTGGCACGGTGCTACACCAGGACTCAGGGGCGATCGCCTTCTTCAGCCGTGCTGTCGCTCCACGACACCAGGCGCTCGCTGCATATGAGCGCGAGCTCATCGGCCTCGTGTACGCCGTTCGGCATTAGCGGCCGTACTTGTGGGGGCGCTCCTTCGTCATCAAAACGGATCTTTCGAGCCTCAAGTTCCTCCTCGACCAGTGCCTCGCCACCATCCCGTAGCACCATTGGGTGAGCAAACTATTGGGTTTTGACTTTTCTGTGCAGTACAAGCCAGGCCGCACCAACATCGTCGCCGATGCGCTGTCCCACCGAAACACCGACACTGAGCTGCACTCCGTCTCGGCACCGTCATTCGACCTCTTCACCGAGTTTCGTGCCGCCAACTCCTCTGATCTGGCCCTGGTCGCTCTGGCGGAGCGGATCACATCCGGCGCGCTTCAGGCGCCCTGGGACCTAGTGGACGGGCTGGTGACTTTCAACCGGCGTATCTACGTGCCACCGTCTTCGCCTTTGCTGCAGGTGGCAGTAGCGGCAGCCCACGACGAGGGCCATGAGGGGGTCCAGCGCACTCTACAGCGCTTTCGCCGGGACTTCCACACGCCGGCTGCTCGGCGTCTCGTCCAGGACTACGTTCGGGCCTGCTTAGTCTGTCAGCGCAACAAGACTGAGAAGCTTCATCCGGCAGGCCTCCTCCAGCCCCTACAGATCCCCGCCGATGTCTGGTCCGAGGTGTCCATGGACTTCATGGAGGGTCTTCCTAAGGTCGGTGGCAAGTCTGTCATCCTGACCGTGGTGGACCGCTTTTCTAAGGCGGCGCACTTCATTCCGCTTGGCCACCTGTACTCTGCTGAAACGGTGGCAAGCGCGTTCTTCGGCGAGATCGTCCGCTTGCACGGTGTTCCGACCTCGATTGTGTCGGACCGCGACCCGGTGTTCACCTCCGCATTCTGGAAGGCCTTGTTCAGTGCCACGGGCTCTAAGCTGCAGATGAGCTCCGCCTTCCACCCACAGTCGGACGGCCAGTCCGAGGCGGCCAACAAGGTCATCGCCATGTATCTCAGGTGCTCCACAGGCGACAGGCCGCGCCAATGGCTACAATGGCTTCCATGGGCCGAATATGTTTACAACACGGCATACAACACGGTGCTGGGCGACACACCATTCAAAGTGGTATATGGCCGCGAACCACCTTCGCTTCGCTCTTATGAGCCGGGAGAAATCCGGGTGCCCGCAGTGGCACGTTCGCTGGCGAGCCGTGATGAGCTCTTGGTGGATGTTCGGGTTCATTTGGAGCAGGCACAAAAGAAGATGAAGTCCTACTACGACAAGAACCACCGGGAGCTCTCGTTCGCAGTCGGCGATTGGGTGTGGTTGCGTCTTCGGCATCGCACTGCATCGGGCATCATCGACACAACCAAGGGTAAACTGCGTCAGCACTTCTTTGGACCTTACCAGGTAGTGGCTGTTATCAACCCCGTCGCTGTGTGCTTGGCTTTGCCACCCCGAGCTCGCATTCATGATGTGGTCCATGTCAGCTTCTGAAGCCGTTTAAAGAGGAGCCTCCATCTGCGCCACCTGCTCTCCCTCCGCTACACCATGGCGCCGTGGTACCTCAGCTGGATCGTGCTCTGAAGAGTCGCTTGTACCGTGGCGTTCGTCAAGTCCTCATTCAGTGGAAGGGCGCCCCTCCATCAGCTGCATCTTGGGAGGACCTTCAGGAATTCCAGGAACGCTATCCGTCGTTTCAGCTCGAGGACGAGCTGCTGGTTGAGGGGGGAGAGATGTCATGTGGGGCCGTGTGTATGAGCGCCGCCACATGAGGAAGGACGTGGCTGGTTAGGAAATATATTAGATTAGCATCTTTAGTTTGGTTAGTTGAGATGTTGGAGTTTATCTCCTTTCTGTTAGCTGCGGATTGGTTTGGAGTGCAAGGCCTTGTGCCTATATTATTGTAATCTGGGATTAATGAAAGACAAGCTAAGAGTTATCTTCCTCCTAACCTCTATCAGGCCGCAAGAACAGTAGGGTTCGACCCTGCCTTGTCGTGTGTCCTATCCTTGTTCTATAACATATTTGGTTCCCAATTGTATAAGAGATAGGGATCCTCTGCTCAATCAATTCATAGTGTGTTGATGTTATTTGTGTAGTTGCAAAAGCAGCCGCAACAGATGCTGAACCTTGAGCCGGTAGCGCCTAAATCTTATTTTTGTGGGCTAAACTTTAAATTGTACTGATAAGTAGCTCAGTTTAAAATCTTGTTGGAGTCTAACCATGTCATTTCCTTACATTGCTGCATTGAATTTTCATTTGGCTTCTTGGTACATGAGGTGTAAATTGTTTTTAGTTTAAACAATGCCTTTATTTTCTCCTGGAGACATGGCCTTTGAATAACATGTAAGTATGTAACTACCATGGATCTGTCAAAATATGTCTTGAACATTAGGAGCAATTTATCATGCATATATTATGATTAAACACAGATGGTACGCTATTCTTTTTCATGTATCTGATCAACTTTCTCTATGCAGGATGTTCTATTGACCTGGTGGAGCATCTGCGTTGTTTTCTGGTAAAGATGCCTGTAGGGCATTGGCCAAGATGTTCTTTGAACTGCAGGAACTGAATGGTGAAATATCTTGAGGTTACACCATCATGTGAAGGTAGGGACCATGAGAAGAGCAGCGCCTGCGGCTCCAGCTCTGTCCAGCAGCAACCTCCAGCCCAGGTACTTGCATCCTCCAATTTGATCGTCCTCTAGCTGTTCGATTGGATTCGATTACATTCTATTTGGTTCCCAATTGTATAAGAGATAGGAATCCTCTGCTCGATCAATTCTTAGTGTGTTGATGTTATTTGTGTAGTTGCAAAAGCAGCCGCAACAGATGCTGAACCTTGAGCCAGCAGCGATAAGCTTGTCTTCGAGGCACACCGTCACAGTTCATGAGGCATTAAGTATTTAAGTTCTTGGTGACATCACGGGGGACGCGGATCGGAGCTGGAGCCCTACATTTCTGCTGCCACTCCATCAAGGGCGCCATCACCAGGTGATGTTTTTTTTTATTTCCTCTAATTTTTGCCTCCTGTTGATCGGATCCATGATGTAATCTTTGCATCACACCGTGGGATTGAAGACTGAACAAGAATGACGTACTGATGCAAATTATGTGCATTGCCTGGCACTATGCATACTCCATCCGTAATGGCCGCACGTCCATTTTCCTGTTAATGCCATCTTATTTGTGCTGCATCTTGACATCCAGAAAATGTTGAGTTAGCATATGCTTGTTAATTGTTATATATTTGATGAGATGCTTAATAGCTCAACCGATGCTGCAAACTCTGAACAACTCTCCTTATCCAAACAGAAGAACTACATCCTAGGAGTTTATTAACCCTCTAACTGAAACACTCTACCCTTCCTGATGGAAAAAATAACAGGGGATTAGCGTACGTCTGTACTTCTAACACCCCCATATTTTGCTCCCCTCCCTGTATGTATCACCGTGGCCAAATTGGCCAAGACGCCGACCAGACGCCGTGCGCGTGCCGCGCATCCCCGCCTATGCCGTGCCCATCCTGCCGTGCCCTTATCCCTTCGCCCAGGTGCCTCACCCCCTTCCTCTCCTCCCTAGACCACGCCGGCCTCCCTTGCTCTCGCCCGAGCTCCACCACTGGCCGCCATGGCCGCTGGCTCGCCCTGAATGCCGAGCTGCCATCCGAGCTCACCCCGACCTCCACCAATCTCCCTGGCGCACTCATGACCTCCCACTCTACCTCCCCAAGCCCCCAGACCGGCTGCGCCTTGCCCCACCGAGCCGGAACATGTGCGCCACCGCCGGTGCCAGCCATGGCCACTGCCCCCTCCATGGTGAACTCCCTCCTCCGGACCACCTCCGCTCGAGCCGAACCCCGGAACGGGTCCCCCTCGGCCCACTGAAGGTCTCCAACCCACCCCTACTCGTGCAGCCCCGCCGGACCGCCATCGGAGCGCCGCCGCCTACTGCTCTCGCTGCTAACCCCTTCCCGGTCGCCCCCGACCCCAACCGAGCATACACCCAGGTGGCCCTCACCTCCCTCATGCTCCACTACCCCTCCCTCACCGCCAACTGGGCACCACCTCGCCGGATTTTGGCCCGGACCGCCACTGACCTCTATAGGGGCCACATCACAAGAATTGAGTTCTTTCTAGGAGCCTTAGCGCATAAAACCAAGGACCTATCTGTAAAGTTTCGAATTCAACCCTTGTTTCAAAACTGCAAAATTGTAAAATTCATATAAAATCACATAAAAATCAAAAAAAGCAAATTAAATTTTTTTGGGTTCCTTGTGACAAGATCTACAATTTTTCTTACAGTCACATCATTAGTTTCTAAATAATTTTTGCTCTAGATTAAATGTTATTTTAAATAGCTACAAACTTTGAAAATGCAAACTAAATCTTAGAAAATTTTTAAAAAGGAAAGCGAAGATTTGGAATTCTTGTGAGTAGATCTATGCAGTAAATATATAACCTTATATGTGTTGGTAGAAAAATATTGCTCTAGATTTTTACAAATGCTTTTTAGGGATAAATTCGTATTTGTAGTTATGTTACTCCTTTGGCTATAAAATTTTTTATGTAGGCTATTCATATGATGCAATTACTGTGAAAAATGTTTCGGAATTATTGGTGCATGTATGCATGAGTTAATAATTTAACTTGTCTAGTTCTTAATAAATAATTTCTTTATATATAAAATCCTACAAAAATTATGTAAAATATGTTAATTCTATCCTAGCATGTTAGGTCCTGTTCTCTACCAATTTGTTTTCTATGTTTGTACTCATAAAATTTAATCGATCCTAGCAATTATAATTTAACTTATTTCTACTTTGTAGATATGATTTTACATGTATGCTCTTGAAATAAAAATTCTCCAGGGTCTAGCATGTTAGATTAGACTAAGTACCAGTGGCTGAAGTGTTTAAACCATGATTTATGCATGCCTAAAACATCAGCTAATAACTTCAGGTTATGAGTAGTTAAGTTAATCGGTATCCGAGATTGTTTGAGCATTAGTTTATTAAAGGAAAAAACTGTAGACATGAAGCATGATAAACTTAGCCTTACTTTATTTCTCAAACATGTTATTTTATGAAGTTAGATAGTTTATTTTATACTCAGTAAATATCTGCCCTATATATTCTAGGAGATGTACATTTATATTCACTGGCATTTCATGTAGAAACCGTAGTGAGGACGTCGTCTGCAAATTGGTCGTGAAGCCCAAGAACAACTGAAGTGGGCCCAAGATGAAACTCGCAAAGACCCGTCCCATGGCTGAGACAAATACTAACCCTGCTCAGCAAGAAAGGCAAGCCCTGAAGCATACCCCACTATTTTAAGTTATAAATCATTACATATTTATTACTTGTGCATTACATTTTTAGGAATTGTTTGAAACCTTAAATGCATGATCCCTAAGTTTTCTCAATTAATCCATTAGTATGTGTAGGTTGTTAGTACTGCCATGCTTAAATAGAATCTAGTAGAAGTCGAGTGATTTCCTGTCACTCGCGAGATATAGGACCACTTGGATTTTTATGGCAAAGTTACTTGAGAATGAATTAATGAGGAAATAAAAAAATAGAGTCCGGGCAGAGATGAGTTTGGTTAAGGATATGAAATGGATGGAAAGTAAGACTCCGCCTGTGTCGCTTAAGGCCCGTTCGTTGTTGGCAGTACTAATCGAGGATTGAACAGTAATAATCACATGCCGGGAGTAGGAGGTAGTCGAAACCGATAAACCTTGTACCTTCGTGTGTGTGAAAGTAGATTGAGCGTGATACCATTGTCTTATTCATGTGCTAGTCTATAACCCATGACTGACTGTTGATATTTCATAGCGTCTACTTCAGATACAAGGTTGTTCAGCATGATTCCTGTAATAGCATCAGAAATGCCCGGCATCGGTGCCAACAATGCCTCGACATTCCATATAGCAATTACTGGAAACCAAGCTATCATGAACCATGAATCATTCCGCACGCGGACGGAATCACCGGTGCAGCATTTTACCCAGAGAGTATTCCGGAGTGTCATTTATAATTCTGCAGGGAGGGTGGTGACTAAATTGTGTGGGTAGGCAAAATGAACTAATCTCAATGGAATATTCAATTGCATAAATAGGGGTAAGATAAATATTGGATAAGAGGTAGTGTGACACACAAGTGAACTCAGCTCTGCCAAAGGTAAAAAGAGGCAGGGAGCTAGGTAGAAGTTAGTTAATCAGGTCTCTCTAATGTTCTTATATCATTTATACAGTTTACTAGCACTTTATACTTTGCACAAGATATGGTTAGCCTCTATCTAATTATTCCTAATACAAGGGAGAACTGTGCAAATGGCAGACAGATATGACTATCTAGCCATCACATTATTTTATAACCCTCCTACCCCCTAACCGAACGTGGAGGATTATGATGGCACTAAACAGGGCTGTCACCGCCCGCAGGCTACCTCTACAAACCGTGGAAAAGGGCTACATCCAGCAACACTTAACTAATCCAGACACCATGTCTACACTAGTAAGTGATACTCTAGAATCCCGCGCAGAACCCCCACCCTTCGGATGGACAGACATCATACTAGAGCAAACATATGAATACTGGAGCATATAAAAGTTAACTAGAACTAAGTCTCTAACCAGGCAAAGCATATAGTAACAAAGCAAACTAATCATGCAATCTATGTCTAACACCGCATGGCATAAATCATGCAAATATAAATAACTGTAAGATAAGTCTATTACATACGACCGAACATTTCAAAAGAGAACTAGTAGCGAACCTATACCTATTCTCCGAAGCACGTCCGGCGACCCGACAAAAACTTCACCTAAACTCTGCTAGCCTAGAGTTACAAGAGAGTGTTTGAGATAGAGCTTCAACTTATGGTGTGTCCTCATTCTTACCCTCCCCCTCTCATATTTATAGAGGGTGCTAAGGGGGGGTCTCTAGGCCGATTACCAGCAGTCCAGGTGCCTTGAACCGACTTAAGGAAGGAGGGAGGAAGCTGCATGTCCAAGGGGGGAGGTCGGTGCTGCAGTGGGCTGGTCGGCCGACCATGGTTGTCGGTCGATGGCCCACTGGGCCCCACCACCTCCAGCTTCCTCCTGTGGCCTGCCACGTGTCTCCTAACCCCTGTTCCATGTGCCTAGGCTTGAGATATGTCAGTTTGATGCTCCATGTGGGCCCTTTGATCCATATGAGCTTGAATTCTGAGCTCTGATTGGTCGACAATTTTCCCCGTGGATCATTAGGTGCTCACAACCTGCATTTTACCTCTTTTTTCCAACATTGTATAATTTTTATGAGCATAGTGGGTTTAGGTTTTATTTGGGATAAATATGCATATGAAATATTTAAACTCTTAAGATTTTCTGATCAAATTGACTCTTGAAATTGGTCGCTAACAAGCGTCAACAAGTTTCCCCAAGCTGTCCTTTGCTCGTCCCGAGCAAAGTAGGACAAATCAGGTTGTTGATTAGAAAATCACTCTAAGTCATACTTACTTATCATGTCAGAATCTATAACAAAGTAGCTTATCTATGAATTTGAATAAGTTGGCTCACATACCTCAACCTTATCCTATACTCATCCATGGGGCTTTTAGCCTTCTCCTCATATTTAGCTGTTGAGAGTTAGAATAGTGCATAGAACCACATTTACTTATTCATAGATCAGCAATCCATCTGGAGATTTTTCTAAAAAAAAGATTTTCAACAAGCAAGGCAAAGTTCCTCAAATGATTCTCTCGAATCACTCAATATATGTATCCTTACCAGGGCAATGATGCCTTTTTCCTTTCCTACTAAAGGCTTTTGTGGAGCTCAAAGGTAGGATAAAAGAATAAGCATACTTGCACTTCATATATTGTAAAGTCAAAGAATGAATCCATGAAGAAACTAAATCATACAAATGTGATCAAGATGTGCATGTGTATGGAATGAGTGGTGATATGACTAACTCCTTGTCATGAATCATCTCTCTTTTATTTTTTTCATGGATATGGGCTATATACTTTTTTTTGACATGTCTTGTGAGCATGTGGCATATCTTCTTTGGGTATGCATCTTTTCTCTTTCTTTTTTTTCATAGCCCATACCATTGATGATAACATGGGGAGAGTGATCATGAAGCAATCATGGAGTTTTTATTTTATGGATGGATGGTGGATAATGCTAATTCCCAATGTAGGAATTTTGCACATGAACATGGGCGTGTACGTGGTCTTGATCACAAAGTACGAAAAGATTCTTACTAGGGTCACACAATTTGACAAAACTCAATGAAATAATAAGCAGCATATGGATAAGGTTTTGCAACAATTACTCATATGGCTCTGGTAGGTTTTTATCATTATCGAGAAACTTGCCTTCTTATTTTATTTCTTTCCAAAAATCAAACTCCAGACTTCAAGCATCACTTAGAAAAAGATCATATTGCTCTAATTACCGTATCTATACTCACAACAATTTAGACTTGGATTAAACATATGCAACCCATAGGATTTTCAGGTTTTTAGCAAGGGGTTTATCAAGCCAACAAACTCAAATTTAAGAGAGCTTCAAAGTTATAAACTAGACAGACAAAAAAAGTAGAAAAGAGCAATTTTTCATCCTTTCAACTCTAAAGAGATTTAAGCATTTCATAAGCATATGACGAAGGGAAATAAATATGATAGAACTAATTTTATTTTATTTTAACTAAAGAAAAGCAGTAAAGGATAAATTGACTTGGGGGAGGGAACCTCCCCCAAGCTAGCTCTTGGTTTAGGGTCTGATGAGCAGGACCTTTCTCCATACCTGGTTAGGTTGAGGTCGATTCGTCCATACCTAGAGAAGTGGTGGACGATGACGTCTTCTTCTTGCGCCACACCTTCTTGGTCTTCTTTGGTGTTGTAGGTGGCGCGGGTGAGAGATCCTTGGACGGTTGGCTGTAGGTTTCCCAAGCTGATTCTGTTGGTGACTCATGGATCTCCCCTTCCTCCCAGTCTGGTTCTGTTGGAGACTAATGGATCTCCCCTTCCTCCCATTTTGGTTCAATTGGAGGCTCATGAATTTTCCGGTCTTCCCAGGCTAGTTCTGTTGGAGGCTCATGGACCTCCCAGTCCTCCCAGCTGGGTTCAGCATGCAGCCCTTCTCTTTTGTCATCCTCATGAATCAGGAACAGTTCTTGCTTTTTGTTTTGAAACCTAAATTTCATGTTCTTTCCCATAATGAGGAGGCTGATCTTTCCAGTTCCAACATCAATGATTGCTCTGGCGTCTCTCAGAAATGGTCACCCAAGAATGAGAGATATCCCTAGATCTCCTTCCATATCGAGAACCACAAAATCGGCGATGATGAAAGTATCATTGACTTGTACTAGTAGATTCTGGACAATACCCTCAGGGTATCGTATGGTAGAGTCAGCCAGTTGTATGCACATCATGGTAGGGGAAAGAGTAGGATAACTGAGTTTCTCAAATGTGGTCTTGGGCATAATGTTGACACTTGCCCCAAGGTCACATAGAGCCTGCTCGAAGTGGCAATCATAGATCGAGAAGCTGATCATTGGTGTCCCGGTATCTCCTCCGACTGATGCTGCTAATTCACCTCACGATCCTCTTCTTGACCGTGTGAGCTTCTCAATGTAACTGGAGTAAGGTGCTTTCTGTGGTGGCTTCCCTCATCTTGCAGTTACTGCGTTGACACTTTCTAGGGTGGACTCGGACTGCCCCGAAATCTTCCCTGTGTCAACTGTAGGCGTAGCAGAAGACAACTGAGCTAGTTGGGTTTCTAGCATCTTGTTAAAGCTCAGCTGATTCTTGATAGCAGTGGAGAATCCATCCAACTTGGCCTGGATGGTCTCCAGGGACTTGTCATTGGCGGTCAGTTTCTTCTAGATTGTATCATTAATCTTCGCCTGACCAAAGACTAAATCCCTCAAGGTAGGCTGGTTCGGATTGAAATTTGAATTTCCATTGCCTCCTTGATAAAATAGGCGTGGTTGGCTTCACCCCTGACCTCCTTGTGGACGAAATCCATTGTTGTTGATGAACATGGCCTCTTCCTGGGTTTCTGGGCAGTCATTGCCCGAATGTCCAGTATTTCAATAGACCTCACATGTCATGCGAGCATCTAAGACTTGAAGTGTCTCAATTTGAGCCTTGTCTTGTGGATAGCCCTCAAATTTCTTATGGAGGAGATCAATCTTCGTAGCGAGCATGTCTGTTTCCTTGACAGAGTGCATGCCCCGCTGACATGGTTGGAGTCAGTCATCGCTCCAACCTTGGTTGGAAACCATCTTCTCAACTAAAGATGTAGCTCTTTTAGGGGTCAGTGAGAAGAAAGCTCCACCAGCAGCAGCGTCTACATGATCACGGGCTGTCTGAGTCAGCCCGTTGTAGAAACTTTGTAATATGAGCCAATTATCCATCCCGTGGTGTGGACATGCTAGGATGTACTCCTGAAGTCGCTCCCAAGCTTTAGGAATGGTCTCATTGGACGCTTGGTGAAAACTCGAAATCCTTCCACGGTGGGCATTGGTTTTGCCTGTTGGGAAGAACTTCATGTGGAATGCCTTGGTGCAATTATCCCAGGTATTTACTGAACTCCTGTTAGCATAGAACCACTGCTTCACTCTCCCCAGAAGAGAAAACAGAAATAATCGGAGCCGGATAGCATCTTGCGAAACTCCCTTGATAACAAAAGTGCTGCAAAGCTCCAGAAATTGCTGGAGGTGAGCGCTGGCATCCTCATTGGCCTTGCCACAGAAGGGGCTGGCCTGCACCATCTTAATTAAGCCTGTCTTGATCTCGAAATTCTCTCCCCCAGTGCTAACATATGGCCCGACAAGGACATTGCTGGCAGAAGGAGCAGAGAAATCTCAGAGAGTCTTCTGAGCCATGGAGTTAGAAGTGGATGGCGCACTAATGACTGGTTCTGATGCCAAGAGTGTACGCTAAGGAGGTACGACACGAGGTCGAACTCTTCTTAAGAGCGACTCTAGATTCTGCGTGAAGTTTTGCGGCAGATCAAAGCCAGTTATACACTACCCTGTTTTCATCACAACAATGGAGAAAACAAGCCAAGTAAGCCTGTTTAGCAAATGAATATCTATTTTCCTTTTGTTCATGACCTTGCCTACACAATTAACCTATGCCTTCTCCGGCAACGGCGCCAAAATGCTTGTTGGTATTTTGTAGCGTCTACTTCAGATACAAGGACGTTGAGCATGATTCCTGTAACAGCATCAGAAATACCCGGCATCGGCGCCAACAATGCCTCGACATTCCATATAGCAATTACTGGAAACCAAGCTATCGTGAACTATGAATTATTCCGCAAGCGGACGGAATCACCAGTGCAACATTTTAACCAGAGAGTATTTCGGGGTGTCATTTATAATTCCGTAGGGAAGCCGGCGACTAAATTGTGTAGGTAGGCAAAATGAACTAATCTCAATAGAATATTCAATTGCATAAACAGGGGTAAGATAAATATTGGATAAGAGGTAGTATGACACACAAGTGAACTCAGCTCTACTAAAGGTAAAAAGAGGTAGGGAGCTAGGTAGAAGATAGTTAATCAGGTCTCTCTAATGTTCTTATAGCATTTATACAATTTACTAGCACTTTATACTTTGCACAAGATATGGTTAGCCTCTATCTAATTATTCCTAATACAAGGGAGAACTGTGCAAATGGCAGACCGATATGACTGTCTAGCCATCACATCATTTTATAACCCTTCTACCCCCCTAACCGAACATGGAGGATTACGAAGGCACTAAACAAGGCTGTCACCACCTGCAAGCTACCTCTACAAACCGTGGAAAAGGGCGACATCCAGCAACACTTTACTAACCCAGACACCATGTCTACACTAGTAAGCAATACTCTAGTATTCTGCGCGGAGCACCCACCCTTCGGATGGACAGACATCATACTAGAGCAAACATACGAATTCTAGAGCATGTAAAAGTCAACTAGAACTAAGTTTCTAACCAGGCAAAGCATATAGTAACAAAGCAAACTAACCATGAAATCTATGTCTGACACCGCAGGGCATAAATAATGCAAATATAAATAATTGTATGATAAGTCTATTACATACGACCGAACATTACCAAAGAGAACAAGTAGCGAACCCATACCTATTCTCCGAAGCACGTCCAGGGACCCGACAACTACTTCACCTAAACTCCACTAGCCTAGAGTTACAAGAGAGTGTTTGAGCTAGAGCTTCAACTTGTGGTGTGTCCTCATTCTTACCCCCCTCTTATATTTATAGAGGGTGCTAAGGGGGGTCTCTAGGCCGATTACCAGAAGTCCAGGTGCCTTGAACCGACTTAAGGAAGGAGGGAGGAAGCTGCCTGTCCAAGGGGGGAGGTCGGTGCTGCAGTGGCCTTGAACCCCCCTCTTATATATATATTCTACCTTTCTAATGCTTTTGGTCCAATCAATATGTTCGTTACCTGGAGCTTTATGTGAGCATTCTCTGAAATCTGAAACTTATTGAGTATGGTCATATACCTTTAATTTGTTTTTTGAGCATAAGTAAAATTAAAATCTTGTATTTGTAGGCAAGTTGTGTTCGGTAGATCATGCTGCAAGACAGCTTATCATCAGTGTTTCCATCGACACATCTAGCTTTTTTTTTTTAAAATAGAGTAATCTCCTGCTTTTATAGAAAGCGATGACACATTTAGCTATTAATACTGGCATCAACCTGAACGTGTGTAACCTCCTTGCTCAGGGCCCTCAACCTACTCTCATATCTTTCTGGTAAGTAGACATCCATAAGATGTTGACCGGTGATCCGTGATAGTGCAGTGATAGAAATGGTGATTTCTGTTTGATGAACATCTAGAAACTTAAAACTATTTGAGGGTAGCGGGTGAGCATTCTGATGGTAATATGTTTTGTTCGTTGCTCTTGAACTTTTTGTGACTTGTTCTGACAAGAACTGCTTGATGCTGCAGGTATGAATTCCAAATACAGTACTCAAATTGGATGGTCAGTGGGTGCATTGCCTGGTGATTTCGTGTGATTGCCTCCATTGGTGATGGAAGCTTCCAGGTAATTTCACTGCCTGATTAAATATATTTTGCTCTCTATAGTTTGATCGATGATGGCTTGATTATGTTGCGATCCTGGTAATTGATACATGATGGCTTGATTCTAATATGACACCTGATTAAATTCTAATGGATGAAAATTGTATAATGGTTATATACATCTGATGAATTATAGCCGATGCTTTCCCATGTCTTTTAGGTTTTAGCACATTAGGCCAGGAGGACTGGAGGAGCTGTACACTGTTTCTGACCATGCTATTACCCTTAAATCTGGGCTAAGGAGTTGAGAATTTTCACTCTTCAGGAACACGGGTCTTTATTCAGCAAGCAAATAACAAAGGATCAAATTTTGTGGAGCCTAAATATGTTGAGAAATAAATTTAACTAGGATTCTTTTTAGGGTTTTCCTTCAGTGGACAAAGTTAAGGACTTGTGGTTTTTGTATATTGAAACACGCATCATATGATGTGTCAGACCAAGCAGACATGTTCTTAGCTGCCTATTCCATGTTTGGGCTTTAAGCAGTGTCTTTTGGATTTAATAATATGCTTTCTCTCCTTTTTCAGTAGCTTATGTGTTTTGTTATATGTGATCACGCTTTATTCGTCCCTGGGGTGTAAGATTTGGAGTCTCTTTCCATCAAGACCGAAAGCCCTTGATTCCGAGTCCGCTGGACGAAGTTATGGCTGTTCTACGGAACATAGTCAAGTCTTCACGATTTACTGCATCCGTCTTTCGCCTTGTTGCACCCATTGTTGGTGAGAATGTCGCTAAGTTAGGTTTGATAGAGGGGAGCATGGCGGATTTGGCAATCCTCCATTTTTTTTATGACATTTTGGTCCCGGAGAATCTTCTGGGTTGCAGTCGGAAATTTTTTCATTTAGGCGATTGTTGATAAACACCTTTATCTATCAGCGTGGGTGTGATTTTTTTGGATAAAAATTAATCCAAGTTCCTTATTAATGAGTTTTCATCCCTGGGGTGTAGGATTGGAGCCCTCTTTCCATCGAGACCGACAGTCCCTGATTCCGAGTCCTGTGGACGAAGTTATGGCCATTCTACAGAATATAGTCAAGTCTTCACGATTTACAGCATCCGTCTTTCACCCTGTTGCACCCATAGTTGGTGAGAATGTCACCAAGTTAGGCCTGATAGAGGGGAGCATAGCGGATTTGGAAATCCTCCATTTTTTACGACATTTTGGTCTCAGACAATCTTCTGGGGTCGCAATCGGAAAATTTTCATTTAGGCGATTGTTGATAAACACCTTTAGCTATCAGCTTGGGTGTGATATTTTGGATAAAAATTAACCAAAGCCTCTTATTAATAAGTTTTCATCCTGTTGACGCGAAAATTTCCCCGCCGGACCGGAAATCCTCGCGCTTCACATATGCTAAGGCTGGGGAGATCTGCTTCGCTCCGACATACCGAACCCAACAGGCGCGCGTGTGGTGCGCTAGGCGTGCCTGTCAATTTGATCTGCAATTGACAAGGAGAGTAGACGTTAGATGCAAAGGCTATCAGCTAGCTATCAGCTAGCCAGCCGATACTGATGACGCCAGCAATTGGCTATCGTATAGCCGATCGAGGGAGGGCAAGATACGCTTAAAGCAATGTAACTTGCGAGCAACACCTAGATCCAAATCGAAATTGGCCTGCGTGATCAGATCACTGGAGATAGTCGATCAAGATAGATCTAAGCTGGATAACTTATGACAAAAGCTTAAAACAAACTAGATTAAACAAATTAACCTAGCAAGATCTAAGCAGATGTCGATAACTTGTGGTAAGAACTTAAAAAAACTAGATTAAACAGATTAACCTATCAAGATCTAAGCAATTACCGGTAACTTGGTGATAAAAGTAACAACAAGCTAGATTAACGGATCTATTAACCTAACATATTGATAACTTTTACCAATAAATTGGTGAACAAACTAGACCCCGCCGGACGGATCTAGAGTGCTCGATAACTGGTGAACAGGTTAAACGCCGTCGTATGGATCTAACTTGCCTGATAAATTTGAGCGCTATAGACAGAGGATGAAGCGATGCGCCATTAAATGGATTTGTCTACGCAACTCGACTCGGAATTTCCCAGCAAACGATGAACGTGCCTGCTGAGAAGAACTCGTAAAGCTAAAATCTACTACAACTATGGCGAAGCCGCCTGCGAGAAAAGTAGATGTGCTGAATGTAAAGGTTTGTGTTGGATGTGGTTGATCAAAGTTTACAAATGCCGGAGGTCTGCTATTTATAGTCTAAACCTGGACCCTAATGCTGATACAGTGAGATTACAGCTTGACTACCAAGAAACAAACCTGCCTAATTTTAAATGAAACAAAATCTTAAAGATAACTTGCTGACTTATCTTCGCCAGCTCCTTCCTTAGCTCCATCGGCTTACGACACCCTTCTCCGGCCTGAAGGCCCAACTTGCTTCAGCTTTCCTTTCATTTCAGCGTCGGCCCATTCTCATCGGCTGCATGTCCATCAGATTGACAGGTGCCAAAAAATGGTGTTAACACATGCCCCCCCCATTTCGGAGTGAAATGTAATTTTACTCCTGAAATTCTTCTGCAGTCTGATCGGTCTCCCTTCTCCCCTGTGTGGACTCTGACATCACGCAGTCGATTCCTCGCGTCCCGTGCGAGCGGCGAGCTGAAAACTCTTCTTTGCCCCTGGCTCTTCACCTTCCTGACCACTCATCTGGAACACGGCGGTTAACCACCCGTCTTTTCACCTCTGATCTGTTTTCAATTTGCCCGGGGTCAAAACGTCTCCCCTTCCTTTAGCCGATTCAGCTTCCCTACCGAGCCCATAAATAGTAATCTATTGGTACGGCCAATCATATCAAGCTCCATCGGCTGTCGCCTCCTATGCTTCTTGAAACCCTAGCCCCCACTTTCATCATCAATGGTAGGAAACAAACGCGTGGGAGAGGGCTGCTCCAACCATCCGCCGGCCCTTCATGGTCGCAACGGGTAATGAATTTGCCACTCCTGCAACTTACCTTAGCCTGATTAGATCTAATCGGCTCTTGGTTTCTGTAGAGATGATGAAGCCTCCAGTGCACCACCCCGCTCTCTTTCTTCGGAACCTTCGAGTCCCTTCCATGGCATTGATGTGGAGACCCGAGAACTCATTCGGACGCCTCTCCGCGAGAAGGACGAAGCACGCACCAACTACGCCGAGGAGACCAAGAAGATGGATCGCCGTCAGGTCTGTCTAGAGGCGACCCGAGCGGGACAATTGGCTGCCGAGAACGCGATAGAGGCTGTTAGTGCGCAGCTCGTTGTGGCCGATGCCAAGGTAGCAATCCATCGGCTTGTGATGCCCTTCTCCGGCCCAAAAGCCCAACTTGCTTCAGCTTTCCTTTCATTCCAGCGTTGGCCCATTCTCATCGGCTGCCTGTCCATCAGATTAACACGTGCCAAAAAACGGTGTCAACACATTGCTGGGGTGTAGAATTTGGAGATCTACTGCTACAACACTCATGCTACAGCAATTGGTGAACAGTGAAATAGGCACAACACCACTGCTGCAGTAAAGAATGTCAGACTGCTGTTCACGCAGACACAAATTACTGTTCCTTCCCGTGACTTCGCTTCAGGACATCAGACAAGCCGCGCCGACAAATGACTGTTTCTTTGCGTGAACAGCAGTCTAACGTTCGTTCTTTACTGCAGCAGTGGTACGGTGCCTATTTCACTGTTCAGCGATCACTGTAGTATGAGTGCTGTAGCAGTAGATCTCGTCCATCCATCTGCGAATGATTCGCTAACGTGCTCAAGCAAAGTCAGCAAAATACTGTAGCGGTGGCTTTCGGTGCTTTTCCGGCCGTTCATTCGTAGATGGATAGTGCTACAGTGATAGGTGAACAGTGAAATAGGCACGGTACCACTGCTGCAGCAAAGAACGTTAGAGTGCTGTTTACGCGGACACAAATTACTGTTACTTTTTGTGACTTCGCTTCAGGACATCAGACAAGCCGCGCCGGACAAAGAGACTAAGAGAGGGATAAATGTGTCCCTTTTATTTTTGCTATACAATATACACAGCAATGAATGCATTCATGTTACCAGCTCCGGCTACTGGTCCTACGATGGTGGTGGCGAACGAACCCCGGCGGCGGATCGGACTGACGAAGAGATAGCATGTTGGGAGAGCCAATTCGGATGATGACTTCTCGGCGGAGTCATCGCTCGAGTTGTCATCTTGCATCACCTTCTGTCGCTGCTGGTCTGCGGAGGTTGAGGAATGTGAGTACTCTATCCTGCCTGTGATGAGTGAATTGTCAACCGTGCGGTGTGATCGTGCGCTTGGTCTTTGGATTGCAGGTACACGGGCGTCGAGTGTCGACGGTGAGCTGCCGTGGAGGAGCTCGAGCCGGGTGGCAGCTGTGGCGTCCACTCCCGGATCAAAGGCGCAAGCGGCGACGGAAGGCAGGTTTCTTGGTTTGCGCCACAAAACCAAGCAGGCGGATGGCGGTTGAAGACGCCAAGTCGTGGAGGCACGGGCGTCGGTCTCGGGACTGACGAAGGCGACGGGCGTCGACGGCGTCTAGGGCCTCGCTGCAGGCGAGGAGGTGACGGGCGTCGGGCGGCGTCTAGGGCCGTCAGAAGGCCGAGGCGGGAACGGCGTCTAGGGCCACGGCGTGGAGGCGGGAATCTTCCCGCGCGAGAAGTTTTGGCGGTTTTCTCAAAACCGGCCACCTACCCGGGTTTCGCGGACCCTCCAAAACTGCAGACCAGATCTTCATCAAGATGGCGGCATCGTGGAGAAGAATTCATTCCGAAGAAAGAACCGCAGCCGTCAGATGGGATCATGTACAGGGGGATACTGCATACCAACCGGTCTGACCGGTCCGTGGCACCGGTTTGACCGGTCTAACCGACCGGTCTGACCGGTCCATGGAACCGGTCTGACCGGTCTCCGCGGGTATAAATACCCCTTCACTTGTATTAGGTTAGCGCGGCTTTTGTAATCTATTCGTGGACTCCTCTGTTTCTCTCAGGCCGCCGCCCCTTAGTCTCTCTCTCCGTTCTTCTCTTTAGAATAGGATTAGTCCATGGATTGTTGAGACCTTGTGTTGGATTTGATTGGGAAAGGAGGCCCCATGCCCCTTGTGCCCTCTGGGCTTTTTGAATCAATCCAATCCCCTCGTTTTTGTGCCCTTGTGTGATGGATTTTGATTTTGTTTTTGGTACACATGATTGCGAGGATTCTACGAGCTCTTGGTTGTGATTCCCGTGCTTCTAGTCCTGTCCCAAACCCTCTGGAATCACGAGCTCTTTCGAATTGGATTTCTTGAGTTTTTGAGAAAACCCTAATCCTTCTTGATCTCCCCTCGAATTCTCAAGATTCTTTGATCTTTAGGGCGAGATCCCTTGGGGATATGTTCACTGGGTAGGGGCAAAGCTATCCCCCAAGTTTCATCAATTTTCGTGGTCGTTTGGTCGAGATTCACCGTTTGAATCAAAATTTTCGGGGTTTTCTGGGTGCCGACCGGTCAGACCGGTAGGCAAGACCGGTCAGACCGGTCTTCTCGCCTTTGGACGGACACGACCGGTCAGACCGGTTCAGTGCACCGGTCAGACCGGTCCAGGCAGACAGGGCTGCTGTTTTCCTGATTCGCTTCCAATTTGCTTCGTGGTTTTAGCTCACTCGTTCGAGGCCTTTTGTGTTGGTTTAGCCTTTTCATAGCTATTCTAAACTTTGGTCAGAATGCTTGAGGGCTTGGGTGATTTTAGGGATATAGGCCGACGGTTTGAATTTTGGAAGAAATTTTAATCGGCTCACATTCATCCCCCTCTGGTCGCCGGCTTCGGTCCCTCAATTGGTATCAGAGCTTGGTTGAGGTTTTCAGTACCTTAACCGGTTCGAAAATCACTTGGCGACCATGGCAAGTCTTGGGAAGATCCCGGTATTTTTTGGCGAGGACTATGCCTACTGGAAGGTTCGCATGAGAGCCTTCTTGCAGAGCATGGGAGCCGAGGTCTGGGATATTACCAAGAACCAGGCTTACGTGGTGCTTGCCGCTCGGGTCACTCCTCTTCAAGTGACTGAGCACGAGGCTAACGCCAAGACTATCAATGCCTTGTTCGCTGGCGTTTCTCATGCGGAGTTCTCACGCGTCCAGGGTTTTCAGGAAGCCCACAAGATTTGGACGTGCCTTGAGAACCACCACGAGGGCACACCGCAGGTGAAGGCCAGACTGTTCGAGACTCACCGGCGTGAATACGAGAACATCACACAGGAGCCGGGTGAGAGCATTGACTTGATGTTCAGTCGTTTTCAGTCGATTGTGAACAAAGTCAATGCGAACAGATCTGCAGATGCCCTTGAGTACACAGAGCACGAGAAGGCTCTCAAGTTGCTCTACGCACTTGACCGCTCTATGTGGGATCTCAAGGTGAACACCATCATTGAGTCTGCTGGCTATGAGACTCTGACGGTGAACGAGCTTTTCAACAAGCTCAAGGCCACAGAGGTGGATAACCAGACACGAGCCAAGCTCAATGGTGCCCCTCCTTCCAAGAGCATCGCTCTTGTGACTGGCCCAGGTGGATCGAGCTCTAACGCTAACTCTGCTCTTGGCTTTTCTCTTGCCTCCTTGCCTTCTGTAACAGATAAGCAGCTGGAGACGCTGGGCGACGACGACTTGTGCCTCCTCATCAGCAAGTTACAGCGCGTCTACCACAATAGGCAGAGGAAGAAGAACCCCGGGTGCTACAACTGCGGCGATTTGAACCACTTCATCGCCGATTGCCCCAAGAAGTCCGGCGGTGGCCAGAACAACCACTTCGACTACTACCGCCACCATGACCGCGACGAGGGAGACTCCAACAAGGAGCGTCGGTGACACAAGCACCACAGTCGTGACCGGGGAGGACGCTTCGACAAGGAGTCACTCAAGAAGCGCTTCCAGTACAAGGCCAAGAAGCGGGAGAAGGCCTTCCTGGCGCAGCTCAGCGACCTTGATAAGAGCTCCGACACCGACCGCTCTTCTTCACCGACCTCGGACGACGATGACAAGAAGAAGAAGAAGTGGGACAAGGAAGCCACCGGCTTCATCGGCCTTTGCTTGGCGGCTGGTCGGTGCAAGAGCTTCTGCACCATGGCGGGTGAAGCCGATGGTGCTCGTGCGTCTTCGGGTGGACATGCTACACCGATGCACGCCGACTCTTCTCCTAGATCCGAGAGTGATTCAGAGGTAAACTCCACGATTGACCTGCTAGATACAGAGGTTAGGGAGTTGTACGCCGCTCTCGACAACCAGAAGAGGCTGCTTAAGGAAGCAGCTAGAAAGCGTAGAAAGCTTAGGGCTGAGCTGTCTTGTGCTAGGGAGAAATGTAGTGAGGATGAGTGCGCTGGCTGCATATCTCACATGAATGATCTTATTGCTCTCCGTGCCAAGCATGATGAGAATGTCGCGAACTTAGATGTTGCTAAGACTTCGCTTGCTGACGTGTCTCATGAGCTCGCTAAGGCCAAGCATGAACTAGAACTGGTTAAGGATGCTCCTATTGTTAGCGATGTGCTTGAATGTGATGAGTGTCCTATCTTTAAGTCCGATCTAGCTTCGTTATAGTCCAAGTTTGCTACTGTTGTGTGCGAGCTAGAGGAGATGAAGTCTAGGCCAGTTCTGCTTGGTGCTTGCAAGCTTTGCCCCACGCTTAGGTCGGAGCTAGATGAGAAGAACGCCTTGGTTAAGTCTTTAGGGAAAACTAAGGTTGTGGAGTCTAGCCCACCTATTGACTGCTCTATTTGCCTTGGTTTGATCTCTGATTTGGATAATCTTGCAGTAGAGAAAGCCAACCTGGAGAATGAGAATACCTATCTTAGGGCGATTCTTAGTTGGGTTTCTGCTAGTGAGCCGCAGTTGGGCATGATGATCAAGCAGTTCAAGCGTGGTGATGGGTTTGGGGTCGGTTACACCTACACAAAGTCAGACTTTGACAGGTTGTATGGTAAGATCGGCAAGGCTGCTGGAAACACTGCTAGTACGAGCACGCAGCCTTCGCTTGTTGACCCCGCGGATGGTGTGCTTAAAGAACCACTGAAAACACCCCCGCAGAAGCAGGTTTGGGTTCCAAAACCCAATGAGCTGAAGAATCCTCTCGATACGCTCCCTGCTGCCGCAGCCTAGGTTGCCCAGAAGAAGGGGGCTGCTCCTCCCCGTCCGCAGGCTAGACCTCCACCTCCCAAGCGTGAGGTGAGGTACCACTGCGAGTTCTGTGACAGGGAAGGTCACCTGGAGGAGTTTTGCTTCAGGAGGAAGCGGGTTGTGAGGCGAGAGCAGGAGAGACGGAACGCGGACATGTACTCTGCTCGAGTGCATGGTCCTTCTCGGCGTGGTGGTAGGCAAGTTGCTAGGGCGTGCCGTGTAGGTGGAGGACAGGGAGACGGTGGTGCTTACCGTGCTCCAGCGGGTGGTCGCTTTGCCGGTCGTGCTCCTAGCCGTTTTCAGTACGGCTATGGACCACGGGACCGAGGCTTTGGAGGAGGTTTCAAGGCACCACGCTTTCCTCGCGGTGGTGTTCGTCAGTCACGCGGTAGACGGGACGAGT
Organism: Panicum virgatum; assembly: GCF_016808335.1. Lineage (NCBI taxonomy): Eukaryota > Viridiplantae > Streptophyta > Magnoliopsida > Poales > Poaceae > Panicum > Panicum virgatum. Next base: position 66,549,734 of record NC_053147.1, read on the forward strand.
GATACGCTTTGCCTGGTTTTGCTAACCCTTCTGTAGAGCAAATGGCTCGACACTGGTTCGCTTCTCACTTTGCTAACCCCAGTGTTGAGACATTTGCTCACCCTTTGTCTCACTACTGATGTGCGGGTCAGAGGCTTGGAGAACAGGTGGATCATGGACTCCGGTTGTTCACGCCACATGACCGGAAATGACAAATGGTTCTCCAGCCTCACCCCGATGCGCTCAAAGGAGTACATTGTGTTCGGGGATAATGGAAGAGGAAAGTTATGTGGACTTGGCACTGTTTGAGTTTCTGATCGCTTTACCCTGAGAGAGGTTGCTTTGGTTTCAAACCTTGGGTTCAATTTGCTCTCTGTTTCGCAACTTCTTGATGAGGGGTTCGAGGTTCGCTTCAAGGAGGGTTGTTCTCGTGTTTTGGATTCCAGAGGAGAGTTGGTTTGCCGGATTACACCTCGCGATCGGGTTTTCTTGGTTGACTTCTCTGGAATTCCTCTTGGCCCTTCTCGTTGCTTGTTGGCTGGTCCTTCTTCTGATTTGTGGAAGTGGCATAGGAGACTTGGACATTTGAGCTTCGATTTGTTGTCGAGACTTAGCTCACTTGGCCTGATCCGAGGATTGCCCAAATTGAAGTTTGAAAAGGACCTTGTTTGCCATCCGTGTCGCCACGAGAAGATGATTGCTACTTCACATCCACCTGTTAATCAGGTGATTACCGCTCACCCTGGAGAGTTGCTACACATGGACACAGTTGGTCCTTCTAGGGTGATGTCTGTTGTTGGGAAGTGGTATGTTCTTGTGATCGTGGATGATTTTTCTCGCTATTCTTGGGTCTTTTTCATGAGAACCAAGGATGAGGCTTTCGAGTTTGTTCGAGACTTGATCTTGAGGTTGAAAAATGAGCTACCCCAGGCCATGCGAGCGATTCGCAGTGATAATGGCACAGAATTCAAAAATGCTCGTTTTGACGCCTTTTGTAGTGATCAAGGGCTTGAACACCAGTATTCTTCTCCCTACACTCCACAACAGAATGGAGTTGTAGAACAGAAGAATCGGACGCTGGTTGAGATGGCGAGGACGATGCTCGATGAGCATAGGACTCCTCGCAAATACAGGGCTGAGGCGGTTAACACCGCTTGTTACGTGTCCAACCGCATTTTCTTGCGTGCTTTCATGCACAGGACTTCTTATGAGTTGCGATTTGGACGCCAGCCCCGTGTTGATCATCTCAGAGTTTTCGGTTACCGGTGCTTTTGTGCTGAAAGATGGAAATCTTGATAAGTTTGAGTCTCGCTCGTCTGACGGCATTTTTCTCGGTTATGCTTCTCACTCTAGGGCGTACCGTGTGCTGATTATTGATACTAACATCGTCAGAGAGACTTGTGAAGTCACTTTCGACGAGACTGCACCGTGCAATTCTTCTGTCTTTGAAGTTGCAGGAGATGATGAGCTCGGCACCTCCATCTTTAAAGATGATGAGGAAGAAGCTGCGGAGGGCGAGGCAGAGGCTACCACGCGTGCTGTGGACCCAGTTGGCTCCGCCACGAGCTCGGACGATGATGACAGCCCCGATCTGACTACGTCTACTTCACGGGGGCCGATCGAGGAGGTGACTCAGGCTTCACCAACTGCACCTAAGGAGACACCAGCTTTGGTTGAGGAGGAGGCGACTTTGACGCGGGAAGCACCTCGACACATTCAGCGTCGTCATCCACCTCAACAGATGCTAGGTGATCTCAACGAGCAAGTCACCAGGTCCAAGGTAACGAGTATCGCTGGCTTTGCTCATTCAGCATTTGTTGCCTCTTTTGAGCCCAAGGATATTGGACACGCTCTTTCTGATTCTAATTGGGTCAATGCCATGCATGAGGAACTTGAAAATTTTGAAAGAAACCAAGTTTGGGTTTTAGTCGAGCCTCCACCTGCTTGTAATCTAATCAGAATGAAGTGGGTTTTCAAAAACAAGCAGGGTGAGGATGGGTTGGTTGTTCGGAACAAAGCTCGTCTTGTTGCCCAGGGGTTTTGCCAAAAAGAGGGTATTGATTTTGAGGAGATTTTTGCCCCTGTTGCTCGTTTGGAAGCTATTCAAATCTTTCTTGCATTTGCTGCTTCCAAGGGTTTTAAAGTTTTCCAAATGAATGTGAAATCTGCTTTCTTGAATGGCTTTATCGAAGAAGAGGTTTATGTGAAGCAACCCCCTGGTTTCGAAAATCCCAAGTTTCCAAACCGTGTTTATAAACTTCAAAAAACTCTTTACGGTTTGAAACAGGCACCTAGAGCTTGGTATAATAGATTGAAAACCTTTTTGCTGGCTCAGGGTTTTAAAATGGGATGTGTGGATAAAACTATGTTCCTCATGCGGTCTGGCAATGACTTTCTATTAGTTCAGATATACGTGGATGATATTATCTTTGGTGACTCTTCTCACGCTCTTGTCTCCAAGTTTTCTGAGCAGATGTCCATGGAGTTCGAGATGAGCATGATGGGTGAGCTGCAGTTCTTCCTCGGGCTGCAGATCAAGCAAACTCCTCAGGGCACTTTTGTCCATCAAGCCAAGTACACTAGAGACTTGCTGCGGAAGTTCGACATGAGCGACCTGTCTCCTCAGCCGACTCCGATCAGCACATCAACGGCGCTTGATGAGGACTTGGACGGCGAGGTGGTGGACCAGAAGGAGTACAGGAGCATGATTGGCTCTCTCCTGTACCTGACGGCGACGCGACCGGACATCCAGTTCGGCGTCTGCCTCTGTGCGCGCTACCAGGCTTCTCCGCACACCTCCCACAGGCAGGTGGTGAAACGCATCTTCAGGTATCTGAAATTCACCCCTGAATTTGGTCTTTGGTACTCTGCGGATTCTTCTCTGGTTTTGGTGGGCTTTTCTGATGCCGATTTTGTTGGGTGTCGGTTGGATCGCAAGTCGACATCCGGCACTTGTCAATTTCTTGGTACATCTTTGGTGTCTTGGTCCTCTCGCAAGCAGGCTAGCGTAGCGCTTTCTTCTACAGAAGCTGAGTATGTTGCCGCTGCTAGCTGCTACTCCCAGATCCTATGGATGAGACAAACCTTGCAGGATTATGGACTGAGTTATGATAGGGTTTCCATTTTCATAGACAACATGTCAGCCATTAGCATTGCAAAGGACCCTGTCCTACACTCCAGAACCAAACTCATAGATATCCGGTTCTATTTCCTGCGAGACAATCATGAGAGAGGACACATAGACCTGATCCATGTCCCTTCAGATAGGCAAACCGCAGATATCCTAACCAAACCACTAGAGCAGGACACCTTTGCTCGCTTGCGAGGGGAGCTTGGGGTTTGTTACCCCTTTTGATCGCTGACTTTTCTTTGGTTAGTTTTGTAGGTCTTGTTTGCTCTTTTCTTTGTTTTCTAGGTTTGGTAGTTGCATTGTGCATATGCATTGTACATGTTTGCATTTTGCATTGTCTCACTTGCACTAGCATTCTTGTATACATTGCTATGATCTTCTAGTGCCTGCTAGTGTGAGTTGATAAATTTGATCATGTATAGCTTGCTCCACTGTGTATATAACATCATCTGAGTTAGCTTGCTCCACTGTGTATATGACATCATCTGAGTTAAGCTATTTTGATTTAAAAATCTGAAAACATGATCACCCTGTCTTGGCTACTAGCATGTTAGGGCGTTTTGATATGCTTTGCTATCTTATTCATGCTAGTGTAGCTTTTTGGTCAGCAATTCATACTTGAAATGATCTAAATCTGATAAAATTGCTTGAACTGCTCTTGAAATGGATTGAAAAGATCCAGGTGGGATTGCTTGTCGCACTGATCGAGCTTTCGGGACGGCTCACTTTGCACTTGTGAGAACCCGGGCAAGGCTGTGCATGACTGAAACGAGTGCTTTAAGCTTCTGATTGTCTTTTGGCATAGGCTTGGCCTCGGTGCTAAGTGAAGCATGACAAGCTTTCAACCCCTGGCATTAAGATTTGCTTAAGATAAATTTAATTGAAAAATGAATGTTTGCAACATGCTTTGGCTGAGTTTGGATCACCTGTATGAGTATGATTAGCACTGCTTTCCATTCCCTACTTGTTAGTGCTAGATCATGGGTGATGCTTTTATTTCTCCTAAACTGAACTTGCCTAGCTCTAGACTGATTTGATATACCCTGTTGAGCTAGATGCAGGTCTTGTTTATGGATGCACACGTGCTTGTGACTAGATGTTGCTCATATCTTTGTATCTCTGAATGCTTTCACTTACACCTCCTGCATTGCATTCATTGCATAGCATCTGTTCAGGGGGAGTTTCAGCTTCAAGGGGAGCTTTAGGTCTTTTTAGACTTGATGTGTGCATGTGCCAACAAGGGGGAGAATTTTGGGAGTAGTGATCGAACAAGTGGGAGACTTGTTTGGTTTTTGAAAATCTTGTTGTGCACAGGGCTTTGAGAGTGCATCACTTTGGGAGAGTTGCACTTGTGAGAGGGAAAAGCTTTGGTTTGGGAGTGTCTGCTTTGTTTCTGGCTCTGCTCCTGGTTTTCTTCGCTTTCCTTCCACTTCCAGCATGACTGCGTCGAGCGTTACCTCTGTCATTGAGGAGTCATGTCTTGGCTTTTGATCGATTGCGTAGAGCCGTTGCCCTTGTCTTAGGGGATCGATTTCTGCTTGAGTAAGTGATTGTTTCTGCTTTTCTGAGCCTTTTGTCACTTGCTTGAGTTCTTCGCCTTCTTGCTTCTCTTTTTATCACTTCTCTGTTTTCAGGTGGTGTGTTGACAATGCACTCATCAAGGGGGAGATTGAGGAATGTGAGTACTCTATCCTGCCTGTGATGAGTGAATTGTCAACCGTGCGGTGTGATCGTGCCCTTGGTCTTTGTAGCGAAAATGGCCTCTCATGCCATATTTCAATATAATGTTTTGGCGATTGATGACACACGCAACACTTGAACTAATGTGTTTGCTTAGATGATATACTCAGGCTTTTAGGTTCAAGTGATGACAAAGAGAAGAGAGGCGAAGCTAGGCCCGAAGGGTCTGACCTAAAAGAAATCAAGTCACCGGTTGAACCGACGCCAAGCAAATTACACACGTCGGTGCATTGACTTGAGCACGTCTGGGAGTTTTAGTATCACCGGTTAAACCGACGTAAGGCAAAATGTACTCATCGGTGCAATGACAGAGATGGCCGGCGGGCTAGGGTTTGGCACCGGATGAACCGACGATAGGAAGTTTGAATACGTCGGTGCAATGGCAGAAGCAGACCAAGAAAAATGCATACATCGGATGAACCGATGATGCACCGGTTAATGGCATCGGTGCAGTTGTCCAGAGAGTTTGTTTTTCAAGGATCAGAGGACAGTTGCACTCACCGGTTAAACCGACGCTAATATTACATACATCGGTCGATTGCGTCGGTTGATTGCCCGTACACGTAACGGCTAGTTTTCAGTGGGCAGTTTAGTATCACCGGTTAAACCGACGATGGCAATTTGGGGAGCATCGGATTAACCGGTGTTAAGCACAATTCTGGCAGCTTTTCTCCAACGGCTATATTTACTTGTGCTGCCTATATATACCCCCAAGGCCGGGTCATTTGAGAGTGCTGGAGTTCAAAGAAGTATACTAGAGCTAAAGATCATCTCCAACCACCATAGAGCTTCATTGTACATCATATAGGCTTAAGCACACTTGTTAGAGTGCTTAGTGCTTGATTAGGGATTAGTTCTTGCGAGAGCTCCCTTGAGAGAAGTCTTGCTGCGGCAAGCAAACACTTGTACTCGTCGTGTGACCCTCCGACTTGGTGTGGAGTGGCAACGACACTTTGTGCGGGGAAGGAGGCCCCTACTTGGTGTTAAAGCTCCAAGATAGTGAAGACGGTGCCGTGGTGACGCTTCGAGATAGACGGTGGCGGTGACCTCGTCTTTGTGACTTGGTGTCACTTAGCCTTTGCTTGTCGGGAGCCTTGGAGGCGTGGCAAGACGGTGATCAAGCGAAGAGACTCGGTATCACACTTGTTCTTTGTGAGCAAGTGGCCGTGGACGTAGGGAGGGACTTTGGTGTCCTAACCGAACCACGTTAAATCGTGTGTCTTGGTGTCTTCACGGGAGTTTGCATATCCTCTCCCTTACCGCTTTACTTACCGCATTACGTTTCCGCATTCACTCTTTCTTGCTTACCTTTACTTTCCTAGTTAGTTTGATTAGGATTGGCTATAGGTGGCAAGTCTTTTGGGGTAAGTAGAGGGTAGCATAGATAAACCTTAGTCATAACTAGCATGTGTAGGACGTGTTAGGTTTATCTTAAGCAATTAGATTGAGCCCTAGGATAGAAAAGCGATTAGCGACCCTATTCACCCCCTCCCCCTCTAGGGTCGGACACCCCGGTGATCCTTACAGTCTTTGGATTGCAGGTACACGGGCGTCGAGTGTCGACGGTGAGCTGCCGTGGAGGAGCTCGAGCCGGGTGGCAGCTGTGGTGTCCACTCCTGGATCGAAGGCGCAAGCGGCGACAGAAGGCGGGTTTCTTGGTTTGCGCCACAAAACCAAGCAGGCGGACGGCGGTTGAAGACGCCAAGTCGTGGAGGCACGGGCGCCAGTCTCGGGACTGACGGAGGCGACGGGTGTCGACGGCGTCTAGGGCCTCGCTGCGGGCGAGGAGGTGAGGGGCGTCGGGCGGCGTCTAGGGCCGTCAGAAGACCGAGGCGGGAACGGCGTCTAGGGCCACGGCGTGGAGGCGGGAATCTTCCCGCGCGAGGAGTTTTGGCGGTTTTCTCAAAACCGGTCACCTACCCGGGTTTCGTGGACCCTCCAAAACCGCGGACCAGATCTTCATCAAGATGGCGGCATCGTGGAGAAGACTTCATTCCGAAGAAAGAACCGCAGCCGTCAGATGGGATCATGTACAGGGGGACACTGCAGACCAACCGGTTTGACCGGTCCCTGGCACCGGTCTGACCGGTCTACGTGGGTATAAATACCCCTTCACTTGTATTAGGTTAGCGCGGCTTTTGTAATATGTTCATGGACTCCTCTGTTTCTCTCAGGCCGCCGCCCCTGAGTCTCTCTCTCCGTTCTTCTCTTTAGAATAGGATTAGTCCATGGATTGTTGAGACCTTGTGATGGATTTGATTGGGAAAGGAGGACCCATCCTCCTTGTGCCCTCTGGGATTTTTGAATCAATCCAATCCCCTCGTTTTTGTGCCCTTGTGTGATGGATTTTGATTTCGTTTTTGGTACACATGATTGCGAGGATTCTACGAGCTCTTGGTTGTGATTCCCGTGCTTCTAGTCCTGTCCCAAACCCTCTGGAATCACGAGCTCTTTCGAATTGGATTTCTTGAGTTTTTGAGAAAACCCCAATCCTTCTTGATCTACCCTCGAATTCTCAAGATTCTTTGATCTTTAGGGCGAGATCCCTTGGGGATATGTTCACGAGGTAGGGGCAAAGCTATCCCCCAAGTTTCATCGATTTTCGTGGTCGTTTGGTCGAGATTCACTGTTTGAATCAAAATTTTCGGGGTTTTCTGGGTGCCGACCGGTCAGACCGGTAGGCAAGACCGGTCAGACCGGTCTTCTCGCCTTTGGACATACACGACTGGTCAGACCGGTCCAGGCAGACAGGGCTGCTGTTTTCTTGATTCACTTCCAATTTGCTTCGTGGTTTTTGCTCGCTCGTTCGAGACCTTTTGTGTTGGTTTAGCCTTTTCATAGCTATTCCAAACTTTGGTCAGAACGCTTGAGGGCTTGGGTGATTTTAGGGATATAGGCCGACGGTTTGAATTTCAGAAGAAATTTTAATCGGCTCCCATTCACCGCCCCCTCTGGTCGCCGGCTTCGGTCCCTCAGAGGTTGCCGGGCAGGAGTGGTGGTGGCAGCCTCCCTCGGGTTGGGATGCATGAAATAGTAGGCTTAGATATTTAGTAGAAGCCCTTCCAAAATACTAAGAGAGCTGCACCGAAAACTATAGCGGAAACTAAATTATTTAGCAAAATAATAAAATAATTAATAATTACATACAAAATTAAAATCTCATTGGTCTAACACTCTAAAATAGACTTAACACGTCTCTTGACTGAGAGACTGCTCAACTGTGCCCATGCTGCTTTGTCTATGGTCCACTCGAGTTATATTAATTCTTTAATTCTTTTGACTACATCTTTGAGGGAATGACACTACAAAAATATACTCACAACTTGACCTTTAGCTTTGCTAATTAAGTATGGCAAAAGCCCTTTTAGCGGGCCACTAAATCTTATAAAAACTCCTTTAGCGAACATAGCGGACAAATGTTGTATAGCGTAGCGGTAGATCTCTTAAAAATCTAATAGCGGGCTATAGCAGGCTATTAGCGGGCAATTTTATACATTGATCTGTATCCATATAGCCAGGGATTCCAAAAGGCCCCGCATATTATAACATCCCAGATTTTTCCGGAATGTTAAAAAGTCGAAAAATGTGAATTTCAAAAAAATTTGTGTTAGTGCTATAATTTATGCATTTAAGTAAGAATTCTTCCATCCTAAATTCCTAGTAAATTAAAATTTTATTTTTGATTAAGGAAATTAAATGCTAGTGTGAAAATATTTGGGGTTGTTTGGATTTAATTAGCTCTATCTTGTTTAATTGAATTCGATTTGGATTTACTTTCTTGTTTGAAATTATGTGGAATTTAAATTGAAGTGTGGCCTTCAATTTAAATTCAAATGCTAACTATCTTGAGTGGGATTTAATTTGAATTGAACCATTCAAACTAAATCCAAACCCTAACAAAGCCCTAGCCCTAACTCGGCTCTAAACCTAACCTCGGTTCAACCCAGACCCGGATCGGACCCTAGCCCTAACCCAATCCAGGCCCAAGTTCAAACCCAGCTCTACCCACACCTGCTTGGTAGCCCAAACTCCAATCCAACCTAGCGGTCTGAGTGGCCAAAGGCCGAACTCGGCCTGCCAGCAGCCCTCCACTCCGGCCCAGCTACTGCCAGCCCTTACCCCCTTCACCCTGCCAATGACAGGCGGGCCCCACCTAGCAGCCGCCCTTCCTCTGTTCCTCTTCTTCCCCGTCGCTTTTCCCCCAATGTCGTCCGCTCTCCTCTGCCTGCCACACCAACACCGTCCGCCCCGCTTCGCGACAAGGCATGGAGGCGCCCCCTAGCTAGCTAGCGCGCGCCTGCCTCACCGTCCGCGCACCCCTGAGCCAACCCTAGAGCTGCGCCGCTCCGTCGAATGCGAGCCACACGTCCGTGGCACGAACGCTGAGAATCGCCACCGTCCCTGTGCTTCGGCCCACGAAAAAGCCTAGCCGTGTGCATAAAACCCCAGCCGACCACCACACGAAACCCTAGCCGCCTTGCCCCTTCTCTCCCTGTGCGCCGCCGCCTCTACATTAGAGTAGAAGAAGAAGGGGGAAAAAGATGAGGAGGAGGAGGAGGAGCATCGTTGGCCACCAACGCCGCCTCCATCACCGTGAAGCCAAAGAGGAGGAGGAGCTCCACTAGGAGCACCGCCGGGACACTGAAGCCGTCGCCGAGCACGAGGAGGAGGACACTGCTGCTGTACCTGGAGCCCAGCAGGGAGGAGCCACCGCCTGGGAACATCGCCGCACCTGCGCCCCATACATCGACGCCAACGCAGCCGCTCGCACCGCACGGACCCGACACACCACCGCCGCGCCTCGCCTCGGCATCGCCCGTCCACCTCCTAGCCGTCCAATAGGCACTCCCGTTCTGCCATGCCCTCCTTGTCCTTGCTGCCAGCATGGGCAACATCGACGCCAATGACCCCTCTGTAGAAATCGGCCATAGGACCACCCGTCCCATTCTTCTGCAGGAGCCCGACGCACCGTCGTAGCCCTACAACCCGCCGTCGCCCTCCCGGCCGGCTGCAAGGCAGAACCTTTGGCCATGCCACGCGCGCGCCGCTGCCTGACCACACCTCGGAACACAACCATGGCCACGACGTGCTTGTCTCCACCCTCGCGCAGGCCAACCCAAGCACTAACCGTCGTGCCACGGCTTGCCGTGCTATTTCACCTTCGGCCAAGCCTACCACAAACACAACCAGGATGTCGCATTCACGGCATGGCTAGCCCTTTCGGGCATTACGCCGAGCACCCTAGGGGCACCTTGCCCCACACACGCTTGCACGCACACGAGAGCCTGAACCTTGGTCTCATTGTCCCATCGTGGCCTTGTTCTTCCCTTGCCCTGCGCCGCTGCAGTCCAGCCTCGCCGGAGTGCCGCGCGGGCGCAGCGGCCACGCCGCGGTCTCGGCTTTCCGAGCACCCGCGTGTGTGCACACTCGGCACCGCCGAAAGGCAGTGTCGTGCACTCACCGCGCTGTGACCTGGAATGCCAGGACCCGCCACGCGCGTTCCCAAGCCGTCTGCCCTCGCCGTCACCCTTTCTTAGCCGTCGTGCCGCAAGCCTCGGCCTTGCCGAGTGATCACGCACGTGTGTGCGCCCCAGGCGCTACCCAAGGTAGCACTTTACCTCGCCACCACTGCGCCATGGCCTCGCCATGCGCAGTCACCACCTTTCCGGGTGCCACGACGCCGTTCGCGACGCGCCCAGGCCCTTGTGGCCTTTCACCGAAAACACACGGGGCAACCACACGCACACACTCTAACCAGCTGTAAGGCCAGGCCCTTGGCTCCGTTCGCTCACTTGCGTTTGCCCTTGCCCTCGCCATCGTGCTGCACTGGCCGAGCTCCCGTCAACCCGAGTAGCCGCGGCGCGCTCCGGTCATGCCGAATGCCACGCCCAGCGCCGCCCAAAGGCAGCACTTTTTCCCCCGATTTTGCCTTACCGTGCTCCGTCGTGAGGACCTGAGCCTTGCTGCCTCGGTCGCGTCTCGCCCTTGCCCGGCGCCACCCTTGCCGAGCCGAGCTCCACCGTCCTCTGTCCCGCCTGCTCCATGCTAGCCGCGCGCCTTGGCCTCGCCTTAGACATGTGCTAGCCGGCTGCGCACATGCACACACACTCAGCCACACAGGATCCGGCTGGCCACACCGGATCCCTAGAGCCGCTAACACCTGGGCCCCGCTTGTCAGCGGGCACAGCCGCCACTGACCAGTGGGCCCGCTTCGTCAGACGGAGAGAGTGAGAGAGGAGAGATGGAACCGGGTCTACTGGGCCGCTTTCGGTCCAAAATACCAAAACCCGAGCCGCGCCGTGATGGGCTGAAACCGAGCCGCCAGTACCCTTTTGACCCATTTTAACCCTTAAGCACAGTGTCCTTTTCCCTTTTTCTTTTCCTGCTTTAACTGATGTGTGGGTCCATCTGTCAGTCTCTCCTGTGCGACTGACCTGTGGGATCCACTGACCAGCGGACCCACTGACTCGTTGGCGGGTCAATGGCCAACGCGTTGACCTGGTCAACACTGACATCAGCAGGGCCCACTGCTGACGTCAGCAGACTGACCCCACCGGTGACGTCATGCTGACATCAGCATGCCACGTGACATGCTCTGGTGCTGCCATGTGTCACCTTTGTGTTATTTTCTTTTCCCGAAAATCATTTGTTATTTCCTGAAAATGGTTTAATCTTCGAAAATTCATAATAAAGTAATCGGACCTCTGAATAATATGAAACCAGTTTCATAATTCTTCTAAAATTATGCTCTACCCGTTAGAGTAGGTTTTGTTATTTGAGCAGTTTTGTATATTTTTGCACTTTGGTCCCTATGTTTATGTGTAATTACGATTAGATCCTTACGAGGAGGAGTTGACCAACGTCTCAGACGACTTGAAGACCTAGGAGGACTTCCCAGATGCCCAGAAGGACCAGAAGGACGTACCGGACGACCAGAAGCCTCAGAGACCCAGAAAGACTACGAAGAACCACCAGGTTCACGCCCATCTACGATTTGAATACCTATTAGGCATTGATTGGTAGATATGCAATTGCTTTACTTATGTTGAGATGAACCGGCATAGCCTACTTATTTACCGTATTCCTTGTAATCCTATTTCTACCAGGTTGAATGGTTGAGATACCTTGCTATGCTTTGCATGTGTTGTGTGGGAATTCGTGATTGATAGTCTTGGCGTGAGTGGAGATCCACCATATAAGGAGTTGGTGTCTAGGACTTTAGCGGGGGCGAGTGAACTTAACTTGAACTTCGAATCAGGGGCTGGGGATTGTGTGTTGGGCACATCCTACGGAGCGCCTATGGCGGGTGCGAGTTCCCTTCAGGGAAACCGTTCCTTCGGGAATTACAGCGGTGTTTTGGCGGGCAATACCTGTAATGGGTGCCGATCGCGGACCGTGTTGACGGATTCGCAATTTGGACAGAGCTACTGGCCTCGGTAACGTAAGGACTTGAGCTAGTAGACCTAGAGACGGAACTATATCAAACGTGCACACCACTTATCCATTATGAGGATGGACCCGGTCCAAACTAGCTACATGCAGCACCATACCTGTAGGAGGATAGGCTATCAGTGTTAGGGGAGAGGGCTTGACCCTATGGCCCCTGATTAGCAGGATTCGATGGGATCCGACTATAGAAGGCTTCACAGTCCCGGGCGACCTCTCGCGGGAGGACGCACCCCAGACCAGGAAAGCAGGATGGTGGCCGTAGCCATTAGTTTCGTGACACCGGTGCCTCGGGGTTAGTCAGCTGATCCTCGGCTAGAGTTGGGACGAGTGGGTACAGGTGTACAACCCCTGCAGGGTGAAAACTATACGTATAGCCGCATACTCGATCATGTACAATTCTTGATCAGGATTCACTTTCATAGAGTAGTGTTACTTGATATTCTCTACCTCCCTCTAGTCTACTTTCCTGCTCGGATAGCAGTTGAGGTGCGAGGAGCGGGAGTTCTCGCACCAAAATCGGGGGTTCTTGGAGGTGTGTTGACCGGGAGTCCGGGATACCAGAATGGCCCGTGCCGAGGTGTAGGCGGAGGATAGGCGCAGTCAGGAGGAGGTTGGCCGCCGGTGCGGCCATGAGGCTGCAGGGATGGGAACGACAGAGGCAGGGGTGGACGGCGGCGGCTGAGGAGGCAGGGGACGAGCGTTGGTGGAGGAGGAAGAAGGAGGGGATGGACGGCAGTGGCGGCAGAGGACGAGGCAGGGGACGGGCGCTGGTGGAGGAGGAGGAAGCAGGGGACAGGCGGCGGCGAAGGAGGTAGGGGTGGGTGCGCGACGGAGGAGGAGGCAGGGGCAGAAGCGGAGGAGGGGGGAGGAAGGGCAGCAGCAGTGGCGCGGAGGGGGCAGGGGCGGCGGTGATGGAAATGAGAGGAGAGAGGCGTCAAGAACGGGAGGACTGAGGTCTGAGGAGATAAGGTGGGAGGTGGGATGTTGGGCTGGTTTGATAGGCTTCCTTTGGGCTTTCTTTTCGACTCAAGGTCTACTACTTCTCTCTTTTTCTTTTCTTTTAGAGGCATATGATGTGTATTGCAAGATATATGTATGTATATGGCACCGTCTAGAAAAACGTCTTGAAACGCCTAGTCCTGTTAGAATTGACGGCGTAGAAACGACGAAAAACAACGAAATCAAACCACAAGAGACATGAGGATTTAACGTGAAAAACCTCTCCAATGCGAAGGGGAAAAAACCACGGGCGCCAGCCAGCAAATCTTCACTATATCGGGGTGAGTGTTTTACAACGCCAACAGCGGCTTACAAGAGGAATAATACAGCGAAGAGCAAACCCTACGTACAATTCTTCGCTCCGGCCTAGCCTTCGGCTTTACCGGGCCTCCGCTTCACTCCGTCGGAAGTCGGCTTTTTTCTTGTGCAATGAATTTGGATCACAATATAACAAGTCCTGCCTAGGCTCTAGGCGGTGGGTCACTGCCTAGATAGCGACTAGCACCTTTTTGAGCATTGATAGAGTATCAATACAAAGAGAAGGGATAGATGTGTCCCTTTTATTTTTGCTATACAATACACGCAGCAATGAATGCATTCATGTTACAGGACAAAGAATGCCAGGTCCGGCTACTGGTCCTGCGATGATGGTGGCGAACGAACCCCGGCGGACTGACGAAAAGATAGCATGCTGGGAGAGTCGACTCTGACGATGACTTCTTCCTCAGCGGAGTCATCGCTCGAGTTGTCATCTTGAATCACCTTCAGTTGCTGCTGGTCTGCGGAGGTTGCCGGCGCAGGAGCGGTGGTGGTAGCCTCGCCAGCGTCTTTCGGAGCTGCCATTCGTTTCATGTTTGAACCCTCCGACTGCACGGAGAGCAGAGGCCGGGCGTTGGCTGGCCTCGATGGCACCCAGGGGTAGGAAGAGCTGTGCCTCTTGTTCGCGACCGGCATGCCACGGGGCCTATGACGCCGGTGACCCTGGCCACCCTGGCCGGAGGGGCTCACCATGCTGCCGTACATGCTCAGTTGTAAGGCCCTGGCAGAGAAGCTGCCCGGCTGGTTTCTGATCTCACTTAGGTTGGCACTGTGGCCCCCCGGGGACCTCTGGAAGCTCTCCGGCCAACGGAGCAAGCCGCTGTGCTCCTTGCTCATTGTCCGTGGCAGCTCATGGCCGTGAGACAGCAGCGACGCGGTTCGCTGAAGATCAGCCTCTGCCTCGGAGGCCCTGCCCATATCAAAGAAGAAGATCCGTGCTCTAGCCTCCGCTAGGTAGATGGGTGCAGTATGACAGTAGTCTACAAGGTACACGGCTGCAAGCATGAAAATACTCAGAATCCTTTGTTTTTCTTTTTATCTTTTGAAAGTATATGAGGAGGGTGAGAGGACTGCTTGGAAACCTGAGGACTCAAGTCCGAATATGCTCAAGTCAGCGTTTGATGGCAGAAGTACCGCTGGAGGCGTGATCAGATTCTGGTTCCTGGTCTTCAAGAATCCTTCAAGCAAAATGCCAATGTGATTCTGGTCAATTTCGATGTCTTCCCCCTCGATGTATATGTTCATCGTCGACCTTTCAGCAACGAGAACCCTGATCTCATGCATTGCCATTTTCTCAAATATCTGAGGAAGCGAAAGCCTAGAAATGACCAGAGCACTTTCCTGTGATTTCCATTCAACTGATTGCCATTAGATATAGATTCTGTGATGCAAACTTCCCAATGTAAACCAGTACTGTATTACCTGCCACAGGAAAACCTCAATTGAAGGATCTGAATGACGCAGCTCATCTATCTTTTCAGCTTCGATGAAGAAACAGTGTACAACGGAATCTGTGATCATGTCACAGATATGGGGCTTTCCGATCAGCACCTCAAACAGAGCCAAAGTGCTTCCATGTGATAAAATTGGATCCAAGGAATGCCTTCTGCTTAATCTTTGACTTGTCCACTGTTAGAAAAAAAGAAGTCATATGCTCATTTGAACAAAACAGAAAAGACTGCAACAAGATGCATCAAAGTGTTGTTGTTGAGGAACAAACAGACCTTTACTACACCAATAGATATAAGCCATATACCAGTTGGCCTTGAGCCTTCCCGATATAGGATCGTGCCATGCCCTCGTACAGTTTCCTTTGTATTGCTTAGCAAAGGATCACGTGAAGCAGCAGGCAGCGCGGCAACTAACACTACCGGAAACCCGAACATTGCCGAGTGCCAAGGGGTTTGCCGAGTACAATTTTTCGGGCACTCGGCAAACAATCTATTTGCCAAGTGCCATCGAGAAAACACTCGGCAAAAAAAGGCACTCGGCAAACAAGGTTGTTTGCCGAGTGCCTAGAGGTTGGCACTCGGCAAAGAGGTGTTTGCCGAGTGCCAAGGGGTGGGCACTCGGCAAACATCCCATTTCTGAATTTTCTAAAAATTTTAAAAATAGCAAACAAAGTCTAAAAATTATGAGATTTGGCAAGATGTCATAATATCATATGTGTAGGTTGTGAGAAAAAGTTGAGGAGGTTTCGCACACTTTTGTCATGTACGTGCTTACAAACCGATACATCTCCGAAGAAAAATCATAGAGTTGAGAATGATCCGATAAGAATTGGAGTCAAATTGATGGTCAAATTGTTGTTTGAGTTCAAAACTTTTTGTATAGCCAATAGATAGCATAGATTGCTTAACGTGAAATTTTGGTAATTTTTCAAGTCCATTTGGTATTTTAAATTTTTTTACTTAATTTTTTTGCTGAGTGTATTTTATTGGCACTCGGCAAAAAGAGGCTTTGCCGAGTGCCATAAAAATACACTCGGCAAAGCGTCTCGGATGAATTTTGAATTAGAATTTTTGGAGTATTTCAAATAACCTCGGATGAAGAAACTCACAACAGCAAAGTTGTAGATCTCGAAAAGTTAAGAAACTTTGTAGTTCACAACTTTTTTATTTGAATGCATTTAGGATTTCAAATATGTGTTTGAATTTCTCAAATTTGAAATTCAAATTTTGCAAACGACCTCGGATCAAAAAACTTACAACATCAAAGTTGTAGATCTCGAAAAGTTATGGTACTTTGTAGTTCAAAAGTTTTTTATTTGAATACGTTTAGGGCCTCAAACAAGCAATTTTATCTCGAATTAGTATAATATGTGGAGAATCAAAACAGAATCTAGACATATGTAATACAGGGTTGGAGTGGTAGAGGAGGCTACACGCGAAGCAAGAGGTCACGGGTTCGAATCAAGGCAGCCGCGTAGCGCGCGATTTAACGCGAAATAATAGCGAGACTTGTGACATTGGATGATTGGTGTGATTACCGGGTGAAAATAAAATATTTTGCTATTTTTAAACGCTGTTTTTCTAATCTGGTTTCGAAAAGTTTGCCGAGTGCTTTTTGACACTCGGCAAAGACTTTGCCAAGTGCCCGAAAAAAGACACTCGGCAAAGGTGCCTTCGCCGTCACTTTTTTTACCGAGTGCGGTTTGCCGAGTGCCACACTCGGCAAACCATTTGCCGAGTGCAAAAGGGCTTTTGCCGAGTGTATTCGACACTCGGCAAACAAGGCCAGTCCGGTAGTGTAAGGGATGAGTGTTTAGAAGATCACTAACTCTTGGCATTTTCACTAGTGGTGGATTCCTCTTTAACTTCTTCAAGTCTGTCTGCCAAGTGAATTAGTATACTGGAGTTTAGCATATTTATTGCAATTTGCGAACTGTTTTCAGAGGGAGAACAAAAATTAATATGTTAAATATTCCATCTACCTGCAAAGCATCGTCTAAATGGACCATTTCCTTCTCTTCCAGTAACCCAGTCTTCTGGAGGTTTTGAATGTACTCGCTCAAGTGTGTCAATACAGAATATGTGACTTGTCGCGTCTTTACCACACATAGCACCTTTTTTTTTTTGGGGGGGGGGGGGTCAAGATCAGATAGTGCAATTTATCAGAAGGAATCTTTCAGTTTATTTATGCAATGATCTTTCTCTTCGTTACTATATTGGTTTTGCACTTCCCATGTTTTATGAAAAGAAAACTGCTAGGTGAATCTTCTACGATTTTGTGTTGGAAGTTGGAACTGAGAGTTCCACAGCAGTTGAATGAGATGATAGAAGAACATTGTAACCACAAACCTGCGGGAATGTGACTCGAACATCTTCCAAGAATTTTCTAGCTTCCTCTCCCTCAGCATTACTTTCGTCAATAACAATTCTTGCAACCTCACTATCACCTGAAGACAGAAGAAAACGAATTAATAGATGGTGAAGTTGGTGAAGTGCGTTAGTATCATATGAGCACATTGAAGTCAGGTTATCCACAAAACAGCATAAAAGAGGTAAATGGATTCAACATAAAGGGAATGGCATTTTCAATCAAGCTTTCAGAATTCTAAGTTACTGAAACATAAATTCAACTACCCATTTCGTCATTGAGCTAACATTGTTTGACCCATCCACATTTTCGGCCGATAAAGTGATTTTCCAGTGAAGTAGGGCTCTGTCACCTAGTTTGACAATTAAATGCTTTAACTGATTTCTATGGTAAAGGTAAACTCTTCTTAAAGTATGCTTTCTCTTGATCTACAGGCCAAAAACAATGTACAGCTATAGAACAATATGTCCACTGCACATGTAAATCTCATATGCAATTTCTTACTGAGATTTTTTTTCTCGTTTTGCACCCCAGAGAAACAGGTAATTTGAACGAAAGAACATATCAAGAGTTCACAATATATTACCGAGAAAATCATGAAGCTGCCGCCTTGCAATTCTGTGAGCACGAAGAAATGCAGCACAGATGTAACATCCTGACTCCAATCGTTCGACTGTGAAGTATGTGACAAGCTTTCGTGGCAACCTGCTCATCTGAAGGAACCTATAGTAACTCGGGAACTGGACATTGGATTTTAAACCTTTCCAATCACATAATGGTTGTCTAGAAACAAGATCCATAGCTTCATCAACTGATCTCATCAGAATATTTGCGGTAGCTTGATTTATTCGTCCCTCTTCAAGCATAGCCCAGTAAGAAGCTTGCACACCTGTCCAAATAAATTGTCTCTACTATAAAAATTCATAACAAAAATTATTAAGTTGCATAAGTATAGAACATATAACCATTGAGGGAACAATAAGCAAACAGTTTATGGATAAATACATATTGCAATGAGAAGAGTGCAAAAATGGAAGGACAAATGGACATCAGTCAGAACCCCAGCATATCAAACTGATCAAAGAAATCTCAGGAAAAAGAAAATATATCAAAGTAACGGAGGCCAAATGTTATAGATTATTAGATTTGGTTAGGGTAGATGCTAACTGACTGAATTAACAAACTAACAACCTCAAACCTTATCTTCCTAACAAAGCTTATCTAACAAACCAATCTAAACAAACTAAAGATAGGTGCTGCTTCTGGTTCATGCTGCTGCCTCCATGCCGATCACGCCCATAACACAGTCACTAGCAAGACAGCAATTTATTTAGAAGACAGATAATGTATCATCAAGCTACAAGGATGGAAGGGCTTAAAACATGGTGATAAACAATGGGTGGAGAAAGTTTGCATGCTTACTAGCGACAAACAGGCTTTGTTGTTGTTATTAGAGTATATTTGGGATATCTCTATAATAGGTGGGTTAGGATTGTATCCGGACTCTACCATACCATAGGAGAGGCTTGCCCTCCAAGTCATGTACCCCAAAATATACCGGCCTAGACCTCAATGCAATACAATCAATCCATTACACACCAATTCTATTCTCCCTATATGGTATCACGAGATTAGGTTCTCTCCTAGGCCACGAACCCTAGTTTTCCACTGCTCCCCGGTGCCCTCGTCCTCCAGGCGCCGCTGGCCGTCCCTGGCTCTCCCCCAGCAAGCCCCTGCGACGGTCCTCTAGTGCCCCCCCCCGGCGAGATGTCGATCTCCGCCGGGGGGCGCGCCCTCCCCCCCCTCCACGACAGATCTCGATATGCCGGTCTTCCAGTCTATGCGGCAGATCGATCTGATCCGCTATCGTCGTCATCAGGCAGCAGCGAATCATGAGGAACTAACCCGGGTGTCACCGTCCCTTCTCCGCTCCACAGCGACGGCGCCCAGCCCCGTCACCGTTACCTCCGCCGGCGCCGCGGCCCCACCCCTCGCCGCCCTCCCCTCCGTCGCTTCGCTGGTGGGACTCGCCGTCCCATGCCGCGAGCGGCTGTGCCCCTCTTCTCTGGCTCCTCGTCGCTGGCGGCTTTGGCCACCCTGTGCGCCCCAGCAGGCGGCCCCACCCTCCCTCCGCGCAACTTTTCCCTGGCGGGATCCGCCGCCGGCGGACCAGCTCCGTGGCTCCCACCTTCTCCCTTGGCAGATCCGCGCTGGGCTCCTCAGTCCCGGCGATGCGGCTCCACCTTCTCCCCTGGCAAGATCCGCCGCGGGCAGACCGGCTCCGGCCTGCTCGTCTCTGCCGGCGGGTACCACACCGCCTGTCTTCGTCGCCCCCCGCCAGGCCACCCCTTCCGCCCTCTCTCTCTCTCCCTCTAGCTCTGTCCCTTTCTCGCAGTGGCTGTCAACCGTAGTGGCAAGAGAAGGAAAGAGATAAGAGGGTGAGGGTCTGTGCTAGGTGCACCCAAAGGTTCTCCACAAGATGCTGCAGCTGTATCTTTTTTAGTTTTTCCCCGATTCGCTTATCGGGTTTGAGTCGCCCACCGCCCGTCGATCGCACGTGCACCTACCTCGACATCATCACTGGCATCTTCACCACTGTGACCCGCCCTGGCATGCGGTGCGCGCAGGGGCGCCCCTTCGCCTACATAGCTTCTCCGCCGGTCATCCCCGACACTGCCGCCACCTCTTCCATCTGCGCGGCCTCGTTCGTCATCGCCTCGCGCGTGCGCCGTCGGTCTGATCAAGCCGACCCATGCACTCGCGACACTGCTTTTGGGATGGATGTCTCGAGTACGCGTGCATCATCACCGACACTGAGGGTTGCAGCTGCCTCACTTTGTTGCGTCGCCGCCAGTGATCCTCTTCGTCATTGCATCTTCACCGCCGCCGACTACGTCCTCAACTTCGTCCACGCCGTCCTCCCCGACCGCGTCTCTGACATCGTCGTCGACTACGTATCGCTGCGTCCTACACGCATGGTCTTTGTCCAGCTGTTCGAGTTCTTCACCGACTTCTACGACCGCCGCCACCGCGACCACTACGTCAAGCTAGCTGGCCTTTGGGCTAGTGCTCGGCTGCTCTATCTCTACGCTTCTTCTAGCACGACCTCGTCGCCACCACCCTCGTCTCTACTTTGCCTACTTCGTCTACTCCGACAACCGCGGGATGCTTCGGCTTCTTCTCCCTCGCCGTTCTGTGCCGCAACTGTTGTCGAGACCTCCTCTGCTGGTCCCCTACATTTTGCGACTTGATTGTGCGCTCTCCCTTGCACATCTGGTACTGGCAACATCGGCGCGTGCCTTCGTCCCTGACGCGCTGCTGGGTCTAGCAAACACGGTACTCGCCTCAGCCTTGGCGATTTGACGGCGTCATCCTTGCTTCGTCCTCGACGCATGACCATCTTCGTCTTCGTCTATGGCGCCTTTACGCCACCACTGTTTGGCGCCCAACTTGTGTACCAGCTGCGTCATGTGCGGCTACCTCTGCATCGGCTACCTCAACACCTACCAGGACCACTACTACTTCAAGCACGATGTCATCGACCATGGCTACAAGCTCTCGTCTCGGCTTCCTCGACATCAGCACAAAGGGCTACCATCCGCATGAGGCTTCGCCAGTTTTTCTCCAGTCACAGCATTCGTACTGCACCGACGTTATGTCTGCGGGTGGATGTCAGTCTTTTGGTTCCTATCTCCAGTCTCACCGTCTGTAGTGCTCCCGCTGTGACGGGGGGGGGGGGGGGATATTAGAGTATATTTGGGATATCTCTATAATAGGTAGGTTAGGATTGTATCCAGACTCTACCATACCGTAGGAGAGGCTTGCCCTCCAAGTCATGTACCCCAATATATACCAGCCTAGGCCTCAATGCAATACAATAAATCCAGTATACACCAATTCTATTCTCCCTACAATTGTTTCTCCAACTAGTAAGCTACTCCAATAGGCTAATGTCAGCAAGAAATGGTGAATATGACAGTATTTTTACTTTGTCATTTTGAGAAGAAGGTTTAGAAAAGGAAAACTTAGAACAATTAAGCTGTATGTGCATGGGTACAGGTCTTAGCATCAGTGGTAGGACATTCAACTTTGACAGGCCAGTTGAGGATAATTCCTCATACCAATCGTCAACGCTCTAAGTAAACCACCATTTGTATATTTCTTCTTGCATTCTAATTATAGAAAAAATTGAAATAAAATTCAACATCAATATCAACAAAGCCTTTTAATCCCAAGCAAGTTGGGGTAGGCTAGAGTTGAAACCCAACAAAGACCATTATTCATGGTTCTGGCATGTGAATCGCGGCTTTCCAAGCACTCCTATCCAAGGACAAATCTCTAGATATACTCCAGTCTTTCAAGTCTCTTCTAATTGTTTCTTCCAATGTCAACTTCGGCCGGTCCCTGCCTCTCCTTATATTACCGTCGTGCTTTAGGATACCACTATGCACTGGTGCCTCTGGCGGTCTCCGTTCGGCATGTCCAAACTATCTCAGCCGGTGTTGGATAAGCTTTTCTTCAATTGGTGCTATCCCTAGCCTATCCCGTATATCATCATTTCAAACTCGATCCATCCTTGTATGCCCACAAATCCAATGCAACATGCGCATTTCTGCAACACTTAATTGTTGGACGTGCCGCCTTTTTGTAGGCCAACATTCCGCACCATACAACATTGCCGGTCTAATTGCCGTTCTATAAAACTTGCCTTTTAACTTCTGAGGTACCTTCTTGTCACAAAGGACGCCAGATGCTTGGCGCCACTTCATCCATCCCGCTTTGATTCTATGACTAACATCCTCATCAATATCTCCATCTCTCTATAGCATCGATCCCAAATATCAAAAGGTATCCCTCTTGGGCACTACTTGGCCTTCCAAACTAACATCTCCCTCCTCATGAGTGGCGCCGAAGTCACACCTCATATACTCAGTTTTAGTCCTGCTAAGTCTAAAACTTTTGGACTCTAGCGTTTGCCGCCACAACTCCAGCTTCCTATTCACTCCCGCACGGCTTTCATCAACTAACACGACATCATCAGCGAAAAGCATACACCAAGGAATATCACCTTGTATGTCTCTTGTGACCTCATCCATCACTAGGGCAAAAAGATACGGGCTCAAAGCTGGTCCTTGATGTAGTCCTATCTTAATCGGAAAGTCATCTGTGTCACCATCACTTGTTCGGACCCTAGTCATTACATTATTGTACATGTCCTTAATGAGGGCCACATACTTTGTTGGGACTTTATGCCTATCCAAAGCCCACCACATCACATTCCGTGGTATCTTGTCATAAGCCTTCTCCAAGTCAATGAAAACCATGTGTAGGTCCTTCTTCTGCTCTCTATACCGCTCCATGACATGTCTTATTAGGAAAATTGCTTCTATGGTTGACCTTCAAGGCATGAAATCAAACTGGTTCATAGTGACCCGCGTCATCCCTCTCAAACGATGCTCAATAACTCTCTCCCATAGCTTCATAGTATGGCTCATCAACTTAATTTCCCGATAGTTGGTGCAGCTTTGAATATCCCCTTTGTTCTTGTAGATCGGCACTAATATACTCCTTCTCCACTCTTCAGGCATCATGTTCGACCGAAAAATACGGTTGAAAAGTTTTGTTAGCCAAACTATAGCTATATCACCTAGGCACCTCCACACCTCGGCTGGAATACCATCAGGGCCTGTCGCCTTAACTCCTTTCATCCTTTTCAACGCCTCTTTGACCTCAGATTCTTGAATCCTCCTCACAAAGCGCCTGTTGGTGTCATCAAAAGAGTCGTCCAGCTGAAAAGTTGTATTCTCATTATCCCCGTTATACAGTTTGTCAAAATACTCTTGCCATCTAAGTCTGATTTCATCCTCCTTCACCAAGAGCTGATCCATATCGTCCTTAATATACTTAACCTGGCTGAAGTCCCTCATCTTTCTCTCACGCACCCTCGCCATCCTATAGATGTCCTTCTCTCCTTCCTTTGTATTCAGTTGTTGGTACATATCCTCATAAGCCCGACCCTTCGCCTCACTCACAGCTCGCTTTGCGATCTTCTTTGCCACCTTGTACTTCTATATATTATCTGCACTCCTATCAAGAAACAAACGCTTATAACACTCTTTCTTCTCCTTAATAGCCCTCTGGACGTCCTCGTTCCACCACCACGTGTCTTTAGTTTTGCACCCACCCCCTCTGGTCATCCCAAAAACTCCCGAAGCTACCTTCCGAATGCAAGTCGCCATCTTCTCCCACATGTAGTTTGCGTCGCCCTCTTCATTCCAAGAGCCCTCCATAATAACTCTTCCCTTGAATACCTCGGCCATCTCCCCTTTTAGCTTCCACTACTTCGTTCTTGCGATCTTGGCTTGTTTAGACCTACGGGCATGTATCTGAAAACGAAAGTTGGCCACCAGCAGCTTATGTTGGGAAACTACACTCTCCGGGTATCACCTTACAATCGAAGCATGCTCTGACTAGTGTGTTGGCCACTACTGAAGGTCACTAAGTCGGACTCTCTCTTTTGAAAGAAAGTGTTGGCTAGCATTAGGTCAAAAGCTACAGCAAAGTCTAAGACTTCCTCCCCTTCCGGATTTCTGCTACCAAAATCAAAACCCCCATGTGCCGTCTCGAACCCTGTGTTTGTGGTTCCTATATGACCATTAAGATCTCCTATAAAAAACTTCTCCCTAATAGATACAGCTCTAACCATGTCATCTAAGTCATCCCAGAACTGTCTCTTAGCACTCTCATCGTGTCCTACTTGGGGGGCATAAGCACTAATAACATTCAGGACTAAGTCACCAACAACGAGCTTGACTAAGATGACCCTATCTCCTCGCCTTCTGACATCCACCACATCATCCTTGAGGCTCTTATCAATCAAAACTCCTACTCCATTCCTATTTGCAGTCGTCCTATGTACCAAAGCTTGAAGCCAGTATCCTCTACCTTCTTCGCCTTCTGGCCCTTCCATTTAGTCTCCTGAACACATAGAATATTTACACGCGCTCCTAATCGCTGAATCAACTAACTCTCTTAACCTACCCGTAAGGGACCCTACGTTCCAACTACCTAGACGAATCCTAGTTGGCTCGACTAGCTTCCTTGCCCTTCGCACCCGCCGAGTCAGATGCGAAGACTCTTGCTCACTTTTCACTACACCCGGGCGCCGATGTAGCGCGCCACTGAGGAAGCGACGACCCGATCCTTGCTCACTTAACACCGTATCCAGATCAAGACACGACGCGCCACGAGGGTGACGACCCGTCCCTTGCTCACTTAACACCATATCCGGGTTCCGATATGGCGCGTCGCTAAGAGGGTTACGCCCCAACGGTTTTCTCTTGGGTTTCATCTCCATAAGAGTGAAATAAAATTATAGAAAAAAAATAAAAATAACAACTTTTAACTCCAAACGACCGGAAGATCTAGCCAACAGTTAAACCTTCCATGGTTTGATCTTCCCCTGGAAAATGTCAAATGTTCAAATGATTATTGGTTTTACACGAGAAAGGGGTCTATACTTGAAGCCTAAGTATCACTAACTCATAGAAGCTATCCACTCTAGGAGCCGCATGTGAACAGTACCAGTGGTCATAGAATAAGGAAGTTAACTAAAGGGCGTACGCAGTGCCGTAGGCTTCCCGCACTGCGCAGGGACTGGGGAAGGGTTGTTTTAAGCGCCAAGCCTTACCCGCACAAATATGCAGAGGCTGGAGCTCGAACCCGAGACCTTCCGGTTATAGATGGTAGGCTCTACCGCTGCACCAGGCCCGCCCTTCAAGGAAGTTAACTAAAAGGGTCACAAAAATAAATTATATTAAGCCTAAGAAAAAGCATTAAGAAAAAGCCTCAATCACAAAAGGGAAGAGAACCTATGCTAATTCGATATGTTAATATTTTTACTTCAATATTTTTATGCAATATTTTCGTCAGATAAGCTGATCAGTAATAATGTACCATTTAAAAGACGCACTCGAATATCTCTTATGTTCATGGTATGCACATGGTCATCTTCGTCATCAACATCATGGGGATGCTCTGGATCATCGTCCAAGTCATTCAAACATGTGATATGTTTCTTTACAGTAGCCCAGTCAGCAAGTCCAAGTTCCTCGTCATCCCTAAGCTCACCAAAAGCCTCTAATGCTTTGTTTAGCATTTCATATCTTGTATATTTCAATATGCGAAGCTGCCAAAAAAAAACATTTCAGAGTACTTTCTTAGTCTGCACATATGCGCTATGGATAGATATTGTTTTGAAAAGATATGGATAGATATTGTAGAAAAGAGGGAGCAATATGTATCTCTGGTGATACAGAGAACTAGGAATCTAGAATATATTCTTCTTTTTGTGGCCTCAGCCATAGCTTCTAGAGTTTAATTGGCCTCTCTTGGTCCTTTTCCCCTTGGATATTCTGGACAGGTTGGAGTTGCAAAAGGATCTATTATCTACAATTAATTCACAAGTAATTTGGCACTTGGCATGGTAGCATACATGCTAGATTTTGTGAGTGAGTCAACTGATGACCGTTAATTAACTTGCGATCTTGAAGGCACTTGACTAAGTGGCAGCACATAAAACGTTGCCTTCGTACAAAGATATGCAGCTCTCCTGCGTGTTCGAGAAAAAAATAAAATGTTGCCTCACTACCTCACTAGTAATTAGTCAGAGAGAGGGCATATGGGCATAAATAGAACTCGAAAGATTTCTAAAACAGGAAAACCTTTAATACCAAACATGAAATGGTAGATGACAATTTGTGAGGCTAACCTTTGTTGCTGACAGTTTGTCCATGCTGAGGATATGTAACAAGAATTGTGTGGTTGAACCATTAAAAATCAATGTCAAAAACACGATGCCACCAGTGAAGAACACAAACTGCATAAGCTATAACATTAGCAAAGTTCATATTAGACATTTGACACTTTCACACAGAAAAAAGGGCATACCATTGTTCCAACTTCCGGTTTAAGATAAGGTTGAACTACATCGCTGGTGCGCTATTAAAAGTATTCCAATATATGCGTCAGAAAACTCTGTAGTAGACTAATGTACTTGTACGAAAATGAAAGCACAAATGAAAGGGTTTATTGGTATACAAATGGAACTAACTTACCTTAACAGATAGTGATAGTGACAGAGCAACAGCCCCTCGCAGCCCTGACCAAACAAGAATCATGGCCTCTTTGAAGTCCAACCCATACCCAAATTGACGCAACAATGGGTACAAAACACTAACAACTATAAGGCATAAAGCAGAATAAGGAAGCCCCACGAAGTGCCTACAAGAGCCAAAATATAAAGTGAATGTACACATAATGAGGTTTAACAGAATTAAGCTCATGGTACAGAGAGCTCATATCAGACCTAAAAAAAATATTATCAAATTGTAACTCTCGAATCATAGGAAAACATGATTTTGCAGAACAATGATATCTAAACCAAGATGAAACGTTCAAACTTTTGTTGACTAATTAAATGCCAAGTGTTCCGAGGATAAGCTGATTGAAGTTAAAAGTATAACCCTAGGGCACCAAGACTCAGCAGCAGGGCAGGGATCTGGATCAGGGAGATTAGTCAAACAATTATCTCTGATAGGTCATTAACATCATGTATAAATACCTCGCTTTTGTATATTCCACTATGATGAACATGGGACACCACATGATCAAAACTAGAAAAGAAATTTTTCTTTAGTCCACCAAGGTTTTTTCACAGATCTTGAAGCAAGGTGTTAATGGTTATGGGCAAAGTAGAGATGATATTAATTAATTCAGGTGGATATATCAATATGTTGAATCAAAGCCTGAGTTAAGCACAAATGAAAGCTCATCCTTATGTGTTCATGAAAAACTGAAACAGTTGTGTTAGATCTTCAACAACTTTGAACTTTAAAGAATTGATTTTGTGCCTCAAAAATTATCCACCGAACAGAAGAAGTACATTTCAGGAGGTAAATGATGCATACCATGCCTTTCAAAATGGACATTATTTTGTAGAACACCATCTGCAATAACAACCCCACTGAAGGGAATTCATGGGTGAAAAATTTACAACTGTGTTGTAATTAAGCATAAAATCAAAACAACTAGAAGTTTGGATCAGCTGGACATAAACAGAAAATCAAACAATGTTTTTCTGACATGTACAAAAGAGATGCCAATACCTCAGTATAAAAATAAGTGTATTTGCAATGTAAGCAACCATTTCCCTGAATACAAGAAAAAGAGCAAGCAAACATGAAACTCAGATCAGATATGTAGGTATGTACTTACATATCATAAA
Source organism: Panicum virgatum (assembly GCF_016808335.1). Lineage (NCBI taxonomy): Eukaryota > Viridiplantae > Streptophyta > Magnoliopsida > Poales > Poaceae > Panicum > Panicum virgatum. The sequence goes on from NC_053147.1 coordinate 66,577,453, forward strand.
AATAAAAATAAAACTATCTTTTAGAATATATATACAAGCTCATGTCAATAACTTACAGAAGTAAAAGAATCCATTATTTGACATGTATTAAGTAATACCAAGATTAGGCTACCTTAATTCAGTGTCAACTGAGAAGATTGCAAGGTACTATCAGTAACCAACAATGGCCAAATTATTCATCAACAAAATTAGGATAGTAATCGCAGTGACACTACGAGTGCTATCAGAATAATTCCACGCGGACATTTCATAGCAATTTGTGTATTTTTATGTTTCTAGGGTTTTATTAGTTTACTTTTTGCTGGTTACAGACCCACATTAACATTGTTTGCACTTTGCAGTGGCGGAGGACCTTCATGACTAGGTGTGGCCAGCACCATACCTTATTTTTTTTCCATTTTTTCCCCAAATACACTACATATTTCTCCATATACCCTGTTTTGTTATGCTCTACTGGATAATCCATGCTCAATTTTGTTACCTGCCACACCTCAAATTTAATCCAAGCTCCGCCAATGATTGCTCGTAAATAGCACAGCAGACCCTGGAATTAGTTTCTGAAGTGTAATAGTGTAATAACTAGTTCAGTGCTTCTAACACCACCACCCTGGCTGGCTCTCCCTCTCACTGACTTGGCCAGCTCCCCAGCTCAGGGTAGAAAAGCAGGATTAGAGGAAGGGGACCGACAATATGGCTTACTTTGGTTTTATACTGCTTAGCAAGGTTTCAGAAAAGTTGGCATAACCTTGGCAGCAAATTTTGCAGGTCAAAGCCCCTTGCTACAATATAGCAAGCAAAGGGCACCACATAAAGCCAGCTGGCGAAATCTAAGATCTCTCATCTAATTGTGCATAGTAGTACAGAGAACCAACCCGATGAACCCACCTTACAAGTTCGACCACTATGCAATTTATTTTTTTTCTTGAACATGCAGGAGAACTGCGTGTCCAGTGTTCTTAAGGCATAACTTAGGCGACAAGGCGTACCCAAGGCGCTACAAGGGCCTAGTTACGCCTGGTGTTTTCTTGAACATGCTTATCCGAGGCACAACAGGACGCCTTATCACCTTAAGAACCATATGTGTGTCATTGCATTAAGTTTTAAGCGGAAGGCACCCATCATATGGTTTGCTCAAGTGCTGCTAAATGTTCTAGACTTCAAGGACATTAATGATGAAGTTCTATGCTAGGGAAATTTAACAAACCATTATCAAAGTAGGTGATAACAAAAGCTGGGAGTTGGACATGGATAAAGCTGGCAATAAAGCTGTGCCTTTACAACAGCACATAAATTTACATAGTAAATCCTCTTGAAGTAATGCTAAAACAAGATAAGCATGAACAGCATCACGAAACTTATGGAATACATGGAATACATACAAATAGGAATACTAGGATCAAGAATCTGTCAAGAATATTTATTTTCATTGATAAGAGAGTGACTTGTTTCTCTAACATACCAGAAATGGTGTAAACTTTGCTGACTTTCACCCTTAAAAGCAGTTTTTGCAAAAGCTGCGTAGAACCTGTCCAAGTGATATGGTTAGCACACGAGCAATGGTATTAAACAAATATGCAAAACTATTTGTCAAAACAAGTTTACTAACATTCCCAGTGTCATGACTGTCAAAACACCAGAGACCTCCAGTGAATCTTGTGCCTGATATGAATGAACATTAACAAAAGCAAAGCCTCTGAGGAAAATAGAGGAAAGTAAGGCCTCCTGAAGTGGAATGGTCTTACAGTGAAGAAAGCTATATAGCTGACAGCAAGAGTGAGCGAAATCTCTATGATTGTATCATTAAATATAAATCCCAGCCACAGTACTGATACGATTCCGAATGCAAGGCCCAGAGCAACACTGGTCAAAGATGATACTAATTAGCATTAGAAGCACATAGCCATAAAATTTACTTTGAATTAATAAAGGAATCCCACATACGCTCCAAGCGAAACTTCTAACAAGAACTTTATTACTGAGCCAGCATCAAACGTTCTTCCAAGCACCATTCGATAGAATAGCTGATAGACAACAATAGCGGTCCTGTAGAATTTGTGGTCATTTAGCATGAGTGGAGCTCTTATAGATTTCGTAATTGAACTTGAAATTTCACTATTTTTCAGTATCTTTCATATACTACATTACCCAATATATAACTAATACATACAATGAGGAGAATGAATCCCATTAACTAGTCAAGGGTGCCTTGTATGCTCTTGCTCAGATAAGGTCAGTGCATAGTTAAACCAAATCTTGAACTCCGGATTTTAACTGAGTGACAATTCCTATTGACTATAAAACCTTTGGTTATTAGTATGATTCTACAAATACTTTCAAAATTTAGTTTTAGCTGAATACTTTTTTTCGACCAAGTATTGACTAGCACAGGAAGTCCAATTTATAGGGTTCATAGAGTCCAATATGATTGCACAATTTTGTTCAAGTAGCTTACCCATCATTCATTAAGGATTCACCCTCAATGATTGTACTAAGCTTTTTACTTGCTCCAAGATCTTTTAGCAGTGCAACTACAGCAACAGGGTCAGTTGCACTAAGCAGTCCACCAAGTAACAATGATGTTTTCCAGCTCCAGTCGTAAGGAAAAGTGAGCTGTAGGACACTAGTTAGGAAACATTGGAATATTAAATGCAATGTCTCATCATTTCTCTAAGAAAATACCTTTACAGCAGAGCCAAGTAAAAAAGTTGATAGTACAACACCTGGTCCAGCAAGTAACACCATTTGTGCCATACATCTCTGCAAAATAAGCATCGTAGTCTACAGTCAACAAACATGTGGACCAATAGTGCTATGCCATTAAACAAAATCACAGCAGAAGAGATCCATATCTAGTATTATTATTCATTAGAAGAAGTGACAATGGAGAAACAAATACGATGTTCACAGACACTTTTTTGCCAAAAATGGAGGAGAGGTTCCCCACATGATTTAATGCACAAATCAGACACTTTATATGGTAATGTGTTGCACAGGAGAGTGTAAAACAAATAATGTGTATCAGCTGCAGATTGAGTATACAGAAGTACACAAGATACAGGAGGTTTCCCAATAGATTGAGAACTGACAACAGGATTTGTAAGACTAATTAGTTGCTTTTGTAGCTATATCTGTTGATGAGATAATTTTTCAGGGAGTTATAAATCGGGGGTCAGCATTGAGCCCTTATTTATTTGCTTTGGTGACGGATGAGGTCGCAAGGGACACATAAGGTGATATCTCTTGGTGTATGCTCTTTGCTGATGATGTGGTGCTAGTTGACGAGACTAGGGCAGGGGTTAATAGGAAGTTAGAGCTGTGGAGACGCACGTTAGAGTCGAAAGGGTTTAGACTTAGTAGGACCAAGGCCGAGTACATGATGTGCGAATTCAGCGCGACAAGGCATGAGGGTGGAGATGTTAGTCTCGATTGGCAAGTAGTTGCCCAGAAGGATACTTTTCGGTATTTAGGATCGATGCTACAAAAGGATGGCGACATTGATGAAGATGTTAGGCATAGAATCTCAGCTGTCTGGTTGAAATGGCGTCAAGCTTCTGGCATCCTCTGGGACAGAAGGGTGCCACAAAAGCCAAAAGGTAAATTCTATAGGACAGCGATTCGCCTGGCGATGTTATACGGTGCTGAATGTTGGTCTACAAAAAGACAATATGTCCAGCAACTGAGTGTAGCAGAGATGCGAATGTTGCGGTGGTTTTGTGGGTACACAAGAAGGGATAGAGTCCGAAACGAAGTTATTCGGGAAAGGGTGTAACACCCCGGGTGTTAATTTCTTCATTAGTCGCTAATCATGTGCCTAAACATGGTCATTAGCATAAACCCTATCATTACCGTTAATTGCGCATGCATAATTACATTTTGAATTTCATGTTATCACATTCGTTCAAATTTAATTATGTTTGAGCAAATTTCTGTTAAGTATGTTTGACCAAAATTTTGAAGATTTGGTTTATTTTCAAAACTGCAGTCAAAATCTACTCAAATCCTGTTTTCAAAGTTTAAATTTCAAATCTGGGCTGAGTTTCAAACCTCTTTTGTCCCAAATCCAAGGATCAAATCAAGTTTTGCCCATTTTCAAAGTTGTAGATCTTTTCTTCCTCTACAATTTTTGTTTTGGCCAAAATTCAAGTTTCACTATGAAATTTTTAGTTTTGGACGGTAAAAAATCGAAACTAAAATTCAATTCATTTGATTTGGCCGCGACCGGTCTGACCGGTGCTCCCTTGTTTGCCACGCATCGAGCATCGCCGCCGGCGAGCGGCGCCACGTGCAGGCCATCCTCGGTGTCAATGCTGTCGTCGCCTCGTCGTGTGCCTCCCATGGCATCCCCATACCCTTCTTCCTCCTTTCGGCCAAAGCTGTGCAGAGCTCCGCCGCCGGCGCCGCGCCGGCCATCTCCGCCATTCCCGCTGCGATTCCACTCGTCCAGAGCCGCCCTACCTCGTCCCTCACTTCCGCCGCCCATCCCCGAGCTCGGCCGAGGACTACCCCGACCGAATCAGTCCCGCTCCAGCCGGCCACCATTGTTGGCCGCTCGAAGCTCTGCCCCGCACGTCGACCTCCATCTTCCGGCCGTCCTCCGCACGAACCGAGCCCGCGGTGAGCTCTCCCGCGACCTCCTCTTCCTCTCCAACCCCTTTCCCCTTCATCTCTGGTGCCGCCCCAGCCGGAACCCTGCCGCGCTGTCGTGCCGACAGCCTGTCGCCGCTGCTGCACGCCGCCGACCGCCTGCGGCAGGCCAGCCGCCTTGCAGGGCCCCCAAACGGGTGCACCCAGTCGCGCTGATGCTGCCTGTGCCCGCCACGTCGCCGGAATCCTCGCCGGCGTCGAGCTCTCGCCGGTCAAACTGCCGCCGCCGCCCCTGTCTCACCCAGGGCCGTTCTGACCGGTTGAAGCCACCGGTTGGCATTGGGTTTCTTTTGTCCTTTTTGTTTATTTTGGCTAGAATGTTGTAAATTGCTTAGAAAATTGCAGAAAAATTCTAAAAATGCAAGTCAATTTTGTTAGCTTAGTTAGATTCATATCTGCAGAGGAAAATTATCCATGCATATGAAATGTCAGCTTTACCCTTGTTAGCGTTTAATTTGTGCTTAAGCTTGTTTATTCAATATCTGCAATTCTGGGAGTCCAAATATCATGAAATTTATGCAGTAGTCTAATCTTAGCATGTGTAATGCGCTGTAAAATTTTTAGGTCCATAAACTGTGTGCATGTTGTAGATCTTAAATTGTTCAAATTGTCTTGTTGAGGATAAAATAAATGCTTTCTGTTATCAATAAACGTTGGTACATTTTTGTTGCATGCTTTAGCAATATCTTTTCATGTTGGTAAAATTTGGTTACAAGTTTAAGGCTGTAAGTCATGTTTTGCCTTTGTTTAGTCCTTAGCTATTGTTTTGTCTTTATGTTGTTGCTAATTTGGTTACAAGTTTAAGGCTGCAAGTCATGTTTTTGCTTTTGTTTAGTCCTTAGCTATTGTTTTGTCTTTATGTTGTTGCTAAAGAAATCCCTTTCTGCATGTGTATGTTTTCAGCGAGATGCTTATTTCAAATTGTTTTTCATGTTCTTGCACTAGGATCAGGACGTGGTTGGCTTTTGCTAAGCTTGGTTCTGGTTGCTTGTTAATTAACTAATTCATTAGTTACTTATTTTGCTTTATGCATATGCTTGGTCTTTTCTAAACAAGTTTAGTAATACTTTTTGTAGGAAACACTTCAGGCTAAAATGAGTTTGATGCATCGACTATTGCGCTTCTATGCATTCATACATCAGCATTATTGCATCTCATTTAGGTACGCTAAATGTACAACGCGTGGACGTGGAGCACGTGCTAATAGAACCAAACCACAAGACGGTGTTTGGTGAACGTATTCTGAAGAGAGAAGGGCCAGCTGGAGCAGCCGAAGAGCCGGCCCAAGGTCGGAAGGGCTCAGGGCCTTGTTCGTACTAACACTGGCTTAGTGTTGATCCCAGGCAAGCCCCGGAGCATAACCCTTAATTTCAGTATTCAAGGTTTATATAAGTAATTGTGCATTTATGTTTAGAGGAGTTGTATGAAACCTAGTATGCATGTTTCTCCCTGTGTACCTATGAGTCTCTACTAGCATACATGTGCCGTTAGAAATGCTTTGCTAAGTAGGAACTCGGTAGAAGTCGAGTGATTTCATGTCACTCGCGAGATATAGGTCCTTGATACTTATGGCAAAGTTAATGGAGGATGAAACCATGAGGCAAGGAAAATGGAGACCGGGCGGAGATGAGTCTGATTAAGAATATGGAATGGATGGAAAGTAAGCCTCCAGCTGTGTCGATTGAGCACCGTATCATTGTTGGCACTATTGATTGAGGATTCAACAATACTAACCACATGCCGGAAGTAGGAGGTAGTCGAAACCGGTAAACTGCGTACCTCTTTACGACGATACTTTGAATTCCGACCTGCTACACTGGGCGTGGGATGATTGCGGGTGTTGGATAGTATGTCGCCTTCGGGTTCTCTGGGAGTTCGCCGTGAGGGGCCCTTCACCTGGGTTTTAGCAGGCGTGGTTCAGATGTCGTGGTAATGATGGAAACAGCTGACGCGTGTAGCCCGACGGGGCTTGCATGTGTTGTGTGAGTTAGATCCACCTTGCTAGGTTAAATCGGATCGATTCTCCATGACTCGCGGATACGAGAGCCTTGATTTTTTGTCACATCGTAGTAAGAATTGGAATGAGATCGGAATGTTAAAAATATGAGATATGATTATGATTATCTGGAAAGATTAATGTAATCAACTATGCTTGCTCTAGATGCTTAGGCAAATCTAGTTGGTACTTGGAATATCAAATTTGAGCTAAAATATTGAAAGTAAGGATCCACTTTTAGCAGCTTTTAAGCAAATGAACTCCAAAGCCAAATATATACCACTAGTCGGGTAAGCCTTACTGAGTATGAGTATACTCGCCTACCCCAGAGAGGAAGGATTTTCCACCTACGGGTAAAAAAATCCCCTCGCCGGTCCCGTGTGCCAAAGCACTGCGATGAGTCGACCTGCCTTGCTGGGTTTTCGCAGGGCTTGACTGGGATTGCTGGCTGGGCCGCATCCCGCAGCCCGCATTCTCGCAAGCTCTTCCGGGCCAAATGCTCCCGGTGTCAGGGCGGGATTGGAGTTTGGGAATTTTCTCGGTCTGTAGAAGAGGACCTCTTAGTTTAATGCTCGGGGGGCGGCTTGCCCTCCCAGGCCAAGTTTTTTTTTAGTATTAGTATACTCAGGGTTTGTTGCTATCCTGTTTTCAGGTATCTGCTGCTGGTTGGAGCTAACCAGGATTCACATTGGTGGTCTCGATGTGACATCCTCACGTCTTCGTAGTATCGTGATTTTTAAATCAAACTTCTATTTAAATTCCGCTGCATTTTGAATTCTGATATTTCACGTAAACTTGTTTGTAAAACTCTGCATTGTAAATTAAATTTGCGAACTTTGGTCTGCTTGTAATCATCTGTGCTCGTCTTCGTGCGAGACTTCCAGTGTTTTTCGATCCTTAACCCAACAGACTGCCGGATTACACCGTTTTAAGTGCGTGGTAATTTAATTAACCATTAAGATGATAGTTAGCTCACTTAAGCATGTTTAATATAAGCGGTTCTGTGACAAAGTGTAGGTGTGGCACCAATTGAGGAGAAACTTACCCAACATCGGCTGAGATGGTTTGGACATGTCCAACGGAGGCCTTCTGAGGCGCCGGAGCGTAGTTGGGTTCTAAAGCGTGTCGATAAAGTAAAGAGGGATAGAGGTAGGCCTAAACTGACTTGGGGCGAGTCGGTTAAGACAGACCTTAAGGATTGGAATATCTCTAAAGAGGTAAGTTTGGATAGGAGCGTTTGGAGACTAGCTATCAATGTACATGAACCGTGACCTTTGTATCTTTTGGGTTTCATCTCTAGTCTACTCCAACTCGCTTGGGACAAAAGACTATGTTGTTGTTATAAATCACAATTCCAAACTAAAATGACTCAAATAACTCAGAAGGAGAAAAGCAACAATCTGGTCTTCAGAACACGGGGAAATGTGTTGACGCCTTTTCTGAGCCAACACACGAATGCGCTAGCACGCGCAGCACGCAGCGACGCTCCTTGCAGCGCCGCAGCACCAACCGGTCCGACCGGTATGGTGGACCGGTCAGACCGGTCTCGCCGGGGTAGCCCGACGAGGATCCAATGAACGTCCGTCAGGGAGGGACCCCGTCGGGGCAGACGCACCTTGCATTGCTTTAGGTTCGGCAGGCCAGCTAGGGCATCTTCAAACGCCATGGAGACGCGGGGAGAACAGCATATCGAGGTTGGAAAAGTACGGTAACGAGGAAGAAAGGTAAAAACGATAAAGATAGATTGATTTTGTAGATTTGATTGGGTTGTATCTCCTCAATTGGCCGTGACCCTTTATATTTATAGGGAGAGATGGTCTTACCCCATTAGGAGTCGAAATACTAATTAATTCCGTGCTAAAATACAACTCATAACTCGGTCTGGACTGTTTGGATCGGTTTGACCGCTCCTGTAAACCGGTCTGACCGGTCTGCCAGGGTGCAGAACTTTCCGAAGCCATATCTCTCTCATCCGGAGTCCAAATCGGACGTTCTATATATGCATTTTGATCGTCTCGACGAGATCTACGCAATGGTGAAGTCCATTTTGCATTTTAAGAACTTTGACCAGATCGGTCTGACCGGTTAGGTAAAGAGGTCTGACCGGTCTCCTTCGACCTGCCATTTTTGAGTGTGAACAAAATGCCACAACATGTATCAGTGGATCATGCATTCCCAAAGATGGGATTGTTGTGCATTTGTTAGAAGCATCAGCATATGACTGGACTGCATGACAAAGGACTGATGAAAGATGAGGAGCAGGTTTGAACCGCACCAAAGAGCAGGAGAGGAGAGGTGTTGGGCTCTCCATGTGTGCCATGCCTTCAAAGAACATAAAAGAAGGTGTGCTTGCAAGTCGCAACACATAAGGGAAGTAAATCCTAAGGGAACTAGACTCAATTTTCCATGCTCCTAAGCTGTGCACAACTGAGGATTAACACAGAAATGAAGTAATGAACTGCAGAACAGGCAGAAATTTCTTTCTTTTTTTTGAGGACTGGCAGAACCGCAGAAGTAAGAATTGCTGCTGACAAGGATCATACAGCAGTAGTAACCTTTTAAGAGATAATGAACCGCCGAAATGGCGAAATGATTAGACAAGGAAAGAAAATTTTGTGTGTGCACAAGCATTATTGAGATCATATTTGAACATCATACATGGAAGAACAGACAGGATGTACCTTTATTTGGTGTATTTCCATGGAGAAGGAGCTTTCAAACAGGAGGGCAGGTAGAAAAACAGCCAGCAGAAGATCAGGGTTTATGTTGGCCCCTGCAATTTAATTGTTCGACAGAAGGGAAACCAGGTAGGGGATTAGCTACCATAGCTTCATGTCGAATGAATGAGTTGAAGTATTAGAATGAATCGTAGTACTAGGAACTTACAGATACGAATTCCAGCTCCAAGTTTGCCTAGGTCATGTTGTGTTCCGTATTCTGGAAGGCGGGGGTAACAGTATCAAACAGTGGAGAAAGTAAAGAGATAAATTTGGGGCGCCATGAGCGGCTGAATTGAGTAGTAGCTGATTTTTGCAAATAGGGAAAGAGAAAGGGGGAATTCCATCCATTGCTGTACATGAGGTCGAGGGGAGGAAGTTCCATCTCTTACCGAGGGAGCCGAGCGCGACGCCGAGGACGAGAAGGGCGACGGTGTAGGGGACGCGGGTGCCGCGGAGGAGGTGGCGGGAGGCGATGCCCAGCACCAGCGACACCCCGACGAAGAGCACCGCGTCGTCAGGCTCAGGCTCACCCATCTCCTTCTCCCTGCTGTCTCGCTGTCTCTCCCGTCAATGGATCGGCGGATATCTATACGGGATGGAGGAGTACGAGGAAAGGAGGAATAAAGAACGACTCTACGGAAGAGGAAGGAATAGGAGGAATAAAGAACGACTCAACGGAAGAGGAAGGAACAGGGGGAACAAAGAATGCTTCTCTTCGGCTGGTTTAATAGTTTCGGCTAGTTTTGGCTGTTTTCAAAGCATTCTGTGAGGGGAAAAAAAGGTGAAAGAAGCCGGCTGATGGACCAGCAGAATAGAGTGAACGATTCTAAAGAGGATGGAATTTTTTAATTTTAATTCTTCTTAATCTAAAATCTCTACAACTAAAAAGATGAAGAATGCGAAAAAATGAAGAAGGCGAACATACGGTCGCGACGCCCGCACGCCTCCGCTCCGTCATCTTGCCGCCTGCGATTTTGTGCCATCCGATTTTTGATCCGCATCCGTCCAAGCTTCCTGTTGGGGTGCCACCTTCGGCTATCGACCGAAGGCCCGCGCACAAATTGAATGCCACGACAAGGTCTTCTGCCGGCTCGGCAAGCCGAGCGAAGAGAGGCGAAGACCAAGGAGACAAGACGAAACTAGGCGAAGAGAGGCGAAGATCAAAGCGCCAAAGACGAAGACGAAGCCTAGCGAAGAGAGGCGAAGATCAAAGCACCAAAGGCGAAGATGAAGCCGGGCGAAGAGAGGCGAAGACCAAAACGCCAAAGGCGAAGACGAAGGCAAGCGAAGCGAAGAGAGGCGAAGACCAAGGCGCCAAAGGCGAAGACGAAGTCAAGCGAAGCGAGGCGAAGGTCAATGCGCCGTTTGCAAAGTCGAAGACCAGCAAAGGAAGGCGTAGGAGAGCGAGCACTTCAGAAGCCGAGAAGGGATCATGTTCGCCGAACGATGATGTGCGAACCTGGGCCCGATGGGCTGTAATGGGCCCAATGGGCAGAAAGGGGCCTGGATGTAATCTACTAAGTGATGTAAAAATACGGTTGTGCCCCGAGAATATACCGAGAATATAGTTGTTAGAGGGTATTACAGTGTAATAACGGAGGGTGGTAGGTAAACCGTCACCTATAAATACCTGACCCCTGTATATTGATGGGACACATTGAATACAGAGAGAGTTGTGCTTAACTGTGCGAAGCCTTATTTCCGTTTCGGAATTGTTCTCTTTGATTGGTGCGCACTATTATAGTATTCATCCGTTCCGAAGGCACTCTCCACCCACACTTCCATCCCATCTCTCACCGCACAGCCGCTCGCGCCCTGCCTCCTCCACCCTCGCGCTCCACCACCATCGCCAGCACTTCTGCCACTTCCGCCCCTACGCTCCTCCAGTCCTCCACCCCGTCAATGCCACCTCGATCAATCGGCCTTCGCGTCCTGCCATTGCCTGCGGAGCCTCCCATCCATTGGACCGCGCCGCCGCCGCCTCCGCCTTGTGGAGCCTCGGCCTACCGCCCTCCCCTCCATTCGCGCGGATCGACCAGCCCTCCATCCTATCGCACCCGCTCGCGGAACCGCCGACCTCCTGTCGCACAGATCGACGGGCCGCCACGCCAACACTCGCCACAGCCGCCCTCGCTCAAGCCCCCAACCCCACCCCAGAACACTACTCCAAGTGCGGCGGGCGCACCTGACGATATACATGCGGACGTGATGCGGCGAGGGAGCCACCGTGTGACAGATCCATCAAGTTAAACTAGTTTAATTAAGCATAATAATTATCATTGGAACACATCAGGCGCATCAGCTTAACGGTTTAGCTTAATAGCCTGTTTTCAACTAATTACTGATCAAAACAATATCAGAAATCTCGCACAATGACGAGCGCAAACGGTACAAGCACGAATAATTTTACACAAATAGGGTACATCATAAAATATTTACAAACAGCATTCAAAATCAGAATTAACATAAAAAAGTGATAGCAAGGGAAAAGAATCTGATCTGGGGGAAACTTTTAATAGAAAATAAATAAAATAAATTGATAACTACGAAGACGTGAGGATGTCACATCGAGCCCACCGATGTTAATCCTGGTTAGCTCCTATACCTGAAACAGGGTCAACAACGAATTCTGAGTATACTAATATTCAGCAAGACTTACCCGACTAGTGGTATATACTTAGCCGACTCCTAATATGCAAGGCTTTTAGCTAGCGGGTATGTTTTGCCAGAAAACTTCTTACAGTGAATCCTTACTTTCAATATTTTAGCTCGAAGTTCTATATAGATTAATAATCAACTACATTTGTAGAACTACAATAGCAAACATGGTAGAGTATTAAATTATAATTCAAGGTAATCATCATCATATATAATCCATATTCCATATCATTATACTATGATGTGATGCAGTGATCAAGGTGTTCTTATCCGAGAGCGACGGCGAATCGATCCGTTTTAACCTGGTAATGTGGACATAACCAACATGGCACGTATATGCCCCGTTGGACTATACGCGCCAACCATTCCCCTCCCCACCCTTGAACTTCGGAACTACCCCACCGGCATATAGTTAGCCGACCCCTATGAGAGACCACCAAAAATAAAATACATACATACCCCATTCTCCGCGACCACTCGACTACCCTAGGAGGTGGGTGAGAGTTTCGAACTTTCGAAGCGAAGCACTACTATGCTTACCGGTTTCGACTACCTCCTACTCCTAGCATGCGGTTAGTACTATTTAAACTCGATCAGCGGTGCCAACAACGGTATGGTCCTTAATCGACACAAACAGGGCTAAAACAATCAGGAACTTGTCCTATTGCCATATCCTACATCTCAACATCATTTGCTGCCCGATCTCCAATTTCATTCATTCCATCTTTATTCCAGTGACTTATATATCAAAATATAAAGACCTTCTATATCTCGCGAGTGACTGGAAATCACTCGACTTCTACCGGGTCCTTTTTAAACATGGCAGAACTAAGGACCTACACATATTAGTATAAAATCAAGGGGACCTAGGGATCATGCATCTAAGATTCCAAATAATTTCTAAAAATATAATGTGCAAATAATAAATATGTAATGATTCATAATTTAAAATAGTTGGTTATGCTCCAGGACTTGTCTGTATGGGAGGGATAGTTAGAATTTGCAGAAGAAGCACCTAAGTCGAACTTGACATTAACACCAATGGTGGATGATCTTTCTTCAACTTGTCCATCACTAATCTTCTCCGAGTTTTGATCAACACAAATCTTCTCGCTCTCATTTACTTCACGTAATATGACGATGCATGCTTTAACATGATAAAATGTAATAAACGTGATGCATGATGAAACACGCAAGTGCTTAGATGAATTCAAATAAAGTTAAGCATCTTGAGTACAACTTTCCTTTGCCAAGAACTAGGGTTAATTGTTCACAAAGCATTTTTGGTTGACCCTCAAAACAATTAGTTGTTTATCACAAAGGAATAACACTAACATGGACCATTAAGATTTTGCTATGGTAAACACCTACATAGCTTAACCACCTACCCAAGTCATCTATATACTATAAAGAACCAAAACATTTGTAATTAGCGTGTACCTAAACAAAGGACTCTGTATCTCTCACGGCAACCCCAATTATCAGAGCCTGGACCGACCGAGGGAGCTGCAAACCGATCAAAACTGAGTGTTAGAAAATGGTTCCGCCAGAATGCAAAAAATTTTGACACCGTGCGCTGCCTTAGCTGCTCGTGTAACCGCGTCCAATCCCGCCCGTCAATCACGGCTCCCACCTCTCCTTCACAACCGCACGCCTCCCAATCCCCTCCCCTCTGCAGACCCATCCATCACCGTCGCCCCTCCGAGGCCAGTCCTGTGATCTCCTCACTTCCCCATCTGGAGCCCACGAGGGAGTGGAGCACGTAGGCGGTCTTGTCCACCATGCCGGACTATGGGTCGGCCATGAGATCTAGCAGCGGCCGCACGGTGCCGGTCTCGACGGCATGCTACCGGTTCTCTCACACCCCGCCGCAGAGCGCGGTGGCGCGTCCTACTTCTAGCATGCACTGCCGACCTCAAGGATGGAGACCAGCAGGAGGACGGAGCCCGCGCGGCCGATGACAGCCGCGGTGGCACCGTCGAGATGGGCCAGCCGGAGCAGCGCGCATGCGGCGTTCTCCCGCGCGGCGGGCGAGGTGGCGGACTTGAGCACGTGCACTAGCGCCCGCCACCGTGATGGCCGCCTTGTTCCCATCAAGGATGGACAGGTTAAGCAGCGCCACCTCGCTTGTTCCTCTCTCTCATCTGTCCCTCGCGAAGAACAACCACAGCAACCGATGGCGCAGCTTCTCGATTTTTTAGCGGGCCCGCACAGATCCGCACGCGGCACCGATGGCACGGGCACGGGCAGCAACCGCGGGCCTGGCACGGCAGCCACGGCGCATGAGGATGCGCAGGAACGACGTGACGCCCATGGTGCATGAGGATGCGCAGGACCGGCACGGCGCTCCCGGTGCTCCACGTGTGAAAGTGCATCTAGGCCCCTAATGGGTTTTGGTGAGTTGAATGACAACATGATTAGAGGACTAATCTTTTTGTTGAAGATATCATGAGCATGGATTCATTTGTAAAAGAATTAATGTCATTGGCTCATGTAATGAAGAATCAAACAAAAGAAAAATATTGTTGAAAGTGAAGCATGTTGTGAAGGAAAATAGAAACAAGTGTTCATGCTTTAATCAATGATGGTTTCTAATTATGGCTTGGCATAATGAAGAGTTCTTTGTCAAAAGAATCAAATGTTCATGATTACAACGCAAGACAAAGATATAAAGATATGAGAATGAAAAGTGGAATTCATTGTTGATGTGCAAAGCTTAACTCAATGAGGTGATGGTAAGTGATGAAGAAACCAACTGAGATGACTAATGCGAGGGACTAAGCAAACTTTGGTGAAGCGACATCTTACCATGTACGAATTGCTAGGGTAAAGTGGCTAGTATCCGTGGAGTTTTCGAAGTATCATATCTAAACCTTGTTGGGAGAAGCAATGCAATGCATCAAATACTTTTTGGAGTGACTTAGAGCTTCAAGGACAGATTTTCAAGCATGATGGAAATTCTAAGTCACTAGCTTAAGTATGGATTTGCTCAAAAGAAGAAAATACAATGTTGAAGTCCCAAGATTCACAAAGTCAAAGTATGGCAAAGTTGAAGTGTTTTAAGGCTCAAGTGGATGATCTGTGATTTATATTTAATTTTAAGTATAGGTATGCCGTACTATCAAGAGGAATGCAACATTGGTTGTTTGACAACACTCATAAGTGCTCATAGGTCACCCAAGTGAGGATCCCTGAGAGAGACCCCTGTTTACTAACTCTGACCAACTTGGTTGACCAAGTTTTGGCTTGGTGCACCAAGTGAAGCCTTCTATTTGGGTTTGGATCTTCACTAGCCCTGACCGGTCTAGTGTGTAACAGCTAGTTTATTGAACAGACCGGTCTGATCGGTCTGGGGGACCGGTCTGACCGGTCTGGACTGACAGTTCAAACGGCTAGTTTTTGTGAGTGGGGTATTTGTACCTCTTGGCCCTCTCTTTCATGAGCTGCTGGTTCCCTGGTATCTTTGAGATTCTTGAAGCTATTTTCCAACACTCTTTGTGAGTTGTGCTAACTAGATTACATATCCTTTAGTTGGGTTGAGAGATTGAGCGTGTGTGAGCATTGTGAGAGCTCTAATTTGAGCTGCAATGAGCAATCCTTAGCTTGAGCTCTCTTGGTAACATCAAGACAACTCGTGAAGCATTTGCTACTCTTGGAAGTTTGCCTCCTAGACGTCTATGAGTCGCCGGCTAGCTCCCAACGGTGTGATGAGCAGTGGAAAGTTTGTACGGGTGTGATCTTGCCACCTTGGTGGAAAGAATGAAGATAGTGTAGCGAGGAAAGGGTTGGAAGAAGACCCAACTCGGTGGAAGTGAGGTGAAATAGACTCACATTTCTAAAAAGTTCCTCAATGGAGACTAGAATTCACTTTGGTGAATCTAAACTTCGGTCAAACAAATCTCGTGTCTCCTTTGTGGTTTGCCTCACTACTTGTTGCTCTAGCTTTACTTTGTGCTTCCGCTTTGATCTACTTGATTGTGTTATTTCTGGTTGTGCAGAGACTTGTAATATACTTAACATCACCTGTGGAAGCACAACATCAAGTTGTATTTGTGTTAGAGTTTGAGGAGGGGAGAAACTCTGATATTTGGGTTGGTTCTGCACAAGACCAGTCTGACCCATCACCCCAACCAGTCTGACCGGTGGGTAAGTTTGTTCAGCGTTCTAAGTGTTAGACCGGTCTGACTGGTCAGTGTGTTGACATCTTGGTTTAAGTTTTGTAAATTGCAGAATTTGTAGAAATGCCTATTCACCCCCTCTAGACGACATCCGAAGTCCTTTCAATTGGTATCAGAGCTTCGATCTCCGGATTGAAATTTAACCGCTTGGAGAATCAAGATATCGACTACATGTGAGGTATCCTTTGAGCCACTCGCTCTAGATGGCTCAAACTACGCTTCTTGGTCTACTCATGTACTTAATGAACTTAGGACCATTGGTCAAAGAGCTTAAATTGGAGTTGACCAAGTCGAAGAGCAAGGCTCAAGTGCAATTTTCTCAAGATAACTGTGATGACATGGTGAAAAAACTTGAGGAGGGTTCAAATGCCACTTCCTCTGCTCCTCGACAAGGTCAAGTCAAAGAGAATTGTCTTGTTCAAAGCAAAGAGTCAAGCATGGAATACAATTCATCCACTTGTTCCATGAAACCCAAAAACAAGACAAAGCTATCAAGAAGGCAAAAGTATCGTGCCAAGACAAGGGTGCGCTGTAGATGCAAAGAAAAAGGTCATCTCATAGTTGCATGCCCTATTCAACAAAGTGAGGCTGGATCTGACCTGACCGGTCAGACCGGTTGGTGCCTAGAGTGCCCAACCTCATTCCTACAAGTGCAAGCAAAAGTCAAACTCAAGGGTGAAACATGAAGTGAAGCAAGTACAGAATTTAAAGGATGATTTTGAGTCAAGAAAAGATAAATATCGCACTTGCTACACATGTAGAGAAAAGGGACACTTGAGTAAAGATTATCCCAAAGGTAACTCACCTAACTCAAACCTTGTTCAATATGACTTTGCTAGACTTGGGAGCGACAAGATGAGTCCTTATGCCACTTGAGTAAAATCACCCAATATTGGCATAAGGGCTATTTGGGTTTCCAAGTCTATTGTAGCTAACGTTGAAGGGCCCAACAAGAGTTGGGCACCAAAGAAAGCTTGAAAAGGTTGCAGGGTCATGGAGGTGCATTGGAGACTTGGTTTGCAGAAGGAAGTGTTATGTCTCAAGGTGCAACCAAGTGCAAAGCTACCTTGATGAAATTCTTACTCCAATGGTATCTCGGTAACTAGTGCTAACTGTCACACCTTAGTCACTCATAGATCTCTGTGAACAAGAGTGTTTCACAATTCTAGTAGTTGTGAAACACTTGGAAGTGACTTTGGTTCAAAATTCTAGCTATCCATTTCTTTTGTGCCATATGATGCTTTTAATGTCTCTCTAGTAGAGAAATGTCTTCTTGATTAGTGCAGAAAACCTCTTTCATATCATCTGGTTTTCTCAAGGCAAAACATTCGAGACATAATTATGTGGAGCTATTTTGTACGGGTCAGAACTTCTAACACGCCATCAAAACTTCTGACACTCCTCGAAAGTTTCATGCTTCTTCCGATCAAGGGTTCTCGGGCTTCAACTCCACATTCATCAGAACTTCTGTTGGAGCATCGGAACTTCCAACAAAAACTTAGTTGGACTATCTCTGAACTGACTGGTTGAGCCCAGAGCAAACCAACTAGGTGTTAAAGGTGAGAAAATGGATCATCAAGTGTATATTAAGGCATATTCTCACCCATGGCACAAGTTTTGGTACATACAAAGTAAAATTAGGTATTTCAAGCACAATTTCAATTCTTGTACATTATTTGTGTGCTCAGGCCAAATTTGTGAGTAAGCATCCCATATCTTTAATTAGATAAAGTTCCTTGCATTTAAGATACTCAAAATCTTAAGCACTGCTTAACGGGGAGCTTATTCTCAAATTTGTGTCACTGTGGGAACTAACATTTTCTTCTAGTGAATTTGTAGTCTCATGGAAGAGAGTTAGAAAACTCTCAATTTGGAGTATGCTATCTTGTGCAGTTGTGCTCACATGAAAGTGGTAACATGTCCATAACTCTTATTTATTTATTTATGTTACTAACCCTCGTATAGCTACTCTCCATAATATAGTTTAAATTCTTTAAGTTGGACTTAATTGACCAAGTTAGTGCATATGAAGTTGACTTCCACGTATTCTTGCATGTGCACTAATGATTGAGGAATTTAACCTATATTGTGAGGTTTCATCTTTATTGGTCCTAATTATTCCAACACCAAAAGCCACTAAAGTGAAACTAGAAGCATGTGCAAGTAACCTTGGTCTTTAAAATCATGTTTTTACCTTTGTGTATCTAGACCACATTATCACACTAGTGTGTGCATGTTTTGCATCAAGCATTACAAGTCTTTAGTGTGCCTTTAGATATTTGGTTGATACTTCATCTATTTGAATTGGTGTCAAGTGAACTTTAAAATTTTGTAAGGTATGAGCCAAATATATTAAGAATGGTGTTTGACTTATATTGCGGGATGCTTGAATGATATAGTATAGAATTTTTTTAAAAATCCAACTAGTATGCTAGGTGTGTGCTTTTTGAAAAATTATTTAGTTTTTGGTCTTTGTGACCATGTCAAGTCACCTTGTGGTTATAGTTGCTTTTGTTTGATTGTTGGCTAACCACAAGTGACAAGACTTTCTCAAGTCCATAGGATCTATTTAAATCTGGGCAGTCTGGACAGTGCAATGCGGACTATCTACGGGTAAGAGGCGGACAGTCCGCCAGCAGTTGAGAAAAATAGAACACTTTGGAAGTGAACTGGGCTGAAATATTGTGATGCGGACGGTCCACCAGTAAGCGACAATAAAACTTCCTTTCGGACATTCAAAAATATAATGCAGACCGTTCGGATGTCCAAATGTCTTGACAGTAGGACAATCCGCCTATGGACACCGGACGGTACTGTTGACGACCAAAATTGACATTCGACAATACCGACCGGTCTGACCGGTACGCCCTAGCGGTCTGACCGGTCAGACGCTGTAGTCGGTCCGGCAGCAGCCGACCAGTCTGACCGGTCCAAGTGGAATCCGAGTACAACTAGGGTTTTTAATAGATTTAGATCTTGTAATAGGATTTCTTGCGGGATAAGTCTACCCCACCCTATAAATATAAAGGGTCACGGCCGATTAGGGTATCCAATCAATCAAATACAAAAACTTTTATCTTTTACTTTCTTTTTTCCCTAGCTTTTTCCCATCTACTATCTGTTGTTCCTCCTTCGTCTCTATGTCGATTGAGGGCGTTCTAGGTGGCATGCCGACTCTAGAACAACCCTGCGTGCACCTGCCCCGATGGGTCCTTCCCGAGCGACGTTCGTTGGTTTCATCGCCGGCCTGCCCGACGACAACCGGCCTGACCGATATACCCGACCGTTCTGACCGGTCTGAGCATCGGCGCTGCGTCGTGCCATCGCTCGCTGCGTGTTCAAGTGTTTTCGTGTGTTGACCCTAGTTCAGTGCCAACATATTTTTGGCGACTCCGCTGGTGAAGAAAAAATAAATCGGTTGCCATGACCGGTATTCCTAAACCTAGTGAAGTTGTTTCTGCCGATATCCGGAGGCCGAATGTTCAACAACTTCCGGCCGAGCATCAGAAGATTCTTGATGACATCCAGAAGAAGATCAGAGAAGAGAAGGAGAAGGAGATCCAGAGGCTAGAAGAAGAAGCCATGAACCAGTACATCTCGCACTTCTCCAACGACCGACAAGGGAAGGTCACGACGGATGACGCCTTCGATGCTTCACAATTTGAGGTAAAATTTGATGAGGATAAACAGCCTGCTCTTGATTCAGAAGTAACTAGTATGATAGATAGTGCCGTTGCTTCTCATGTAAATAATAAGTTCGAATTTATTGGTCAAATTATGCATGATATGTTTGATGACTGTTTTAGCCGAATTGAAATACATCTTGGTATGAAGTCTGTTGGTAATAATGCATCTACATCTAATACTGATAAGACGATGCGTGGTTCGGCAATTTCAACTAATAATGCTATTGCGACTAATTCGGCTAATCAGCATAGCCGAATTAATTATAATGCATCACCTAATGCCAATGTGCCATATGGGGCAGCAAGTTCGTTGTGACATTCTACACCGCCGAACTTTGCTCAACCTAGTAGTACACCGATCACAAATCGGCCTAATGCTGCTGATGATGGATCAGGTAGTATTAAAGAAGAGGTGATGAAGATATTTCGGCAAACCTTTGGTATAGAACCTAAAGCCAAATGCCGAACTTATCAAAGACCATACCCTGAGAATTACGATTATGTTGCATATCCTCAAGGGATTAAAATTTCTGAATTTGTTAAATTCACTGGTGATGATAGTAGAACTACATTGGACCATATTGGTCAATTTATTATACAATGTGATGAAGCTAGCACTAATGACATTTACAAATTGAGGTTATTTCCTTTATCTCTATCGGGTGCTGCATTTACTTGGTTTATTTCATTGCCACCCAATTTAGTTTTCACTTTTGCTGATTTAGAGCAGAAATTCCATGATTATTTCTTTACTGGTGAAACTGAATTGAGATTGTCACATCTTTCATCGGTTAAACAAAAAATACATGAAGGTGTTTCTGAGTATATTAGAAGATTTAGAGATACTAGAAACCGATGTTATAGTTTGACAATTTCTGATAGAGATTTGGCTGATCTAGCTTTTGCTGGTTTACTTGATTTTCATAAAGCAAAGCTAGAGGGACAAGAGTTCCTATATGTTAGTCAAGTCCTACAAAAGGCTCTGGCTAATGAAAGCCGAGCTAAAGAAGCTAAAGACTCTCAAAAGTCCAATGAAAAACTTAATCGTCCTGTTTATGTGCTTGGGTGTGATTCTAATTGTTCGGACGATGAAGGTAAAGATGTTTATACCGCTGAATTTGTTTGGCCCTCCAATGATAAACCTTGCGTTTGCGGTTCTCTTAAGCCGATTCATAAAGATCGGCAAGAAAGATTTACTTTTGATGTATCCAAATGTGAGAGGATATTTGATGAATTATATAAGAATGGATACATCAAGATGTCGCATGTCATACCGCCACTTGAAGAATTAAAGCGGCGAGCTTATAGCAAATTTCATAATACTTTCTCTCATGTGACTAATGATTGCAATGTGCTTCGAAGGCAAATTCAATCGGCTGTTAACAAAGGCCGAATAATTGTTCCACAAATGAAGGTGGATCAGAATCCTTTCCCTGCATATACACATGTGCTTGAATTGAGTAATCCTAAAGTGTTAATTCGGCCAAATCAAGCTGAATCAACAAAAGGAAAAAATATAATTATTGGTGAAGAGAGGTCTGAGCCTTCGAAATCTCATCAGGAAGCTCCAGCAAAGAAGGTCCCTGAAGATTCGTTGAAGAATTCAGTGCTCGAGGGGCAAGAACAGAAGAAAGACGCCAGATCTGCTCAGACCGGTCTGACCGGTCGCTCTGGAAATTCTGGAAAGAATTTCAGAAACAAGAAAGAAAAAGGAAGGCCGAGTTTTAAAGAACTCTTGGCCAAATATGAGAAGAAAGGAGTCGTCTAGAAGCAGAGGGGGCGGCCGGACAAAGTCAAGGATACAAAGCCATCATCGTCTCAAGAGCAATCGAGTTTGAGCCAAGGTAATTCATTTAATGGACCGATTGATCCATGGTATTGCTGGTATCCTTGTTATATGCCTTTGGATTATAGTAGGATGCACATGCAGTCATATTATATTCATTATCCTCCTATATATCCAAGCTTTGCTTCACAAAGACCGATTATCGATAATCTAGTCAAAAAGGACATTGATTGCAGCAAGAAGTGTGAGAAGAACATAAAACAAGATTCAAAATATCTACAGCCGAGGTGGTGTCCCTCAAGTTTGTCTCACACCCAAAAGAGGAGGCTACAAAGGATGCACAAGAAAGAGTCTATGGAACAGCAAGCGGAGGTTGTACCAGCAAGGTCGACGACTGTATGGAAGCCCAAGCAAGTTGTTTCATCATCAGCTTGAGGAAGAAGCAAGATACGGCCGATAAATTGTTATCGCCCTTAGCAAAAAAAAATGGCCTATGTATTCATCGCCCTTAGACAATTTTGGTCCAGAAGAGTGTTCTTTGGCATGCAAGCTTTGCCAAAGAATAGGGGGGGTATATGTCGACGACCAAAATTGGCATTCGACAATACCGACCGGTCTGACCGGTACGCCCTAGCGGTCTAACCGGTACGCCCTAGCGGTCTGACCGGTCAGACGCTGTAGTCGGTCCGGCAGCAGCCGACCGGTCTGACCGGTAGGGTCGACCGGTCTCACCGGTCCAAATGGAATCCGAGTACAACTAGAGTTTTTAATAGATTTAGATCTTGTAATAGGATTTCTTGCGGGATAAGTCCACCCCACCCTATAAATATAAAGGGTCACGGCCGATTAGGGTATCCAATCGATCAAATACAAAAACTTTTATCTTTTACTTTCTTTTTGCCCTAGCTTTTTCCCATCTACTATCAGCTGTTCCTCCTTTGTCTCTACATCGATTGAGAGCGTTCTAGGTGGCCTGCCAACTCTAGAACAATCCTGCGTGCGCCTGCCCCGACGGGTCCTTCCCGGGCGACGTTTGTTGGTTTCACCGCCGGCCTGCCCGTCGACAACTGGTCTGACCGGTATACCCGACCAGTCTGACCGGTCTGAGCATCGGCGCTGCGTCGTGCCGTCGCTCGCTGCGCGTTCAAGCATTTTCGTGTGTTGGCCCTAGTTCTGCGCCAACAGGTACGCCCCTTCGGATTTCAGTGAGACTTTGCCAGACGGTTCGGATGTCCGAACGTCTTGACCTGCGGACGGTCTGCCCACAGACACCGGACGGTCCGCCCCTTCGGATTGCATTGAGACTGGGCCAGAAGGTTCGGATGTCCGAACGTCTTGATTGGCGGACAGTCTGCCCACGGACACCAAACGGTCCGCAACTTTTGATTTCAGTGGGACCGGGCCAGACGGTTCGGATGTCCGAACGTCTCGACCGGCGGATGGTTCACCTATGTGCACGGACAGTCCACTCCAGCGGGATTAGTAGCGGGTCAAATCTTATGTCACGGGCAATAAGTGCTAGAAACTTTGGATAACATTTCTACATCTATCAAGTTTCAACAGCCTATAATCTTATCTCAAAAAATTTTCCAAGATAAATATTTGTTGGAATTCAATTTCTAACTGCCAGGGGGAGACCGGTCTGACCGGTCTCCCCGACCGGTCTGACCGGTCGGTCCTGGGCAGTTACTTTTTACCCGCTCACGGGCAATACAGTGAAAATCTTTCACTTTCACCCCTCCACCGACACCTTCTTCATCCCTTTCACCGTGCTTCACCAAGCTCGTTCCCCTTCTCGCCCCCATTGGTGATTTGAGGATTCAACCAAGGAGGAAGGGATTCCTCTGTGGGATTTGAAGGACTTCACCGGCCTGACTGCTTTGTCAAGCCGGTCCATCGATCTCTTCACCAAAATCTCGGTATAAAGGATCAGCAGCAGAATGCCGAATCACTTTGAGAGAATGACATAATGCCGTTTTGATGCTCCCAGTGATGATCTAAATGAGGGTGGATCAAGTGTCCCCGATGTGGTCAGTGGAAGAAAACTGAAGCCAAGAGGGTAGAAAAGGGCATCAGCGGATGATGTTGAAGAAGAAAGTGCTGGTGGCTTCAGTGACTCTAGTGACGATGAGGTTGAGGATGAAACCAATAGGGTTGAACATCGTCATGGCAAGGGTCCAGCACAGGAGGGCAGTGACAGTGATGAGGAAACTGGAGGTGATCTTGGTGGCAATGAGGATGATGAGGAAGATGATGGTAGTGAAGGTGAGAAAGAGATTCCTTTTCCCACCATCCAAAAGCCTATACTAGCCTCTAGGAAGTGTATTGATTACACAGGCATTTGGTGGGCTAGGCTCATGAGAGGCACTGTTTCGATTGCACTAGCATGTAATCATGTGCCACTTTTCTTCTGTGTAATTACATCATGTACAAGTCCTTAGAATGATTTGTGAAACTTGCATTGTTGCAGTTCTCGTTTTCAGGGGTAACATTGGATCCAGTTCATGCCACCATCATCACCAGCACAGTCGTTGTAGTATTTTTCACCACTCTGGTCGGTATCCCATTGAATCCAACACTACGTGAATTCATATAAGTTTATAGTCAAGACTTCAGAAAGCATCAACATGTCCCCTTGATTTCAGGTATTTGGCTTCCTGACTAGGCCTCTCATAGGTGCCATGCTCCCGCGTCACTCGAGGGCGCTGTCCAGAGGCCATAGCACCGGAAGGATGACTTCACCCTGCCATTTTTCTCAACTGATGATGACGCATCTGGCAGCGGTATTGTATTGGAGCAAGCCAAGAGTAAATTCTAGGAGCCGTCATGAACAGATCATCCCATTTAGATGATAAGCATCTGCTATGGCTTGTTAGAAATTCATGCAGCCTGACAGCTTATAAATCATTTTCCTTGGTGATCCAATTGCTGCATGAATGTTATATGTAAATTACTGTAAATTCTAGGTGCCGTCATGAACAGATCGTCCCATTGATGATTTAAGCATCTGCTATGGCTTGTTAGAAGTTCATGCAACCTGACAGCTTCTAAATGGTTGGCAGATTGATAAAAGAGGCTCCAGAATCAGCAGAAGTAGGTGGCGGTGCAGAATTTGAAGGAGGCGGCGGGTTTTCCTCTAGGTAAACTGCCTTCCTGTATCAGTTTAATGATTATTAGAAGCAATCATTCGTTCCATCTCAATCAGTTAATAACTTACATATTTAAATAATCTTTCTTGATTAGTACTGTTTAGAAGGATCCACAAAATATGGACACTGTTTAGCAGTGTCCTGAAATCTCAGTTTGAGCCCATCAAATTTTAATAGCTTTACTATATGGACCTGAAATGAGAGCACAATGGTCTTTGGTGATTGAATCTCCACTCCATTTGTTTTGACCCACGGTATTTGTTGTTATCTGATTGGCACACTGTTTCGTTTGTATCCCTTGTGCTATACAAATTGATAAACTTGTTCTTGAGTTGTAGCAAAACGACTAACGAGAACTACGTTACAATTGGTCATATTCATCCTGCTTCATTTCCAATTCAATTTTTTTTACTGCGACGAGCGCGGCCGGTTCCAGATGGACCCGGAGGCCGTGGCCGCGCTGCTAATGTCGATCTGAACTGAACACTGAGGTCTGCAATTTTTCTCCTTCTCTATCCTTATTTCTTCTGATTTGCATCTTATTTAATTATTAGTTGTCGTCCTCATTCATTTTTTGTTGGCACAGCTTGGAAGGAGAGAATAAGAGAAATGAGGAAGAATCTTTTCTTCCTACCAGCAAGATGAGGTAACATATGCTAGCTATATGTTTGTTGAAATGCTTCTTCTTCCCAATGATTCGTGGTGACATGAAAGTAGTCTTGAATTAGCGGTTGTTGCTAACAGGTGCAAAACTAGGAAAGCTATCTGTTCTCAGAATCCTCGTTAGTGCTGTGTACTAATCCATATTTAAATTTTCTGTTTGGTTAGTCTTCAATTAGCAGTTGCTACTAACTAATGCAAAACTAAGAAAGCTAGCTGTTCTCAGAATCTTTGTTAGTGCTGTGTAGTAATCCATATTTAAACTTTTTGTTTGTTTCAGTTTGTATAATTCATTGGTGTTTTCTGAAAGGCTGTCTCACGGATATTGAAGTGAAGGTTCGATAAGACTGGTAATTTTGCGCACTTGTTTATGGTTATCGGTTGTAACACACTATGAGCAACATTTAATACAATTGAGCATTCTTTCTACGGTTTTTCCCTATTGACGAATTGTTTATTATATTAGCTGTTGACAGCGGTAGACTTTTTAAATATCCTAATATGCTCTATACCTGTTGCCAAGGTTTATCGCAAAGAAATATTGGAGGATCTGTTATACCCCATTGATATAAGTTATGTAACATTTCTCATCAGCCAAAAAACAATGGGTTATTTGGATTGATACCATTACAACTTTCACAAGTTGGAATATGCTACTACAATTCACCATATTGGAAATATATCATCAGGATACCCTTTTTCCCTCCTTGGATCTACGCGCAGTGTATTCCTTCCCTGTATTTTGCCGTATACATATTTGGCAAGCCACTTGGCAAGAAAGCTCAAAGTAGGATTATGGATGGAGACTATGCTGTTCTTGCTACTCACAGGTTCATTAGAAATTAAGCTCCACCAAGAATTACGGTCGTACTGGTATTTTTCAGCAAGCGTGTTGGGGTCAAGGATGCATCTTTTGTGAAAACCCAACGCGATGCTGAACTCTTTTAGGGTCATTTCAAAAGGTTCATTAAAGAACCGAAAGTAAAGAGAAATGAGGAATTCCATGGTCAAGAGGTGCGAACCTGGTTCAACGACGTCGGCGAAATCCTCCCACCCGGCGGCGGTGAACGCTTGATTCATATCCTGTTTAAGTCCTGTTTTCATGAGGAAGTAGGTTTCGAACCTATTAGCGTGGCCGAAATTTTGCCTCTTCAATAGCTCAAGTGCTTCCCGCTCGTAGTCGTTCTTGACGTCGATTTGTTCAACCATCGTCAGGATCCTAATGCGGAAATGGCTCCTTGGGACTGCGGGAATTTCTTCTTTCTCCTGGGATACGTGTGTACAGTGACCGGAGTCGACCGACATATTATCCTGGGAAGAAGATGAACTCCGCAAACTTCTCGAGCTTCTCGAAAATGCTTTCTTGACCTTCTGCTTGGCTCTTCCGATCATGGTGCCTGCAACAGATTAGCACACAAAATACCCGAAGGATATAACAACTAACAAGGGGGTTAGTCATTCTTGCGGGGCGTTACACCCACCACAAACGTTCGTCATTCAGCGTACCATAAATTTATTCGAGGGGAATTTTTTTTTTGGTATTTTCTGGTTTATGAACTTCACTACTTATAGAATTATTTTTGGTTTGAGCCAGCACTTAAGTTCTCTACTTAATTAACTCAAAGGAGTTTGCTTAAGCAAAGGAACTTAAGAAAGGGAGAGGAGATGCTCGTGTTCAGGCTGAGGCATGCAAACCTGAGCATGTGGTGCACTGGGAAGCGTCGCTCTCGTCGAATTTTATAGCCGGGTGCAGAGGCCAGGCCGGCCGGCCTAGACCACGCCGGCCGGCCTCTGAGCGGCGGCGAGCGAGCCACGACGGCGGCCTACTCCTTAGACTTGCAGGTGGTAGTGCTTCTTTCGGTGGTGATGGGACATGAACGGAGCAGGAGGCCGGCCGGCCTGCATGGGGCTGCACAGCCTGACTCCTTCACGTTTAGTGCTCGTCTTTTTCCCTTGCTCCAACTACACGCCATGCTCCCTGTCTTGGGCTGCTACTGACCAATGATGAAGGGGAGTGGGGCTGGCCGGCCTAACATTTGGCCGAATTTTTTTTGAAATTTTTGTGAAGTCCTTTTGAATGCAGAGTTTCGAAATTCAAACGTGCTTTGATTCAAAATCAAACATGCTTATGCACTAGTGAAACAAAATTTATGCATGGAAAATTAAACTATCCTATATGCAATGCAATGAGGGATACATACCATGATCTTCATGGTGAAGGCTCGGGCTTTGAGTCATGAGCGGGACTCTCCATAACTTTGGTTCGTTTGTCGTCGCTGGTTGGAGTCCCTGATGATGACACCTTTCGCCATACTTTCTTGGTAGTGGGCGGTGTTTCGACCTCTTTCTTCTCTGATTCCAGAAATTTCTTATGTTGGATTCTTCGTCTCGCATTTCTATAGCTGTGAAGCTTGATTTGCTTCGTCTCCTCCTGAATCCGTAAACTTTCCACGAATTCGATGAGGGCCTCAATAGGTGGAATGGATGGCTTCTCCGGCTCTTTCTCGGATTTCTTCTTCCGGTTGAATACCTTGACATGTGAGCATTGTTCGACCTTCAGTTTGAATGCGAACTTCTCCTTCTGGCCATTGATGTTAAGCTAGATTTCTCCGGCTCCCACATCAATATGTGTGTTTGCTGTGCTCAAGAACGGCCTTCCCAAAATGAGAGGTGTCTTGGTGTCGACATCCATGTCGAGAATGACGAAGTCGACGGGAATTAAGAAATTCCGGATCTTAACCGGAATATTCTCTGCTATTCCCGTGGGGTAGCGAACTGATTGGTCCGCTAGCTGCAAACACATGGTAGTAGGGGCGAGCGCTTGATGGTTAAGGCGGTCATAAACTACCTTTGGCATGACGCTGACGCTTGCTCCCAAGTCGCATAGAGCGTTTGAGAAGTGTTGAGTCCCAATCGAACATGTGATGGTAGGGCAGCCTGGGTCCTTCTTCTTCACCAAGAGAGGATCGAGTATAGCAGCGCTACACTCTTTTGTTAACTGCACGACCTCGGTGGTGGGCAGCGTCCGCTTGTTTCCAAGGATATCCTTGATATACTTGGCATACGTAGGTACCTGCATAGCATCAAGAAGTGGTATATTGACATACAACTTCTTTATTACCTCAACGAACTTGCCAAATTGTTTGCCGGCCACCGGCTTCCTTATCCGCTCCGAAAATGGTAAGGTAGTTGTATCGTGGTAGTCCTGTGAAGTTCTAAGGGGTTCCACAAGGTCTTCCTAGGTTGCATAAGTGTTGGATTCGATAGCCTCCTCCTGCACCTTGTCATCAATGTCGGTATGGCTAGCGGCCACGGTCTTCCGCCGAGTTCCTGCATCCTGTGAGAAAGGTGGCTCTCGCGTGGACTTACCACCACGCGTAGTCACCGCACTAACGTTTTCTTTCGAGGGAACTTTCGGTTGCCCGGGCAGTTTCCCCGTATTAGCATTAGGACTAGAAGAAGCTAGTTGAGCTACCTGGGTTTCTATCATCTTATTGAAGCTCAACTGATTTTTAATAACAGAATTAAAGCCCTCTAGTTGTGCGGCCATAGACTCCAAAATCTTGTCACTAGCAAGAAATTCTTGCTAATGTTATCATTTATTTGCTTCTGGCCGTACACTAGGTCTTTTAATGTAGGATTAACATTGTTATTAAAATTCATACCTTGTTGTTGACCAAAGGGAAGGTTGGGCTTGGAGTTCCAACCCTGCTGAGGATGGAATCTCGAGTTGGGATTGTTGTTGTTGTTGGTTCCAACGAAGTTCGCGTCCTCTTAAGTCAATGGGCACGAAGTGCCCGAGTGCCCAGTCTCGCCACATGTCCCATATGTCATTCAAGACTCCGAGACCTGGTTAACCTCCTTGTGCAGAGATTCCAGCTTGTTCATGAGAAGATCCATCTTGGCAGCCAACATATCGACACTGTCGATTTGGTGCACGCCCCTAGGATGGGTTGGCTGCCTTTCACCTTTCCAACTCTGGTTGGAAGCTATCTTGTCAATCAACGTCTTCGCTCTCGCAACATCGAGAGAAAGGAAAGAACCACCCGCCGCTGCGTCGACGTGGTCCTGAGCTTGCTGATTCAGGCCATGGAAGAAGTTCTGAATAATCAGCTATTCCTCCATGCTGTGGTGTGGGCATGCTTGGATGTACTCCTGGAGACGTTCCCAAACTTCTGGGATGGTCTCATCCGGTAATTGCTGAATCCCGGAGATCCTGTTCCGGAGGGCATTGGTCTTGCCCACTGGAAAGTACTTGGCTAGGAATGCATTTGAACAAACTTCCCATATTGTGAAAGCTTCCTTGTTGGAGTAGAACCACGTCTTGGCCTTCCCGAGCAGTGAGAATGGGAACAGCCGAAGGCGTACGATATCCAATGTAGTTCCCATGGGGTTGATGGTATTGCTCACCTCCAGGAAGTTCTAGAGATGGGCATTGGCATCCTCAGATGCCTTACTGCAGAACGGACTTGCCTGGACCATGTTCACCAGTCTAGTTTTCAGCTCAAAGCTGTCATTGCCGGCTTGGTCTTGGTGCAAGGTCTTGGTGCAATCCAGTAGGGATGTGGCTACTGGACGGGGCTAAGAACTGACGAAGAGTCTTTCCAGTCATGGGTGATGAGGCTGAAGTGGAAGGGGAACTTATGGGCCAAGTGAGTCTTTTCTGAGGTGGGATGACACGGCGTCTCACAATTCTCCCAATTCTTTCTGGATTCGGATTGAAGTTGCTTGGTAGGTCGAAACTGGTCATGCACTGCTCTGCATCAATCAAAAAGATAGAGAGAGCAATGATAAGCAAGCGCCAGAAATGTTTGTTGGCGTTTCTTATGCCCAATAGAATAGATATTCCGCAAGCGCACAGAATCACCGCTGTAGCACTTCATCTTGGAGTATTCCAAGGTATCGTAATTTTCCTCAGGGAAGCACTATGGTAAAGAGTATCGTAAATCGAATGATAACTATACTAGCTTAACCAACCGGCTAACTAGACGGGGGTAAGCCAGATAAGTAGATGAGATAAATAGCCAGTCAATGACCGAGTGACACACGGAGGCTCAACTCCTTAGAGGGATAGCAGCTGGGAGGACAACGAGCGAGATAAGACACCTGATACACTTCTGAACTATCAAGCTAGTCTCTCTAGATTAGACTAATTACCTAACTAATCTTCGGGAAACCAGAGCTCACTTCGGCAGCCTCAGGGAAGGACTCAGACTGGGATGAGAAGGGAGTCCAACGGCAGTCGGCACTACTGCTATGAAAGCACCCAAACGTGGTGAAATATAAGGGACGAACAGGGCTGTCACCACCTGCCGCCTACCACAACAGTTCCGTGGGGTGGAACACACTTTCTAGCTAACACTAAGCTCAGACACCACGTCCGCATTCGGTGTTAGGATTTCTCTCGAGGCCTTCGAGAGAAATCCCCTTGAACCTAGAGAACTAACTTGAGTTACTCTAGTCCGGGCGAGAAAACTCGTAAGATAAGATCCCGAAAATGAGAAAGATAACTTAGCCTAAGCTAAAGGTCAAACTTCCACGCTCAAGCTGAACACTCAGACTCGAGAAGATAAAAGAATGTGGAAAGTAAAGCTGACTCAAAAAAGTAGAGAAGATAACATATATTAATAAAGTCAAAAGAAAGATACAAGAGCTATACCAGACTTCCGATGACTCCGGAATCCCAAGCAAGCTCGACTCGACTCTAACTCTCAAACTACTAACCTACTCTGGAAAGTAAAGAAAGAAGAGCTCCAATGGTGTGTGTGTTTACAAGTGAAGGATGGCTGCCTATTTATAGTGTTCTGAGGTCGGTAAAACGGTTGGCTTCAGGTGTAAGCAGCTGAAGTCGGCATGCTTAGCTTCCACGCAAAGACTGAGCCTGAGAGGCTGAGAAGTGGGGCCGGCAGGCCTCCCCTAGGCCGGTCGGCCAGGGGATGTGGCCGTCTAGCTACCGCCTTCTACTGGATGCTTCTGATTTTCACCTGGTGTCGGTGTGGGTTGCTTGGCTTTGACGCGCACACGAGCAAGGCCGGCCGGCCTCTCTCTGGCTCGCCTTGGCCCTCCGTTGCACCGACATTACACTTGTACGCTTGTGATTGTTCCAGGGATGTGGATTACCGACGTATTCTTGGTTTGACACTGTCTTGTGGGTCCTTTGATCCATGTGAAAGCCTTTCGGTCCACTCGATTGTTGACGGTGCTTAAGTGCCATTTTCACCCGTCAACTATACTCAATAATAATAAAGGAAAATTGTATGCCTTACTCGCATATTTGTATCACTAACCTTGCTCCACAGTTGTTTTCGAGTTTTGTACATTTCAGATGAGCAGGAGCGGAATAAGACGAAAACACGCAGCATACGCCATACAACTACGCAGAATATCGCGTCCGGCGTCACCCACTTACAAGGAGGGCCCATCTGGCAGAGCAAACGGGCGCACCACGTATAATGCATACAAGGAAAGATATCAGGGCCCACATGTCAGCCTGCCAGAGAAGTATGAGAAAGATTTTAAATAATAGCCTCTGCTTATATATAGATTTTATCTTCCCCGACAACCTTTCCTTTCTCCCATAAATTCCATTTCAATACTTAATGCAGTTTTCTTGTCATCTTATTAAGCTATAGGGTCTGTTTAGATGGACTAAAACTAAAGTTTAGCCATAGCTAAAGTTTAGACGTCTAAATTTTAGTTGGTTAAAATTAGTCATGTCCTGTTTGGATGCCTAGGATAAACTTTAGTTGTAATATGAAAAGTTGTTTATATCCTGTACCATGCCCGCGCTGCCAGAGAATAATGTTTTTCTAGGGTACTTCGATATTTTACTATCTACTGCTAGAAATTAGCTCTCATTAGCTGGGTTTGGAGGGCTAATGAACTAAAATTTGCTTGGAGAGTTAGCTAATTTTAGGCCATATTTAGCCCGTGTTTAGATTATCTAGAGCTATTTTTGTAGCTGAGTAAAGTTAGCCTATCAAAACAGACACATAGTAAGGTCACCTCAACAAGCCATGAACATTGTAGACGCAGCTTGTTGAGCATGGCGTCACTATGCCGAAAAGTGTAACGCGAGCCCCCAACTGTACTGCATATGCCCAAAACAGATTCAGTGTGTAGCGATCATTCGGCTAAAGGGCTATAGTCCGAATTTATCGATATAGGTGTATTCTAATACCAATAGATGAGCACTAAGCTAAACTTGCCTAAGTTTAGTAGTCACAGGCACAACTGCGATGTTTGCCTAAGTTTTAACTATGACATTTTCCACGAAAGGGTTCACCATGAAGAAGGCATTAAACTTTGTATCCATTCTTGTATCATGTGAAAAAGGGATACGTTGGATTGCAAGGAACCTATAATTAAATGCAAACTATTATTCTAGTTCTGCGTTCTGAAAGAGCAATGCAAGTGCAAGCTCATTAGGTGTGTAGTATGTACAATCTGCTACTGGATTTATTGTTGAGTAAAATGGCGAAGTACTTGGTGTGGTACCATATCTCTCAATTCTTTTTTACAACGTTATTGATTTGTTTAATAGCTCTGGGACGTCGCTTTGACTATACATCTATTTTATTTTGCAAGAAAGAAACATTCAAGTTGCATAGTAGTAATCTTTTGTATCATGAATTTACATTTGATTTGAGTAAATTGCACTCCAGGTCCAAAACTTATCCCGAGATTTCGCTTGGGTCCCTAAACTCTCAAATTGTGCATTTAAGTCCCTGAACTACTCTGTTAAGTGTTTCATCTGAAGTCCCAAAGGCGCCACGCAAGCATCCGAAGCCGACGTGGCATGCCACGTGTTGCCACAGTGGTCAATATTTACAAAAGCACAACTCCAGAGTTCCATCTTCTCCCATTTGATCCTCTCTCTGGCACCGGCGGCAGCCACAGATGTTTTCCTCCGGCTGTGGCTCTGGAACTCGGCGTGGTGGTCCTCGACCTCGCCTCCTACACGCAGGGAAGGAGGATGAGGTGGAGGTGCAGGACACAGTGCGCGGCCTCCGCGATGGACGCACCGCTGCCTGTGAGCTCTACCACGCTCCGTTGCGGAGCTCTTTGCTCCCTTCCCCTTTTCTTCTCTTCCCTCTTGTACCACCGTAGATCAACCGCTCGCAGGCCAAATCCATCAGCTATTCCCACTCGATTCCTCCACCAATTAAGCACCCTCTCACTTGCTCCTCCACCGCCTGACCCCCTTCCCAACTCGGCCGGCCTAACCTGGCCGGCCTCTCGTCCAGGTGTATTTCGAGGAGGAGTCGGCCCCAAGTCTCCTGATTACCTTCCATACATGCATTTGGCGGGAACCGACCTCCACTAGTATAAATAGGGCCCCCTCTCACCCCTCTCTCACACACACACACACTTCATTCCATTCTCTCCAAGAAGGCTCTCCTCTCTCTTACTCTCTTAGCTAGGTAGTGGAGCTAGGCTAGTTCTCTTTAGCGAGCAAGTCATCCTCGGGGTCGTTGAGCAATCCTCGGCTCCTGGTGTGGCTTTGTATCCGACTTGTCAGACTTCTATTCATAAAATAGAGTTTTACCATGGTTGCTTTACTATCTTGAAAGTTTATCAATCCATGCTTAGATCGTTCATAAGTTATGCTATGGTCTTGGTTAGGCCAGATGATCCGGGTATGGATAGAGGTTCGTTGTGTTTTCGGGCTTGTTCTAGTGTTTTACTCGACCATCCGAAGGGTGGGAGACCTGGGGGCACTAGAGTAGTGACTTCATACACGAGCGTGGTACTCGGGTATGCGGGATCCTTCGGATATGACCGTGCTCCACGGTGTGACTGGAGTAGACGGCAGGTGGTGACAGCCCTGTCCGTCCGGCGTAACAGCGGTGTTGCGTTTAACGTACTCCCCGACGTTCGGGTTCGGTGTAGGAGTTCATGCAAAGAGGTAACGGGACTGGATGTACTCCGGTGCGGGACCTTCTCCCCGCTATCCCATTTTCTTGGCACCTGCAGTCCTAACCATGATCTAATATGACTCCAGCTTTGGATAGAAGTACTAGGACACCTAACCTAGCCTAAGCTCCAGCTGACTTGACGTAGGATAGAGTTGTTTTCTTTTATAGTTTCTCTCCTTTATTCCTTCCTCTTGGAGTGTGGATGTGTGCTGTGTCGCATTACCCTTGCTTATTCTTTATCTGTACTTACCCCTGTTAGAGTATTGACTATTGCTTGAGGCACAATGTCATGGTTAATGTTGAGTACGTCCTTTGGGACACAAATAAATGACGATACCTTTACTCTTCGGGTGAAATGCTACAACGGTATATCCGTGCGCTTGCGGATCCATCTGTAATCGAATTGATTATACCACGAGAGTGGCACCCCTTGGGTGCAGTTGCTAGGATGAGTTCGGCGCTCTCATTTCTAGTGATTGCACTAAGAACTGCCAACAGGTATTTCTGGCACTGTTGCTAAGGATTAACCATTCCTAGTTATTGCGCTAAGAAATGTCAACATCGATCAAACCAACGTCCAATCCACGACTCAGAGGCTTTATACATGAGTTACATTGCCCCTGGATCGAAGACGTGATAGGGTCTGTGGAGGTGCCAGGCCGGCCGTCCTGGGATAGGCCGGTCGGCCTGGGTTTTCACCATGTTTTCGTCTGTTTTCGTCTCATGCTCACCTGAAATCACAACTCATCCAAAACTTGTGGAACTTATTAGAAATAAATAAAATATGAATGGAATATAGTGTAAAGCTCAATTTATTCCCGAGAAGTTGACGGTCAGAATATGAAATAATGGCCATCAACAATGATATCAATGAAGATGCCAATTGAGCAATTACTAAGGTAGATCACAAAATATGAAACTTGCATGATATGAGCTAAGCTTTCCACAAGTGCGTGCACGAAATGATAGTGTGAAAATCAAGTGCACAACTAGATGTTTGAACAAGAAAGCTTAGACCATATCATGCACAGAGGTAGCACTAAAGGATTAAGAAATGACAATGATTCCAATTGAAAAAGTTTAGAACCTTGCATACCTCCGGGAAAGATAGTTACCTTGCATGTACCAATTTGAAAGTGACTTGTGCCAAATGATACTAATTAAATTAGATACCAATTGAGAGTCTTTGAAGTGAAGAACACTTGGTACACCAAGGTGGGCAAATTTATGAGCACATAGCCTATGAACTTAGATATGAAAATTTAAGTTCAATAGAACATGGCTCGATATGCATGAAAGCACACTACTTTATTTAATCACTCTTATAGAGTTGTTAATTCACATTGTGCATGAACAATGTTCTCTTAGAGTGTTAACTCTGAAAAGAGACTACAAAAGATAAACTTGTAAACATGTTAGTCTCCAAAATCATAAATCATATGATGAGCTTCCCCTAAATGTATACATTTAGTGTTTGAATCACTAATCAAATGTATGCACATTATTTTTGACAACAATAGGAAGCTTACCCTATAGATTGTGCTCATGGTACACAAATAAAATACATACCTCATGAAGTCCATGTACCATGAAGAGTAACCTTGTGTAGCTTTCTACACACTTATCAAACCATGTAGGTTGCTCATGGGTTAGAAGAACACAAGCAACCCACCATATATAGCACTAGGAGATGCAATGCATGCAAACATCCTAGCAAAAGCAATGGAGTTACATGATGTATGAATTGAAAGTTAGCTACCATTACCTTATGGGGGACTTGGGCAACAAATGTTCAAAGAGCAAACTTGGCTTCTTTAGCTTGAATCATCTCATCTTCTTGTTCGCCAAGCCTCCAAATCTCCCGAAACCATTCTTGGGCTTCAAGTCTTCTTTGGAACCCACACCATTTGAGGCCCCTTCATATTGGTGATGATATACTTGGGCACCCAAATGGAGTGATTCCAACTCTTTTCCGTCTTTCCAATCTTGTGAGTAACTACTTTGCCATTGATCTTCTTCTTGATCACATAGGAGGTGCTATTGCTTTTGTTCCTCCGGTTGGGCTTGGTGTAGATGAGAAAACTCTTGATTGCGAGCTTTTTCTTATTCTTCTCATCCGAAAGCTTCTTCTTTGGTTAAGGGCACTTGTTGGACTTGTGGCCTTCTTGATGGCACTTAGAGCAAGTTACGGTGGACCCCTTCTCAAGCTTCTTCACCATGTCTTCACGGTTATCTTGAGAAGGTTGGACATTTCTCTCTATGCTCTTGCTCTTTAGTTTAGCCAAGTCCTTCATGAGCCTTTCCACTACTTCCTTGAGCTCCTCATTTTTCTTGGCAATGAGATCATCACATGATTCTACAAAAACATCCTCATAATATTTCTCATTGCAAGGATTATAACAAGATTCTTCAATTAAATCAATGCAAGAAGTTGAATCATCTACTTTAGAAATTTAAATTGCACAAGAGATAGATTGCTTTATTTCTAAAAAGTCATTAGTATCATTAATGCTCTCAATTTTCAACTTGAGCTCGTCATACTTCTCGCTAAGTAATTTGAATTTGTATAACAAATCTTCATAATTTGTAGCAAGAATAGCATTAAGATCATTAAAAGCATTAAGATTTTCAATTTCTTTTGATTGCTTCTTAATAACTTTTTGGTGCTCATGTACTAAGTTAATAAGTTCATCAATTGAAGAAGAATTGGAGCCATCATCACTTACATCGCTCTTCATACCTTGGGCCATAAAGCATGTGTTTGATGATGATCCCATGTTGGTGCGGGTGGTTAATTTTTTGTTTGATTCATCACTTGAGCTTGTGTTTGATTCTTCACCACCGCTTACCCATTCACCAAAGATGGCAAATGATTCATGTTTGGACTTCTTCTCCTTCTTTTCTAGCTTCTTCTTGAACCTCCTCTCAACCTTCATATGTTGGTGGTGAGGCCCATTTTTTAGGAAGACCATGTAACCCATTGCGTTGATTTGTTTCAAGCATTTGTTCATCTTCTTGACTTGTTTGTAGAGGGCGGGGTTCATAGGCTCTTTTTCATCATTTGAGTGCTTCTTGCCACCTCTTTTTTCTCTTCGCTTGAGCTACCTTTGATGGCCATCTCCTTCATCTTCTTGACTTACTTGCATGCAAGTGCGCTATGTGTTGGTGAAGAAGGCACTCTTGGCATAATATCATTACGTAACTCGTGGGCGATCACCTTATTGAGGACTTGATTTGGTGTCAATGCGTTGAGCTCCTTCTCATAGAGAATTGTGGTCACCAAATCATAGTCCGGCCTCCGTAGTGAGTGAAGGATCTTGCGAATGAGTTCCGTATCATTAATTTTCTTCACATCTAAGGAATTAATCTCATTCACAAGAATATTCAATCGTGAGTACATAGATTCGGCATTCTCATCATCAAGTTATTTAAAGCTATTAAGCTTATCAATGAGAACATGATATCTTTCATTGGCAACATTCTCTGTGCCCTTATGGTTCTCAATGATAGCCTTCCATAGTTTTTTGACATTTTCATAAGAATAAACATGATTGAACACATTTTCACTAAGAGAAGACAATATTATACTTTTGGTGGTGACATCATATTGTTTCTCTTAATGACCATTATTTTTCATACCTTCACTAACTACTCTCCACATATTTAGGCCCGTTGCTTGGAGATGGGCTTGCATTAAAATCTTCCAACATTGAAAGCCCGTGCCATCGAACCGTGGAGCATTTCTAAAGGGATCCATGCCTTCCCCAAAGACGTAACTCACTAGGCGGTGAAGCCTAACCGATCTAATGAGCCAGTAAACACAAATTGCCAATAGAATTGGCTTTCTTTGTGAGAGAAGTGAATCCCGGCTCTGATACCAATTGAAAGTGATCGGGTGCTCTAACCTAAGAGTGGGGAGGGGGTGAATTAGGCAAGTTAAAACCTTAACCTATGGCTCCAACTAGTTTGTACAAAAATTTAAACTAAAACATGCTATCTAAACGTGCAACTAACAATTCTTCTAGTGTGAAACTCCCATCCCAAAAAAATTTAGCAACCTATAACCAATCCTATTAAGATACTACTCTATGAAAATAAAGACACAAAAAGATTGCAATAAGTAAATGCGGAAGCATAAAGTAGGGATGAGAGGAAGCAAACTCTTTGACACGAGGATTTATCCCGTGGTTCGGTTAGCCACAAATGCACACCTACATCCACGTTGTTGAAGCACTCACAAAGAGTATTGCTTCTCGGCAATCAAGTCTCTTCCGGAGACACCGAGCCACTACGGTCACCTTGATCCCGATTTCCACTAAGGAGCTTCACCAAGAAAGGTGGGGGACTCAACGTCCCCTGCACAAAGTTGTCGACGCCGCTCCACACCAAGTCGGAGGGTCATTGACGTTGCCGACGAGCCAATAAGGCTCCAAGAGGTCGGCGCACCGAGATCTTCTTTTGGTTCACTCTAGAACCAGCTCACAAGGCACAACACCTTGCTATCTCACTCACTAAAAAAGCTAACCTAGCACTAACACTCTCAAGAATGTGCTAAGGACTAAAGATATTACCACTAAGCTCTTGGATGGCTTGGAGGTGTTCTTGGATGTGTATGGGGTGTCCCTAAACTCCAGCAAACTTCAAATGGCCGGGAGATGGCATATATATAGGCCTCCAAGTTGAAATAGCCATTTGGAGCCGTTACCCAATTTCCTGCGTTGGCACCGGTTAAACCGATGGGGTGCTGTCGGTTCAACCGGTCACACACAGCTGCAAACTAACCGTTGGCCTTCTGACCGCTGACGTAGTAGCCACCGGTTAAACCGATCCATTGCACCGATGCCTCATCGGTTCAACCGATGCTGAGCTTTTTCTTCTCAGCTTCCCGTAATGCTGACATCATTGCACCGACGCCTTGATCCGATGCACCGTCGGTTCAACTGGTGCTGAAGGCCTGCTTCCTGGCCGCCTGGTCAATAGTATGGTGAATGAACCGACGCCTATTTCTTGACCATCGGTTCAACCGGTGCTACTGAGATTTCTTCACATGACTCAGCATGGCATGCCTCATTGCACCGGTGCCCTTGCGTCGGCCTATCCGAAGCCTACCGGTTTAACCGGTGCTGGGCCGTCGGTTAAACCGGTGCAGTTGATTCTGCATCCACTTGTCCAATTCATCGCGGTGGTCATTTGGACACCTAAAAATATATTGTCTCTGTTCTTTCACTACGGTTTGAGTGTCTCAGCGGTGGAATGGACACATCTCTACGGTGAATTGGACACATTTGATTTTATCCATGGGACCTAAAAATTTTACAAATGAGATCTCACAAATTTGTTAGTCCCATTGATTGCGTTGTCATTCAATCACCAAAATCACAAACAATGGCCTAATGGGGCCATGTTCCTTACAGCTGGGGTTGGAGAGGTTGGGGAGGAAGCTAGGAAGGTGTGTGAGCCTCAAGTGCGAGAGATATGAGATCCATGGAGAGGTTTGTGCAGATTTTGCTAGCGGCCAGGCCTTGCTTGAGCTCGGTTCATGGTGTCCGGAGGTGGAAGAAAGGGTGGCCGAGTGCGCGAGAGAGAAGTCTCGGGGATAAGGATGACCTCAATGCAATGCACGAGGATGGCCGGAGTGGATGGACTCGGCCCTGGGTGGCGGCATGTGGCGGTTCACCGCACGGCGTCGATCCACAGCATGGGCGCGGAGTGGCCATGCGACGGTGGCGCCCGTCCATTGGTGAGCCCCCCTAGGCACATGCACCAATAGCGGCCACTCGGGCACAGCAGCTGCGCTGCTCGCCACCAATGATGTTGGACGCGCGAGGATGGCCGGCAGTGCTCTGTGGGGTGGCTGAGCTGAGCCAAGGAGAGCAGGGCTGAGTGAGCCTAGCCATGTAAGACGAGCTAAGCTGAGCCTGACCAATGAGCCAAGGCAAGCCAAGCCAATGGTTCAAATTTAAATTTTGGATGAAATTTGTTTGAACTTTTGAATTCAAACTTTTATTGGGAATTACCAAACCGTAGTCTTTTAAAAGAGAATTCATCACCACCACATGGGTAAAAATACTAGAAAAATTTAGTTCAAGGCTTTTATGTGTCCACAATTAGCATTAACTAGGTGTATGCCCGTGCATTGCTACGGGAGCTAAAAAATTTCAATGTAATAAGAGAAGTATGAAAAATTGTAAATTGTACACTGTTTTACATAGAAAACTTGTAGCTAACATATGTCACTGAAGTGAGCACCTATCTTCTTAATTTGCCATTTTAAATGTCATTCCATATAGATATGGTAAAACATATAGCTTAAGAATAACGTGATTCACAAACCCGTTATAAATGTTGTACATTGTAGCAAAATATTGTAATTTTTATCCTTGGGAAAAGAAAAACGTGAGACCAAATCTGAACTGAACAAGCCTGAACAATACTGCCCCTCTCAAACCTTAAAAAGGACATATCCAAACAATATTAGCACAATTAAATTGCATTAAGTTTCTTATTGCTGGATAAATTGGATAGCTTAAATAAATTAATGAACGATTCCACCAAATTACCATGAAAAAGTTAGGAGTTCAAAAACAAAGCTATTGAACTAAGATAGATAAATGGAATGATTTTGCACAATTACACTAAATCATCCAGTACCAATCTCGATCCAAAATCAGAATCATAAAAACATGCATTTTTTCACTGGAGACGATATGAAATAATGCTGAAGCAACTGGAGAATCTTTACCTCCTGGCAGGATGCCGAGCAATTGAACATCCGAATTGATATAATCATATATTATCATAGATAAAAAATTCTGGTATACAAGCCACACTCACAACATAAGCTCTGGATAGATTTGGTTAGTTTATTTAATCACCAAATCAGCTCACTAAGACAAATCATCTAACGGATAGTATGCATGACCCCCATAGGCGGTTGAATCAAACAGTAGCTTCAGTCTCATTTTTGGTTTTCTTACCTATACAATCAAATAATATTGATGGTTTGAATTAAATTGCGATGCCATCCCTTGCTATTGATCATGCTAATTTCTTTAAGACAATGTCTAATTAAATGTGCTGCTATTTATATTTCAACCATACATTCAGCTTCTTTTGTTCAGAAACTTACAACTCTTTTATAAAGCTTCTTTTGTTCATAAACTTGCATCTAATATCATCTCTTTAGATTGTAGAAGTTCCTGGATTTCAGAAGCTTGCATGAAGCAATCAAGCACCTTTTAGTAATACTAGTGGAAATGCACGCGCCACAGGCACGTGTTTAAAGTTAGATTGTTTAAAAATAAGTGGAATGCATAGAGCTACTATAAAAAATCTCATTAATAAATAACAAAGGTTCGACCAACATATGTGAAACCCCTCCAAAAGCAAAATACTAAGATTGTATTATAATGCTAAAAAGGGGGATATTGTTGAAATTTAAGTATTCCAATCCACACCAAATTATCATTGCCGACTGCAAGGCAAATCAACCTATGTTGCATATATGATGTCCACTTTCTTTAGTAACCCATCTGGAAATTAAGAGAATGAAATACAAACCTGG
Organism: Panicum virgatum; assembly: GCF_016808335.1. Taxonomy (NCBI): domain Eukaryota; kingdom Viridiplantae; phylum Streptophyta; class Magnoliopsida; order Poales; family Poaceae; genus Panicum; species Panicum virgatum. Next base: position 66,619,412 of record NC_053147.1, read on the forward strand.
AAAGGCAAAATTCTGTTTTTCACGATCATAGGCAACAATTTCGCAGCCCAAGACAAATGATTTGACCGTAGGCTTCCGGAATCTGCGTTGAGATGCTACGATAAGATGAACGGGAACCCAAAGTGCAGGAGAATAACATAGATTTGGCTAGATAGTTCTTGAGCCAGTAATCAGATTAGTTTAAAAAAGCTACATATGACAAACACAGAAGGAAATTGCTTCAGCTTTAATGAACACAATCAAAATTAACTCAATATCTCCAACATATATAGGAATTCATGACTGACTGGCAATGCCAGGTACAAAATGCCATAGGCTATAGAGGTCTGCCTCAAAATCAGAAAAGAAGAAAGGTTGACAGAGCCTACCTAAGGTGGTCTTTCATTCAAAAGATCATGAAAACAATCCCAATCAATACCCCAAAAGGTTATCATTATACCATTTGTGAAGTTAGAAATCCATTCAACTATATGCAATCGGACGAAAAAAATATAACATGACCACTGGATCGGCATGTTGCAAATATCAAGCATGGGGATTCTCTAAGACTATAACTACAATTGCATTATTTTTGTGCTTCTTCAGTTGGAAACTACAGAATTACAAATTTACAATGGTAGGCGAAAATATATGAAATGATATATATACTTAGAAATCGCATCAACAACATTTGGATGCTTTCCAGTGTTTCTATCAGCATTCTGATGGTAAATCTCTTCTGAACCATCCTCCATGCAATGTATCTAGATTCCATATTATGACATGTCAACTGAGATGAAAATGGGTCAAAATATAAGAAGGGCTAAACAGTCATGAGGCTTGATAATACCTGAGCCCTTTCACCATCATACTTGTACTCACAAGTATACTCAAGACCCTGAAACTTGTCAATAACCTCCGAGACAGATTTCGTTGCTTTTGCTAACATAGGGCCAACAGGGACACCTATGGAAAATTTGCATGTCTCTGGAAGCTTCCAAACTCCAACTTCAAGTAATGCTGGGACAATTTTATCGTAGATTGGAAGAACCGAATATACTTGTTTAATTATTTTTGCAGCCTTCAAGAATACAATAAGAATCATTAGTGAGCATTCACAATTGGCATTCATGCAAATCCTTTAGTACAATGTTAGGAGTAAACGGTGTTGACTTGTCAACATCAAATCAACAATGCTCCACTCATAAGCAACAGAAACTTGGATAAGTTGAGTTATAGGTTTAATATTATGCACAAGATTGAACTACCTGATGCCCCTATATAGGAGGATTTTTTTTTTAAAAAAGCATGGAAGTCACAAAAATTTTGTTCATGTCCATGTTCAAGGAAACAAGGTGGCAACAATATGTTACTACATTGATTTTTCTAAATAGCTACCCCCAAGCATTTACATGCTCAAAATTTGCTAAAAAATGATTTATAACAGGGAAAGTATTAAGGATGTTGAAGAAACATGTAAACGATATGATTAGTAAATAGAAAGTGGGACCCTGATATACCTGTTTGCCAACGACATTCAAAACGGTAAATTAATGGCCCTTTTTTGTGTACGTATACGTATGCATAATTTTCTATTATGAACCTATATGATCCATCGCAACAAACGGAAAAATTACGGACACAACTGCTTGAAGAGGATGCTGCTGCATGCTTTGTCTTACTCATCTATTTCCGTACAATAAATGTGCTTCAATGTCTAGATTCTAGAGGACAAAATTAGACAACATGGAAAATCTGAAGGTTCTTCACATGCACATTGGATCAAATTAAAGCTGTTCATTATGGTATAGGTTAAATAAAAACCGAGGAGCTAAAGCTAATGAGCAACAAGGCCATGCATGCGGATCGTGGGAGCGGCATGTTGCTCACCGGATCATAAGTATATATTGTTACATCTAAAAGTTATCACAACAATCACTAAAGTAGGACTACTGAAACATAAGATAGCAATGCAAATACATGAAGTTTTACACACCAAGCAATTCCAGGGGAAGAAAATTACTATGATGGAACAAGTGCAGTGTAGACTAAGCCTGCCTCCATAAGTTCACCAAGCACAAAGAATGCCTCTTCCGTAATTTGAACCTTCCAGACAATGAGAAACACTTTCAGGGACATCCAAAAAAACGTTTCAGCTGAGAAATGACACAGCCAATATATTCTAAGCCAAAAATTCGATCAACTGCCCTATCACCCTGTCAGGTCTCCTAATTGGAAGCGCCTGTAGGTGCTTGCTTCTTTCTCTTTTATTGGGCCACCATTTTCAATTGTACTTGCTTCTTGGAAAATACATGCAGAAAAGTGCCACCTTGATTTCTCGTCATGGCCAAGATTGACATTGTTCTCCGCTGAAATTTTCACTTGTCAAGGAGTAGTGGTCATGTTAGCCTTCAGAACACCCTCCTTGCCAACCAATAATAATTGTATGGAGTTATTGATTAGAAAAGAGAATGGTGCTCCTGCTCGGCGCGCACGTTCTGAAGCGCGACGATGTCGGCGCCTACCTCCCGCAGCACCTCGCCATGCTCCTCGTCCTCCGCGACGACGACCTCCTGCACTTTGATACCCTCGCGCTCGATGTCGCTGCTGTTGCTGGCTCCCCCTTCCAGGCACCACCGTCTTCCCCTTCCGGGCGCCACCGCCGTTGTTGCTGCTGGCTCCCCCGGTGGCGTTCATCCTGCCCCTCCCCGACGCGGTGATCACGACGTCCTAGAGATTTATGGACAGTTGGACACGCGCAGCTGCTTCACCGGGGACTGAAGACCCTGCGCCTTCGGGATCCAGTGCTGTGTAAATGGATGAGAACGCACCTGCTGCTGGATCCAGCATCGTCCAACCCGGCCATCGCGACGGTCGATCGGAACCATGGGCCAAGCTGGCCGGCGCCGTCCTTGGGCGCCGCTGCCGCCGCCCTGGGGTGACACGCCGCAGATCTAGGACTGTCCGCCGCGTCTCTCTGGGTGGCGACTCGATCGCCGGCGGCGCGGGCGCGGCCCCGCCCTCCGCCCTTCGCAGGCGTCCCTGCTCCGCCCCATCATCCCAACCCTCCTCCCCTCGTCTCGTCCTCGCAGCGCGGTTGGGTAAGTGTAGGTGCGGGATGTCCCTTCCAGAAGTTCCTCGCAGCGAGTCCCTTCGCCGCCTCGCCCTTCGCCCCTCTGTCGGTGCACGGCTCCCTGCAACGACCCGACCATCCGCCCCTGCACCGGCGTGCTGCACCCCGCTTAGCCGGCCGCGCGGGCGCGGCCCCGCCCTCCTCCCCTCACCGGCGTCCCTGCTCCACCCCATCATCCCACCACGCCTCCCCTCGTCCTCGCTGCGCAGATGGGGAGGTGTAGCTGAGGGATGGCGTCGCGGATCGGAGGAGAATGGAAGCTGTGGATCGCTCACCTTCCAAACTGTGATTGATTGGCTGATTTCACGGAGGGATGGGGAGGCGGTGATGGGCGGGTACGCAAGCGGGTACGCGCGACCGACGTGAGAAAAAACACCGAAGTTTGGCGGAATCATTCTCGTTCTGCTGGTTTTTTCGGTCTGCCATGGCGCTGTCAAACTTCCAACATGACATGTGGACCTCCTTGTGAGGGGTATGGGTGGATTAATCTTGGTAAGAAATGTATTCAATTGTTTCAATTTTTATAGTATAGATATATATTATAGTGTAGATTATCCTAAATTCACTCAGAGAATTGTAAATGCCATAATAAATTAACACATGAGAAGGGATAGTGAGCAATGTTGGAAGTAGCGGGCTATAGCGCCGCTATAGCGGAGCTATAGCGGTTGGAGAAGACCTCCGCCACGATATTGCTTTTATTACCGCTAACGCCGCTACGCACGCTAAAGCGCAAAATAGCGCCGCTATTTTGGATAGCGTCGCGTAGCGTTTAGCGGCGCAAAATGGCTCCTCGCCCTGCGTTCCGCGCGTCTACTACTCTACCGATGTCCGATATCAAAACTCAGTCTACCCAACGTTTCTTTGGCCCAATATTAGCCCACTGAGGCACTGATGCATATAAACAAGGCGAAACCCTACTCTTCTGTGTTTTCCCCACTCGATACATCCAAAATCCGGCGGCGGCGGCGAGTCACGACTCGCGAGTGTTCTTGCGGCGGCGGCGGCGACTTCTTCCCCTGAGTGAGGCCAAGCCGTGGACTGAGGCAGCGAGGAGCATCAAGTGGCCGGGCAACAAGCCAACAACTGCTTCACCACGGGTTGCCGCTGCGCCGGCGGCTGCTGCTGTTGTGCCTCTGCGCCGCCGGCTGCCACTACTAGAGAATCGCACATCAATGACGAAACATTTTCGTCACAAATGATTCAGAATTCGTCATAAAATATGTTTTATGACGAACTTATGACGAATTTGGGTTCGTCGTAGACGGAGCGTCACATTTGACACACGGTGACAAATCATCATTTTTCGTCACAAATGTCTAATTCTCCCATGACGATTCGTTGTTAGTCATATAACATGACTTTTTTCTTGACAAGAGCAAATCATCACTGTTTTCGTCATGAAACCAACCTGCCACGTGTTGTCGTCCATGCTGGCATATGACATGGCAAGCGATGACGTGGTAGCCACATGGCATCATCTACGCTGGCAGATGACATGGCATCGTCCACATAGGTTGATGACGTGAAGGACACGTGTCGTCATCCTACAAGACCACGTGTCCACATTTGATTGGTCCACGTGTCAACGTCTGGTTAGTCCACGTGTCTTCTTTTAATTGGTCGACGTGTCATCATTTTATTGGAAAACGTCTCCAGTTTTTATTGGTCCACGTGTCATCTATTTGTTGGTCCAAAATGTTTCTCCACGTCACTGATTTTTCTGTCACATATCACATAACCATTTCGTGACAGATTACACCACCAATTTCGTCAGTCTCACAGATCAGCAGCAAACTCCACAAATATTGCACATCATTCCACAGATCAACATGCACACATGAATATTTAACAAGTAAGAAATTCAACCAACATTCCACAACAAACTCATCATATATCCATAGGTTTAATAGAAACATCATTCAGATCAACAAACATTCACAAGTTCAAAAGTGAATGCAAGTTCACAGGCAGTAGTAGATAAGACCTGCTCAACATCCAGAAGTTGAAAAGAACTAGAGATAACACCTGCTCAACATCCAGTAGTAGACAAGTTTTGGATTGCTACCTCACTGCCAAGGGCCAACACTTGCCTAGATTGACTTGGATCAATTAAGACAAGGATAAATTACCACTGTTCAACAGCAAGATACGCCGAAGGAGCACATTGTTCTCATCCATCGCCCTCTGGGTTTGCAACAGTTTATTCTCGGTCCTCTCCAACGCTTCATCGGTTCGCTGAGATTTCTCCTTCAGTGCATTCACTTCTTCACGCAGAGCAGCTGAAGCTTGTCTTTCAGCAGCAAGCTCTTCCTGTAGTGCCCTTTCCTTCGCTGTCGCTTCAGTTGTTGATGTCGTTGGCTGGATACCAATGTTCTTCAAGAATGAGGAGGTGTTGCTGCTGTTCTGGCTGAGTACCTTAGACACAACTTCTGCACTGGATAGTGGAGCCTCACCTTCAGCAGGAGCCTGAGCCTTCAAAGCCTCCATTTTAGACTGGCAAAATGCGTCATTAAACATTAGGTGGTGAAATAATTAGCTGATTGTGAGAACAAATTAAAGAGAACAGAACAAAACATTTAAAAGGTAATCATGAGAATTGTCATGAATATTTTAACATGTAAGAAATTCATGATACTTAACAAGTAATCATAAGACCAAAATAGGATCCAAGTTGAGGTTTCACATAACTGTCTTGTTCATCAGTCAAAACATATTATGAGAGTAAATTCAGGTAAGAGAGGTGTTGTTCAGTTAAGGAAAGCTTAACAAGGCTACCGACTAATGGGGATCCACTCACATAAAGATCTCACTGATCACATTGGGAAACACTGCGAGATGTGATGCTTACAACTCCTAGAGAAATTAATACAGAAAATACGAAACATATGACTAGACAACCCAAGAGAAAACTAGGGATAAGAAAGTACAGTAACAGATAATGCAGAGAGGGAAGTTACACAATGCAATGTGCCATTGGCTCATTACCTATGTTTTTTTCGCAATCAGCAACAAGCTCACTTTGAACATTGCAATCAGAAATTGGCTTCTACAGGTTTTTGCTAATAGTGATCCAATAAAAATTAAACTCTAATGAATATTATTAACATTAATTCCACATCATATGATTCAGGCAACCCACATGAAGGGAATGCCGCAGACAACAACTTCAATAATGCAGTAAATGCTGTATTGCCAATCCGATACAGATTTGATATAAAGCAACCTCACAAGAAAGGAGAATTTGGAATGTTGTGATCCCTGGGAGAGTGACCGCTTGGCATCTTCAAGAACTTTAGTGAACCTTGGTTGCCCTCCATCTTCCTCTGCTGCTGTGTACAAATCTGCTAGCATCTCTGGTACCCCCGTTGTCATCATCTCGGTCATCCTCACCCAAATGTATCCCTTCATCGTGACCAGATTCATCATGCACCTGCTCCTCTAAGATTTCAATCAATCCACCATGATCTACTTGTACAGGCTCCCCATGATGAATCCACCGAGTGTAAGCTGGTGACATTCCAAAGATGTGTATATGGTCATTCACCTCTTGCTGAGGCCTTGAATGTTGATTAAGACATTTGCGGCATGGGCACAATATCTCACAGTCTCCAGGGTATTTTCCTCTAACATATTCCATGAAATTTGCCACTCCATCCATGTAGGCAGGTGTGAATTGTCTCCCGTGAACCCAGGTTCGATCCATCTGTATTGACATACATGAGGAAATTCAGATTTACAATATAAACTAAGATACAACTGGACACAAATCTAATACACATACAGAGACAGCACTATATGCATATGTTGCACAGATGCACTGTGTATGGAATTGCTAATCTAAAAGATCAGCCAATCGTAACAAGTGAACATGCGTCCAGTGTCAAAAAGATATCCCAGATTTAACCCCAAATAGAACATGAAAAAAACCACTTGAGTAATCAAATTTATCAACATAAGGTCCCTATATGCCACAGAGCAAACCAGAGAACGTGGAAAAATGCTCACTGTCTAGCAAACAGAATATTAAATTGAAAGAAAAAAAAGACTGCCCTTCGTTTTCAAGAACCTTGCATATCAGCCTATCAAGTTGACCTCTAGGCTATTATTCTTCCTGGCTCTCAAGAGCACTTGTGCCAGGCAGACAACTTAAAGTGCTAAGAGTTGGAAATCCCATCTTCCAGATTACCAGTGATATTGCACAATGTGACTCAAACCCTGTTGCATAAATCCCATCTTCCAGATTACCACTGATGTTGCACAATGTGACTCAAACTCTGTTGCACTTGAGGCTTCAAACAGTAAAAGCTGACCTCCAAAATTATATAATCCGTACTAATGTTAAGCTGAACATCCACTCACTAATATGACTGTACCTCATGCCTCCCCGAAGGTGATGCTTGGAACCCCTTGGATAAGACAGTACCCAATGTACCTATTTCCCCATTCCATTAGGATGACCAAGTTACACTGTAGGCCTAAATTCTGAACAAATCAATTGGGTGCTAATGCCCGATAAGCGATATCTTCCTGTTTCACAATCATAACCACATTTCCTTCAAAATAATAATAATTTTGAATCTAAGTGGAAAAGATCGGACCGCCACTGCTGACATATTGGCTATTTGGCATCCCTTCATATTTGGATTTCAAAGGAAAGCGTGTCCACTATCATCCCAAACTAGATCAGACACCCATCAATCCGAAGTGAGACACACAAGGCATTTCTATGGACACCCAGACCCTAGCCCTTGAACTCGAGATGCAGTCACTCGGTCAGAGAGTAGCTGCAACAGCAATAGCAAGGTCGCATAAGCGGGAGCGCGAACCTTTCTTGGCACCGAGGTCGGCGCTGGTGAAGGTGGTGGCGTCCCCCTTGTGGACGAACTCCTGGAGCTCCTTGAAGTCGAGCCACGGCTTGACCCAGACCTTTGCCTCGTAGACCTTCTTCCTCCCGGCCTCGATGGCCTCGAGCGCTCGTCCTCTCCCTGAACTCCGCTTTCTGGGGGTGGAGCCGAGTTCAGGGGAGGGGGGAGCACCGATGGCCTCCGCCGAGGATGCCAGCACCGCCGCGCCTACGCCGAGGACGCGAGCACCACCGCGCCTCGGCCTGTGCCGGCGCCGCCGCCGCCCGCAGGCCCAGAGCTTGCAGCTTTGATTCAGCGTGGGCATCCAAGATTGGGATATGATTCCATTATTATTTGCGCTGTACAGTGATAAACTCTACAAGTATAATCATTAGAATAAAAAAAACAGGAGGGTTGTATGGTTCAGTGGTGAGCCTCTTCCTTGCGATCCTTCAGGTCTGCAGTTCAAAACCTAGCCGCTTCTATTTTTGCCATATTATTATTTGCACCTTATTCGTGGGTTTGCTTCGTGGGCTGCTGGTTTGCCTGGTCTGGTTGAGCTTCGGGCCCATCTTCGTGGGCTGCTGGCTGGTTTGGTTCCTAGGCCTGCGCGATAGTGCTGAGACACGAGACCCATCTTCGTGGGCTGCTGGCTGGTTTGGTTCCTGGGCCTGCGCGATAGTGCTGAGACACGAGACGTCACTTGGACGGTGGGATCCCCGCAAGACACATTGGCTGCAGTGGGACCCACACAGACACGTGGATAGGATGTCCTGGTGGGACACGCGGTGACAGTGGGACCCACCCACACTGAGACACGAGACGTCACTTGGACGGTGGGATCCCCGCAAGACACATTGGATGCAGTGGGACCCACACAGACACTTGGATGGTGGGATCCCTGCAAAACACATTGGCTGCAGTGGGACCCACACAGACACGTGGATAGGATGTCCTGGTGGGACACGCAGTGACAGTGAGACCCACCCACACAGGCCTACGCTTGGATGGTGGTGGGGCTGCTTGGACATGTGGATGGTAGTGTACGACGACACGTTGAAACAAATCTATTATATAAATGGCGAGTTCAATTTATGACGAAAACTTGTATTGTTTTATGACGCTTCTTTAGCTTCCGTCATAATTTCATGTAGGTTGGGCTCCGTCACAAGTCATCTATGACGAACTGATAACTTATGTCATGATAAGGAACTGTTCTGTGACAAAAAATTAGAACGTCACGAGGAAAACATCATGGATAAGCAAATTTCTAGTAGTGGTGCCTCTGCACCCGCCGGCAACTACAACGATGCCTCAGCCAAGTGAGCCAACATCAGAACCTGATCCATCTCAGAGTGAGAGTGCTCCAGGCATGCAAGGCAAGTTCTTCACTTTATCACTTCTGTTCTTCAGATCTGCAGTTCTTTGTCATCCTGAAATTGAAACTTGCGTAGAGTTGTAGACTTGTAGAATGTAGACCAATATTGATGTAGAGTTGTAGACAGTAGAGTAGTAGACTGATTTGAACTATGTACCATGTTGTTGTAGGCCTATCAAGTACTGCATCCATAAATACAACAGCAGCAGCTATAGTTACTGATTCAACTGATCCTGGATGGAAGCATTGCACAATGCCTGATGTTACCAAGAAAAACTCTCTTAGGTGTAACTATTGCAAAGGTTTATACCATGGTGGTATAACCAGAATCAAGCTCCACCTTGCAAAAGTACCAAAGTCTAATGTTGCAAAGTGTGGTAAGGTTCCATCTGATGTTCAGAAGGAAATGCTCAAATTTCTCAAAGGGAAGGCTAATGTCAGGGAAAGGAAGGCTAAGGAGAAAGAGGAAGATAGAGCCATAGTGGATTTGAGCCATTCAGAGGGAGAAGAAGCAAGTGATACTGATGCTGGCAATGCTGTTGTTGTGCTTAAGAAAGTAAAAGGTAGCTCCAGCAGTGGCCCTATTGAGAAGTATTGTAAGCTAACTCCAGAAGAAGTTGTAGCTGCAAGAAAGGGTAAATCAGGGCTAGCTGAGAAGGTACAATCAAAGTTATCTACTGAGAAGAGAGAAGAGAAGAGGGACAGAGCATGTGAATACATCTGCCAGTTTTTCTATGAAGCAAGTATTCCACACAACACAGTCACTCTTCCAAGCTTTGATCTTATGCTTGAGGCAAATGGAGATTATGGCAGGAACTTGAGAGGGCCTTCTAGGAAAGAGATGAGTGGAAAATTCTTACAGAAAAGGAAGAGGAGAGTGTTGGATACATTAAAGGCACACAAGCAATCTTGGGAACTTCATGGTTGTACTGTCATGACAGATGCTTGGACAGACAAAAGAGGCAGGGGGGTGATGAATTTGGTAGTTCATAGTGCATATGGGGTGTGCTTTCTAGAATCAGTGGATTGTTCAGCTGCTAGGAAAGATGGCAAATACATCTTTGAACTAGTTGACAAGTGTATAGAAGACATTGGGGAGAAACATGTTGTTCAAGTGGTGACCGACAATGCAAGAGTAAATGATATTGCTGCTGGTATGTTGAAAGCAAAGAGACCATCCATATTTTGGAATGGTTGTGCTGCCCATTGGATTGATCTTATGTTGGAAGACATTGGCAAGCTACCTTTAGTTGATGAAACAATAAGCAAAGCAAGGAGTTTGACAATATTTCTTTATGCTCATACAAGGGTTCTTGACCTGATGAGGAAATTTCTTGGCAAAGACTTGGTTAGGTGTGGCACTACTAGGTTTGCTACTGCCTATTTAAACTTGAAGAGCATGCAGGAGAATAAGAAACAATTGATGAGGCTCTTCAGATCTGATGACATGAATGAGATGGGGTATCTGAAGAAGGTGAAGGGGAAGGCAGCCAACAAAATTGTGAAGTCTGACCCATTTTGGAAAGGAGTAGACTGTGCTATCAATTTTTTTGAGCCACTGGTTAATGTGCTTAGGAGGATGGACAGTGATGTACCAGCTATGGGGTTCTTGTATGGAGCTTTATTGGAAGCAAAGAATGACATCTCTGAGAGGTTTGACAATGAGGAGGTCAAGTTTCAGGAAGTGTTTAATATAATTGACAAAAGATGGGACAACAAGCTCAAATCTCCTTTGCATAGAGCTGGTTACTACTTGAATCCATATTATTACTATCCAAACAAGTTGGAAATTGAATTAGATGAAACATTCAGAGAAGGTCTAATAACTTGCATCACAAAGATGGTTGACAAAACAGATATACAAGACCAGATCATTAGTGAGCTTGAGCAATATCAGGATGGGGATGGATCATTTGGAAAGGAAATTGCTAGAAGGCAATGGAGAAGCAAAAATTTTGATCCAGGTGTGATAAAATTCATTTCATCATTTGCTTTGTTATTTATTTTTATCCCATTTTCTAATGTGTGCTATTTTTTAATGTAGCTAAGTGGTGGCTGAATCATGGCACAAGTTCACCAAACCTCAGGAAATTGGCTGCAAGAATCCTTGGTTTGACTTGCAGCTCTTCAGCATGTGAGAGAAACTGGAGTTCATATGAGCAAGTAAGCATTTAAATTTTTTTATTAGACATAGACAGTCTAAAAATAGGCCCTCAACTTATCTATGGTGTACTAATCTGGTACTTAAAATAGGTCCACACAAAGAGACGCAATAAGCTTGGCCATGACAGAATGAAAGACCTTGTTTTTGTGAAATTCAACTCCAAATTGAAGCAAAAGAGGGAAGACAAGACTAGAGACCCAATTGTGGTTGATTTTGATGAAGACGAAGACAATGAGTGGATCACAGGCATTCCAGAACAGGAACAAGAGCAAGCACAAGAAGGAAATGATGCTGAAGCTGAAGCAGAACCATCATCACAATAGCAAAAGAAAAGGAAGGGAAGTAACCAGGACCATAGGAAGAAGAAAAGGAAGCTGATCCCTGTTCTGGATGACGAAGAGGAGGCTTCCTCTTCTGATGATGATGAAGATGAGCCAATGCAATCACCCTCTACTTCAAGTTCATTAGCAGGAGAAGAAGAATAGGAAGAAGAAGAATTGTCGAACTGAAGCCCATGATGCCTGAATAAGTGAATAGTGAATACCTTATCTTTATCACTGTTTGTGTGTTTTTTATTGTCATGAACTCATGATATTTATGAACTTATGCACTTTTGCTCTGAAATGTATGCACTTATGAACTAAATGCTGCTGATTTTTTCATTTCCGCTAAATGTCATAGCGGCGCTATAGCGGCCACTATAGCTGTCATAGCATTTCAGAGGAGGCTCCGCTAAATTTCATAGCCCGCTACTTCCAACATTGATAGTGAGTCATTAGTTAGACATGAGAAGGGATCACACCGGGGAGACCACGACGGAAAGGGAAAAAATTGGATGTACCAATCCCAAAGTTAGATATAATCAAAAAGTTAAGTGACTAGCTACTACTGTCTGCGAGCCTTCTTTCCCCTTCTACAGTTCTCCATAGGCGAAACAAGGGCGTCGCCGCTTTGCAGCGTCGATCCGTTCGATTCCCCGCTTCCGGCGGCTGGAATCGAGCGGATCGGCGTCCGGCGTAGGTGCACCTACTAGTATAGGTTAGGTTTGTGCTAGGTGGCTAGGTTTTGCCGGTGGATTTGATTGCCGAGGTCTGGTCGCCTTCGTGGCGGCGACGGCGGTGAGTTCATATCCATGGCGGCTTCTTTTGCTCCTGATGGTTCTTCCGTCGGTGAGAAGTGTATATACGTGGTGCTTTGTCTTCGGCGGTTGTTGGCGTGGATGCGTTGTCTTCTCCGATTCCTCTGACAGCAGTAGCTCCAGGTCTGTCTTCCATCTTCCTTGCTGAAGGCTGGATTCCTCTCGCATCCCTAGGGATGTGCTCTTTGTCTATGTTGTTGCTTCGTGCGGTGACGTTGGACTGGGGTTCCTGTCATCGGTGGCGATGGCGGCGGCAGCAGACTATTCTTCCTCTTCTTCCCTCTGTGAGTGGGTGGCCGATGCTCGTTCAGAGACTACGATGCGTGTTGGAGGTGGTTCCAGGCGTTGGTTCTTGTGGCATGTCCAAGATTTGGGCTTGCTCAGGGAGGGGGAAGGTGGATCGACTTCTGGTCCGGCGATCCTCACCGGCGGCCAGTGGAGCAGAGGCGTGCCTCGATCTAGGGGTCTTCAGCTTTAATTTTTAGTTGTTCCACGGTGTTTGTTATAAGACTCCAGGGATGTACTGTGCTACTTTATTAATATATCCCCTTTTGCAAAAAAAAGTTAGATATAATCATCGTGATCTATGTATCATTGACTCATGTGAGCTCCACATGTCAGTGAGATAATGATGATATATATTTAATTTTGGATCTACCGATCCGAATTTCCCCGACAAAAAAATCGTCCCGCTTACAGATTTTTTTAAGTAGTCTATCTATCTATACTATAAAGATCGAAAACAATTGAAAATGTTTCTCACCAATATCGGGTCCGTCGTACCCCTCACGCTGGATCCACCTGTCGGGGTCGAGAAAGATAGAAGGGAGGATAGACCTATAGAAACCGCGAGTTAGGGATGTATCTGCCCAAAACTAATTGTTTTTTACACCCGCCGCGGTCATACCCACTTGCAATGCTCTGATCATACATGCCCGCGCCCTGACCCCCTCCTCGTGGAAAAAAATTCCATGGGGACGGCCCCCAAAACTGCATCCGTGAGGACCCTGCCCCAAGTACTGCCGCGTGTACACGAAGAGGATCGGACGGCAGCCGCTGTTATTGGCTCCCATGCAGGCTCCCTCCGCTCGGCTCATGCTACTTGGCTTCCAGACTTGCAAATCACAGCTCAGCTCACAAACAAGTCTGCCGAGCAAATCATTGCTCGGCTCAGACTGAAATAGATCATTCACATACGCCGCCGCCGCCGCCGCCGCCAAAGGCATCTACTCATCGCGCACGCGATCAAATCGCCGGTGGCAGTTCCGATGGCAAGATTGCTCCTGCTCGCCCCTCTGTCATGGCCCAGCACTCCCAGGAAGAACACTGCAGTGGCCTTTACGCCATAGATGACGCCCGCCAACAAACCCAGGAAGAAGGATCCCAGGATTTGGTGGAGGTGGAGGATATTGTTGATGAGACTGTGATCATTGGTGGTTGTGGAGCCAAAGCAAACACAGTACAGGTAAGGTCATCATGGCCTAATTCATTAATCGTGATGCTTTTTCATATGGTTTAACATATCTGATCATGTGCTGCACAGAACGCATCAATTGCCGTTGAAGTAGACCATGTTGACGCTACTTGTTCCAACACTGATGGCAGTGACAGTCCCCTTCCTTGCATTACACCTCAGGTGGTTGATGGAGTTGTGAAAACATAGATTATTCCTGAAGTTGGAATGGCTTTCCAATCAGGGAAGAAAGCTTTTGATATGTACAACACCTATGCCGGTCAGGTTGGGTTTAGTGTTAGAAAGGGCAATTCAAAGCTACGAGGAGATGGAACTTCACGTCAAAAATATTTTGTTTGCAAGTCATGTTCAGTTTGCAATGCCCGTGTTCAGTTTAGTGTTAGTAGAGAGGGGATTTGGACAGTGCAAAAGGTTGTACTTGAGCACAATCATTACCTTGCTATTCCAAATAAAAGAGAGAAGCTAAGGTCCCAACAAAGTGTTCAAGAGGCGGACAGGAAGCTAATTGGAGAAATAAGGAAAGCAGGGATGCAGCCAGCTCAAGTGTATGAGTTCATGAAGGAGTTCTATGGAGGAGCTGACAAAGTGCCATTCTCACGGATGGATTGCAACAATGAGATTGGTCGTGAGTGGAAGAAGTACTTAGAATCCAATGATGCATAAACTTTGCTGAAATGCTTGAAGCGTAAACAATCAGAGGATCCAACATTTTTTTTACGCCATGCAAATTGATAAGGAAACTGGTCAGATAGCTTTTTTTTTTTTGGCAGATGGTCAGTCTATCATGGATTACACATGTTTTGGTGATGTTGTGTCATTTGACACCACTTTTCAAACTAATAAGTTTGAAATGCCTTTTGCTCCAATCCTCGGAGCCAACCATCACAAGCAGACAATAATTTTTGGGGCAGTATTGTTGTTTAATGAGACTATTGAATCATTTGTTTGGCTCTTTGAAACCTTTCTAACAGCAATGACAGGCAAGCATCCTAGAACAATTTTCACAGATCAAGACGTGGCCATGGCAGGAGCAATTGCTTATGTCTTCCGAAATACAAGCCACTGCCTTTGTTTGTGGCACATTTATCTTAATGCTGCAAAACATCTCGGGCATATAATTCAGAAGCATCCTGAGAAATTTCTTCCAGACTTTAAAAGAAGTGTCTATGAAGATAGGTCGGAGTTTTACTTTCAAAAGATGTGGGATGAATTACTACATGAGTATGAACTTGAGGACAATGAATGGATGTCAAACTTGTATGCTTTGAGGACAAAGTGGGTTGCTATGTACCGTGACTCATTTACAGCTGATATGAACTCCACTCAAAGAAGCGAAGGTATGAATAATGTATCCAAGAAAAGATTTCGTAGGAAATTAGGTCTTTCTGAACTCCTTGTAGAATGTGAAAAGGTTTGCAATAGTCTTCGTCGAAATGAGTTGGAAGAAGATTTTAATTCACGTCGAAAGAGCCCAGTTACTTGCATCCCAAGGTTACCTCTTTTGAAAACGGCGGCTGAGTCATATACAGGGAGGATGTATAAAGAGTTGGAGGAAGAATTTAAAGAACAATTTTCATTCTCTTGTAACTTGATACAAACTGAGGGGTCAATTTTGACATATATGGTTACACATATGCATTCTGATTATGGAGCAATAGTCACATTCAACAAAGCAGATGTTTCCATTACATGTGCTTGCAGGAAGTATGAATCCATAGGTATGTATACACATTTTAAATTGCAATAATATAGCTTCTAATACAAATTGATGAAATATGATATCCATATCTTATAGGTATATTGTGCAAGCATGCCTTCAAAGTCTTGAATGTAAACAATGTTTTCATTTTGCCACCGAAATATATATTGCATAGGTGGACAAAATATGCAATTAGAGGATTTTATATTGAGAAACAAGGATCTGAGATGGAAAGTTTGCAAACGCATGCTGCACGTATCTCACGAAAGGCGACATCTGTTGCATTGAAGTGTTCACTATCAAAAGAACTCCTTGATGATTTGGAGAAAGCCATAGATAAGTTGGATTCGGAAGCAGATAATTCTTTGAGCAAGATGCAAGAACAATCCAATGAGGTTCCTCTAGTTTCGACTGATTATACAACAGATACATTAAAAGGTACAATATGGTTTAGAGTTCCTCAGGTGGTAAAATGAGCAAAGAATAAACGAGGGTCCACCTCCTTTGGAAAGGATAAAGGCAAGAAGAAGAAGAAGAAAAGTGATAAAAAGAAAGGTATTGATTCTACCAATTCTAGCATTTTTTTCATCCTATGCTTGTGTAGTTAACTTTATATATTTGACTACAGGAGAAGATTCAAATAATGCTGAAGAAAATAGTTATGGAGGTGCTGGTTCAGAGCAATTTAGCGTAAGACATTTGACTTAGATTACATTCATTTTTCATACTCTATTTGCTTATAGGCACTTTTTATAAATAATTTCATATTCTTTGACACAGGATCTAAATGCTGGTAGCATTGGTCCCAACACTACAATGCCACAATTTGCAACTAATGCCTATGGGCAACCTTGGACCATGGCTGCTCCGCTGATTGAAGATGGATTTGCTAATGCCACAATACCACAGCTCAATATGTATGGGAATTCTTCAGTCCCGGGTGTTTCACATATCAGAGGAGGATACACAAGTCTCTTACTTGGAGTTGATCAAGCTGCCACACTACATGCCCCTGCGAAGAAATTAAATTTTGACTGAAGAGCCAATTCAAGAAAATTTGTATCCCAGTAGTGTTACAGCCAAAATTCATTTTCGTTGATGCTTATTTTTCATTGCACTGTATTCGTTCAGATCATGAATTTGACAGCTATATATGACATGAGAACTCATCTATATTGCTTCAGAATATTCAGTCATTTATGGGGCCATATACATCAACCCTTGATCCTATCAACCTCTCTATACATAAGTGATCACTACAAACTACAATCCTAAACATATCTTCGACCAGCAGCTAAAGCAGACGTGCAGGAGCAGCCTGCTCACGGTGGATCTCCAATGTTTACTTGTGAATGGACAATTTTTACTACTTTCAGTAGTTCCAGCATAGTTGGCGTCCCTGGTCTTCTGGGTTCTGTAGCAAAATCAGCATAGTTGACGTTCTCCTTCAAGCTTGCAAGTTCGTGACTTCCCTGAACCTAAATACAAAGAGAAAATTAAACATCATCCAACTGAGCGCCCTTGCTCCTGCCTACGAGGAAACTTGCAAAATAACCAAATGTAATAGCGACATGTCGATTCTAGTGATCCATTTTCAGTTAACTGGCTGACTACCAACTTCTTCAGAACTGAATGGAACTAGATACTGAATGCTGACTGAACATTCAGAGAACCTAACAATTGCTCATCCTGAATGGCCAATGAGGGGTAGCGACAGAAGATGGAGAAAACCCAGGCGGGCAATGGAGAATGAGGGGCCGGCGCGAGGGGGCACTAGTGGGCACGGTATCTATAGCGGACCACAGCGACGACGGCGATGGCGGAGGATGACAGAGTTAGCAGTGCCAGAGAAGCAGAGATGTGGAGGTATAGATTCGTATAGCTAGACGTGAGGGGGCACCAGCGGGGCAGCGGGTGAGTGAACTGACGGCGAACCGCGGCGGCGGCGGCGGCAACGACAACGACGACAGAAATGTGAACTTCGCGAGACGAATTTAATGAGGTCTCTGACAGTATGATTAGTGGATAGTTACTGTAGCAAATCATCGATTACTTACCGTCATTAGATTTGTCGCGAAAAATTACACTCATCCGTAAAGAGGTTTTGTAAATAGACATCATTTAGTACTACATGCCTGCAAGATTCTATCGTAGCGCTAGTTGCGCTATGAGGAACCAAATGGGGCCTCGATCCTGTTTGATTTTCGTAGCACAGGATATTGTGGCTTATTTCGACCATTAATTAGAGGTATTAAATAAAGATAGTTTATAAACTATGCTACTTCACGAGACGAATCCAATGAGGTTTTTGACCGCACAATTAGAGAATGGTTACTGTAACATTACTATAGCTAATCATGGATTAATTACCATCATTAGATTCGTTGCGCAAAGTTGCACCCATTTGTGAAAAGTTTATGCAAATAAACTTTGTTTAGTACTTTATGCATGGAAGATTTTTTTTAGCGCGAGTAGCGCAAGCGAAACAAATGGGGTCCGCGCGCAACCGTTGCATTTTCTTATGGGAAGTTTTTTTTGTCCACATCTTTCTTTATTTGACCCGTTATAACCTATGTTTAAATATAACTATATGCATAACTTTTTACGTATAACTTTTAAGAGGATAAATTCTTATCTTAATTTTTACAATGCCCAAAACCTTTACGAATAACTATTTTCAAACACCTTTTTGGTACAACTTTTATGATATGTACAATTTTATGACACAACTCTTTAGAAAGAGATTGTAGCGGATAATTTTTTAGTACAACTTCTATGAAGATATTATCACAAAGACATCGGTGCAATGTTTTCACATAAGTTAACTATATAACTTCTAAGCACATCCTCGATATAATTTGTTTAGTACAATTTCCATAAAATAGTTGTCAAGAGAACTTCTCCAGAGAAAACATGATACTAAAAGTTAAGAAAAACCCAAAAATAAAAATGATGACACTTGCCACTACATAACGTAAAGCAAAAAAAAAAGATAAAAGGAGAAAGCAAATTAATACCTACTTCCTCCTCCGTATTGTAAAGAAAGTCATTTCAGATATCAACCCGGTCTCCAAAAATAACTTTGACCACTATCTTTTTGCTACAAAAAATTTATAAAATATAATCAATATATACTTTTACGAAACTACATTTCAAGATGAATCTACTTACATCGCTTTCATATTTTCAAACTCAACCCATAAGAACTTTTTAAGTCAAAATTTAATGATTAAGTTAAAACAAACTCAAAACGACTTTCTTTACAATAGGAAGGGAGTATGCGTGGGTGGCCGCAAACAGGCAGGCAACTGCATCCTGGCTGCAATGTCGCGCGCCATGAAGCCATGTAGCGCACGATCGTTTTATTTGATTTCTGGTTACAAAGTCACAAGCAGTGCACCATAATCCTTTCTACTTAGATTGTAGATTAAATTGCACCTTAGGTCCCCAAGCGTGTCCTGCAGTTTCACCTTGGTCTCCCAACTCTAAAATCGTGCATTTAGATCCTCAAATCATATTAAAGGGTCCATCCCAGATCCCAAACTCACCACACAAGCATCCAATGCTGGCGTGGTAAGCCACGTCGGTGCCATGCTGGCGTATATTTCAAGTGAAACTGTACTTCTTTTGCAAAAAACGTAAAAAAGTGGCATGGAAGAACATGGGATTTAGGAATTTTCTACTTAGCTATTGAACGATAATTGTACAGAAGCATATAAATAACTTGCCCAAGCTAAATTACTTCAAAAACATAAGCTGAATGTTCATATCCAACTTTCCATTGTGATTATGTGCATGTAATAAGATATTACTTCAGGATGTACAGTCGAGAGATTATTAAATAATTTATTTGGCATTCTGTTTAACAGACTCTTCAAATTTATGTCCAATATATCGTCTCGTTGTCCTTTCAGAAGAGAAAAAACGCTTTGCTTTTGCATTATTGGAGCAAAATGTCCAGGATTACATGCCTACGCCAGCCACTCATTTCTGATTTTAACATTCCCCGTTTCCACCTTTTTCTTTTTTTATTCCACCTGGGAGTAAAAATGCTTGCAAAGATTATTGTTCAATAAAACGAGGGGTAGATATTCGTTAAAATTTTGGTTAAACGACCATGAATCTGAAAGTTATATTCATTAAAACCTTGTTTTACAAATGGCCATGGTTCTGAAAGTTGTGTTCACATTTAGATGGTAAACACACAACATGCTGTAACCTTGGGAGACAAGTTACCAGTAGTTCATCAAAAGATGCTGCATCGATATCTGACAGGAAAAAAACTCATTGTTTAGATGCATAAAGTTTTGGCTGTAAAACACTGTAGCAATTTCGTTTTTATTTGGTAATTATCATCCCACCATGGGTTAACTAGGCTTAAATGATTCGTCTCGCAAATTATAAACAAATCATGTAATTAGTTATATTATTTAGCTACATTTAATATTTCATGCATGCGTTCAAAGATTCGATGTGATGGATAATCTTGTAAAATTTTGGAATTTTGAAGGCATCTAAACAAGGCTAAAGAATACTAAGCCATAGCTATCAACATCTCCCTAGTGGACAATTTCTTGGTACAAGAAGCAGAACAGATTGTCTTGAAATAAAGCTGGACAAGGGGCAGCACTTGAAAAGACTCAAAGCTGGCCTGCCATCATTGTTAGGCAAGGTATAAAATCGCGGGCTAAGACGTTTAGCGGAAATCCTTCCAAAAAACTAAGAGAGCTATAGCGAAAGCTATAGCGGAGCTATCCATTTAGCGGTTTGCAAAAAAAAATATGCATAATGTAGCCAATAACATCAGTAATACAACCAATTTCAGCAAATTTTTCATAGCCATAAGTCCATAATACATATAAAATTAGAAGCATCATTGGTCTAACATTCTAAAATAGACTCAACACGTCTCTTGACTGCCTAACTGTGCCCGTGATGCTTTGTCTATGGTCCACCCTAATTATATTGATTTTTTATTTCTTTTGGCTACATCTTTAGGTGAAGTAGCGGACATTTATTATCACTAAATCCTATAAAAAACCCCTATAGCGGACATAGCGGACAAATATTGTATAGCGTAGCGGGAGATCTCTTAAAAAGCTAATAGCGGACAATAGCGAGCTATTAGCGGGCTATTTTGTACCTTGTTGTTAGGGGACATGATCTCCAAAGCCAAATATGTTTTGCTTAATTAAACACATGCAAAAGCACCTTTAGAGCAAGTGCAATAAGGGGCTTTAAGCCCCTTGCATGTCATCTAGAGACACCACTTGGAGACATATACTATAATAATCTATAGATTGTCTCTTTTGGGGTATAGAAACATTAAATTTTTACATACAAAAATAAATGAAAACTCATGAAATGCATGTGCAAGAGACAGGTTGGGCTCCAAAATCGACTCTTGTGCTTTGTTTTTCGTGCCGGAGATATCTCTTACATAAGAGCCCATGGCACTCTCTCATCTTATTTCTCTCTCATTCACATAGGACTGTTGCTGATATGGACGGGCTAATAAACCCTTATTGTACCCTCTCTTAGTTGGGAGGCACTCATTGCTACTAGGAAGGTGCAGCTGAAAGTTCCCAGAAATCATGGCAACAACTTCCAGCACTCCAATACATAAGGCCTCTCTCTCTCTCTCATTGATTAGATTCTTGAGTACCTCAGCCTTTAGTTTCCTATAGCACCTACTCCCTCCATACTCTTAAATAAAGTCATTTTTGACAGCGATATAGTCTCTAAAACTTAACTTCGACTCACTACTACAGAACAGACCTTTGTTCCAAGCCATTTGTCCCGGCTGCCTTTGGGCCCGTGACAAAAGGTGGCTTTATATCAATGTGAATGGCGAAGCTAGTCCAGGAAATGACTTAGGGCGGAGTTCTACAACAAAACTTTTACTGGAGTGAGGCGCTGAGGCAGCATGCCTGGCTGCAAGGGCCCGCGGCGACGGCGCACGGGATCCGCTGGCACGCCCGGGGGTACCGAAGCGGGGTTGTAGGATGGACGGGCGCGGTGAGCCGGTGTGAGCGACTGAGCGGGACTGCAGGCGAGGAGGGGGGATTGTGAACTGCAAAAGTCGGCAGTGGCGTCTGGTGGCAAGAAGACGCAACGCTGGGCTGGGGCGCTAGTCTGAACCGCTTAAGAAGCTGCAGCCTACTTGACCGGACGGCCCACGAGGCCACGAAATCCTCTCGCCCAATACCCTAATGGCCCAATCTGAGTCCCATGACTCTCGGCAGCAGAGGACTATCGTCCTTGTGTTTGGGGGGTGCCGCCGCGCCGTCATTAACCCCTGCTGGAGTTGAGAACGGGAGATATTGTCAGCACCCACAAACTAGAGGAAGCATCTAATACTATGATGTAACACCCGTATTTTCAAATTAGGAATCTAAATAAATTTAATTAGGTTTTCCGTAGTCTCGATAAGGTTTTATTTAATTTTATCTTGAGTTTAGAGCATTTATCGCAAGTTTAAATAAATTATTTAGCCATAAGCCGTCGGGAGAGCTCTCCGTCGCCGTCGGTCCGCCATGCGCCGTAGCAAGCTCTGCTCCGCCCACCTTAGCTCGCGCCGCTACTCTAGATCGATTGCCCGCGCCGCGCTCATGCTCCCAGTGCCAGCCGCGCTCGAATTCGAGCCCCGGACAGCCGATTTGGCCAAGTCCGGCGACGCGCCGCCGCATACGCCTCGCCGCCGGTCGTCTGCGCCGCCGCCAGCGCCGCCCGCTCAGCCTTAACGCGTGGTGGCCGTTCGATCTGAGATCAACGGCCCAAATTAGATCCCATCTAAGTCAACCAAGCTCTTACCGTTCGCGTGAGGTTTTGGCGGTTTTCTCAAAACCGGCCACCTACCCGGGTTTCACGGACCCTCCAAAACCGCGGACTGGATCTTCATCAAGACGGCGGCATCGCGGAGAAGACTTCGTTTCGAAGAAAGAACCTCGGCCGTCGGATGAGATTGTGTATAGGGGGTGCTGCAGACCAACCGGTCTGACCGGTCCCTGGCACCGGTCTGACCGGTCTAACCAACCGGTCTGACCGGTCCAGCGTACCGGTCTGACCGGTCCCGCGGGTATAAATACCCCTTCACTTGTGTTAGGTTAATTGCGGCTTTTGTAATCTATTCGTGGACTCTTCTGTTCTCCAGGTCGTCGCCCCTGTGTTCCTCTCCCTCCGTTCCTCTCTTTAGAATAGGATTTGTCCATGGATTTGTGAGACTTTGTATTGGATTTGATTGGGAAAGGAGGCCCCATCCTCCTTGTGCCCTCTGGGCATTTGAATCAATCCAATTCTGTCCCTCTTGTGCTTTTTGTGATGGATTTTCGTTTCGATTTTGATGCACTTGATTGCGACGTTTCGTAGAGCTCTTTGGAGTGATTCCCGTGCTTCTAGCTTCGTGCCAAATCCTCTGGAATCACGAGCTCATCAGAATTGAAGTTCTTAAGTGTTTGAGAAAACCTCAATCCCTTTTGATCTCCCCCATAATTCTCAAGATTCGTTGATCTTTAGGACGAGATCTCTTGGGGATATGTTCTTGGGGTAGGAACGAAGCAATCCCCCAAGTTTCATCGATTTTCGTGATCGTTTGGTTGTGATTCATCGTTTGAATCCAAGTTTTCGGGGGTTTTTTGGGTGCCACCGGTCAGACCGGTAGGCAAGACCGGTCAGACCGGTCTGCTAGTTTTTGAACAGCCGCGACCGGTCAGACCGGTCCAGGCAGATCAGGTCGGCTGTTTTCCTGAGTCGCTTCCGAATTGCTTTGTGGTTTTGCTCGCACGTTCGAGGCCTTTTGTGTTGGTTTAGCTTTTCAATAGCTATTCCAAACTCTGGTCAGAACGCTTAAGGGTTTGGGTGATTTTCGGGATATAGGCCGATGGTTCGAATTTCGAAGAAATTTTGATCGGCTCCCATTCATCCCCCCTCTGGTCGCCGCCTTCGGTCCCTCACCGGCTCGACACACGAGCACACACGGGCCTCACAACCACGGTTCACTGGGCTTCGGGTCTACACCACCCAAGTGTGCACGGGCATAGGAGATTGCGGACCCAGCTCTGATACCAATTGTCGGCCCAAAACCAGGAGAGTTGGCCCAACCGGGCACACACCCGGGGAAAATCCTGCTACACCCCAAAAGATAGCCCAAAAGGTAAGAGACTCCCCCCACTTTTATGTTGGTTCAACTCTCCCCACACAACTAACGTGGGACTAATCCCAACATCCGTACACCTCGTCGTCGCCCGCGCCGGCACTGCTCTCGTAGAACCAGCCGCTGTCGCCGGCCACCGCGGGGAGCGCGGCGAGAAGCTGGTCAAGGTTCTTCTTGTACTGGCGGTTGGCTGTGTAGTTGTCCGCCGTCGAGCAGTCAGGCGGCCACGGCCGCAAGATGTTGTCGCCCTTGACCGCAGCGGGGAGCAAAGCGATGGCCGCCATCGCGACAAGGCAGAGGAGGGAAGCCATGGCCGGGGACGCCGTTGCTTGCTGAGGGGCTTGTGGAAGAGCAAGCTGCCTCTCAAGCCATGGCCGCGGTGAAGAGCACGACGGAGAGAAGGCGCCACAGAGCGATGAATGCTGCGAGCTAGCCTGGCGTTAGTGTGAGAGGATTTTCATGGCGTTAAGTGAGTCCAACACTTCAGTCGAGAGCCGGTGAAGCTGCTGGGATGATATAGGAACATGACCCTGATAATATATATATAAGATTATTATACGCAAATGATCGCAAGGGACCAGAAGAGCAGGAGGAGGCTCCAACGCTCGATCGATTGGATTGCTAGCTGGTGAGTTTGGGTCCTAGTTTAGAATCTTGAGATGCCCTTAACTTCACCCAACTTGCTGCCTCTCTCATCGTCTAAATATATCAGTCAAGATTTGTGAAACTCCCAGACATCATCATCCTGCAATGGAGATTTTTTTTTTTTTTTTTTGCCATGGAGATCATTTTTTATGCATGCTCCTTTCAGGAAAGTGTCTCGGCGGGAACTCATAGCCAAACAAAGGAGTGGTGAATTAGATAAACTTAAAACCTTAACATATGATTTTAACTAGTTTGCACAAAATATAAAATAAAACATGCTATCTAGATGTGCAACTAGGATTCTTATAGTGTTTCAACCCAACCTAAATAAGAGTTTTGCCAATCATAACTTGGAACTACTCTAAAAAAGTAAGAACACACAAGTTGCAAGTATGAAATGCGAAAATGCAAAAGAGTGTGTCAAAGAAATGCAAACTCG